>NC_141699.1:769275435-770475435 GCF_964263255.1 Lissotriton vulgaris | reverse complement strand
CACTTAACCCTTCCGGACTTCCACCTCATATACTCCAAATAAAAGTTGAGATTCCGATCATGTTATTACGCAACCTATATCCTCCCAATCTATGCAATGGTACACACCTACAAGTTACAAGTCTTTTGCCATATGTAATTAAAGCAACTATTCTCTCAGGCCCAGCTGCAGGACAGTTAGCTCACATTCCAAGCATACCCATGATCCCTACTGATCTACTGTTTCAATTTAAACGATTGTAGTTCCCGATTAACATTGCCTTTGCTTCTACCATTAACAAATCTCAAGGTCAAACATACAAAGTCATAGGCGTAGACTTACGAGAAGACTGCTTCACTCATGGACAGTTATATGTCGCACTCTCTAGGTCTGGCAATGCTGAAAAACAATTTATTCTCCGTCCCGATTCAACTGAAACAAAAAATGTGGTATACCATGAGATCTTACAATATATTTTGCTTGCCTATTACAACCCTTTGCACACATTCTATTTCAGCCCCAGACAACGTCGGGACGGGCAGCTAGTACGAAGATAAAATGGTAAAATGAATACATGCTGAGCATAGAACAATCTCATCTTCATAAAAAAAATCATTTAAAACTATGCTAATAATTTTAAACTACTGCTGATCTTTGTTAGTGCAAATATACGAGACACATAATGCACCAGTTACAGAAAAGTGTAGTTGTGCCTTCTAAGCATAGGTCAATACCTTCTTCAGTACCGCAGCCTCTAAGACCAAGCTTAATAATAACATAACATTTCAGATCTGTGCTCGTGCAAGTCTACAATTTAGATCACACATCGGTCAGTCTGTACAATTCAACCTCGATCAGTCTATGCATGCATGGAAGTCCTATAAGGCACCATTCACGGAAGTGCAATCGTGTCTTCAAGCATGGGGCTATAACTTCTTCATTAATATAGCCTCTAAGACCAAGATGTATAATTACTTAACAGTGCAAATCTGTGTTTGTGAAAATATTTGAGTTAGATTAAGCATTGGTCAATCTTTGAAATTTAAACATTGGCCAGTCTGCGCAATTCAACCCAGGGGTATAGTATCCGGCCCTCTACTCAGTGGCTCTAGTTACCTTGGTGAGAACTTGGGCTGGGACAACTCAGTTGGAGCCCTAATAAGAAATCTCACAAATTTACAGATTAACTTTGGGTCCACCGGGCTAAGACTTACAATTATATCTTTCCTGCACGTTCGAATGCGACTTTCATTGAAGCTACCCTTTAATTTTAATTAACAAAGCATATGCAGTTTCAGACAGATGTAGACCAAATGGATAAGGTCCTCTTTTTCTGCCTTGCTCAGCCTACATTCTGTGGAGCCAGTGCATTCCAGTGTTGGACGATTTGCCAGTGCTGGTATTTTGCTGAAGCACAGGATCATAAATCTGATCTTTTTATGCGCCAAAAAAGGGATGGTACAGTATAATGATGGAGTTAACTCCTCATAGTGATTGATCACCATCCATGTGTGCGATTGATCGCTGAACTTGACTTTGTCTTCATAACTTGATTGAAATGTAACTGCCTTATTCATTGCCCTGTTAAAGACATCATATGCCACACTCCTGACCCGTAGCTCAGTTAGGTGCAGTTGTTTAGTGGAAGAATTCCGGTATTTGTAGTATCCTGACTGCTGATTACTTTGCAAAGCCGACCACTATGAAATGTTAAGTTTGGTGTCTTGTGCCCGCCGTATCTTGGACCAGCTTTTTATTGTTGTCAACCTTCTTGCTAAATCTTGTTTTATAAGTCCGAACTCAGGGTGGATTGAGGTGATGAAGAAAATTGGGCAAGAGAAAATAAACTTCTGAAGTTGTTGGTCTCTATTTTGTCAAGTAAGGCTGCGTCCTGCCCTTTCATAGCCACACTTGCCAATTGAATAATTGGAAGTAGCTTGGCCGAGATAACTGTTAACAACGGCTGAAATGAAGGCCCATTCGATTTTCTGGCTAGGTTTATATTGGTGTGCATTAAAGCATTTGCTTTTTTCCCAATGTATAGTTTTGATGGAGAAAATTTCCTCTTGAGCCAAAGGACAACCCCAACATTTTGTAATGACTACCTATATCCAAATAAGTTTCATTTAGGAGAATTGTGGCGGCCTGGCCCTGAGTGTTCCTGACACAAATACAACATAACAGTTTAATGGACAAAGTTGCGTTGATTGGAACTGTTTTGATGATAAGTTCCTAGCATCTATTGGTGCATTTTTTTTCTTTTAAACACAATTACATAATAACTGCTGCTACGAGGCATGTTGTCACATTCCATGTGTGATACCTTCAGCCTGTTCTGAGCTTTCTTAGCTCAATATATTCACTCTTGATTGTTAAGGCTAGGGCTTGGAAGCTTCTGGTCCGACCCACTTTCTCTAAATTCGTCATAAAAAAAGCAACTGAAATTTCTTTTTTGGGATTATACTGTTGGTAATCTCCATCATAACCCTGCTCTGGACTATCATCCCAGTTTTTGAATTTTAAAAACTGCCCTTATTTTGAGCTGTTCCTTGATATCCCTTTGCCTCAATTGGCTAAGTTGCTGTATCTAACGTTTTGATATGGCACACATGAAATAGGATAATTTACTTCCTAGTGGAATAGAGCAGGTCTACCAGCCCCACAGATAAATGTCCAATGTGCCACTTACCTAGTAAAGAAAACATTTCCCATGTTATGTTCTTCTGATCTGCCTATGCTAATCCAAGACGTAAATGGATTTGTCCTGTGTGCAACAGTTTACGTTTTCTGTGACAATGCACAGCTCTTAGGGCTCTACAGGGAGAAACATAGATCTACACTGTATATGCCCTGAGTAAACATTTATTCGCGCTAGGGCTAATAAGGAAATAAAAAGATATATATCTTAAATCCCTGAGCGAATTTCTTCTTTCTATATGATGTGAGAAATGTTATCAATTTAAATATGGAGAGGAACAGTAAGCGGAGGGGGTTGTGGTGCTCACACAAGGCAGCCACTTGCTCTTCTCGATCTTAATGTTTCCCTTTTAAGTACACTAGTACTTTGTATATCTTGATTGCATAAATACTATTTTGTCCACTGCGTGCCTGTTGGTTGTTATAGTCTTTCTTCTGTCTAATGCACTCTTGTTATCTGCTTTTTACTGAAAATGCAGCTATTGTGATATTTCATGGAACAATTCTGTTTATTACTGCCATATTCAGAAAGCACACAGCAAGTCGCCTACATCCCAAGGGACCGGCCATGATAAGAAAATCAAATAAGACACTGAGCACTGCTTTCCTCCTAAAACCCTGGGGCCGGCAGCATAGTTTAGGCAAGTTAAGTACAGTCAAAAACAATCATTCAAACACAAACACCCCCCAAATCTCCTTCCATACAATAGCTTAAAATTCATTAATTTTGGCTGCAGGAAAGGTCATATTTTTTTTTAATTCATTTTTTAACGGAGTTTTATATAGTGCGAACTTGACCCGGTATCGGGTATCAGAGCGCCTTACATAGCACCATTGCAGTCTTTTCCCTACTGATGTCCTAAGTACCTTTACATTGTATGCTATTTCAGCCCTGAAGAAGCCCATGTTTGGGCAAAACGTGTTGGCTGTGACTGTCTATATGATGCAAGCCAAGCATATGTGAATTAAGGCACAGAAAGACTGCAATGAATACGTCTACTTATTGCTTTTCAAAAATGTACACTAAACTGTATTTACCTGCTAGCAACTTGTATTGCCTCTCATCTCCCATTTTTAAATGTTCCTATTTGTGGTCAAGTGGCAGCTGACCATTTGAGGCGGGCAATATCTATTACTACGTGACTAAACTAGGCAGTGCAGTTTCCTACAACCTGGCTGCTTTCTCAGTTGTTAACTCCACCCACTGTGCTAGCCATTGTAGTTGGGCAGCCAACATGTACAACTCAAAGTCCGGCATGCCCACGCCGCCTTCCACCATCAGGCGCTGTAACATCCGCAGGGAGACCCTTCGTCTGCCATCCCCCCAAATCAAATCTCTCACCAGGGCGATCAAAGATCTAAACCATCCATGATGAATCAGGGTCGGCAAGTTGACGAAGAAGTGCAATAGTCTTGGCAACATGACCATCTTGATAAAGAGATCTGTGCCATAATGGGCAATTGCAATGTGCACCAGAAAAATACACAAGTCAGGAGATACCTTAGCACCCTGTCTAAGTTCCCTTCCTAAGGTCTTCCAAAGAATGAAAGACGTGTATTCCTAGATATTTAAATGAATGGGGGCCTCTTGCACCTGGATATTATCCAACTGCTTGATCTAAGACTCCAGGTTCTTGTCAAATTTTCCGTGTGCCAATCGATTGCCCTAGACAGTGTCCCCTCACCACCACCTTAAATGCCTCCCATTCCACTAACACCGAGGATGCTGAATCGGCATTAATTGGGAAATACGCCTCAATGAAAGCTTCAAAGAGTCATGGAAAGGCACATCTTCTAACGCAAGGTGGTTCAATCTCCACAGTGGAATCTGGGGCCGCCTCCCAAGAGGTTGGTGTGTCAACAGCAAGGGGCTGTGGTCCGAAAGGGTCCTACCCAGTTACTCCGTATGTGTAAGGGAGGTGCCAAATTTCGTTGTGCACAGGAAGGTGTCTAGCCTGGTGTGCACTTGGTGCATCGTGGAGAAGTACGAGTATTCCCTATCGGGCGCATGTTGCACCCTCCAGAAATCTCTCAAGCCCCAATAGCTTATCCAGCCCTGGAACCCCACTGCCACCTGGTGTGTCTCTGCTCCCGGGAGAGGTGTGTGTGAGTGGTCCACTGTGGTATCTGCCACGCAATTGAAGCCACCCCTGATAACAGCGTTCCCCCTACATAATCCACCATATGAGCTGTGAGGGCATTAAGAAGCATCGCCTGATCTGTATTCGGTGCGTACACACTCCCAAATGTCACCGCCCTTCCAGCAAGTCTCCCAGCTACCAGAACATACTTATCCTCGCTGTCACCCTTGGTGCAGTTGTGCTCAAAGGGAACCCCTGGTCGCACCCATATCAATACCCCCCTAGCAAATGCAGAGCAGCGTAAATCCGGACCCTCCACCTCCTGCATAGCTTGCCCAGTCTGCTACTAATCAAATGGATCCCTTACAGGAGGGCCACATGCATGTCTCTCCTCTTCAAGTATGCATATACCTTATATCTTTTGGCCATGGACCCCATCCCCTTTATGCTCTACGTGATACACTTGAATGAGTTATGCAGTGATTGGGATGGTATCAGGGTCACCCCCTCATGCCGACCCCCTCCACATCCCTGGCTGGTAATTCTCTGGGCTGCACCCTTCCACCCTCTTCTGCATGCACAAAACAAAAATTATTAACAAACATCCCCTGTAGGACAACTCCCCGACCCCAGGACGGTCTAGCAACGGCCATCTGCCCGAAACGCAGATAGGACTGCATCAACTAGTAGAGGCCCAAAGCTACTAACGCAAGGACCTGAAGGGAGCATGGCAATCACAACAGGCACCCCAACAGTGACACCGAGATTTATGCATTACGCATCAGCCTTAGTTGGACGATTTGACCGAGACACAGGGACCCATCCGGCCACCCTCCCCACCCTCCTCGGGTCCGCTAGCCAGAGAAGGAGGTAAGGTAGGGGGTAACAGGGAGGGGAGAGATGCAAGAGAAAAAGAGGGGGAGGAAAATGAAATTAGCAATTCACGGATTATATAATCTCGGATGTATATCGTTACAACGCATACTTTTACAACGCATGCCATTACAACAAAACTTTTACAACACAACATCCATTACAACGCATGCCATTACGACGCATTTCACAAAACTACCTTTACAACGCATTCCATTACAACGCATACTACCTTTAGAACGCATACCATTACAACGCATACCATTACATCGCATGTATGGTAAGTATTGGATAGTGTAGGGGTAACATCTACTGTTCTAATTCCAGGGGGGTGCAACAGTAGGGTAAGTGTTGGATAGTGTAGGGGTATAAATTACTATTCTAACTCCAGGGGGGTGCAACAGTAGGGTAAGTGTTGGATAGTGTAAGGGTACTATGCGTTGTAATGGTATGCGTTGTAATGGTATGCATTGTAATGACTGCATTGTAATGACATGCTTTGTAGTGGTATGCGTTGTAGTGTCATGCGTTGTAATGGTTGCGTTGTAATCGCATGCGTTGTAATGGTAGTGCGTTGTAAAAGTTGCGTTGTAAAGGTTGTTTCCCTATAATCTCGTCAGCTGTGTTCGGGGTCACGACCGACAACTTAACACTACCGCTACGGGACGTGTCCTAGTCCAATCCATCAGTGTCTCTCTTCGATCCATAGCCTCTCTCCGATGACGATCTCCGTCCCTGCATCATAGCCACCACTGCCTGTAATGCCTCAGCTCTTTCCCTTTCCGTCTGTGAAGAGCTCTGCTTCTTTGGAACATCACGCCTTTGTCATCGCCGAAGTCTCTTCCCTGACTCTCGCTCTCCAGGCTGGGCCATTGGTTTTTGTGTTGCAGGTAGCCCCTCAGTTTTGTAGGCCTCAATCCATTGCCCCCCTGCCTTGGGATCGTCACAAAAGTGTGTCCTCCTGTCCAACATTATCCGTAGTTGGGCTGAGCCAAGAACATCAGTGAATATTGGATTCTTTCTTCCTGCAGGACCCTCTTAAACTCGAGAAAGGAGGTGCAACACCTCTGGACCTCCAGGGTGTAATCAGGGAACAATGACACCTTACTGTTTTCGACCACATATGGCCCGTTAGTGCAATAAGCTGTCCCTATCTTTGAAATGGAGAAGTCTAGCCACCACAGGGCGCGGGGACCGGTGGCCTGGCAGGCACACGGTGCACTCTCTGCAATGTATAAAATGGGGACAAGGCCTCCGGCGCCACCACCTCGCGGAGCCCACTCTCCAGGTACTTGATCATGTTGTTGCCCTCCACTCCTTCTGGTGAACCCAGGACCCTCACATTATTCCTCCGGTTCCGCCCTTTAGCATTCTAACCTCTCCCTTCCAATATGCAGACTGTGCTGGATAGTTCCCCCACTTGACTAGTCAAGGCCTATTGCATTGGTGTAATATCTGCCAAGGAGGATTCAGTCCGTTTCACCCTACCCGCCAGTTTGGCATGTTCCGTTCTCAGCAGGCCCAAGCCCACCGCCATAGTACTTATGTCCTGGTGCAGTGTCGCCTTGGTGTCAGCAATGGCATCCACTATTTGAGATAACTGTTGATGGACAGGGTTTTCTGAGGGTTCACAACCCTGATCCTTCAGTACCTGGCCAGGTGCGGTTTCCTCATGCTCCAGGAGATGCTCCGTCTGTTTTTCTCTAGGTTTCCCCATCACCAGGGGGTTGTAATGCCCGACTGAAGATCTTGTCCGCCCCTCTCTGGGCAGTCGAGAACCAACATCCAGGGTTTATGCCTGGCTCAGCACCTCACACCACTCGAGCGCTGAGTTGCAGCGTCTCTCACTGTGGCCTGTTTTGTCACTAAAGCCTACGTCCTCTAAACGGTGCTCTCCAGCAATGGCGCAGAGGCCCACCAGCTCTCTCTGCTCGCGCGCCTCCCCAGCATCCTGTGTGGGCATCGCTGGAGCCCAGACTCCGTCAGCCCAACCAACGTCTCTTCCCCTTGGTGAGCTCAGTGGGGGCCATGCACCTCTGCTGTTCCTCCCAGCGTCTCTTTGACGTTGATCCTTATTTGACCTGTGCCTGCATATTGCTCTACGGGCCTAGCCAAGGTCCTCACTCAGCCCCAAGTCCACATTACAAGCTTTCCTGGGCCCCAATCTGGCTTGTGGCCTTCTCCGTCACTTAGGCCCCCGGTCAACTTACCAGCCGCCTCTTCTCTGCACCGCAGCTCAGTCGGCCTCCTGCCTTCCGAGACCCTACTGCTCTGCCACCTTCTGCCTCAGCTCAGAGTCCCGCCGGGGTCAAAGACCTTCTTGATGCCTCCCGGCCCGCCACTGCACTCTTCGATTTCTGCACTGGTCTCCAGCACGGTGCCCCCCATCGCGGTCTGACCCACTTTCTTCTGGCCTCCGGGCGCTATTGTGGTTCTCCTCACGGGGCTCCCAGCTAGTGCAGGTTCACTTCAAAGCTCCATCCCTAGCATGGCTCCCCGCGGGGTCCTATACCACCGATGCCGCTCCACGCTCTGCAACGTGCCTCCAGCTGGTCGCGTCGCCCTCATTGCCCAGCACGGGCCCGACAGCTCTTCCTCAGTTTCCTCGAAGCCTCAGGCCGCCATCTTGCCTAGGCTGCGGTGACACACTTTGGATCCTCTGTTTCTGTGGTCCTGGAGCCTCCTGGACCGCAGAAACAGAATATCGGACATTCCGAGAATCACGTTTTTTCCCTGGCTACACACCTGAACTTTGCCTTGAAAAAGCCCACAGCCAATAGGCCAATAGGGCGAAACACGTGTCGGCTGTGCTTCTTTGTTCGCATATGAAACAATCAATAAAAACCACATACGCAATACCATTAAGGAACGCTTAAACTTTCTTTTTTGGACTGCCTTTGACAGACTGTGAGGGCACAATCATCCACTTTCCTCTATACTTATTTTCAAAAATGGCTCTTGGGTGAAGCCGTTCGTGAGGAATGTTCCAAAACGAAATTGGGCCCTAACAATTGTAGCACAAAAACCCAGAGACCTCCACCCACTCAGCTAGCTATACACTTTCGATCCTCCGCTACCCCGTTGGCCCTGGATCTCAAAGGGGTTCAATTAAGTGCTGGGGCACCTCCGGTAGGTCGGGCCTTCACCAATGTGCCCCAATCGTCGCCACGATAATCAGGATTAACTTGCTACTCAGCCGGCGCGGAGCTCTCAGCTCATGCGTCCTCCATCATCTGCTCCCAAGCCATGCCCCCCTTTATAAATGCACAAGAATTTTATTAATCCTGGCTACTTATCTTTAGGTGCTAGTCCTTTGAAATGAGCAATAAATTAACATATTTCTTTTATGAGAAAATTAATAAGATTTGTGCTGAATTGGGTGGACAACTAACAGACATGACCACTTTAGTTAGAGTCTATCCATAGGGTTTCTGAAAGACCACCAAAATCAACTTTCCTCTATGTGTAAAATGGAGGTTCTATCTGGAACCATGTCCTGCTAAATTCCTACATCTGGTTGCTGATAAAGGTGGCCCTGTAATGGCTAAAATGTGAAAAGTGTTCTTGAGGACATTTTTCAAGCTGATACACATAGCCATTTCAGAAATCAATTCTATAAAATACATTCCATTGTCTAAATATATTTTTAGACACCAGACATAGTTTGCAACTTCATACTTGAATTTTACTTTGGAAAAATCATCTGAAAATTGCCAGCTGTAATTTCCTTATCAACGACTAAATATATTCTGCCCAAAACACCCTTCAACTTTTCCCTAACTTGCAGTGGTAAAGGAAGCATTGGCAAATCTGATATCTTGGCTCTAAAAGATCGAGCTATTGACTTAGTAAGACTTATTCATTTTTCATTCGCTGCCATTATTTTCTATAAACAGGGCCACAGGTTGCCTGCCAGGGGAAGCTGGCAGGTACGGGCAGAAGTCACAGCATGTACCTACACTTTGGGTTCTCAATTTAAAGCACTGGAATGAGGGACATGTTGGAAGCCTGAAAGAGCAGAGAGCCCCCTCCTGTGCTATAGGCATATGTATAACAGCAGTACAGAGGGGGTTGATGTACAACAGGGCCTCATGTAGCCAGAATGGAATGTAAAAAATGCTGTGACTGTTCGAGCTCTGTTCTTAGGTGTTGCACAGAGCCGGAAGGGAGAAATGGTGTTATGCAGAGCTGAAAGGGAGAGAATTGCGACTGGTCAGAGGGTTGAATAGAACAGCTCAGTGGTAGGGCAAAGACTCTCCTCCCTAAAAATTGACCAGGATATATTCACATAGCCTACCAGAAAAGTGATGATGTGCAGATCTACTTAGGAACAAGAAAGTAAGGAAACACACATGGACTCCCCTGGAGTGTGAAGGCTAAAGAAAAAAAGATTCCTCTCTAGTTAGCAGTGGATGGGTATATCTCATCAAATCAAAAGGGCTATGAGAATGAAATACTTCTGGGCTGGACAAAAACATGAATAGGGAGGAAAACCATTGAATCAAGAGCAAAGACCTGTGATAGAGAACATCAGCAAGGGGCCGATCCATAGCCCACTCTAAGTACATGTTATGCAACAGAAACAAAAGTCTGCTAAAACAGCTGCCTGTTCTGGAGCCCTAATGGACTTATAAACTCTGTCTTGACTCCACAATGTTTGACTGGTCCGTTTGTGGACCAATTTGCATCAATAGCCTGTTACAAGTAAGATAACATATTACTTGTTTTTAACATACTTTTTTTGCGAATTCCTTTCAAGTGAAATATTAAGCCCTACCTTTTGAGTTCAAAGTAAATCCCATTTTGTCTGCAAACTGAAGTTTGCCAATGACTTGCCATTTCGAGATGTGCAATAGTTATCAATGATGGTACATACTTAATCCCTGCAGTTTTTCATTGACGTTTTTGGCTTGGAAAACAATTGGTGAAATAGACTGGGGGGAAAAGCAGAAAAAATGTTGAAGAATACAGTAGTCTGTAAATAAAACATTGATACTGCAGGGTATCTACCTCCTTGAACTCAATCAAAAAAGGTGGGACTGACAGCATTAGTTTCATTCTATATTTTGGGATATCAATATTTAGCATGTGCAGTAGTTACTATCCATTTCATGCATCTACATCAATAGGCTTAGCTAAACTTAATTTTAAATTGACCATCTTGAAATTGGAAGAATAAATAAGCAAACTGAGATTGCAGTTACTTGGGTGGTGCCAAGAGAGGAGGGATAATGTATAAATTATTAAACATAAGAAAGTTTTGGAAATAGAAATGGAGGCATGGAGAGTAATAACATGAGAAACATGCAGTTACTCAACTTACTACTCGCTGTGCGTTATGCCGACTGGAATGTAAGACAGCAATGAAGGACCTCCACTTTTGTATGTATTGGATACGCTTCTGTACAGTGCCTTAGCTGTGGTTCAGAGTCTTCATTTCTGTTTCCCCAGTTCACCTCCAGGTGTTCTTTGGCCTGCCTCTCTTCCATTTACCTCCTGGGGTCCAGTGGAGAGCTCTTCTTATTGTGGAATTGTTAGTGCTTATATCCATGCAAATGTGTGGTCCATAAAGCGATATTTGATTAATAGAAATCCATAACAGAAGCTAGTCATCAAATTAATACATTTAAATTGTATGAAGAAGGGGGGTGTGGTCTGGCCACCAAGGAAGATGGCCGCCTAATGTGAGAGCTCCGCCACGGGACGGACCCCTGAAGGAAGAGGCGCTCTCACCAACTAGTAGCGGGTTCAATTAACTACATTCTTCATCATCCTAAATGTCTCTAGACCAATCTGGTCTTTGTTCTGGCGAGAAACAAGGGCTGTTCTCACCACAAATCGGTGATGGAGTGCAGCTCCTTTGGGCCTCAACTCACCTCACGATGCTCACTGTTTGCGTCTGCTGTAGCCACGCCTCCCGTTCCTGTTGAGGCTTCACCCCTTGCGTCTGTCGGCGTACAGCAATGCCTCATATGGGATTTGAAATTCCTTCATTTTGAATGCAGTGCCACATATCTCCACAACAATATTTTCATAGCGGTAGGTGTATAATCAAGTGACTGAAATTTCTTATGAGAGGACTTTCACACCGCACATACCAGAGCTGAGGAGACAGCATATTTCTTGGTTTCGCTTTACCCAAAATTTCAAAGTCTTCTATTGTCATTTGGAGGCCTTTATGAATTGAGAGTTGATGAACAGCACTTTTGGGTAGGTGCATAACTTCAATGCTTCTGAGCGCTCTCTCATTCAGAAAATGACAGTTTCAATTGGCACATTCATATTTTCACTATTGCCTGCAGATATTATTCATGTTATCCCAGCACTAAACTCTAAGTGGATGGAGCCCTTAACTTCTGTTCGCCTGCAGCGTTTTTCTAACAACTGTTTATGGTCATGATGTGTCTTGTGACTAAGTGAACTTCTTCCAATTTCATGCTGATATCGTTTTAAAAAAAATGCAACTATAATGTGAAATTTCTATGACGCAACATACGCCAAGCACTAAGGGTTCTGAGCATTCTGTCAGTCTTCACTGAATTTTTAAGTAGCTTTCCATGCTATGGTGTACAATGCTCTAAAGGAAATGCCTCACAGGAATGTCTCAACACTGCCTCTCAACTTCTTCATGTTAAACTTGCCTCACTCCTCTTCTGAAGGTTTCACACTTTTATCTAAGTAATGTGGATGATACCATATAGCGCGTCTGACCGAAGGAGTGGGCAAGCAGCGATATAACTAATTACTTATTTGTTTGTCTCAAACGCTTCTTTTGGCACTTACTGTCTTATATTACTATATGTTTGGTTGCCTCACAGAAGTGCCTCAGACCTCTCACTCAGCTTCTTCATCTTTAACTTGCTTCACTCCTTTGTTGAAGGTCCTGTGCTTTATCTGTCTGGTGTGCATGTCTCCATAAAGCACCCTGGGTCGAAGGAGGGAGTAAACAATGATTTAACTTATACACTATTTGTTCATTTCGAAGCTCCTTCTGGAAACTGCAGCCCTACATTACTGTTATCTCCACAAATTCTTTCCTATAGCAGTAAACTCAAAACAAATGGGTATATGACAGTAATGTCCTTGACTTGTCATTCATTCCTTCCATTTTAAATGTGCCTAGCTTCTCTGTGAAAATAACACACCTTTTCTAAATTGGCACCCACGACTTAACAGAGAGCTGTAGACTGCAGGAAAAAGGATAAACGAAGACTAAGTCATCAACGGTCGGTATTAAAGCGTCTATTTACAGCCACGCTAAGATACGAAAGGTCTCCTTTATGTTACCTTCTGTGTACTGGTCAAACTTAAAAGGCCGAATGTCTGGCAATAAATTTAGCAACAAACCTTCTAAACCACTTCTCCTTACAGAAGTTCTGAAACAATCCATAACATGCCCACAAAAGGAGGCGCCTCTTCTGCAAGTAACTCGCCTCAGACTACACCTCCTTCCACTGACTCTATATCAACAGAGACCATGGAATGCATCCTAAATGAAATCTCAGGGATCAGCCGTCAGTTGGAAGGTATGGATGCTACTATAACCTCTTTGGCTGCAGAAACCAAGTAAATTGTGGCAGACATCCTAGGTTTTCATACTAAAGTTGAAGAGCTTGACTCTCGAATGCTAATGGTGGGAAATTGCCTTGATTCATTGCAAGCAAGAGCTTCTATTTCTTTGTAGTAAAGTAGTTGATTTGGAAGGTCGCAGCAGAAGTGACAACATTCGCTTCTTTGGATTTCCAGAAAATGTCGAAGGCCAAAATACCAGAGCATTTCTCTATGATGTTCTCCCAAAACTGACTGGTATTTCTTTTACTCCACCTTTGAAAATCCAGAGAGCGCACCAAATTGGCCCGTCACACAAAGACCCTGCAGCTTGCCTGAGACAGCTTATTGCATGCTTCCTCATGAACAAACCAGACAATTGTTGGCTGTAACTCGTTCGCAAAATTCCTTTTTGTATGATGGTCACCTTATTCACATGGCTGCTGACTTTTCTAAGGAAACAAATGACAGGCATAAAGCATTTCTTTCCATGAGACCTCAGCTTCGACAACTAGACATCAAATATGGTTTATTCGAACCTGCACGTTTCCACATCACCAGAAATGGAGGGTCTAAGGACTTCTATGATGCAGAAGACCTACAAAAATTCCTGAATAGTCTGAAAATACAAGACATGGAGGTTCAACGTTCGCAACAAGATCAATCTCAATCTCAATCAACCTCTCACTTCTCTCCACAATTACGAAATAAAACACTACGAAACCCCAGCAACCCCTAGCATTGTGGCAGAGACTTGGAAAAATCTGGCCATTCTCAAGAAGACAAAAATTCAGCTCTGCAATCTGTTTCTACTTTTACTCAAGAACCACATAGGGATAAATCCAGGTCTCATCTTAAATCCACATCAGATGCGGACTGACCTTTAATTACTTGATTAGTCTGCTGTTACTATATATTTACCTGCAGGTCAAAAAAGCTACTCATTTATGATACATTTTCATTATAAGTATTGTGCTCACCTCGTATGTTCTTAATAGAAATGTTATGCAAGTTGTGTTTAGTATGCTGCCTTGGAATATATTTCTCTATTTTATATTTATATAACTTTGTATTTCTAGTATCCTCATAATCCTCACCTGTCACTTTTCATGTATAATGTTATATCATTTTCAACTAGGCTACAATATATTAAATTAATCTATATTATTCTATTTCATATTTATAATTCTAATTAGAGGAAGATTTCGGATACACATTAAGCACATTAAGTCTCACTCACATAACACATAACACATTAACTCTCACTCACATAAATGTTTTAGGCAAATTACATGATTTGACACAAATGTAATGTTCGGATCTTTTCAATATCATTTTATTATATCTATGTAATTCTATATTTAAAACGCTTTTTCTTTCCCATTGTTTTTTATCCGCTATTTTCATCATGCTCTGTGCATTCTATTACTCTAAGCGGCAATGTATTATCTCAATTTGTATTATTCTATTTAATATTTATTATGTGGACTCAGAGTAAACTCCAACTCACCTTTCTAAGACTTTTCCTTTATTAACGTAAGCTCTATCCACACTTCACACTCTACCACAAGACATTGATGTTCAAACCTTTATTAATATATCATAACGCATTGTATTGCTCTATTTCACAACTTTAATGTTTTAGCCTGGTAAGCCTATTATTTGTCACGCTTAATATTATGTCATATTATACCAATTTACACTACATTCTGCTACATATACTTCAGTTGACAATTAGTCACTTTTATATTTATGTTTCATTTGCAATAATTCACTACCATATCAATGCACATAAACTTCATATTTCCCCCGATCAACTCATGAAATTATTATTTCTCTTTATTTATTGTAATGACCTTCATATTTTTTTCTCTCATGATTTACTTCATATTATCTTACTTTGTGTTCCTCAGTTGTATTAATGTGCTATTATAGGCTTCTCTCTTGACATCACTATTAACCCTACTAATTTTCTCACTTTCCGATGGGACCCACCCCCTCAGCATTGCTCCAGTGAGCCCAGACCTGTGGTTAACAATTTAGGATGACCCTATCCTGTCCCATTTCTACTCTCCTTTTCATTTCCGCCTCATTCTATGCCCCCACTCTATCCTTCCAACACACAAATATAACTAATTGCATTGTTTCCCCTTTACTATTTATCTAGACTATTTTTCTATCTCTTCCTGAGTGTCTTTTAATATCAATCTACTGCTACCTTTGTGGTAAGCCAGAGTACCTTTTTAAAAATATATATATTCTGTCCTTTCCCTTCTCATTGTATTTGTTGTTCTTTTTACTTTGACAAGTATATTGATTCCTGAACTATTAATTCATTTTGACAGTATTTCAATATGACAAGCACTCACCCTCTATCTACCATTACATGGAATGTTCATGGTCTAACCCTCTACATTAAAACAAAAAAAGTACTTTCTTATCTGCCATCCAAACATGTAGCTGTGGCTTTATTACAAGAAGCCCATCTAGATGCCCTAGAATCTGATAAACTCTGCAGGGATTGGGTGCGAAAAGTAATTCACATCAGCATCCAAAAAGGTGAACCCACAGATACTAGCCCTATCTGCAAGTGTGGAGTTGCAATTCTTAGTCGCAAATAACTTCCAGTCACGGTCTCCAAAACATGGTCAGATCCTGACGGCCACTATGTGTTTGCTAAATTGCATATTGGGAATTCTTACATCTGCTTTGGATCAGTTTATGCTCCGACACGAACAAAAAAATAATTCTTCCTCCAGTTGAACCGCCTACTAATAGAGATTGATGCCTCACAAAATCTCATTGGTGGGGATTTGGAATCTGGTACGAGACCCAATACTAGACAAAACTGGTCCGTTAGACAAAGGAAATGCAGCAGATAGAGCTATATTAAATGATATACTTTCAGATAATGGATTAGGTGATCATTGGTGTCTTAGTCATCCAAAAGATACAGAATACACATTCTTCTCTCCCACTCATGGCACATTCTCTCGCTTAGATTACTTTTTGACATCACATAAAATGGTTCCATTGGTCATCGAGTCTTGCATCTTAGAAGCAGCTTTGTCTGATCATTCCCCTGTCCTTCTGTCTTTAGATCTAGGACTATCTCAGACAGGGCGCAAACCAATGCGTTTGAACATCTAATGGCATAGGACACCCAAGGGTAAACTCCAACTGCAATCCCATCTTCAAGACTATCTTTCCATTAACCAGGGTTCTGTAACTTCCAACAGGACTATTTGGGCTGCAGCTAAAGCCAATATTAAGGGGCAGTTAATGTGTGATGCAGCACTTGCTAATAAGCAGAATGCTGCACGACAAACAGAGCTAGAATGAGACATTCAATCTTACTCTCGACTGTACGCATCATATCCAAACTCGCATAATCGTAAATTACTAGAGCAAGCACGTATGCCCTTAAACAGCCTTTTTACCTCTAAAGCTGAATATGCTCTGCAGAGAATGAAGGTGCAACATTACGAAGAGGGGGAAAAGGCAGGAAGATTTTTAGCTGCGCATTTGCGTCAAAGCGAGGCAGCCATAGCCATCCCAGCCACTTGATCAACACAAGGTGACATACTCATGAGACCTCAAGAGATTGTCAATGAATTTGCCTCTTTTTATATATCCCTTTATTCCCCAGGCAACCAAATAGATCTAGATAAGATATCTTCTTTTCTCGCAAGGGTGCATCTTCCCCGTCTCTCTGATGATGGTAGAGCCCTACTTGAAGATGGGATTACGAAGGATGAGATTTCTAAAGCCATTACTGCCCTACCTTACCATAAATCACCTGGTGAGGATGGATTCCCTGCTGAGTTCTATAGATGGGCAGGACACAATATTATTGATACATTGCATGCTGCATTTCAGGAGGCAGATAATAAATCTTAATTGGGACCTCTTTCTAACAATGCTGTTATCGCCGTGCTACCCAAGCCTGGTAAAGATCCTTTGCTATGCAGTAGTTACCGTCCCATCTCGTTATTAAATTGTGATATCAAGCTATTAGCCAGCATCCTAGCGTCCCACCTCCGTAAAGTCTTACCTTCTCTAATACACCACACTCAAGTGGGCTTTGTTCCGGGGTTTTCCTCTCAGAATCATCTCCGTACGTTAGCCCATGCATTGTGGTCTGCTAAACACCTCTCAGAGGATGCGTTAGCCCTTTCACTTGATGCAGAAAAAGTGTTTGATCACATTGAGTGCGATTACCTTTTTACAATATTGCAACAATTTTGGTTAGGTGATCAATTTATAACTAAAGTACGCTTATTATGTGACAATCCTTCTGCTCAAGTGAATTGCAGTGGTTTTCTATCTGATGCATTTCCGATTAGGAGGGGAACGCACCAGGGGTGCCCTCTATCCCCCCTTCCTTTGCTTTTAGCAATGGAGCAACTAGCTGCCACTGTTCCCCAATCCATTTAAATCATAGGTTTTCCATTTCCCAATTGGAAACTCTAAAATCTACTTATCTGCGGATGATATCCTACTTACTCTTACAAATATTCCTCCGATCTCTTCCGTCCCTCCTTCAAATCATTAATGACCTCTCTTCCTTCTCAGGCTATAAAATTAATTGGGACAAGAGTGAGGCTTTACCCATTTTTTATGGAACTACAAAGGCAGCTGTAAACGGCTTTCCTTTTCTTTGGCAGTCGTCACTCTTTAAGTACCTAGGAATTTTAGTTAATAAGAGCTTGGAAAATATGGTTACAGATAATTTAGTCCCTCTACTTTCTCAAATGCAGCCTGATTTTGACAAATGGAACATTTTAGGACTATCTCTTTGGGGCAGAGTCCAAGCTATCAAAATGGTCACTCTTCTGCGTTTCATATATATTTTAGTCATGCTTCCCCTTCAGATTCCTTTAGCCATGCTTTGATCAATAGATTCCAAGATTAAGACCTTTATATGGGGTTCAGCTAGGCCTTGCCTTGCAATGGCAAAATTAAACGCTCACCAATTATATGGAGGAATGGGTCTCCCATCTATTGAACACTATTCCCTTGCATTACACATCTCTCAATTCTCTTACTTCTTACCAGGAATCAAAGATATTCCGCAATGGGTTTATATTGAGCTCCATCTTTTATCCATGGACCCAGGTCATTCTCTTTTGTATGGCAGTGTCGCTAGTTGTTCTGATCCCAAAAACCAGATTTTATCAGTTATGCATAAATCCTGGCAAAGAGGACATTGTCTATTAGATTCAAACTCACGTATCCATGTCAAGGCTCCCTGTGGAATAATTCAGGTATGCGTATTAATGTCGTACTTTATGTTGGCCTTTGTGGCAAGCAGTTGGTACCTACTCCCCAGATCAACTTCTTTATAATGGCGACTTCAAATCTTTCTCACAATCAAGAGAGTAATTTAATATTCCTAAACAACACTCTTCTAAATACCTTCAACTCCAACAATATTTGAAGAAACAACTGGAGTCTCCCCCTTGGTTGCTTCAAGTACCTCCAATATTATCCTACCTAAATATATGGGGAAAACATAAAGAAGTGACTTCTGGCCTTTATAAAACCTTTACACTTCACCTCGTCTCACAAACCCTCTCTCACAATCTTCAACTTAAATGGCAATCCGGTTTATCTAATTCTTATACAACTATTGAATGGGAACAGATATTGGAGGGTTTACATAAAGGAGTCCGTGAAGCAAGGCTAAAATGTTGTCTATTTAAAATTCTCCATGACTGACACTGGTCACCGGTAAACTGCACAAAGATGGTTTATTTTCACACACCGATTGTTGTAGGTTTTCTACCTCTGGTTGTGACACAACTCATATTATTTGTGAGTGCCCAAGAATACAACCTTTTTGGATCTATGTTGGTGAAACCTTACTTTCCACAATGCCCTTTAATCCACCACTCACACCTGCCAACATTCCTTTACATGATTTTCGTCATTCTCCAAAGGCCTCTAAACCACAAATCCGTCTCTTCCATACTGCATTGGCTACAGCTAAAATTTGTATTCTACGCCGTTGGAAGTCATCATCCCCACCCTCACAGGAAGAATGGTTAGTGGCAATGCCACAGACGGCTGTACATGAACATATGATTTATAACCTTCAGGATCAAGCTGATGTGTTTCTCCAGACCTGGTCTCCTTTTCTAAAAGCCAAAGTTGATGGTATTGTTAACTCCTCTGTTTCTTCTAACACACCCAGTCAAGAGGACTAATTCATCTGTTACATCTTTGTACATTACGTTTCCCACTTTTTCTTGCTTTATTTCTTTCATTTTCCCATATTCATTTACCATTCCTTTCCCTTCTATTCTTTTTCCCTCCCTCTCCTTACTATGGCTCCACTTCTCCACATTATTCCTCAAGTTTACTATCTTCTTCCTATCTTTTTCTTCTCCCTTTTCCTCCTTACATCATTCCACTACGCTCTTCCAAAACTATTGCGTCCTAAACTTTTGCAAGGTGAGCATCTTTCTATGATAGCACGTTTCTCCATTATCATTATGATGATCCTTTGTAAAGTCTTTGTTTTATATTTATATTAGATTCATATATATTTCATCAATTAATACTATATGCTCTATCAATTTCTTATTTATGTCATTTTTCACTATTTATCTAATTATTTATTTAAATATTTATGTACAATATGTCTACTTATATATTCCATATTTATACATTTCTCTTTATCACAAATACTATGTATTCATTGTTACCTTTTACTCTTATAATTTTTATTAACAATTCATTGCTGTTACCTAGTTTGTTCTTACCATGTATTTTCTTGTAAAACTTAAAATAAAATGTCAACACAAAAAAAATTGGATGAAGAACAATTGGCTCCACAAGGAAGACAGGGCGTGGTTACGTTTTTAACTCATAAAAGTTTATTAAAGATTCACATGTTTACAGATTTAAAATCATCAAATAAGTATAGATTAATAATCAATTAATGAGTGCTTTTAGTAAATAAGAAGTTCACATCAATTAAAGTCGCAAGAGCACAAACTATTATAAAATCGCCTCAAAGAAAAGTAAAGTTATATCAGTTCTCTCCTAGAGAGAGTACCTTAAATGTCCTCCTCACTTCTCCTCTCCTCAGTAACTATTCTAAAGGTATTATGGAAAGGTTCTGCTCTGATCTAGCTTAGATCTTACAATTCTAACATTTGGTAAACCTACACATGGTTCCCTTAAAATATTCTAGTAAGGTTAAGGCACTCTACTCAGGATTGTTCACAATGCAGCTCCTATAAGTGGTCTTTAAATTGAAAGTCATCTACATCACACCAATATATGCTGGACCAGCCTGTACTCCGCAAGTGTACTGTAGCAACTAATTAAAACATTCTGCAGTTACCACATAAACAGAAACATTTCACATGAGAAAGTAAGCAAAGTAACATTGTGTTTGTAAATTGTGAGGTTAGCTTCTCTGAGGAATAAAATACAGGTGACATGAAACAGCTTAGCTCCCAAACATTAGCCATACTATACAGAGGCCTACATTAATTATTGTCAATTTAAACAGTTAAAAGCATTTGAATGTTAACATGTGAATGTCGATAAAGTCCAAGAAGCCTTAATATGAAAAAACCTCTTTCCTAATCTTGTTCGCTTCTGATGGTGTGTCGTTTCCATCTCCATCCTTTACTCATAATGATGATATCCATGCTCTCCAGCTTTCATCTGGTGAGCTGGCAATCACTCAAGGTGTTTTGAAAAGGTTTCTTTTTACAAGGCCAGACAGAATAGTTCAGGGAAAAGTCCACCCAGGTATATTCAACAATGGCTCATAAAGAGTCCACTAATCTCCATACATAGCAAGGAGCTCACCAAAAGGGGCAACAGAAAGGTCACAGGATAAAGTAAATTTCAAGTATAAGTATATAAAATTTGTATTTTCTTTTTTTCATGTTTAATTAATAGACTTGTTATTCAAAATATCAAATACCATAACAACTCAATAAATAGGTAGACAATTACAATAGAACATGTACATGATATAACATGGTTTCCCCACATCAACCTCAACACAACCATACACTAGATTATCCTTCAATCACGCGCATACATACACACAGGTACCACACTCAATAAAACTTCCTCAACGTAATTCCCAGAGAGACACGAGGGTGGTATCCAGCGGAGCCTTCATAGCACACAGCCCGAGAGTCCAGATCGATCAAATGGAGTCCCACAATCAGGTAACGCCAGACAGGCCTTTTTTTCCGCAGGACAATATCCCATGGGCTTTCGCCCATAGAAGCCAGTTTTGAAAGACCAGGGCCACTCCTGGTGCTGCTGACATTTTCGCTGAGATTAATTGCAGAAGTCAAGGGGAGACTTCATGAGAAAGTAAGAGAGGAAGGGGGAGGTAGAGAGAAATTGATCAGAGAGGGAGAAAAGAGAGAGAGGAGAGAGAAGGATAGAGAGAGAATGGATGGATGGAGACAGAGATATTGTGTGAGCATTTATTTCAAGGCTGCGTTGGTTCCCAGACTGGCCCCTTCTAATAGTAGTACTCCACAATTAACATTGAATTGAGGAGCAGAATTACAGATATATACTAAAAACCACTATATTTACTGAAGAGAGAAGGGGCATCTTATTCACAGTCTACATTTTTGTTTAATGGGAGTAAAGAAAAATTAGGTACAGCAAGATGATATGGATACAGACATCATGGAGTGGTGTAATACAGCTGTCAAAGGCAGTCCCAAGGGAATTAATAACAACAAGATCTCTGGATCAGTAAGCTTTCATGGCCCAATAATGCACAATATGTTTATCAAATGTCACTACCTGCAGAGGCTCTGGAATCTCAATGAAGGAAGACCTATGACCCAGATCAGAAGAGAGCCAAATGCATGGTTTTAGAAAGTTGTGAAAAACAGCCATATTCCTTTCAAGAAAGAAAACAAATATATATTAACAAGAAACATCAGAAGAGGTGGAGCAGAATTGCAATTAAGAAGGCCAGCACTCCTAGAGGCTTCCAATAGCCACTGTTAAAACCCATGCATGATTGCTGTTGTTGAGATAAAGATGTGTAGGCTCTGAGCACCATGCCTTTGATGTTCCATACCCTAAGGAACTACAATTGCTATATTCAGTGGAGGAGTGGTAATACCACCCCTCCGCCTACGCATGCTGTATCTGATCCAATTTGGGTCCGGACAAGTAGGTGGTACTTGACAGGACCATATAGTGGCCTGAGAACTATTCTATGGTTTGATGCTCCACAATGCAGCATGATGACTGTCAATGGAGCCACCATGGAGTAGACTGCGTGAGAGCAGCTTTGCATGCCTCAGGAGAGCAGCTGCATAACCTATGGGAATGACCAACTTTCTCTTTTACATTGCACTGGAACCTTCATAATGCAGCAGCACAGTTGAGGAAAAATACAGATTTTACCAGTGAGTGGTGAGCTCAGTGTGTTTCAGGCAGCCAGTTGACCCCCAGGCTAATATTGGAATTGTCTATTTACTGCCTGGAACTGCATCTCTCATATGAACACCTAAGAGAATCTTGCACCTCATCACCTTCTTCTCAATTTGAGGTAATATATCTTGTGCCATAATCAACATATCCCTCTATGCCAAGTTTGTCACCTTTGAGGCAAGGAGGCCTAAAGAAAGTGCCCCAGGTGGCTAGAATTCGCCACCAGGAGCACAATGAAACCGAGATCACACAAAGCCTCTGAACGGGTTCCCGAGATATTAGTCTGCAAAGAATTTGGCCTTTGACACCCTTTTGAGGCCTAGTGCACATGGAACTCTACTGCTGAATCCTTTCTAACGTCCCCCCTGGTGTCGGCCATGGACAGGGTGTTGCCTCAAGAAGAATGCCTGTTTTTGCACTGGGAGGGGATTGCTTGGGTAGCCCTCCTCAGCATCCAGAATGTGTGGGGAGCCCTTCCCCAGGCTGGTGTATTTATTGGGGGGCCAACTCTGGGCCCCCAATGGCGGCAAACGTGGGGAAGTGCCGTCGCTCTTCATCAACACCAGCAGAGTGAAAGACAGGTGCCAGGATCCCATACCTCCCCTCAATGTTACTGGCCCAACTCCCCATGTTTGGAGGTGTGGAAACCTGCCACAAGCCAGAACGCCTTGACCGCAGGATTGAACAGGTCAGGAGAAACCTGTTGTGTCCTGCGGCAGCACAAGGGTGTACTCCCCTTGTTATGAGCTGGCGAGGCAGCCAATTGTGGGCTCTCTGGGCTGTCCCCCAATGTCAGCAGAGTGTGAGGGGCCCGGGTGGGACCGGGTACACTGGAAAAAAAAGATAAGGGTTTCGCAGCGTGATGCAGCACAGCAGAAAACAAATGTTGCAGCCATCCCCAAGGCAGCAGGAGAGCGGCTCATAAAATATTCACTGCTCCCTGAGGAGCACCCCATGATGCCATGCAGAGCTTTGCAATTCAGCATGTTTTTCCCTTTGTGGTGGCCCCAGGATGGCGGGCCACAATCAATAATATGAAAAACAATCTCGGAAAGCTGCTGGAGTGCAGAAACTTCCCCCAGGAAGCCCAAATATAGGTTTAAAAATGTATTAACGCCAAGTTTGGTGGGACTCCAAAAAGAGGAATACCACAGGCTTTGTAAGCATTTTTAAGCACTCACTAGGCTAGAGCATGTGCTTCTCACCTGGGATCGCTGTGCCCTTTAAGGACCAAATCTATGGCCTCAGTTATTGTGGCCTGAATGTGGTTAAAAACAATGTACATGTGGAGCCCCTAGGTACATGTGGGGCCCTCTAGGGGTGAAATACATGATTACTTGTATTTGTCATCAAAATGTAATGCTCTCTAAGGGCCAATGTTCCACCTAATATAGTTTTCCTTTGAGCGGCAATGAAGGTTTTCTGTGCACTACAGCCAAGGCCATGTGTGTAGCTGCACCTCCATTGTGTTGTTTACCCACCTGCCCTCTTCCATCTGTATATGGAATCAAAACTCTTAAAAATCTGATCTTCGCAATATATTGCATGTTTTCAATGGCTAAATTCTACTATGAAAACCTATTCATTTAAATGTATTTTTAGCTTGGATACACCTTATTGTAAATGAGGGCGGGTCAAACCAACCTCTTTATAATCACCCTGCACTTGTAATCATGTGACCCGGACGAAGGCCTCTGGCCAAAACTCGTAGGTCGTTTGTTGCTCCTGATCTTGGCACTTTGCACTTTTTTTATTACTATAGAATGACTGAGAGAAAAAATTGAAAATGGAAATAAAAACAATGAATGTTTAAAACAACTACAACTTGCCTCAAGTTTTGATGCTGCGAGTGCTACCTTTCTGTGCCCCTCTGAAATTTGGAGTTAGAATCTGAGGGGAAAGCATAGGAAATCCGTTTTCCAGTACAACGTGGTATCGGACCACAACAGACAAGCAACCGAGCGTGGAGCGGCGACCCCGTCACTTGACATCAAAGTGGTGGATTCCTGAAACGGCGCCTGCTTCCGAGATCCACAACCCATAGAACTCTCACTGAGCAAAGGTAACTGGTACATTGGCTTTCGGCGAGGCGGGAGGTGTTAGGAGAGAGGGCTGCGGGCAGCGTGGTAGTTTCTCCGGAGGGGGGGTCAAAAGTAGTCTGTTCCATGGCAATCTGTGCCTGGCAACCAAACGCCGGAGTGCTGAGATTCCAATCCAGGATGCCAGCCGTTCGAAAAAATAAAGGGGTAGATGGTTCTCGTAGTTCGGTCTCCAGCGAAGTCACAAAGGAGCCGCTAGGAAGTTAAGATAGGTTTCCAAAAGCAATTTTATTGTGCATCTCCATCGGAGTAACAGCAGAAAATAGCAAAATAGTTGAAGCGCTCACCTTTTTTATCGCTCTCAATATTACCCGCATCAGGAACAATCTGTATGCATTTAAAGGAACCACGTGAGATGAAATTCCCTTAACAACGCCTGGAACACAACTTTTTTAACCAGAACCAAACACATTATAGACACTGTAGATACCAACTACAACAGGAAATCTCTACGACAATATGGCAGACCGCTGGTCCAAACGTGAACAACTGTTGAAAGCCATGTTTGATGAAGAGGGCGAATTAACAGCAGCGCACAGCCAATCGAGTATGAAAAAAGCAGGAACAATGAATACATCAAAACAACTAATGAAGGAACTGGAACAAGCAAGGATAATTGAGACCACAAATGGTGGGAGAGTGTCACCCTAAAAAAAGTACATTGATTGTAAAAGGGTACCTAGGGGACTACAAATCTTTGTTTTGCCTACCTTAAGTGATCTAGACTCAGATCTCCTGGCAAAGTGGCAATCAGATACTAATGAATGCTCCATGAAAATGATAAATACATTGATTATACATGCTGAAAGGAGATTAACACAAACCATGGAGAAAGTCAAAGAACTGGAGAAAGCACTAGAAAAATGTAAGGAGACACCGGAGGGCATCAAATCATTTGAAGACTTGGAGAAAAAACTGGATAAACACTAGGAAGAAGTAAAAAACAAAAAGGTACGGGAAATCCAGCGTGATAAAATAGATTACGCCACAGGAAGGATATACACCTTTGACAGAAAATATGATGGTAACTATAAAAAACAATCAATGGATTTGGAGCTAGATACTGGCATCAGACGGGCTGAAGCCGCCAGGATCTCTAGTGCAGAAAGCTCAGAAGTAAGCTCAGGAGATGAAGGATTATCGACAGACAGATCAGGGTTGGATTTTTCCGAGGGATGCGCCTCGTAAGAATGACGACACGAGGAAGAGGAAGAGGTGTCCCCCAAACAGTGGAACATCAACAAAAAGAACCAGACGGGGGGCAAAAAACAAGCCCAAAAAAATAAGAAATCCAAAGAAATAGAGAGAACACTATTGGATGATCATATCCAACAACAGGAAAATAACTTCGTTATTAACCTCTCTTCAAAAACTTTAACAACAAAACATATCAAACTCCTTAATAAAGGATTAACATTCTGCCCTTCTAGCAACATGGATCTAGCTATGTCAAGAATAGATTTATACCTATTCGGTCGTAAACTAAAACTCAAAAAACACTTCGCCACAATACCAACAAGAGCGATAGAACACCAAAATCAAGAAACTTTGAGGTCACTCACCCTTAATGAAATTGTACCATTAACAACACTGCACAATCTAGAATCAGAAAATGATATGGACATGTCACCTATAATGGAGAATAGAACAAATACACAAATTTGTGAAGAAATGGCCATAAGAACAAATATGTTGATCAACAGTCACTGCAAGACCAGATCCAAATGTTGTCCTCAATTACCGGCTGGAAATAGAGTGGCCATCTTCCAGGAACTCATGACAGAAGAACTACGCACCATCTATATCAAAGAAAAGAAAAAGAACCATCTTAAACTTGAAAATATGACCAATGATGACAGATGGGCCCTGAATGACCTAAGAACAGAAGATAAGATCTTTATAAAGCCCTCCGACAAAGGGGGAAATATTGTTGTGATGGACACTCAGAAATATTACATGGAAATCAAGAGACAAATAAATGATTTGTCCAATTATGAGAGGTTAAAGGAGGACCCTATACCTATAATTAGGAACACGTTTCATAAAATGCTCCAAGATTGGCATGGAGATGGGCTACTAGACGAGAATGAGTTTAACTACCTCTTGGTGAAACATCCAATCACACCCACTATTTATGTATTGCAAAAGTACATAAGAGTCTAAACAACTCGCCAGGACGACCAATTGTCAGATCTTGTGGTTCATTATTACAGAACACTTTAAGATTCTTGGATATTTTTCTATTCCCATACGTACAAGATCTACCATCTTACATTAGAGACTCGATGGACTTCCTAAACAGAATCGCCAACATACCCTGGAAAGAGGAATACACAATGATAACCATCGATGTGGTATCATTGTATACTTCGATAAGACATGAGGATGGGATCAAGGCCTGTGAGTCCTATCTTCGGTCAAGATTCTTAAATGTTCTCCAGCAGACAAATATGATATTGGAAATGCTGCGCTTTTGCCTTACAAATAACATCTTCATCTTTGATAAGAAATTTTATAAACAAAACAAAGGCACAGCGATGGAAACCTCATTTGCACCCACATTCACCAACCTCACAATGGGCATGTGGGAGGCAGAACAAATCCGGTCAGATGCAAACAAACAGTTTCAGGACAGGAAAACATTGTACTTTAGGTAGTTATATATATGACCTGCTTTTAATTTGGGAGGGTGAAACAGAGGAACTAAACACCTTGCTAAAGAGTCTCAATCAGAATAGTTTTCAACTCCAATTCACATATAACATTAACAAGACATAAATAGACTACTTGGATGTACATGTTTATATAAAAGATCAGAAAATGTGTACAACGCTATTTCGAAAGGCTACTGCATGCAACAGCATTCTTGCAGCAAATAGTGCTCATGCCAGATGTCTCAAATGGAGTGTGCCTTATGGGGAATTCCTCAGAGCACGAAGGAATTGCTCAGAAGAACTAGAATTTCTCTCACAACTGGATCAAATGTACAACAAATTCTTGATCAGGGGATACCCCATTACGGTATTGGAAAAAGCCAAACTAAGAACCCTGGAAATTAGAAGAGAATCATTCTTATATCCTAAGCGATTGACCCTGGGACAGAATGAGGATTCTTATGTTACAAAGTGAGGTATATAACACAATTTAACTACTCAAGCAACACCATAAGGGTTGTGCTCCAAAATCATTGGAAAATTCTGAGAAGGGATGAAGATCTGAAGGAACTCACCTCTGATCATCTGAACATAACGTACAAGAAAGCACCTTCGTTGGGAGACATCCTCACGCACAGTCACTATCAGAAAACAGATTCTGGTAGCAGTAATATGCAATGGTTGAAAGCGAAAGGATTTTACAAATGTCCAAAATGCAATGTGTGTAAATAACCAGCAGAAAACAAACAACATGCTGAGAGAACAAATGACCATCAGAGAAAGGATCACCTGCGAAACCACACATGTGGTCTATGCCCTAAAATGTGAAGGCAGAAAAGAATACATAGGAAGCACTATGAACAAACTAAAACTACGCATCCTACAACATCTCAGGGCAATCAAAAATAAAGACTTTGCATATGCTATCGCTAAGCAAATATGGAAAGAACATGGAGGAAATAGCGACAACCTCAGATTCTATGGAGTAGAACATATCCCTCTCAACATTAGAGGTGGAGATTGAGACTTACTGCTAAGGAAAGCAGAATCAAAATGGATCATCCTCAAAGGAACAGAAATATTGTGGGGACTTAATGCAGATGCAGATTTACATACTTTTTTATAAAAAGAATTGTGTTCAGCCGAAACTTGCATATTGTGAAGAGAGTTTGGTTCCACACTAAGTAGTTCAAGTTCAAGTTCAAGAATTTATATAGAGCACTACTCACCCAGAGGGTCTCAAGGCGCTTGAGGGAGGGAGGGTGAATTACTTATCGAAAAGCCAGGTTTTTAGCTGCTTTCTGAAGGAGAGGTGGTTCTGTGTAAGGCGGAGGTGAGTGGGGAGAGAATTCCAGCTCTTGGCCGCTAAGTAGGAGAAGGTTCTTCCTCCCATGGTGGATCTGTGGATGCACGGAATTGCGGCGAGGGCTTGATTGGATGATCGTAGTTGGCGGGTGGGTGTGTAGAAGGACAGTCTTGTGTTGAGGCATTCGGGTCCTAGGTCGTAGAGGGCCTTGTGTGAGTGGGTGAGGAGACGGAACGTTATTCTCTTGTTGATGGGGAGCCAGTGGAGGTCTTTCAGGTGACCGGAAATGTGAGCTTGACGGGGGATGTCCAGTGTGAGTCTGGCTGAGGCGTTTTGGATGCGTTGGAGTTTTTTCTGTAGTTTGGCAGTGGTTCCGGTGTAAAGGAATAAAGTAAATAGATATAAGATCAGGTCTTCCTTAGAGCTAGAGTGAGTAACATAAAAAATATACATTGGGCACCCAGCTGTGTCAGGAAATGTCTAAATTGAGAAACTTTACAGATAATGTCTTGTTTAAAATGGCTAATAAGGATTTGTCAGATTAAGAATTATGAAGAGAGTGTTTCAATGTTAAAATATATTTAGGTACTTTATAGAGACTCCCTTTCTTAGTTCTGCAACTTTGCGATTTTGCACTTTTTTTACAAAATGGATGAATGTGTAGTTTGCACCTTCTGCCATAATCCATACTTAACACGTTAATAACAGTCAACTGGATAATAATAGGCTTTTATCAAGCATTTATATCTCAGGTACTGAACCACGGTTACAGTTTTTTCTTAAATTCAAGAAGCATTGACTGTTATCTGGATTGTATATATTTTTCAAATGGTAACAACTTAATAGAATACCAGACATAAAAACATGGAATCGCCTGACACTTTATACTTGAGGTACTTTACCATATTGAAACAGTTAACTCTTCTATGTTTCTAATGACAAAAACAATATCTTGGTCTCAGACACATTATGATTTTTTACTTTTTAGTTGTGGAATCAAAACTCTTAAAAATCTGATCTTCGCAATATATTGCATGTTTTCAATGGCTAAATTCTACTATGAAATCCTGTTCCTTTAAATGTACTTTTAACTTGGATACACCTTTTTGTAAATGAGGGGGGTCAAAGCAAACTCTTTATAATCACCCTACACTTGTAATCCTGTGACCCGGACGAAGGCCTCTGGCCTAAACGCTTAGGTCCTTTGTTGCTCCTGATGCACTTACCACTTTGCACTTTTTACTTTAGAATGATAGAGAGAAAAAATTGAAAATAGAAATAAAAACGATGAACGTTTAAAACAACTACAACTTGCCTCAAGCTTTGATGCTACAAGTGCTACCTTTCTGTACCCCTCTGAAATTTGGAGTTCGAATCTGAGGGATATATATATATGTATATATATGTATATATATATATATATTCACTGAAAAAACCATAGGTTTCACACCAGTTATAGTTAGGAATTAGCATTAAAAAAACCTATGAAATTCACTGAAAAAACCATAGGTTTTACACCAGTTATAGTTAGGAATTAGCATTTAAAAAACCTATTAAATTCACTGAAAAAACCATAGGTTTCACACCAGTTATAGTTAGCTGGAAATTTTACTGATATAAAACCATTGAAATTCCCACGTTATAGTTAGTCGGACTCACTATAACTTGCGCGTGCAATGCACTGCTGATGACATCACATATTACATCACTCATGACATGGTCAGTGACATCACTCATGACATCACTGATGACATCTCAAATGACATCACTCATGACATCGTCCAGTGAATGTGTGTCTTTCTGAAAAATAAATATATTTTATATATGTATATGTTAAGGTCGATGGAAGAATAAATGTTTAAATAAGTGTCTAAATGGATGTTTTTTAAAAAAAAATTGATTGGTTAACTGGCTTATTAAGTGTATCTTAGTGAATACATATATTAGCGAGTAATGTTTAAATATTTAAATATATGTATCAGTGTTTTACTTTGTGTATAAGTGGCTGCATGGGTTGGTGAGTAGCTACATGTGTGTGTATATGGGTTATTAGATGCTTTTTTAGTATCAGTATGAGTGTCTGTATGGTTTGGTGGGGCTGTTACTTAGCACATAGATGCATCAATGACTGACTCACTGTTTGTATGTGTTTTGAAGACAGCATTTGTGTAGGATTGTATGGGTGGATGAGTGTGTATATGTGTGTGTTAGAGAGTGAATGCCTCTCTCACTAGTGTCTTTATGAGTAACTACATATGTTTTAATCTTGTATATATGAGAATTGATGTATATAAGTGAGAGTGAGAGATTGAAAGAGTTCCTGTTTAAATAAGTATGTGTTTCTATAAGTGATTGTTTAAGAGAGTAAGTATGTGCAAGTTTCCTCAGAAGTAATGTGCTAATGTGTGTATAGTTGTATATGCAAATAAATGGATGTTTATTAGTTTATTTGCATGTGTGATTATATGTATGAGTAAGTTTTTGATGACTGTCGGTGTGTAACAGAATGAATAGGGGTATCACTACATATGATGAGTGAGTATATGTATGAGTGAATACATAAAACTGTTGGTGAATGTGTGAATTTGTATATAGATGGTGAAATTACTGAATTGGTTGTTGTAACTGGTATGGGTATATCCACTTTTTTGTTAATGTTAGTTTCTATTTTTGAATATGTGTTTCAAAGGTTACTTTACAGTGAAAGGAGGTCTGTCACTGTGTCACAAGGATGTTGTCATCAGTGATGTCATGAGTGATGTCACTGACCATGTCATGAGTGATGTAATATGTGATGTCATCAGCAGTGCATTGCACGCGCAAGTTATAGTGAGTCCGACTAACTATAACGTGGGAATTTCAATGGTTTTATATCAGTAAAATTTCCAGCTAACTATAACTGGTGTGAAACCTATGGTTTTTTCAGTGAATTTAATAGGTTTTTTAAATGCTAATTCCTAACTATAACTGGTGTAAAACCTATGGTTTTTTCAGTGAATTTCATAGGTTTTTTTAATGCTAATTCCTAACTATAACTGGTGTGAAACCTATGGTTTTTTCAGTGAATTTCATAGGTTTTTTTAATGCTAATTCCTAACTATAACTGGTGTGAAACCTATGGTTTTTTCAGTGAATTTCATAGGTTTTTTTAATGCTAATTCCTAACTTTTTATACAGACTCATACCTATGTGTTTTTTAGTGAATTGCTAAAGTATGTTTTTGTAAAAATGAACACTATAATGTATATTGAGATAATATTTTTAATTTAAAATATTTTTTTTTTATATTTCACTTTGGTGCGCTTTCGGTGCGCGCACCGGTGCGCGTACCGTCAGCGCACTTATAAAAAAAAAGAAAAAAAAAATAATGAAGGAGGGACTGTGTAATAGATAGTAAGACAGATAAAAAGTGTAAAAGGAAGTAACTAAGAAAAGAAAAATGAATAAGGGAGCAAAAGAAAGAAGAAATAGGAAGAACACTAAAGTAGAGGTTAAGGGAGAATATAAATGGATATTGAAAGTAAAAAGAAGGACAGTTAAGTATGAGAATGACAGGTAGTGACGGAATCAGAGGAAAAGAATAGCAGTGATTGAGGGAAAGTAAATATCAGTGAATATAAGTAAAGAGGGGTGAAAGAGGGTACATATAAGTGAATAAGGGCAACACATGGGGAGTAATAGAGAGAAAGAAGAGAGAGAGTAAAAGAAAGACAAAAGGAAGAACTAACTGAACTACAGTACAATGAGTGTGAAAGAAAAAAAAATGGAGAAAGAGAAAGAGGGTTAGGACACTAAAGCAGTGGTACTGTGAGAATATAAAAAAGATAAAAAGTGGTGGAAGGAACTGAGGAAATGCAGATAGTCCCTATTAGATTAAGAAGTTGTGAATGAAGTACAGTAAAGAAACAGCAATGAAAAAAGAGTGTAAATTAGTAAAGAGAGGTAAATAAGGGTGAAAAAGAAAATGAGTGCATAACAATGTGAACACAATATAAATTACATAATGCAAACTACACAATAACTTCTACAATATGTTACATTATTTATTTTTGCTGTTCTCAGAATATATTGAATTCCACTTAAATTAGTGAGTTCAAAGTTTTCATCATATAACAGCGGGAAAAAAAAAACACAATCTAAAAGATTGTGTTTAAAAAAAACCCATTCAAACATACATCTCATATATGTACACTAATCTTTGATTCACTTACTTTTCCATGAGGCCAAGTAGAAGATAGTGAAGGTCCTTTTGGTAGAAAAAAAGTCTGCTGTTCCTTATAAGTTCCATTTCATCGACTTCCTATGAAAAAAGATCTAAAAACATCATACCATACACAATCCTCACGGCCAATTTGTGTCTGATATATCGGTATTTTTTACTTTGAGATCCACTTAAAGTATCTACATGAGATAAATAATTTAAAATATTAGATTAACTAACTAACTAACTAACTTTTATTAACTATTCCCGTCTTCAAAGGCCAATTCCCTTTACTAAAACTTTGGTTTTAAAAACACTAGATAAGAATTTGTAGAGTCATAAGGCAAACGTTGTTTATAAGTTAAATGAGAATCATTGCAGTAACTCCATCCATTTTCAGATTTTAAGTAGCATGTATAATGTCCTGAGGTGGTCGAAGGTCCATCATGATAAATAATAGCTTCAGTTGTAAAGGTCCTTCCAGAAATTGATAACTGAGAAGCCACAAAATTTTTGATAGAAGTTGTCAATTTAGTTCCATCAGGTCTACATCGTTGGAAAACTAAAATGATATACTGCCCATACCTTTGTATAAATAATGTGGACAGCATTGTACAGTTACATTGGGTACACACCATATTATGATCTGCTGCTTTAACTAGATTTTTAAAAGACACTGATTTACAGTCTGGTAAAGTCAAATATATAAATCTTTCAGTGTCTATTCTAGTAGTACTTGATAAACTACAATTGTGGCAGTCATGCTGCCATTGATAAGAAAGACTGAAAAGATTATCTACATCTACTCCTTCATCTTCCAAAACACCAAACATATACATTAAAAATTCCTGACAATCCTGCTGAATGTTTTGTGAAAATTTATCTTGACCAGAACACAAATCTAAAATATTTCGAATTTCCGTTACACTTTCTATTTGTGGTGTACCACTGCTACATTTCTGAAACACAGAATTCAATAAACCACACAATCTTTGATCCCGATTTTCAACAATCTGTTCTTGTAAACTTTTAAGAAAAAAAACAACATTAACCACTACATTAGCATAGCAGTTGACACCAGAACTATTTTCAAACTGAAATCCAACAACATTTTCTCCACAATTCTTTTTCTTCCTGTTTTCAATTACAGTTTTCTCTACTTTTTGTCTTTTTGCAACTACCTCACTACAATTATCCTCATTTCTTCTTTTTCGGCCTACCACACGTTTTTCAAACAGAGGATATTGAGGCAAATGTGGAGCATACTCTCTTCTTAACCTATTGTATTCTTTAACACAATCTAGATCGGCAGAAATCTTTGTCTCATCACACGCAATCAAGTACAATCCTGATAAAGTTCTGACTCGAGATAATGCCACATATGCCATACCCTCTTTAAACACAGATCTTCCAATGTTCACCAATGCACTATCTACACTTAAACCTTGAGATTTATGAATTGTCACCGCATACGCTAAACAAACAGGAAACTGTTTTCGGCGAACATATAAGTCTTTTACAAGTAAAAATCTAGCAGAACAACGACTTATTTGTTGTACTTCTTCAATGCCATCAAATTTTATTTTTAAAAATTCAATTCCATCTCTATTTCTGTAATTCACAAAATCAACAACATAACCCATTGCTCCATTTACCAGACCGCTTTCAACATTTAAATTCCTTCTCAAAATGATACGACAATTTAAACACACATTCAGAGTCTTTTCAAAACCAGCTGTTTTTGAAATACTTTTCTCCAATGAATGCAATTTAGTTTTCAAATTTTCTGACAAAACAATTGTTGCACCCATATGCTCTATTTTATCTATTGCTTCCAGTTTCACAATCTCTTCATTTTCTAAGTCTAACATTTTTTGGTTGAAGATGGAACATTCTTGCAGAGTTGGCATCAAACATATCCCAGATTTCTTCTCAGTCATTTTTTTAAAAATATTCTCTGGAAGAATGTTTTCATTTGCATACAAATTTGAAATTAATCGACTATGCAAAGCTTTTTTCCCTTTCTCAGTCATTTTTCCAATTCTTACATCTTGTAGAATATTTTTATAATCTTCATCCTTGGCCTGTCGCATATTTTGAAGCAGTTCAGCATATTTAAAATTTAGCCATATATTAACATTTCCAATGCTTCCAAGGGACTTCCTGGTATCTTCATGCGTGAGCATTTTAAACACTGGTTGTCCTTTTACTGGAGTCAACTGCAATAGATCTCCAAAAACAATAATGTGTTTTCCTCCAAATAACACATCATAGTCTGTTTTAAGAATTTCTTGCATTCTCAAATGCACAAAAGCAAGCATTAGATTTGAGACCATGCTTACTTCATCTATGATAAGAAGTTTCATTTTCTTCAAGACTCTTGAAACTTCAGAACACGCATCTCCAGATAGCTTGTTGTAATGCAATTTATTATCATGTTCAACTGGCAGCATCAATAAACGATGTAGAGTAATCCCTTTAATATTATGTGCTGCCAGACCAGTTGGAGCAGTTACAACACAAGACAGTGGTGAATCAGTCCTTTTCTGCAGATAACTTGCAACGGCTTTAATTAGAAAACTTTTTCCTGTCCCCGCTTCTCCACTTACATACAGTCGGACAGGGTCAAATAATATACATGAGCACTCTTTTTTCTCATGTCTGAATCCATGTTCAATCTGCTCTGTGACTTCATCATATATCTTTTTCTGCTCAATGTTTAGTTGCTTTACCAAATCTTCTAAGTTAACTCCATCTTCTTGAGCTTGTTCCATAGCTCTTTCCACCTCATCCATGGCAGTGGCAGCTTCATTTTGGATAATTGGTCCTCCTAGTGGATCCTGGCTCAATGAAGTAGAACTCTGACTATCTTGAGAACTGTTTCTAGCTATCTCTTCAGCAATTGTGGTTTCTTGCTCCATTTCTTCATTCAACATTTGCAGATAATTTAGAAAAATAGGACATTCTATGGTATCCTTAGTTGCATTAAAAGAGTCTTCATAACACAGAAAATCTCCAAGTAGTTCCTCTTCTGTACGCCATGGCTTAAAGAGTTGCAAAAGAGCTAAATAGTAAAATTCTCTTTTGTCTGGAACTTCACAACTCAATTTTCGATGATTAATCAAATGGCCTTTTTTCTGCTTCACTAGACATCCTTCATTGCCAATGAGTGCATATTTTCCATTATTGATATCTTCTGTGATGTTCCTCTTATAACTGTAGTTTTGAAGATCTTCATACAAACATGTGTTCTCAAGGTGAGTACTTCTATTTGGATAGTATGTATCCAACATATTTGTCTTCAACATATCTGTACTGTTTGGTTCTTTTTCCGCCAAATATTCAATTTCTTGTACAGATTTCAAAACTCGGTTTCGTGTTGCAGCAAGACCAAGACTCACCCAAATGATTGTTCTTGATTTGGCATAGAGACTTGCTGATGATAACCGATCAGAACATTCATATGCTCCAATTTCTCGATGCGACAACATCTTCAGACTGAAACTGTATAATTTCTTGCTTAGACTCTTTTCATGTGAAATGTCCTCCCACATTTCCTTCAGTTCTGTCTTTTCTTTTTTGGTGATGTAAGATGTCACATATCGAGCCACAGCAATAGAGTTGTCAGCAACGAACTGAATATCCATGTTAGCATTCCACATGGACAAAATCACTGGGTTGTAATCGTTGATGTACTTAGATTCTTCATTTCTTTTCAAATTATATGTGTTTTTGGGAGATTTTCTCGTCACAGTATGTCGTAGAGATGACATCAAATTATTTACTCTTCCCTTAGAAATCACTGGTCGAGGAAATGCAAAACGACATTTCGTGTAGTACTTTTCCTTGTTTTTAAATTTTCGACGACAGTACTTTCCACAACGATGAGATTGAAAACGTAAAACTTGTTGCCTTAAATTGTTTTCTTCAGTAGATTTTGGAACAGCACATGTTGAATACTCTTCAATGAAACTCATCACTGTTTCATCTGAATCTGATCCAAATTTGGGTGCATCTTTAATCCACAACAACATATGTATATGAGGAGCACCTCTCGCTTGATATTCCTTCCTCCAAAAGAAATCCAAAACCTCTCCAAGGGGAGGATTTTTTTTGTTGGTAATAAAAGACATCATAGCTTCAAATCTATGATTAAAATATCTACAAACATTCACTGGATCTAAAGAACACAGTTCTCCTGGTGTTTTCAATTCTATATTTGGTATGTTTTCATTTGCCTCTCGTAGAAATTGAAGTAAATCGTCCCATGCATACTCAGCACAGCTAAGAGTGAGGAACCATGTAGGAGTTCCTAAGTTTCTTAGCATACATTTCAATTCTCCATGACGACGAAACCAATACTCGTTGGTTCCACGTTGACATGCCATGAGATTGATTAGCTGAGATTCCAAAATACTGTCTTGCAGATTAACTTTCTCCATAAAGTCCCTTGCACAAACATTCTGCAAATGAGGTCCACTTTTTAATATATGATTAACTGCATAAGAAAGCCCAGACAAATCACTTTCAAACAGTAGATGAAATAAATAAGGAATGCATTGACGAAACCTTGGATCTTCTGCATATAATCTTAGAGTCCGGTATTCAGCTGCAGGAATTTGAACTGGTCGATCATCATATCGTCCACCACAACCTGTTGGAAATAATTGTGGAAAACAACGAGCTTCCAAACTTTCTTCCCATACACTAATGGGACTTCCTTTTGCTGCTTTCATTTGAAACAAGTCAATTGCATTTCCCATTACTTCTTTGGAATGCAAAGGATGAACAGTATAATGTTCATATATTTCTTCAGTTCTAGACACATCAACTTTTTCAATTTGACCAACTGAAGAATCACTATCTTCTTCTGTAGCTGTTTCCTCTACTCCAACACTTACATTTTTGTAGTACTCATTGTTTTTAACTAAATACAACGTTGCCTTCTTGACTTTTTTAACATCCACTAAATCTTGCCAAATTTTCTTACTCTTTGTTGGAACCCCATTAACTAGAATAACTAAAGGATCTTCTTCTACTCTTTCTACACCAATTGTATTAATATTTTTCTTTACATCTAGAGGCAAATAAACAACTCTTCCCTTTAATCCTCTCAGTAAATCTGATGGAGGCAATTTCCCTGTCTTAGGCTCCATGCGTACAATAGCCTGAAAAGGATGGACACATTGAATCAAAATAGATTCATAAGTATTTAGATCCATCAATTCAGAAGGAATATCTATCAACTGAAGATTATTATAAACTGCTCTTGCAGGCATTCTATTTTCATTTAATTTTTTCAAACAATAATTGCAAATACGCTGATCCAAACTCAAATCAAAAGAATTCTCCACCAACAAATAACTTACAAAATCCTCCCATTCACTATTATTTTCCAATTCACTTTTTGCATATAAATCAACTAACCTAGTCTGAATTTTATAATGAGTCCGTCGACAACACACACAAGTTACATTAGGCCTCTCACTTGATTTCACCTTAAACTTGATAATTTCCTCATCAAACTTTTCAATACTTGAAATTTGTCCATTATCTTCTGCATTACCATCCATTACTATATCTATTTCTACACTGTCCTCTTTGTTCCCAAAATAACAAAACTCTTTTTCTTCACAAATAGTCTTCACATCCACTTCAGATCCATGCAAAAGAGCACTATTTAACTGTTTAAGCTTAAGTGCAGGACTTTTTGCATAATACAACTTCCTCACTAATTTCCTTACGTTATTATGATGCACGGCTAACATCCTAAAATGATGAAAAACACTCCGACAAACTTTTCTAGAAAGACATGCTAGTGAATGCCCTTGCAAACCTGTGCTTTCTCTCACTCTGCAAGGATCTAACTCTTGCAGGATCTTCATTTTTTGTTTGAGACTTTTTTTACTATATGTACGTAAGAAATTTCGAAGCAAATCAATTGATTCCTGTCGCACACTACAAATACTACTGCATTTCCATGTGTACACTGGACCCTTAGTACGTCTCCCTAAAACTTCATCAGCTAACACCTCTTCTGCATCTCTAGATACAAGTTTCTCTTTTTCCATCACACAACTATCTTTCACCTCATATGCACGACCACTGGTGTCAACTGCATGCACCAAATCATTTTCCTGAAAGTAACTCTCCTCATTAAAAAAAGGCTCAGAACTTGAACTATGCATCCATTCACCAGAAAATACTTCACAAAAATTACACCGATTAATAATTCTTTTCCATCTACTGTTCGATTTGAAAACATCCATTGCCTTATTAAGTATCCTAATTCTATTGATTATTAAAATAAATAATTTTTTCTTAACTTCAAAAGCCTGATCAACAATCTTTTCTACACTTTTCTTTTTCTTGTAAAAAGCAGCTTTTAGTTTACTTTTCTTATCATTTTTTAGCAAATTTAAAACTACCCTATTGCGAAACATTCGCCTACGAATGTCCCTAAAAACATTTACCCTTCTATTGCTAACCATTCTCTTCTCTCCTGGTCCAATGGAAACATTTTTTGTGGGCTTCTCTTTCCTTTTTACATTTGTTGACTTTTTCTGTATATTCACATTAGCAATTTCATTTTTTTTCCTACGACATATGTTGCGAAGAAAGGACTTAATTGGCTTACCAGAAGCTTTTCTGGTGTTTTTTGAAGTACTTGTTGAAGAGGATTCCATAAAGTCTGTTGTTGATGTTCTCCTTTTCCGTATGGTATTTTTGATATTTCTTTGCCTTGATGGCATTTTTGCTTCCTTTTCAGAAGTTGATTTGAATCTGTTGTCCTGTTAAAAAAACACATTAAAGACCACTATTAGCAAACAACAAAGTAATGTTAAAAAGCAAACAATATAAACAATAAATTGCAACATATTTAAGTTTATACAATAGCAACTCATGGCTTTATTTTTAAAGGCCTTGCGCCACCAGTGCGTCACTTATTACCCATGTTTAAAGTGATGCATCAGCTGCACATGGCATTCATAAATAAGGGCCAAATGCAAATACCAATCAATTGCACCCAAAAATCGATTTTTGAATAACATGTAAGAAACACTGCGCAGAACCTATGTACAACCACTCAATATCATCAAACAAAGTCAGGGCCTTATTTATGAAAGCCTTGCGCCACCAGTGCGTTACTTATTACCCATGTTTAAAGTCATGCATCAGCTGCAGATGGCAATCATAAAAAAGGGCCAAATGCATATACCAATCAATTGCACCCAAAAATCGATTTTTGAATAACATGTAAGAAACACTGCACAGAACCTATGTACAACCACTCAATATCATCAAACAAAGTCAGGGTCTGATTTATAAAGGCCTTGCGCCACCAGTGCATCACTTATTACCCATGTTTAAAGTGATGCATCAGCTGCACATGGCATTCATAAATAAGGGCCAAATGCATATACCAATCAATTGCACCCAAAAATCGATTTTTGAATAACATATAAGAAACACTGCGCAGAACCTAAGTACAACCACTCAATATCATCAAACAAAGTCAGGGTCTGATTTATAAAGGCCTTGCGCCACCAGTGCATCACTTATTACCCATGTTTAAACTGATGCATCAGCTGCACATGGCATTCATAAATAAGGGCCAAATGCATATACCAATCAATTGCACCCAAAAATCGATTTTTGAATAACATATAAGAAACACTGCGCAGAACCTAAGTACAACCACTCAATATCATCAAACAAAGTCAGGGTCTGATTTATAAAGGCCTTGCGCCACCAGTGCATCACTTATTACCCATGTTTAAAGTGATGCATCAGCTGCACATGGCATTCATAAATAAGGGCCAAATGCATATACCAATCAATTGCACCCAAAAATCGATTTTTGAATAACATATAAGAAACACTGCGCAGAACCTAAGTACAACCACTCAATATCATCAAACAAAGTCAGGGTCTGATTTATAAAGGCCTTGCGCCACCAGTGCATCACTTATTACCCATGTTTAAAGTGATGCATCAGCTGCACATGGCATTCATAAATAAGGGCCAAATGCATATACCAATCAATTGCACCAAAAAATCGATTTTTGAATAACATGTAAGAAACACTGGGCAGAACCTATGTACAACCACTCAATATCATCAAACAAAGTCAGGGTCTGATTTATAAAGGCCTTGCACCACCAGTGCATCACTTATTACCCATGTTTAAAGTGATGCATCAGCTACACATGGCATTCATAAATAAGGGCCAAATGCATATACCAATCAATTGCACCCAAAAATCGATTTTTGAATAACATGTAAGAAACACTGCGCAGAACCTATGTACAACCACTCAATATCATCAAACAAAGTCAGGGCCTTATTTATGAAAGCCTTGCGCCACCAGTGCGTCACTTATTACCCATGTTTAAAGTCATGCATCAGCTGCACATGGCAATCATAAAAAAGAGCCAAATGCATATACCAATCAATTGCACCCAAAAATCGATTTTTGAATAACATGTAAGAAACACTGCACAGAACCTATGTACAACCACTCAATATCATCAAACAAAGTCAGGGTCTGATTTATAAAGGCCTTGCGCCACCAGTGCATCACTTATTACCCATGTTTAAAGTGATGCATCAGCTGCACATGGCATTCATAAATAAGGGCCAAATGCATATACCAATCAATTGCACCCAAAAATCGATTTTTGAATAACATATAAGAAACACTGCGCAGAACCTAAGTACAACCACTCAATATCATCAAACAAAGTCAGGGTCTGATTTATAAAGGCCTTGCGCCACCAGTGCATCACTTATTACCCATGTTTAAAGTGATGCATCAGCTGCACATGGCATTCATAAATAAGGGCCAAATGCATATACCAATCAATTGCACCAAAAAATCGATTTTTGAATAACATGTAAGAAACACTTCGCAGAACCTATGTACAACCACTCAATATCATCAAACAAAGTCAGGGTCTGATTTATAAAGGCCTTGCACCACCAGTGCATCACTTATTACCCATGTTTAAACTGATGCATCAGCTGCACATGGCATTCATAAACAAGGGCCAAATGCATATACCAATCAATTGCACCCAAAAATCGATTTTTGAATAACATGTAAGAAACACTGCGCAGAACCTATGTACAACCACTCAATATCATCAAACAAAGTCAGGGTCTGATTTATAAAGGCCTTGCGCCACCAGTGCATCACTTATTACCCATGTTTAAAGTGATGCATCAGCTGCACATGGCATTCATAAATAAGGGCCAAATGCATATACCAATCAATTGCACCCAAAAATCGATTTTTGAATAACATGTAAGAAACACTGGGCAGAACCTATGTACAACCACTCAATATCATCAAACAAAGTCAGGGCCTTATTTATGAAAGCCTTGCGCCACCAGTGCGTCACTTATTACCCATGTTTAAAGTCATGCATCAGCTGCACATGGCAATCATAAAAAAGAGCCAAATGCATATACCAATCAATTGCACCCAAAAATCGATTTTTGAATAACATGTAAGAAACACTGCACAGAACCTATGTACAACCACTCAATATCATCAAACAAAGTCAGGGTCTGATTTATAAAGGCCTTGCGCCACCAGTGCATCACTTATTACCCATGTTTAAAGTGATGCATCAGCTGCACATGGCATTCATAAATAAGGGCCAAATGCATATACCAATCAATTGCACCCAAAAATCGATTTTTGAATAACATATAAGAAACACTGCGCAGAACCTAAGTACAACCACTCAATATCATCAAACAAAGTCAGGGTCTGATTTATAAAGGCCTTGCGCCACCAGTGCATCACTTATTACCCATGTTTAAACTGATGCATCAGCTGCACATGGCATTCATAAATAAGGGCCAAATGCATATACCAATCAATTGCACCAAAAAATCGATTTTTGAATAACATGTAAGAAACACTTCGCAGAACCTATGTACAACCACTCAATATCATCAAACAAAGTCAGGGTCTGATTTATAAAGGCCTTGCACCACCAGTGCATCACTTATTACCCATGTTTAAACTGATGCATCAGCTGCACATGGCATTCATAAATAAGGGCCAAATGCATATACCAATCAATTGCACCCAAAAATCGATTTTTGAATAACATGTGGGAAACACTGCGCAGAACCTATGTACAACCACTCAATATCATCAAAGAAAGTCAGGGTCTGATTTATAAAGGCCTTGCGCCACCAGTGCATCACTTATTACCCATGTTTAAAGTGATGCATCAGCTGCACATGGCATTCATAAATAAGGGCCAAATGCATATACCAATCAATTGCACCCAAAAATCGATTTTTGAATAACATGTAAGAAACACTGGGCAGAACCTATGTACAACCACTCAATATCATCAAACAAAGTCAGGGTCTGATTTATAAAGGCCTTGCGCCACCAGTGCATCACTTATTACCCATGTTTAAAGTGATGCACTAGCTGCACATGGCAATCATAAAAAAAGCCAAATAAAAATACAATTCATTTGCACCCAAAATCGATTTTTGAATAACATGTAAGAAACACTGCGCAGGACTTATATACTAACATACAATTTCACTTCTAAAACATAACTATCTGCTTCCAAATATTCTCCATAGAGCAAATAAATCTCTATCTAAATTAAATGAATCATTACTTACCTTTACAAATGCTTTTGGAGATTGAAAACAGTGTCAGACACACACACCAATTTTTCTTTAGCAGAGGAAAAGGTGTGCTCTCAATGCACTGAAACCAAGACTGGCATAGAAAATCTCTATCTTTGTACACATATGCCTTAATTCAACCAATGAAAACTCTTCCCTCACTATTTTCAAACCAACACCCATCCCCCTCTCAAACCTTTCTATCTGTTACCATAGCAACTCCCTCCTAACTGAACTGTAAGGTTCAAAAGTTTATCTTACAATGTTGCAAATTAACTCAGCAAGGATGTTTGACCTCTCAATACAGCAGCCTATACAGGGTATTTTTGCTTTTGGTGACTTTTTTTAAACCATTCAAATTGCTTCTTTCACACAACATAACCATGCACCCTAACTTTCAGTTTTCAACTATCTGAATCCACCAATCATTGCTTGTGATTCAAGAGCAGAGAAACTCCACAATTATTTTTTTGTAAACTCCTACTGTTCCAACTGCCATTTCATTCCCACACTTCATCTGACTGGACCAGAACCTTCTCACATCATGTACTCTGTTTGGATTATTGGACATAGCTACATCCACTGGGCTCAAAGGTATGCAGCTAGCAGAAATTTTCATAACCTTGATTTATCAAATGTGGAAATCAAGTGGATTGGCCACAGAGGATTAAAATGTCACCAATTGATACCATTGGTGAAAACCTTTTTGCATCTGCCAGAACCTGACCTGTTAATTGTGCACTGTGGAGGTAATGATTTGGGCACATTAACTGGAGTAGGTCTGGAAATGCTTTTAAAGGACACCTTTCATCAATTGATGATACTTTTTCCCCACACTGCCTTGGTATATTCCAATATATGCCAAAGACAGAAATGGAACTGGTCCAACCAATTTGGTCCACAATTTGAGAAAGCACGGAAACATGTAAATAAATCTGTTTCTGCTTACATGAGAGACTATGGAATGGGTTCAATATACAATAATAACTTGCGTTACAACATGCAAGACATCTACAGAGGAGATGGAGTGCACTTCTTAGATGAGGGGAATAGAATATTCCTCCTGAATTTAAGAATGTGTATTGGAACCTACTTGTAGGTACCTAAATCAACCACAGAACCCAAAAGCTCTTCTCAGAGCTACCCTACCTCTGATCATTCAAAGCGTTTATTTTTTTTCTAACTTTTTTCACTATTTTTCACCAAAGTACGCTTTCGGGTACGCTTAAGGGTGCGCGCACCGGGCGCTCCCCCCGTGGAAAATTAAAATTTTTTTATTTTTTTTTTTACGTTTATGAGCCTCCTAAGCCCCCCTCAGAAAACCTAGAGGGTCAAGAAGTCTCTACAGTGCCCCCTTCTACCCATACCGAACATTGTTTACCCTCCATCTTGTGTCTCGATTGTACCGAAACACAAAATGGAGGACTCCCGTTACGCTGCCGGTGCGCGCACCGGAGCGCGCACCAGTAAGCGCACAATAAAAAAAGGTGGGAAAGTAATTAACGGAAAACCCAATGGAGACACTTTCATCAAATATAGAATACGCCCTACTACATAGCAGTCCCTACCATTTGCCCAAATTTGGTGAAATTCCATTGAGACATTTAGGCTACAGGCCTGTCTAAATATCCTGAGGTAAATTACATGACAAAAACACACTTGTAATGTTAGAATTTACAACCAATTAAAAAGTATCTTTCATTTTCTACGATTATTTCCTGACGTTTGATTGGTTAAGTACAAGAATATATATAAAAGAAGAGAGGGAAACACAGCCATTTTGACTACTGCTTCCAGAAGTACATTTGAAAACAAATTTCACTGACAACTTCAACTGATTTCTCTAAGGTAAGTTGTTATTATGGAAGTATATTGTACACTTTAAGTTAATTTCTGAAAAAATATTCTGTTAGTGATATGCTATCCCTCTTTAATAGTTAGAGATAGAGATAGACTTCTCTGTAATAGTTATGGATTGAGTTAGGCTTCTCTGGTATACAGTACCCTAACTCTACTAATATAGTTAATTTGTATGCAATTTTCAGAAACAAAATGGAAGGAGAAAATCAGGCAAATGATACTTCTATCAAAGTAAAGGTGGAAAAACCAGAAGATCAAAAAAAAGAAGTTGATTTCATGGATGACTCTTTGGATGAACAGTTTATAGAATGTTTGGAAGAAATGGAATCATGTACATATAATTATGAGGAAATTCCGGACAATATTATGTTAGAAATTTTATTAAATTATGAAAAAGAATCAGAGGAATAAATTTATCTTTAATAATTTCAAATTGTTTCAGACAATATTCTTTTTTATATGTAATTCATAAAGTATTACCAAAAATGTTTAAAATATAAAGTGAGACATAGTATACTGTTCAACTATTTTTCTGTTACATAGTAAGTTTACTCATAGTTACTACCTTTCTCCCACTATATTATCTCATATGAATATTTTACACCTCATTTTCATAAGTGAGCAGGATAGACTACTCATGATCCCCTAGAAATTCTCAGGGAGTGCTTAAAAGATCTGTTTCTCCTTTCCAGACAGACTATGTTATGAATTCCATATACCACAAAAACATACAATAACAACATGCAAGATATCTACAGAGCAGATGGTGTACATTAAATGAAAGTCTCTGCATTGGTACCTACATGTAGGTACTTACATAAAATAAAAAAAAACAATTAATAAACATACAATTTTTTAAAGTGATTATTTTTCCATAGTACCCTCCTTGGAGCGCTTCCCGGTGCGCGCACCGGGCGCTTCCCCCGCGAAAAACGCAAAAAAAAAATTTTTTTTTGAGGCCCCGCGGGGCCCTTTAATGGCCCCCATATCAAACCTAGGGGGTCAGGGGGGGTCTACCCTGCCCCCTTATAGTCAATTCCCCCCTTTGTTTTTGCCACCTCTTATGACTAGATTTTACCGATAGACAAGATGGCGGCCGCTCCGGACTGTTTAGAATGTTTACAGACAACTGACAGCCAATCAGCTTTCTGCGCGCAAGTCGCGTGTCGCGCCCGGTGCGCTCCCCGGTGCGCGTACCGGAGCGCGGCTACAGATATATATATTTTTTTGAACGTTAATTACTCAAAATCCACTGGAGCACATATCTTGAGACATAGCAAAGGCACATCGGGCTACCAGTCCCTACAATTTTGCCAAGTTTGGTGGAAATCCATTCAGCCGTTCGGGCTAAAAGTGAAATCGACCGCCCTATGGAAATTAACATGGGGAAAACGCGTTTTGGGACCCCCCTTTTATCTCGGCCCCCGCTTGACGAATCCCCCCAAACTTTCAAGGAAGGACCGGAGCTCGACGAGGCCATTTTGAGGAAATTTTCAGGCAGATTCGTCAACCGGCGCCAAAGTTATTCCAAATAGAATTTTGAGATTTAACATTGAAAAAAATCCTAACTATAACTACCTACTGGCGACCGCCAGTAGGTAATATATATATATATATATATATATATATATATATATATATATATATATATATATATATATATATATATATGTATATATATATATCATAATGGTAACGGCCTACTGACGAGCACTCGGTCAAACAGTCACAGGAGTCAGGAAAGTGTACCAGAGCGCTTGAAAAGCGATTGTTCACACAAAGTGTGTAACGTTACAGTACTGCTTTATGAACAACAACACTTCTATGTCACGGACATCGAAACTGGACTGATAATGTCCGCCATCTTGTAATGGTCAACAGTTCACAGAGTAAACATTTACATTGTTTCTCGAATTGTCAAATACATAAATCATCTGTGAGCATAAGCAATGTCAATAGAAAAGTAAATTACATAGTCTGTGACAAATATCTGCCAATACATTGCATGAAATAAAGTGTACATCAATCTCGAAACATCTCAGCGAAAAAGTGATGCGCTAGTTAGTGCGCTCTGCCTTACAACTCCATCAAGCGTTTATAAACAGATGACGGCGAGGAGCTGCCGGTATGTGAAGAATAACTAATGAGGTCTCACCAGCAGATTCAATGTTGTGATGCGCTAGTTAGTGCGCTATGACCAGATCATATTTACAAACCATTGAATAAAAGCAGTCAAGTCTATATCTTTCGTCATTTAAATAGTGTGTACAATTCTATAAGACATAGAAATAAGCCCTGAACCAACAAGACAGGTACTGGACTCAGACTGTACAGAATGTATCCACTTCATGATAGGGAATCATCTAGAAAAACAAAGTACTTTGTGTAATGCGCTGGTTAGTGCGCTATTGAAACAAATATACAAAGAATAAATCCTCATTCTGAGATACTGAATTATAGAACAGCCAGTTAATTGATAAAGTACACAATCGAGGGCGCGACACAGTCCCATCTAGAGATGTCCAAAGTCCATGCGTGAACAAGCCATAATGGTGAAACGCGTCGTTTTTTTACCTGCCGAATAAATTTTCACTTGCAAGACAATCCGGGTGTCCGAGTACTATCCTTACTTGGTGGTGTTGTGGAAAGAATATATATATATATGTCAAACAAAGTGCCCTGAAGCTTGGAAGCTCACTTGAAGTCACTCTACCATCCGGCTCTTTCACGTGCAGCCTGCGCTCTGTTCCACGTATTTATACAGGATGCCTACGCGTTTCAAGGTTTCCACGACCCCTTCTTCCTGGGCAAAACAAACAACAGCATTTCAACTTTTCATGCTTGCATTTCCGGTTTTATTCATTTGCAGGTAACGTGTGCATTTTCAACATCATTACAATGCATGATGGGACATAGGGTTCCTTAGTTAAGTTCAAATGCGCAGTCCGTAATTTTTAAGTTCATCATTACCTCCAGTAGGTTTGTGTCACAGTTTGGCAGGTTTCATTTAGCACCGAGTGACTTGCAGAACCAATTTTGATAAGTTCAAAGTTGCTGCCTCACCAGCTGGTTGCAGATACTTTCCCAACTGGCAATGGTGCTAAATGAAACCTGCCAAACTGTGACACAAACCTACTGGAGGTAATGATGAACTTAAAAATTACGGACTGCGCATATCTGGGTCACTTCATTCTCTTTTCAGGAGGTCCATAATAGCCAGTATGATAGGAAAGAAGACTTGGAAACTGGAGAAACCATTCCCAAATCATTCCAGGTTAATCCTTCTCCACAGGCAATGGAGATTTGAGGATAAGTAGGAGCTTGCTGGCTTGAGGTCTTCCCTTAAAATGTACTTCCCCCTGGGTGTAGAGGAGTCTGTGGTAAAACCAGCATCATCATCATACTCCTGGGATCCCCTTTATGAGAATGAGGAAGGAGCAGAGACTGAATACAAAGATTCCTCAGGCAATTAAGGGCCTTAGAGAGAGATTTTACCATTTTCTGAAGATTTTTCGCTAAAACTGATGGAGACCTCAATCTCTTTTCCCATGTACCTACTCCATGAAGAAATTTGTCCTGGAAGAAAAAGGAGAAATTTGGTGTTTTTTTGGACTCTGTTTCCCACTGGTGACAACAGACAGGAAAGCAAAAGAATGAAATCATCCAAGTAACATAACTCCTTTTGTAGACCCTGTGTGACATAGGTGTCTCAGGTATGTGCATGCTAGGGTTAAAGTAAACTACGAAAAAGAAGAAATACAAAGTAAACGAGTGCTGTCTCCTCATATATTATAGATAAAGTTGCTTGAGCATATTAATCTCACATATCCTTGTGTCGAATTTATGAAAAAAAGAGGCAAACTCTCCTCCTGCATAAAATGAAAGCCTAAACTCAGCCTCTGTAAGAATAGGGCTGAGGGACGGGCAACGGTACACCCAGGTAAGCCTCTACTGTTGCTGCCGTTAATGAAAAACAAGGCAGGCCACAGTACTGTCAAGAAATGGCTGCATGCGGGCTGATGCACTGACCATAGTTGGAAGAGGAATGCAGGCCAACGCACCGCTTGCAGACTGATTACTGCAAGCTGCTGCACTGTCCATAGAGGAGAGGTGAAACTGCACCACCAAAAGCAAATGAATGCTGACCAATGCATCATGGGAGAACTTGCCCGTGCATCGCTGCGACTCCGCCTGTGCTGCACAGACACATTCAAAAGACTCCTTCAGGGCATCCAAACCTGCATACACAGTGGCAAACAGTAAATGACAAGACACACTGCATTGGCAGCCCAAGTCCTGCTAAGTTTTATCTCAAAAGGGAATGTTACCTTAAAAACATGAGATCCACCTCGTCTCTGGTGCGTTGCAGAAAAGCCCTAGCACCCTTCGATAAAACAGAAAGTGCCTCTACACTTCTCCTTCAAGCCCTATTCAGGTCACAAAAAACAAAACAGAAACAGGTAGGGCGAGAGGAGATATATGGGGGATTCAGTTTTTGGCTGTGGAAACGAAGAAAGCTTTGGCATGGGAGGGTGACAAGCCTAAATATTGCTTGCACCTTACTTATATAGTAAGTAATGGAATGAGTAAGGTGAAGAGGAGGTATTTAACCTATCAAGAAGGCAGACACCACTATTTCCAGCTCAATTTCTTGAAAAGGTCAAAGGTGTAGTCTTAAATGCTATTGTTAAAGCCTTAAGAATACTCCAATTCCCACTTCCCATTTCTTCCAGAAAATCATTGTTGACTGGAAAAAAAACAAGTGGCGAAGTTGAACTCTTCAATGTACCAAGGATAGAGCTATGAAAGCAGAACCTGCTTCAAAATTAACTTAATGGACCATCTAGGCACAATATGCTACCTTTTTACCAAAAGATCAACCTTCCCCTGCTGTAAGGAAAGAACACTCATTCCCTCATTCTGACCTTAAAGTTATTACTGGGTGGCATTACAGCACCTGCCTGACTTCCCAGATAACAGGAGATACATTGTAATCTTCTGTTAGACTCATGCTGTCATGGGGTTGCAGTCCTCTATCCAATGTTGATACCCAGGACCAGTATATCTCTGAAGTGTCCACACATTTGACACACACTATCTTCCTCAGCTCTGTGGCAGATTGCTAGGTTAACTGAGTCACGTTACAAAATAAGGCACTGTCAATCAGAGTATGTATGTAAGGAAATTAATGCAATATGAAACAATCCCAAATAAAGCTGGCCTAGTAGTATATAGGAGCTGGGTGACTGAAACTAGCTTTTAGATGCCTTGGATACCATCCAGGAACCAAAGATGACTGTCAGAACTAACTGGTGATCTGCAAGATAATGGGGTCATTTGCAGGTTCCACAGCAGAACAGTAGAGCATAATGGCTTGAAAGCCTGGCTTAGCATTTAAGGAAGGAAACCCTTAGCTGCCATAACTACCCAACTAATCCAAAGAGGATGAAGACAAAAATGTTGCAGGGAATGCAAAGGGTATGCACTACTCTTAGTGATGTAGAGAAATTTACAAGCAATTTTTGTCAGCAAAGTTTAAGGCTCTAATTAGTTCTTTAATCATCCCCAGTCCCCTCTATGCCAGAAACTATGCTCTGTATTCCCCTGTGGAGTAGCCCTCCTTTGCCTACTTAGCCATCAGTGGCCCATCAGCCACAATCTGCAATTAAGCCCCATAGCGAGCCTATAATATAGTTGCCAGGGAAATTTATTGTGCATCCTGATATGTGTTGTGACCTCTAGGGAGTTGTTAGATCTGGTAACTCTGACACCAGATATGCCATTTTGTCTCAGGAGGCATTACAATTGTGACATTAACCTCCATCCAGGCACCTGTGAACTTTAAATACACCAAGCCAGCTTCCAATTGGCTGGTTTAGGCATGCCAACAAAGCACCAGCTGTTTACAGCTAGCCCACCAATATATAATCATGCCCAAAAAACCCTCATAGGCACATTTTTGGCACCTACATGTGGATAATCTTGACATGTCCTACAAACAGACACTCGCCAGACTTTCCAGAACCACGCTCAGTTCTAGAACCAAAATATTTTTATCTGGAACAGTACCTTTTTAATCCATGACGACCTTGCATCTTTCTTTGACAGGCAGGACTGCAATAGGAGGCAGGCCATAAGTAATACACAACGGAACTATTAATTTTTATGAATGTGTAAAGGTTTTTTTTCTATCTTTCACCTTTAGGAGGTAATATCATGCATTTTATTGTGTCGTTTGTCAAAACAGAGGTGTTGTAGACATTATTTGCACTTGCTGTGATATTTACTAATTGTTATTTGCATTATCTTACAAGTCGTTTCTACATCTTAGTATCCCTATTGTTTCTGTTTGCCTTTTGATATATTTTTCCAATATTTTCCGGAGCCTTTCGTTATCTGATGAAAGTACTCCCCTGCCAAGTGTCAAATATCTCCTGTATCTGGTAACTTCATTTCCTCACAGCACTGTCCAAGATGAGTAACAATACAGTATCAGTTGACTAAGGGGTCCATTAGGATGACGGGCGGACTTTGTCCGCCCGCCATCCTAGCGGGGATTGGGACCGCCCGCCATAAGGGGGGGGTCGGTGAGGGGCATTAGGATGTGCCCGCCACAGTGGGGGGAACATCCTGCATTTCTAGCATTGTGGCGGGCGGTGCTCTCAACACCGCCCACCACAATGCTGGAAATGCATTTCAGCATTTGCATAAACAAAGCGGCAGGCACCGCGCGGTGCCTGCCGCTTTGTTTATGCAAATGTGGGGGGGTACCACAGGTACCCCCGTGTGGAGCCCCCACCCCTCCTTCACTCTGTGGGCCCGCAGGGGGCCCCCAGAGTGAAAATGGCATGCCTTTCCGTGGCGGTATTGCCGCCACTGAAAGGCATGACTGACAGCCCACACTAATATGGCTGGGGGTGTCTATGAGACACCGCCACCATATTAAACATTTTCCGCCCCAGCCGCAAGGCGACCGGGGCGGAAAAGCGGCGGACGGTCTTTCCATCCACCGCGGTCCCCCCCGCCATACTAATATGGTGGGGGAATTCGGGAATGGACGTCGGGCGGATTGCCTCCGCCAGGCCGGCGGTGGCTACCGCCAGCCTGGCGGAGGCAATCTGCCCGACATCGTAATGGGCGCCTAAGCGTCAGCATTTTTCTCTTACAACAGTGCCTGCACCAAACAGAGTGTGTACAACACCATCAACTCCCATCAGCTGCTGACACACACAGTCAATGCAGAGTCTAGTTACGGCCATGGGCTCATGGCCAAGCCCTACATTAGTGGCTGAAATCCAATTTTTACCATTACCTCCTCCTCTGTCTTCCTCTCACAGTCCTTACCTTACGTAGGAGCTTATCTCTCTGTTAAAAGGAAGACATGGACTCAGAATAATGAATATTACCAGCAAGTAACCAGGCTGTAGCAGCTGCGGCCCGTCACTATGGGTGAACCTTCAACTTTTTCAGAGAAGAAGAGTGTCAGGCTGAGCAAAGGTCAGCCTGACAGACACTCTTCTAGTTTAGGCCAGGCAGTCAGGAGCTAGACATGCACTAAATGTGCAGGCTCCTGGCTGATTGAGCGAACTTTGCCAGGCTGAGGATTTCACAGCCCTGTGAGCGTGATCGCCTCTGCCTGGCCATAGTGCCTAATGGCCTTCCCCCTTGTGATGAGGGGAAGCGTCATTGATTGCCTCGGACCTGAGAGCTTCAGTTTTAAGCCCATTAAGTGCCCAGGGCTGATTGTCAATCAGTGACACCTCCTCACAGAGAGGTGTGGGGTCAGCAGTCTCACTGACCCCACCTGACCGCATCTGTGATAAGTGAGGGACTGCCGCCTTCCCTCATTGACTGATATAAGGTCAGCTAATGTGGGAAGGAAGCAGTCCCAACCCTGCTGGGACCTCTGAGACGTTACACTCCTGGAGCTTTAAGACAGGTAAGTTTTATGTTTTTGAATGCTTGGTGCATGCGTGCATGTATGTTTAAATGTAGACATTTACTGTGAGTTTTGTGAATGGGTGTATGATTTTGCATGTGTGAATGCATGGGTGTGAGTGAGTGTGTTATTAGTGTACGTATGAGGCCCACCTGGCCCTTCCTGCTAAAATTACCAGCTGCCACTGCCCTGTAGTACTGTGTGTGCTGCCATCACAGCAAAGCCAAGAACATGCCATGCGGGGCAGCTATCTACCCAAAGCTCATGATGAGGAAGCTCAGGACTTGAGGGGTCAGCCAGCACTCTATGGAAGATAATCAATGGGGAGGCAGGGACTTGCATCCAGCTGAACGTATGTTCATCTGTTGTGCCCAGACCAAACCTTATTATCAAATGTGGAATTCAAAGTAACTTCTTGTCATCTGGTAAGAGCATTGGATGGTCTGGCATGGAGGACCACAATGGGGGAACATAAACCATCCTGGGCTGGCCATGCTGATTACTGAATTGGACCCATTACTGCCTAGGCCCATATATTTGCTGTCGGTGGCCATTGATTATTCTTACAGCCTGCGCAAGCACTGTTGCTCATTATAGCCTGGCACCATTAATGCTTGTACTACCTAGGGCCATTAATTGTCCTTACAGCCAGGGGTCATTGTAGCCAATGGCCATTAATGGACTTTGTTGGAAATAGTCGTTTCTGCAGGGTCACACCCAAACCTTTTGCTTTCCTCCTCCCGTTTTTGCTGGCCTTAGTACACTTCTGGACCTGTGGATATTCTGCCAGGAAGAAGGACTACTGTGCTGCTGCTCTGGAAGAACTGTTTTTCTACTTTGCTGGCCTGCCGGCTGCCCTCCTTGTCTGGATGAGAAGGACTGGACCTACGCCACTTGAACCCAGAGTGTCTTCAAGGGTTGTCTGCTTGCCTACTGTTCTGCAGTCTCAGAGACATCAAAGACTCACAACAACCCTGCTACAGCACCTGGACTCTGCCTTGTGTGAGTCTTGTCTGACAAGAAGTGCCAATCCAGTCCTGGGGCTTGGAAGTGGGTATAAAGTGCTCCATGCAGCAGAAATCCATGCATCAACGCTGTTGTGCTGCTCGGAACCGGTACATGTCCATTGCCGCCGACAAATCACCGCAAAGACCGAAGACATCACATTGCAGACTTCGGTGCATTGCATCCAGTTCTTGACTCAGGCCGATTTGCATGGTTCAAGGACGACACATCTTTGACTTGCGTAGATTGGAGCCATTGCATCGCCTACATCCAAAGGGATTGTCGATACATCGCCTCCTCCGCTCCTCACATCTCATCCTCAACGTCTATGCAACTGTGAATGAAGGAACTGTTTTAGCGAGCCCAGGCTGGTCCCTGTATCCGAACCATACTCCAACGCGGTTGGTTTAAACTTTTGGATTTGACCTGGTCCAGCAGGACCAGATAGCCCCATTTGGCGCTTAAAGCTTTTAAGCCAAACATTTCAAGATATTCTTTAAAAATTCATGACTCAGGTTCTACTTATTGGTCATTTTGGTCTTTTTCGGTTCAATAAATCAAGCTCTATTTTTTATCTTGGTGTGGTATCTTTTTGTGTCATGTTTTCACTGTTTTACTGTTTGAAGTGTTGCACAAATACTTTATACATTACCTCTTGGGCTATGCCTGACTGCTCTGTGTCAAGCTACCAGAGGGTGAGCACAGGTTAATTTAGGGTGTGTATTTGACTTCCCCTAACTAGGGTTGTGATTCTTGCTTGGACAGGGTGCATTCCTCCGACAAACAAAAACCCAGTTTTTAACATACTCACTATGTGGAACCCCTGTCATATGTACTTCCTGAGGCCATTAATGCTCGGTACACCTTGGACCACTGTTGCCTTCTGGTACTGTGACTATCCCCATGGTACTGTGTGGAGCCATTGATATGTCTAATATCTCAGGCCATTAATGCACATTACAACCTGTGGCCGTCGATGCATGTTACTTTATGGCCCAATGATGCAAGTTGCTTTTTGAGGCCACTGGTGTATATGGTGACTGAAGCAGTAATGTTCATTAGTGTCTGATGACACTGATGCATATTGCTTCAGTGGAGTCACTGATGATCTTCAGGTTGAGGTTTGTGCTCACTACAGCATTATTATGTGTTACAACCTGGAGCCACTGATGCACATTACTTTATGGAACCACAGATGCAATACGTTTTAAGGCCATTTTTTTATGTAGTGACAGGGGCCATTAAAGATCATATCAGCCTGAGGACATTGATGCCAATAGCTTGGTGGGGGCTGTTAATGTATATACAGCCAGTGGACATTTATGCTGTTTATTGCCTGAGAATGTTAGTATATATGGACTGCTCAGGGACTTAAATTGTTTTTTCAATGAAAGAGCATCAAATCATATTATTGCTCCATTAATGTATGTACTACTTAGGGCTATAAATGAATGTGACAGTCTGGAACCATGCCACAGCCTGGGTTTTTATATTTTTTAGTGTTTTATAAAGGGGGAACTAGACCCGAAAGTATAAGAGTGCTTTACATGAGCACCAGTTGTGTTACGGATGGACACATTACATTTTTTGTTGGGAATGGGGAGATAAAGTGATTTGACCAGAATTACAGGATGTTGAGTGCCCCTTTTGAGGTTCGAGCCCAGTTCCCCAGCTTCGAGGTCAACCGTTCTAGCCGTTAGGCCACATCCTCTCCCCTAAAATTGATGGTTGTTTCAGCTTCTAGTGTTTTATGCTCCTTATAGCCTCTGAATAATAATTTATTAAATGACATGGGGCAGTAATGCTTGGTACCGCCTGGGACAATGAATGCTCATTGCTTCCTGATGTCACTGGAGCTCATTATAGACTAGGGCCTTCAGTATATATTACATTGTGAATAATGCATTTACTTTGTGCTGGCAACAGTTGTAGGTGCAGCCTTGGGCTTTTGATGTTTGTTGAAGCCTGAGCCCAAAAATGTCTGGCCAGGGTCTGTTATTGCTCGTTAGAGCCTAGCTTGTGTGGCCTATTGTGGCAGATACTGCCCATAGCCCTTAATGGTAGTTACATACTGTAGCCACTGGAAGGCGCTATTTCCTGAGGTAATGATGCGTGCCACAGCCCGGGCCAATTCATACAATGCACAGCCTAGAGTTATTGATGCTCCTACAAATTTGGGCCCTTGAAGGCCATCATAACCAATGGCAATTGATATACAAGGCTTCCTGAAGCATAAACACAATTTAGTGCATGGGCTGGTGAAGTATGTACAGTAAGGGCCAAATGATCCATGCTGTAGCCTTGTGTCATAGGCACGTGGGATAGCCATGGGCCACTGCTGCTTTTATTGCCAGTTGCTATTGGGGCATATTACCACCTGAGGCCATAGTTACTCATTTACTCTCTTCTGCTATTGATGTACATTTGCCACCAGCAGCTATTGATGCATGTTACCACCTGCACCCGTTGATGTGTCTTTGCTACTTGTAACTAGCAGTAACTGTTTCCTTTAGTGTGTTATTAGGGCTATTTAAATCATTGTCTTACTTTTATTAAGGCCACGTCCTGTTATTTTATTGGAGTCAAATGCCATGTGATATCAATTGTGTTATGCCTGATTTTCTTTTATGACCAAACCTGGGCGAATAAAGATCTTTTGATTGATTGGTTAATTGATTGATTGATTGAAAATCACGAACATTATTCTCTGAGCTACTGGGCCCGGGGAAGTTTGTTGAAGTCTGGTATGATGTGATTTATCTCAAAAAGCTTGAAGCAAAATTCTAGCCACTTGATTTTGGTACTATAGTTTTAATATGTCCTTATTGTGAGCTCCAGCTTTATTTAAGTTACTGTTGCTGAGCCATGTTATGACAGTGATCGGATGAATTCAGTTTGATGTTTTAAAAGAATAAAAGTAAACATAAATCTAGCATCATCATCTAGATATTTACATTTTGACACCTATTGTGGTCTGGTTTGCAAAGCGAAGATCTTTATCTAATCATACTCTGGGATTTTGTATTCATTGAACAGGAAAGTGGGTTGTTTCTGATTAAATCGGAAACTGTTAGATAGGCTGTAGCTAATAATTAGGATGTCAGTTTTTGTTCCATTTCACCAACCAATGATCTTGTTCATCCGTTGGTGAATGTGTTTAGCCAAGTAATTATATTTGTTTTGTGCTCTGACGGCTTGCCCTGGCAGAGCCGACCTTGAATGTTCCCTGTGAACATACAGAATTGCAGCCAGTACTGGAGGATAAGATTACCTGAGTGGAAAGTATAATGAACATGCTGGGGATAAAGAACAGCCCTAGTGAACCTCAAGTACAATGGGTTTCTTTTATTTTAGTTTGAAAGTAAAATTCTATTGAAATAAATATGCAATTATAGTGAGAATAAGTGAAAAGATATTCATTGAGCATATAACCACAAATATTAAATGCATGAAATATGGGAGACAAAAAGGAAAAAGAGAAAAAGTGCAATTATTATACACCATCATAAAAAGATAACAGCTAACTAACAATATCAGAAAAATCTACAAAAAGACCTAAAGGCATAAAACATGTAAACCGAATAGTAATAATAAAGAACAATTCTTGGAGGTTTAGGTACTTCTTCAATTTGAGGATTGTGTAAATATGATTTACAAGCGGAATTGTTTGTGGGTAACCATAAGAGAACCCTTTTTGATGGCAAGCATAACTGGATAAAATATGCTCTTTCGAGTCAGTGATTTTAACAAACTCCTTACCACCATGCTTGAAAAGATAACTGAGATTTTGTAATCTGTTTAAAAGCAACAGCAAGAAGTAAATCTATTATATTAAAATCTTTGGATTGAGATGGCCAGTCTTCAGAAACACTGCCTAGAAAAATATTAATAAAAGTAAATGGAACATGTGTGCTAAAAGAGTATTTATCTGTTGACAAACTTTCAACCAGAAATCATAAATAAAAGGGCATCTAAATAACGTATGTTTAAGATCTGCTGAGGCTGTGGAACAAAATCAGCATTTGAATTGGGACAGTAGAATCTATACTGTGAAATGTAGCAGGAGTGATCAAAAGTCGATTTGAAATCAAAAACAAAGTTTGAGTTGCATTAGCCGCTCTGGAAGGTTTCCTTATTTTGGTCCACATTTTATTCGAAAGTTACATTGAAAATGTAGCTTTCAAATCGATTTCTCAAAAACATTCTGCCTCTGTTTGATCCCCACTATCAGAAATGATTGTCAAATGTTTATATAGTTGAGATGTAGAAGGCAGTACATTCAACAGCTTATGTATATAAGGTGGTGGGGAAGAAAGTGTATGAGCAACAGAAAATTTGTTATAAGAGGATTTAGCTACAGAAATTAATGACAAATACTTGGCTTCATATGAATCAGGGAACGAGAAATGTAACTGGACTACCAAAAATGGACACCTAAGGGAGAGGATGTGGCCTAATGGTTAGGGAGCTCAACCTCGAAGCTGGGGAACCGGGTTCGAGTCTCGGCAGGGACGCTGAACATCCTGTGACTCTGGGCAAATCACTTAATCTCCCCGTGCCTAACAAAATTAATGTGTCCATCTGTAACACAACTGATGCTCATGTAAAGCACTCTGATACCTTCGGGTCTAGTTCCCACTACATAAAACTCCCCAAAAAAACAGCAGCAAAAAACACCATTTTGAAAGAACCGATGAATTCACTTCAATCCTTCAGTATAGAAAATGTTCTAAAAAATTGATTTATTATGTATTTTAATAGAAATATTGCACCAAATTGACGACTGCAAAACTTGATTTTTAGGATTTCTATAAGAAGTAAAAATAGGATAAAGTACCTTAAATATATTCCTAGAAATCATAAGAGATAGAGAGAAGACCTAGAAGTAAAAGATAAACACTCCATAAGTAAAAAGGGATGGAAAAAGGGTTTCTCAAGATCAGTTCATAAGGGAGAAAGTAAAGGATTGTTGTCCTGTAATATAAAAGGAGGTTTGTTTAAGGTAAAAGGCTAAATGATAGGTATGGAGATTCCGAAAATTAACCCAACCCCTACATGTTTTATGCTTTTAAGTTTGTGAAGAGACATCCTAGGTTTTGTATTATTCCATAGCAAATTAGATGAAATGGAATATTTATTTTTATGTTGAGAATGAGGAATATTAAAAGGCATGTTTGAAAGCTAAAATAATATTATAGGAATGATCATCATTTTTATAGTATCTAGGCGACCCCACCAGGATAAAAATAAAGAATTCCAACAAGATGTAAATGAAAGTAATACTGTGTGCAATGCTTTCAAATGTAAAGCCATTTTATTTTTAATGGAGTCAGTGAACCACAACCCAAGATTTTAACCCTTTCTGGATTCCAATGAAAAGAGGAAGGCATGAAACCTGCATAAACTTAATCTATTTAGAGGAAGAATTTCACACTTACTTGCATTGAATTTTAGCCTGAAACAGATGCAAAGTTGTTTAGTTCCAATAGAAGAGCTGGTAAAGATGTGTGTGGATGAGGAATAGAAAGTTAAATATCATCAACATGAACAGAGAGTTTTAGCTGTTTAGCTCCATAAACAAAGCCTTTAATCTGCGGTTTAGAGCAAATTTTTCTTAAAAAGGTTTCTAAGGCAAGGATAAACAGTAAGGGAGAAAGCAGACAGCTTTGTTGAACACCTCTATAAAGGGAGAAAAAAGGAGACATAAGGCTATTAACTAAAATAGAGGACTTGGGGGAAGAATACAACAAAGAAACATAGTTAATACATTTAGAACCAAAATGGAACCAGGAGAGAGTAGAAAAAATAAAAGGCCAACTAACTCTATCAAATGCCTTTTCGGCATCTAAAGACACAGCTGCTTACTTAGATTTTTTGAGAACATTAAAAAATAGTCTAGTATTGCCTGAGAGATGCACACCTTTAAAGAACCCACATTGATCCCTCCCAGTTAATTGAGGTCATAAATATGCAAACGAAGAGCTAGTATTTTCGCAAAAATCTTATAGTCCAAATTTATTAGAGAGATTGGGTGAGAATATTTAAACAATGAAAGGTCCTTGTTATCTTTGGGAAGAAGACATATTAAAGCCTTTTGAAAAGAACCTCCAGATCCCTGAGAGTATATAAAATAAAGAAAACATGGGTGTAATTTAGGTATAAGAAATGTGGAAAAATATAAATTAAATTCAATGGTAAAACCATCAGGTCCCAAAGCCTTACCACATTTAATGAAGCGGATAGCATTAGAAATATCTTGAATCTGAATATCTGTATCCAATATAGAAAATGAATGCAATGTTATGAAGAAGGAGGAATGGACAATAAATATTGAAGAGGATCTTGAAGATCAGAATAAGATTCCGGGGATTAAAGAGTCTGAAAAAATTGAGTAAATTCCCAAAGTATATATTAATTTTTATGTGTAGTAGTATTGGTAGAGGTTAAAAGAAAATCAATTTTAGTATGTTCTTTTTTGATTTTAAGGTAATTGGCAAGAAGTTTTCCTACTTTATTCTGACACTCCTTATAGTTCGCACTGGATTTGAGCAGATAAAAGTTTGCAATTTCTGTAGAAGGTTTATTACATTCAAGTTTAGCAGTAACTATATCATCAAGAATGGGTTTAGATATAGAATTATAAAAGGAGTCTTCTTTTTGTTTAGTTTAGTAATTTTAAATTGTTTGAGGCAGATTTCCGTTTTCGAGATACAAAATAAATGATGAAATCTCTAGAGGCATCTTTAGAAGTATCCCAAATAGTCTGAGGAGAAAGTTCAGGAGATTAATTTACCCTAAAAAATGTATTAGCAAATTGTTTGAAAGCATGTGTAAACTCCGGATCTAAAAGAAGAGAATTATTAAATCTCCATCATCTTGTTCCCTGAATGGGTGGAAGTAGATCCAAATCCAAAGTGACTGGAGCATGATCTGAAATTAATATGGACCCTATATCAGAGTTGATAATAAGTTGAGTGGGAGTATTAGAAATAAACATATAATCTATCCGAGATTTGGAAAAATTAACAGGGAAAAAGAAAGTATACTTTGAAGCGTTGGATTGCATAATCTCCAAGCATCTACAAGATATTGTTGGATTATTGTAGATTTAAACTGAGAATGCATGTGTGAAGGTATAATTCTAGTTTTGAAGCATCTGTCTATAATGGGGTCAAAAAACATGTTACAATAACCACCAACTATCAAACATTCATCAGTATGTGTCATTAATTTAGAAGATTTTATCTGAATTAGTAAGTACATAAAGATTAACAATAGTCAAGGGAATTTTATTAATGAGTGATGAAACTGAAACCCATCTACCTCGACGATTAACATCCTGAGCATGAACTTGTATATTAAGACGTTTTTATAACATAAAATAGCAACCCCATTATGCCTCCCTGAACCCGGAGAAGCAAAAATATGACCAACCCATTGTCTTTTAAGTTTAGTCACTTCTTTGTCTAATATAAGTATTTCATGCAGCAAAGCAATATCACCCTTAAATTGGAAATATTGGATAGAACCCTTTGACGTTTTATAGGGGAGCCTAAACCTTTAACATTCCATGAAATAAATCTTAAAACCATCTACAATACAATAGTAAGTTCAATTTTTTTTAAAGTAGTGGTAACAATTAATTTATAAAAACAGCATAAGTATAATAAAATATAACCATGAAAGTGTAATAATATATCAAAATAGATAGCATATGAAAGAGAAACTTGAATCAAAGAAAATGAAAGTGAAGTAAGAAAACAAGAAGAAAAAAAGAATGTGGTAGAAAAGCTGGACAAAGAGGTAATGTGAAAAAAAGAATGGAAAAATAAATGGAATTGCCAAGACATTTCAGAGAAAAGAAATCAGAAAAAAGAGAAGGAAGAAAGTTAAGACAAAAAATGAAGAAAGAGACAAAAACCATATATTAAATATAGAAAATTACATACAAAAAAACATACACAAAAGTAGAGTGTGGTGAAAACACATAAGGAAACGACTCACCAACTAGAGCTCCCAGGAAGGAAATGGGAGGGAGGAAGTACATCATCCAGACGGACAAGGAGTCACATGAAGGACCTAAAAAAAGGCAGCACCTAACAAAAGAAAAACCATATGATACCAATATTAGCATCAAGCAATACATAGGACAATTAACAAGAAATATACTGAACATAATAACCAAAATTGATAATATAAATCAAACAGTAGATCTAGTAACTTCCATATCCTCCAGTTTGCAACTGTCCAGAAATGGTTGTAATGGACAAGGATGTTCATAGGTCATGGTTTTATTTTTATAAGTGACTTTAAAAAGGCAAGGATGTACAAGACCAAACCTGGCATTGATGCGTTGCAGCGCTGGTCTCATATCCAAAACTGTCTTTCTTCTATCGCTGTTGCCTTACCATAGTCTTGAGAAAAGAATGAGATTTTACCATTGACGTTAACTGCCTGTAGAACTTCTAACAAATCTGTGTACTTTAAAAAATACAAAATAACTCCTCTTGGCTTGTTTGATGAAGATGCAGTCCGTGAACTATGGCCTAATTAATGAACTGATTGAATGTTTAGTGCTGGCATTTCAGGAAGACTAGGAAGCTTTGGCAAACAGGATTGAAAAAACGAGAGAGGATTAGAGCATTCTAGTCCCTCTACTTAACCATAAACATGCAAAATATTGTGTCTGTTATAATTTTCAAGGTTTTCAATCTGTTTCTGAAGATGTGAGATTTGAGTCTGCATAGAATGGACATGCCTGGTGGCAGATTGAAAAGAGGTACTCTCCTCTCTAATTGAGTCACCCTATTCTAAATATTTGACCATTTATCATCCAAATGTTGAAGACGTATATGAGTCTCTTCCATATATGGCCTGAGCGCCCGCATTTCCTCAAAAAATCAATTCCATAGCGATTGATGGAGGAGATATAGCTGGCAAAGGCGGTTCTTTTTTAACTGTTTTTCGGGATAAAGGCGCCAAAGTACCAGACAGCTTGGACGCAAGTTTAGAAGTAGGAAGTGGAATATTTGAGTATGGCATGCTTGTTGAAGGAGATACCACAACTTGCTCTGATTCCGCCATGGTATCGTGAAGAACACTGAAAGGATTAAAGTCAACCACAGATGGAGAAGAAGGAGAAGATATGCTGACAATACGACGAGCAGGCTATGTTCTCCCAATACACAGACAGCGCCAAAAACAAAATGCAGTTTAGTAAAAGAAGGAAACTTGGAGGAATGCACAATATTACAGAGCAAATAATATTTCTCTCCTACTTTTCAAGAAGACTGCACTCAAAGTAGGAGTAACACAATTCAAATGTATAATTGAATGAAACAGTGTATCAAAATGTCATAGGACAACAATAGTAAAGAGCAATTCGTGAGAATGCCACTGAGGAGGCAATAAGTAGAAAAAACTCCAGTGAAATAAATGTCCTATCTGCAAAACAGCTTGTCAGTTACACTCCATATATCATATCAATATATCAGTGTTCCATGCTGAAAAAAGCTCCTTACCGCTTACAAATGAGGAAAAAAACATCCTTGCAGTAACACAAATTGACTGGCATGAGTCCTGAGGGAGACGTGTCAGCCCAATGAAAGACAACTTGTGGTTTCCTGCTTACCGCAAAGACATGTCAGAGATAAAGAAATGCTGTATGCAGCATCATGCTTCAGTGGACTGCATCTCAGCAGGGACGACAAAGTCCATCCATAGGTGGAAGCTCAATCCTTCCGCACCACCTCGGAGCTTCGCGGGAAAGCGGATACTCCCATCAGCATCCAAGCCATGCCTCTAGGACAATGGGTTTCTGAAATGAGAATGATGACCCCATCTTGACTGTAGTCTGAGAGGAAAAGATTACATCAGTGGAGCATTGTTCAGTTTACCCTTCTCAATTTCCCAGAGGTGCACTAACAACATTATGATATACTGCCTTTTAGGACATAGATAGGGCAGGTAAGTTCAAAATTTCCATTTTACTCCTATCAAGTGAGAAAAGCAAATTGTCTCTGATTTTTCCAATTACACTGTCCATGCCCTGATCTGAATAATGATTGCCTGTTAGGCAAAATCCTAATGGATTACATGAATTTTTCTAACTGATGAGTGGCCCCACCCTCTACATTTTTGGAAGGTTGGGATGGCTCAGTTGTTCACCAAATTCCAAAGGATAAGCAATTGTTTTTTTATAGCAGAGGGGTTGAACTTGCTCGTTCTAATTCACTGGTAACAAAGCCTACTTGAAGTGAGTTGTTGATTCATTGGTTATCTGTCCTAGACAAGACATTTGTTTTTTCATAGTGGAGTCTGGATAATGCTCAACTGGGAGGTTCAAAGCTTTTGAATTGCCCCCCATCGTGGATACATGTTCAAGACCCATGACAGAGCATTTGAGAGGCAAGATTTGCACACAGGCATCTTAATATGGATGGACTGGAAATGTTCTGGTTTCCCTTGGATAATAGATTGAATCTTCAGCATCTTATTCTCATGGAAAGTAATCAGGTATTTGCAAACTTGATCACATATGATGGTGATCTTCATTGCTTTGGGTCAGATACTTTCCAAAATATCTTTAAATTATTTGGTTTAATTTGTGGCTTTATTGGCTTGATGCACCAAATACACCATCTATTATCTGAGTATGACACTGTGATATTTCTCATTTGAGCTATGACAATTTTCTTCATCAGAATCACTTTGAGTTTTTCTCCAGCAATCTCCGGTTAACTATCTTATTTTTAATTTGACCTAAATTGTATATTAATATTTAGACCATTAGTGGCTCATTTGTGTTTTTTCACGTCTGAAGGGGTTATGTCAAAGATTTAGCAATGTTAATGCAGAGAGGGTGAAGGAGGGAAACTGGGTCAGTGGTGGCTGGGTGAGTTGAGTTGAGTTGGGCAGATCTCATAAAAACGTTTCTAAGAGTCTGGCCATGAAGACCTTTCTCTGGTATTTACATAAAGTGGGGTTAGTTGGATGAGCAGCTTCTGCTGTTTACAGTCAAAATTAATCAAAAAGTTGTAAAGGCTGTGGTCTGATCAAGATTCTGATTTGACTGCTAGGCCAGAAGAGAAAAACAGATCCCAAGAATGGCCTGCAGTACAGGTTGGGCTTGATATTAGATGAGTAAAGGCAAGTGATTTTAGATTTCCCCAAATTCAATGGGTTATTTTTATGCTATGGTTTAATGTCAGTTAATTTCCCATTAGGAATTTTTACCAATATATTTCTGAAACTCATACTTTTTCTCACTTGATGTATTGCCATGTTGCACCTTACATCTATCTTTCTTGACCTTCCTCTCTTTTCTTGCACTACCACTCTTGGGTATAACCTTACACACACTCTTACTCTTTCATGATAGGCACCCTTTTCAGCAGGGACACCTGTCAGGGTGAACAAATTATTCATTTGCTGTAGAATGAAGTGTTGTTCTGTTACATTATTGCATAAACTTATCTCTTTAGTAATCCAACCTTCCACCGATGGCTAGCTGCACACTCTGTTTAATCACCCTATTAAGTCTATTCAACAACACATTTCTCCAGGATTTTGTAAAGTACATGGTTTTGTTGAATACCATCATTTTAAATTGATGACTGAATTTCCCCAGATATTACCTGAGATCAATCGTCTGGATGCTCCCCTCTAATAACGACCCCATCACCTTGTTAAGAAATGTTGCCTAAGGACATTTGAAAAAATAATTGCTCATTACAAATAATAATATTTTAAAAATGACCCAAACCATAGTGTGTCTTAAAATGTACAATTTAATCAATGGAATCAAAGGTACCCAAGCCATTTTCCCCAATTAATGCAGCTTGCTACACATGAAATACCATTTGTTACATGCCTGCCAGTTTTATCCACAGCAGACCACCACAGATATCTGATCATGCTCTTCTATTTGTTGCTCACATTTAACTGTGCCCATAATACATTATATAATGTATTCTTGCAAGCAATTTACAATGTACTTCCAATCTACCTGATATTCTATCAAGGCATTCTTCCTAATGTAACTCTGTACATACTCTCTGATGCACGTCCGGCTAACTCAGTTTGCCTACACTACCTTTGTATCCCTTCAAAATGCATTTTACAACCATTCCTAGCTCAGCATCCTGCTCCACACAACCTCAGAATTGACTTTCTAAAATAGCATCTCCTATAATTGTTGCAATACCTGATGCCACACTCTTGTCATTCATCACTTCCTCGATTCAATTATTTTAACATTAATTGGGCTGTGCATTATATTTCACAGTCCTAGAACATATTAGGCTGAAAATGTAAACTCCTCAAACCAGTATAAACAGTTAACAATGCATAATGTGGCACAATGCACACCATTGTGGTGCAAATATGGTGTACATGTCCAATTACTTTGGATGAACAAATTCTGAACTCTAAAAATTAGTCCTGCAATGTTCAGTACCCCATCAATATACTAATAAACCCCTCTTAATCAATGATTAACTAAACTCCTTTTCGCATAATGATGTCAATGCAAATTCAAAGCACTTGTTCATTTCTTTGTATTACTTGCAACAACACATCACCCAGCCCGTAGTTCCTGGATTCAGTAGCTATTGCCACCATTTTCCTATGGTCAAGTAGCTTGAAAGTGTAACAGAAGATGTGCTTATTCTTAAAGACATGCACTACTGCCTTCATCAACAGCTCCCTTCACATAAAACTTTAACCTGAAATCAGATTCACAAAATGTTCATAACATTATATTTCTCCAAGGATAATCTTAATTGGTCCTTGTTCTTAGAATGAGTTTTTTTTCAATAGGTTACTGCATTCTCACAGTAAGCTTCGATTATTCCTTGAATAGTGAACACAAACTGGTGGGGCACCCCTGCAGATTGTGATGTGAGCCCCCTGAGTATCGTTACACAGATATTGCATTGTCTTGGGTTGAATGGGACCCCCTGAAAGGTAATGGAGTCCCTAAAGCACTGGGACCCCTTAATGCAGCAGGGGCTACACAGGCCTTCCCTGTGCAGCTGATTGACCCAGATGTTCAGCCCCCTATAATGTAAACTTACACATCTCTTTGGGAACCTTTAACCTTCCTTTTATGAAACCCTCCAATACCTTACACAGAATGTACAAATAGATTAAGCACAACAAACATGGCTGATGCAATTCAGAGGACCCTGTAAATGTAGCATGTAAAAGTGGCATCAGATTATTAACATAAATGTCTCATGTTGTTCTCTAAATATTCATATCTTTAGCTACGTTTCTTCATCTGCTGAACCATACATAATTTTTTTTCCAGATGACATCTATGCAGTGGTTGTACGGGGACCACACAATGTTGGAAATGATTGAGAAAAAGCGATCTTTGTGCAACGAAATCAAGGCGCGTCAAAAAACAGAGAAAGGACTCTGCAAGCAGGACAGCATGCCAATTCTGCCGAGTTGGAAGAAGAACAATGGGGCCAAGAAATATAGCCCTCCTCCCTATCCTAAGCAACAAACTGTATTTTGGGACACCGCCATATGACCATGTCTCCACTGAGGATTTTACACAGCTTTTTAAGGTTTCACTTGCACTGGTTCCAACATTTGCTTACTTAATAGAGCAAAGTCACTGGAATGCAAATGTTACTTCAACATGTGTCCGCACGGGGATTGCTTTGTGCATCAAAATACACATAATCAAGGAAAATATATTTATTACAGAAAGAAGTGGGTGAAAGCGCCTCTTAATCAAGATACATATATACAATGTACATTTGTAATCCATTTATGAATAACACAAATACTTTTTGTTTATATAAGTAAAGATTATGAACATTTTTATTACAAAATGTAGCTACTGCATAAGCTTTTATTACTGATTTTCTATGTAATAATCTGACTTTATTGTTTTCAGTATTTAAATGTTTCTGTGCTTTGACCTCCATGAGGAGGCATGTGTTCTCCTTGTTTCAACTTCAAGTCTGAAGTCATCAACCTTGTGGTACTTTTACACTCTTGAACACATATTGATAGCTACATCATACAAAGTAACAATAGTTGCTAACCAATTTGTAAGCTATTCACTGGCATAGCTAGAAAGGAATCAATGGTAACTGAATATCCAATTATGTTCCAAGAAGCAGTATATACAAATGTTTGTTTATGTTTGATTAGTCATGTGAATGATTTTTTTCAATTAAATTCACAGAAACGTTGAACACCTAACTAGCAAAAAGAGACCATGGTTCACTGTGACCCCCATTGCACAGCAATGGAAAAATAAAAAAATATTGTTAGCATGTAATTACTGCAGCGAGTACTGAGACAAGCCAGACAATACACAAATACAGGATTAGACTGCTTACATTTTATCTGTGCATGCTACTGTAGCAAGTTGACTGAGAACTTAGACATCCCTATATATGCCCGTACATATATATATATATATATATATATATATATATATATATATATATATATATATATATATATATATATATATATATATATATATATAGAGAGAGAGAGAGAGAGAGAGAGAGAGAGAGAGAGAGAGAGAGAGAGAGAGAGAGAGAGAATTATAAATGGGGAACTATGAATAACAGGAATGTTCTTCCCTCAGGGGTTCTGAGTGGCATCAAATAGGCAACAAAAACAAAGCTTGAGTTGTCTATCATGTCACTCAGAACCCAAGTGCCATCAGCGATGCTATATAAAACAAGTTATTGATTTCGGTGCTTATATAGAACAAATAAAGTAATATAAAAACCCATGAAACTAGATCAGCTGCCCTGGCTTCATTATCTTAACTAAAGCCCCCAAACCATTTTTCAGATATTTAGCATGCTTGGCCACAAGGACTGTGCACCCAAGAATGGTAACATTATGCAGCAAGGTTAGCTAAGTTGTGCAGCAAGAAAAGGTAAATTATGCAGCAACTTCTCTAGCAGTAAGATTTTGATGTGGTTTAGCTAAAACACATTTTGTTGAAATTTGTAAATAATGCAGCAAATTGTGTGGCAGTGTGGTAAATCGATAAGTGTGCAGTAAACACTACAGGCACAAAATCTCATAATTTCAATAGCTGTGACAATTGTCCCTTACTTTATCAACAATCCATTCATTCAAGTTATTCAAAACATTCTAATTCCAATCAGTTTCTATTGTTAGGTACACAACGTGGAGAACAGCTTCAAAATGTGCTGTCTTCTAAAGACAAAATGTGTTTAACAAAGCAAAGGGAGAATATTTCAAAACTGAACTTTCGTATCCACACAATTAACATTGTTCCTGTTACTGCAGACAATCAAACATTTTAGTCAATTTTTCACTAACTTTTTTCAATAAACATGTTCCTGTTTAAGAAAACAACACATTTTTCAAGCACACAAGCCTAAAAGTAAACAAATAATGTAAAACGTCCATAACATGTAATGTGGTGATACATTTATATCTTGGGGTTATGGGGATACGAAGCACTTGGTCTTTGTGGTTTATGATTTTCCCAGAACCCCATGGTGTCAATATTGTGCCATATTACACAGTTACCCAATGTGTGTCCTCTACATATCCATGCACATATGCTCTACATGTATGAACACTCCAAAAATGATAATTCTTTTTGCTATAGATGCCATGAGCAAACTGATAAAATGCACTGATTGTTCCTAAATTGCCTAAACCTGGCCTTATCATTGTAATGGTACTGCCTAAATACAGAAGAATGATGACTACACTATCAGTAGTGTCTGAACAAATTCTGTTTGATTCGAGTAACTGGTGACATGGTTCAATAGGTGTACATTCATTCACATTCATTCACACCTTTTCAGGCCTCTTTTTCAAGTTTTACAATGGGCAAAAAAGTTTTTTAAAAACAAATTAACACCGGGTGAGAAAACCATTGTGAGCTGCACAGGGAAATGATTATTTACGAACATGCATTAGACAAAAAATATTGTAAATTGTTAATATACAAGTACAAGACATACATACACTAATCAAGCCTCTCAAATGAGAAACATTGAATGAATGAAACATATTGTTAAGAGGAGCAGACCAGCAGTTATGTTTGATGTGAATTCAACAAATACCTGGGTTACTAATCAGCACTTCTCCTGCACTTGACAAATAGGTCTGATAGTAGTCAGTCTTGACAGTGCACATGTTCCTAATAGCTTGTAACTCATATGCAGGAAAAATCAAAGATAAGCTTCAAAGAATTAAATGGATAGGTGGAGTGGGAAGAAAGACGGAAGTGAGGGTACACAATATTATTTGAAGGAGACTGGAGACGCTCCACTTCCATCAGACAATTGATGGGAGGTCAGTAAATGTTTTGAGAAATATGATCTAGGATCCACACAAGGAAGAGGCCAGAGGAGAGAAGAGCTAGAGTCAAGGTTCAAATGTTGAAAAATGTGGACAGTTATTGAACCATGCAACCTGTCAACCTCCGAGAGCTGTGAACGATTCACTGAAGCTATAATAGTGGAGGTGAGAGTATGACCAATATGTTTGCTGAAACAGCCAGAATTGTGTCCTTCAGAAGCAGAGTTTTGGAAGGAGCGTTAATTTTGCAGGCATACACCAAATACAAGCTGCTGTGTACAAAAAGAAACAAATCATATGAGTGATGAGGCACTAAGAGACATGTTAAGTATATTCTACTTCACACACAACTTGCATATCAACACTGTTGCCACATATGTGGCTGTTTATTCATCAGTTCGACCCTATTTAAAAAAAATTGTTTAGTACTTAAACGTTCACATTTTCCTATGAAAACCCTGCATGAAATGTTCTTCCTCAGCTGAATTATACACTTTGGTCAGCTCTTGAGTTATCCTAATTATATCACATACAAAACCCATTTGTGTCAATGATCACTCCCTGTGTTCCTGATAAATTCAATCAATCAATAGTTTACCCTACAACAGCGAGCTATAACCCAGCATTATCATTAATATCACACCTTTACTCAGTGCCTTATGTTTTGATTAGATTAGGGGTTAAAGCAATAGAATTTAAATGTTGTTTGGTCTACTGACATATTTAATTGTTCGGATGTTGTAATATCTCTCAACATTCCTGCCAAGAAAGTACACATCTTGTGACAGTCTAATCATAGCTTTGGGGCTATTTGTACATATTCAAAGATTTTGCACATTGCTTATAGCCCATTTAAGAAGTCAGTTTGATCAGGAAAGAGAATAGACTATTGTGTATATGGAATTGGTCTAATACAGAGATTCATTTCAGTTGTATCTTTGAGTCACCATAAATAGGTCAAGTGTGCATACAAGAGGGCAAATCCTTTACTTTGCCTGTACCAAACATTTTTATATGAAACTGTATGCTGGTAAGTATTTTATTTTAGGTAGTATTATACATTTTGTATCTCACTTGTGTGTGTGTGTGTGTGTGTGTGTGTGGGTGTGTGTGTGTGTGTGTGTGTGCTCGTAAGAGGGTGTGTTTGTTCGTGTGTGTGTGTGAGGAGTGAGAGAGAAAAGTGATTGCTTCCCTTTTGATACAATTAATCCTTCCATCTTTTGTCTAATCCATTAGTTGTGCAGAAGTATTCCACAAGTATACGTAAAGCATAGCAGATGCCAGTGATAATTGCAACCTCTTCTGCTGGAAGATGCTTAGCTATTCATAAGAGAAACACCTCCAAGCCCAACCCTACTGTCCACACTTGTCTCCCCTCCTAAAAATTGTTTCTATTTAATGTGTCCATCCACTGAGATTAAGGTAACTGCTTCTCTCAAAAAAACATGGTGGCCATTTTGAATTCATCTACTATATCCATTGCTCCCTTCAAAGCCATGCATAAATCACAACAGTAAACAATGATGTTTATTTTCGGTGCCAAACTTTACATGCACTTGCCAATACCTTTGTTACTTATTTCTGTTCTGTGGCATTGCTGTTTTTTAAGTATGGATCATCAAACATGTATGGACTTCCCTAACTTAAAAATCCTAACCAACATCTAGCAATGGAGGAATAAACTACCTGAGTTAAATCAAGAAAAATGAGTTTACATTACTTGTTTAAACACATCAATGCCTGCATTCCACTTTCACAGGGAGGTCACATTGAGGTTACCGTTTGTTTCTTTCACCAATCGCCGGTCTTTAGCTTTTTTGGGAACATCGTTTGAAGTAGAGGTGCACGCCTACTTTTCCCTGTTGGTTCGGGGCACTATTTTGTAATAATCAATAAACATTTACATATCTCTCTGCAAAAAGTCAAGAGAAATGAAACTTTTCTCAAGAGAAAAATATGTATTATATAGTAGTTGTGCATACTACTATTAACTAAACAATGGGTAAATAAACCCATGAAAATGACGCCCTCCTACCACAGCACTCTCGACTATTACCAAAATGATTAGTGGACTGTTTCTCTATGGTACTCTATTTTTCTATAAACCATTTCTCCCTATTAACATCCTAAGAGCTACAAAACCGTGGTCCCACATTATATAAATGGTCCTACCTTATTTAAATCTTTTTAGCTCTTTAGGTGCTCCATTTTCATTGGCAGTGCAGTAATTGCTGAGGTTATTGGTTACAATGTAGTGTCTCTTGCTGCTATTTGTGGTGATGCTGTATAGCACCTGCCTACAATCACTTTTTTAAGAAAAAGCCCTACTTTTAGCAATGCTATTTTCAAAATGTTCCAGTATGAATGTTGTGTCATAAACGTGGGAACAGTTTAGTGCCACTCATCACGTTTACCCTCAAAACTGAGGTAGAGTCAGGATGATTTAAAAACCTAATCTCGTCTATATCCACCACAGATCAAATTGCTTCATGTGCATGACAAAGTTAGGATTCATTGTCCACAATTAAAGTTTCTAAGTTTATTATTAAGCATAAAATATATACTGTGTTCTTATTTTGATATCATGTCAAGATGATGTATTTCATAGAGAACCATACATTTGCAATGAAAACGAAAATCATGAAAATCAGAGTAACTTTGCAAATCATTGATTAAAATCATTATTTTGTAGAATTACTCTTTCCCTCAGATTCACCAAATCCTGTTGGCTGTGCACAGAAACCTAGCGAAGTCATACATTTTAATTTGTATGTCTGACTTTAAATTTGTGGATTTTCTGCTGGTGGATAATCAAGATTCCAACATACATGCAAATCCCACCCGCAGGCTTTTCAATTCGCAAATTTCCCCTGGTAAAACATGGGACAGTTTGACAGGAGAAAAAAAATGCAAATATTCTGTGGCATGCAGGAGAAATGTAGTGTTACAACGTTATCCACCATTATAAGGGGGAGAACTCAAAATGGAGAGGTAATGTCAGTCCCAGTAATACAGAAATTTCTATTGCAAGTATTTCCTAGGTGCAGTATTACCTCCCAAGATTTTTGTGGAACTAATAATGAGGCCATAAATGTTTATGAATACACAAAATTATCCATCTTTATGGATGTTCCAAAAACCTAGGGAGTGCATTCCCATATCTCACCTCTTTTACAAGGCCAATGCTTAAAATAAAAACTGTAGAAAATCTGCCATATTTGTAGATCTCCCAATAGGCAAGTAGAATTTGTCCCAGGTGAATCAATTATTCTAGAATTTACTGTTGAGGTTGGGAATTTCATGATCAGTGGATAATCCTCAATCTTTAAATGTATTCAAAAGATAACACTGGCAATTTACAAGGGCACGATCCACCTTCAAACAAAAGAAAGTGAGAACATCCCCTTTCTAAGATGTAAATTAAAGCCATCTACTGCTACCAAAGATTTTACTTAAATTTACGATTTTCCACTATGGCACGTAAAAGAAAAATATAAATGTTTGCAGATTAATGTTATAACATTCATTAGGAATTTAGTACTCCAATGTTTTACATATAATTGTCTTGAACACTTCATACATTCTTTACTATTGAAAGATGAAAGTAAAGAAGCAGTGCAATTAAATACAGAAATGTACATGTAAACATGATGGCCAAGTGCAGGTGATCTGTTTTTTTAAGTCTCAATTCAGACGGCGCTTGGCTTTTTTTAAAGAAAATAAATAAATATTAGTACTTTATCAACACTTATGTTGCTAACTTCTATGATACACACACAACCACCTAATTTACTGGAATATAAATAGTCTCTTAATTATAATAAGGCAAAATAGTATAATATTGTTATAATTAAGCAATGGGTCAAAAGGCAGAGTCAGACAAGAAAACCTGCCTGTGCATTTCAATAAATCTCATTATCTATCACACTCGACACCATAGAAATACCAAACGTTGTACCCTGTGCACAGTTTTCAAGAATGTCTTGTTGGATTCATATATCTTGTAATCATATTAATTTACATTTGTGAGAAATGCAACCAGACACTCAAAGCTGTTGATCTATCAATGCCATATACTTAAACAGCAGAAAAAATTAAGTCTACATTGTTATGGCTCATCTTGACCAGTCAGCTTCACATATCCAAGCAGTGCGCTTTTGGAGGTTAATCAAAGTCTATGGAACAACATTTTGAGATTTGACCAATCACATCCCTATTTTAAGTAAACCACGCCTGTTTTCTTACCATCTTCTATTTGTAGGTTCGTATTATCATTTGGAATTACTGACGCCTCCAAAATTATTTCAATATTATTAAATATCACAGTCCAAATGTTAAAGACAACTATTTAGTATTAGTGAAGAAAATTATATTTTTAATGTTGGACTCAACTCTTTATGCTTTTCATGAAGCTCCAAGAAACTGTTGTTTAGTGTGCCTCATTACTTCTAAAGTAATGTGCTCCTTTCTTTCCACTTTTTCATAAAGTAAATTATACAGAAAATGCACAATCCGCACTCTGCCAATATTGGCTAGAATTTAGATGCATCTTACACTGTGATCCAACTTCCATTGAAATAAACATTTATCCTAGCTTTTGGTTAATCAAAAGCTATGTCCTTGGCCAAATGTCCACAGTAAAGTTTTTTTTTTCCAAACCATTGTCAGGTTTCACTACATAGTCACTTTTTTTCAGATATGGATTACCGCATTCTTACTTGACCTTGTAGCATCATTAGACACTGGTTAAATGACCCCTGTTCCATCTAACTCTTTTGTTGGCTTGAGACTTTTCCCTATTTTTCTATTTGAACCTATGAGGTCTCTTCCAGCCACAGTGCAACAGCTAGTGCATATTAACAAGAAGTTTAGCTGGGAATATGTTACTTGTTCAGAAATCCCAAAGACTTTATAAAAGCAATGTTAAAGAATAGCAAACCACCAAAGCTTGTAGAACATTTTGTCAGATGATACCTGAAATTTTTATTTCAAGTTGTCTTCTAAAACACAGGCCCCATTATGTGATTTGACCATGAACGGTAGTGACTATATTTGCCTTCCAGAGCAAATTGATATTGACGAGTTGCTTCAAGTCCCCGTCTGTAATACAGAAAAGGATTTCTTATATATAGCATGCTGGTTCACTCTTTACCTTGCACTCTTTTACTTTTGTAAGAGGGTGTCTTATACAAATAATGGAATGACTTGATGAATATTACCATTAGGAAACATCCACAGAGCCATTGAAGTTCCCACGAGAGGGACAAACTACGGACCAAGGACAACAAGAAGAGTACTGGGAGGGGCAAGTGTGGACCCAAAAGCCTACTGTAATTGCCCATATGGTGAGGTGGGTGACCATGGAATTGCATCCCTCTGCAAGATTTCTGCATATTTTCAAATTCAACAACGGTATCCCTGCCCTGAGGCAGAGCACAGTGTACTGAGTCATTGAGGGTTTCATGGTGGAGGGGAGCTTACTGTTTATTTCTATTTGCAGTATGCAGTAGCAGACCACAAGGCTAATCTGCCTTTGCTGGGATCTGCTTCACCATCAGTGCAAAGAAAAGATTTTTAAGAATACGCCGAGATGGCAGACAGTTGGCCACCTAACACTGTTGATACATCAGAGTGGTTGCCCTTATGCCTACAAAAGTCTTTTTGGCTGTTGTGCAGTCAATCAGAATAATGGAGTTAACCAACTTCCTCCTTGACCAGTTTGTGATGCAGGATGTTGCTGCAGCTCAAACAAGAGTTGTTTTCCATGTTCAGACATGACACCTGTCCCTTCATTTTAGTTTATTTACTGCTTTACGCTCAAGAACCAACTCATTATGGGCTATGGGATGAGTAAATCTCATTCTATCTGTTTTTGATGTATGGTTTTGCCTGCCACTACCTTGGAGTAACCAATCTGAGCCCCATCACAAAACGGCAATCTCATGCTCTGTGATGGAGCATGGTTCTCTATCTTGATCCAGCTCACTCTAACCACATGTGTGCCTCCATAACAGAATGGGCAGCATCTAATGCAATGGTATTGAGGGATAATGGCTTCAAACTTCAATGACTGTTGCCTTTTGCCAACTCTAAAAACACATGCAAAAAAATCCTGAAACCTATTCTCGACTAATGTTCTCTTTGTTGCTTTTTTTTGGCTTGTTTTTCCCCCATACAAGTAAAATGCATGCCCATTTTCCTTCGCATTTGTCTCTATAGAAGGGCTGTCTGCCTTATAAGCAATGCTGGTGGTGCAGTAGAATGAAGGTGCCGATGTCCAAGCTCACAAAGCAAACAATTCCCCAACCAAGCTGTGTTGTCTCTTACTTCTGTATATTGGTGAACATCTCTCTATTGTCAATAACCACAACACATAAATATGCACATTATCACTGAGTCTAAAAAGCCCTCAAACAACATCAGTTAGTGGCCGCATTCTGGACATTCTGAAGGGCTAATCCAATATTCGCAGTCCATGCAGGAGACTGATTAAACTTTATTGCCAACTACTCAGAGCATTAACAGTGGTTAGCAACTTCTGCAGATGGTGCTTCCCACTGTTACTTGCAAGCCAGCAACTAGGGGCATCAGTTGCAAGACCAAGATGCATAATGAGGTGAATGGCAACTAACAACTGTTAAAGCCCACCATCATGTGAGAAATAAGGCTATCATTCTCTTAATCTCACCCAACATAGGTGTGCAAACAGTCCAGTTGTTTACCCTTGTTTGCTCTATGTCCCTGTTGCATATTATCACTCAACACAAAATGCAGGCTGGGACTAGAGCCAATGTTCTAAGAATTTTGATTTGTTCATGCAATCCTAGTATTCCATAGAAGGCACTTATGTATGTTTATCTTGTCTGCCGATGACGACAAATCAGAGAAACATGAGTATGAACGCTTACAAAAGAGTCGGTTAGAGTAAAAATGTTTGCTACACATTTAGCACTATGCAAAGAATTAATGCAACCATTTAAAAAATTGGCCGGCACAGACTTTGGCAGGGTGATTTCCAAACAATCAAGCCTCCTTTTAGGCAGTAACTGCCCTGCATCTGTTTTCACACATATCACCTAAAAATGTGAACATACCATTCCACTCAGCAAGTATGTTAAAGTCAGTATACCAGTAGAACATTTCTCTGGGTGGTGTCTATTGTTGATTAATGGAACTTTAATGGGTCCCCTTTGTCAATTGATCAAAACCCCTAATCTGTTATGGCAGTCCTCATTGTAGAACTAAATAAGGTGAACCTAATAAAAAAACAAAAAATAAACACACAAGAAACACTGAATGAAATTTGCACAATCATGTATATGAATACAGGAAAGAAGAATATAGAAAATAATAGAGATACCGCGGAAAACTCTTTATCCATTTGTACACACCTAATGTAAACATCAAAATATATATTGTTAACCAATTATTTTAAGTTCCTTATAAAAGTATTTATAGTATAGAATATGTGGTGAAGTGCAATGTGCTTTTCGGAGAGCACATACAAGTCACAGGTTTTGTTATCTTTGCACTAAAATGTGTTTACCTACTGTATATATTTGCAATGTATGTTTACTTTATTGCAGTATTGACAATTCAAACGACTATGTTTAGGGTACTTAAAATTATGTTTTTATTGGATCAATGGCACTAAATCTTTGCAAGACAGGGTTTTAATATGATAGAAAGTATACTAAAGTAATTCCATTGTAACTTGTTTACCGATACCTAAAATCTGAATGTCATTAGTTTTTACATTTCATTAAAATGCCAGTTATTTGCCTGAGCATTTCATGTGGCAGGATGATAACTTTAATCAAGTATTATCAGCCATCTCAAGTTGCATATGATATATAAAAACTACTTTGTTTTATTAATTTTTGTACTTACGTTTTTTAGACTGTAAGGTAATTAATTATATGTACTTTGATAATTCTGAAGTAATATTATGTTTGGAAAAACAACGTTTTTGTTTTCTTTTGTGCATTGCCAATATTTTATAATACTTTTGTGGTTATTTATTTGTGGGCCAGCGAAATAATAATAAAAGCAATAAACTCAGATTGTTGTCTTTGTTCCATTATCGAGGAAATCATAACAACAATTACTTGCTTGATTCAGAAATTTCTGGTTAAGTGAAATAAATAAGATGTTGCTTAGTGTCAGTTATCTAATGTATCATTTTGCTCTCCAAAGTGGTCTTTATCACCACCCCATCCTTCTGCCTTGCACAAGTCATTAAGTGCTGTGGTAACACTATGGAGTCACTTTGCTGTTATTTGTATATTTCTGTTGGTGTCTTTTTTACTGACCCCTTTCTGGTCTTTTTAATGTTATAACCTCCCTAGAACGTCCTGCTTATGTCAGTTTTCAGACCCTATTTCCTGTGTGCAGGTATATGTTCGGTTCCATCCTCAGAGTTTGATGCAGGGCAAACGCTCTCATCTTGTTCAAGGGACTGACCTCATCACTGCTGGGAAATAGGATGACTGATTCATAATTTCTGTTCCTTCACTAAAACCTGCTGAACATGCCTGGATTACGTAGACTGGTAGGTATTTGTATGTTCACCTTCAATGGGATGCAGGTATGTTCTTTAATGGTCAATTATACTTTTCATAAACAAGATCTTCAATACCTGTGGTCTGCGCCTGTGCTTGGACAATCCTTCCTCTAGTCTCTCCACAAATATTTTCGACCTCTTCCATGGGTGTGTAAGACTTCTATATACATTTCTTAGTGTTATAAACAATACAGACCTGATTGTCTGGTAAGTTGGTCACTGTGCATTAAATGGTAAGTTGGTCACTGTACATTGAATGTAGTAAAGCATATGGTGCAAGTGCAGAGCCTAAGAAACAGACTAAATATGCTGCTATTAAGGCTTGTGCATAATTGACATATTTTTCTAAGGCTCATGCTAACAGAGTGCTCCATGCTCCACTAACACAGGGAGTGGAAGAAACATATTGCATAGCTCTTGGGGGTCTGGCCCATTCGAGGAGCCTTAATTAAGGGAGCGAGTATGCTTCATGATACCTCTTTAGATACTGGCCCTCCAAAGGGTTAGAAGAGTAGAAGAGAGCAGTGGTGTTTTTTAGTAAATCATACGGGGATTGTTCCCACCCTGGTACCAAGAAGGGGAACAAGGAAGGGACAGCCATGCTTTCCCACTTTAGAAGGTCCATAAGGAGGGTGCAGACAGCTATGAGGCTACCCCCCCCCCCCCCCCCCGGGTAATTTAAGGAGACTGCTGGACACGGTGAGGGCTATTTTTGGCCCTGTTGCACTCACATAGACTTAAAATTTTTTATTTTTCGAAGACCCCTTTGGGTCTTTATAAAAGGTGTTTATGTGTTCTGCTTTTGGTGGTGTAATCCAGCAAGTGTTGATTATATGTTTTGTTGCCTCTACATTTTTGCAACCTCTTGTAGCTGATTTTTCTGTTGCTCACCTTCCCATGAGTGAGAGCTCAGGGCCTGCCTTCCTGCCATTTTAATTTTTCAGGGCCAGTTTTCAAGTCTCTGTCGCAAAACTAGCACTCTTGTGCCTCCTTCGAGCAGTAAGCAGCTGTGCGGAATAGACGTTCAGCCCTTCTGTCTAGGTTCCTGGTATTCTCTGTGGCCCAGGGTCCTCCTCAGCAGCATGTTGTGGCTCTCGAAGAAGTTTATACTCCCATCTGGCCCAACAGAGTCCTGGCCACTCTCATAGTGATGTGTAGATCCTGTTTGAGAGGTAGCCACCAAAGGCATGGGCGTCCGCAGACATTTTTCCAGGGGGGGGGGAGGGGGCAAAATGTTAACATCATCACCATCCTCCGACATGATGTGTGCCAGGTGGGGCACAAGAAACACTGGGGCGCAGAACTGGAATAGACTAAATTAAATGCCAGGAATCCAGGACATGTGACTGACCCTGCCACAGGCCAACAAACACCGCCTGTAGGGAAAATGCTAAACTTTCTGACAAGGTGCTTTATCTCTGTCTGCTACGTGTGCAGACTTCCGGGTCCTCGATCCAACACCAATCAAGGCTGTCTTCAGCACGATTCGATTTTTATCAGAATACTTTAAAACAGCCTATGATTAAAGCACCAGATTGAATATACTGTATGCGCAGTGAATGTTAGGGATTATTTGTAGCACACATATTTACCAATATTGGCTTCTTGGTGCTAGAATTCATGATAACCTTTATCCAAAGTTAAAGCACAATGTCAAAGTTAGTAATAAATAATGCAGCAATCACACACGCTAGTGATTCGCCAATGGGTGCTCCTTTTACTAGAATTCCCCGGGCATTGTTAAATTTGGCACACATTCAATTAATTTATACAAAATAAAATGTTAGCTATATTTTTTTAAAGAAACTTAGAGTCCCTCTACGTGTAGTCAATTTCAAACTGACAACGTGATAATAGAATTTCACTAAGATGCACAGCCTTATTGTATACGCTTTTGGTTTCTTTTATTAGACCAATTACTTAGGATGCTCCGTGGGTGGTGTCCTCCGTCCTTGGGTGTCAAGTAAAGAATTAATGTAAGTGCTACCAGTGGATCACTGGGAGCATCCCCATGTGCACACCATCAACCTCCTCTCGAAAAACTGTTTAAGGAGGATTCCACTCAATGTTTTCTTCAAATTAACTTTTTTATTCCATTAATTTCTTAAGATCCATAGTGAATATCATCAAATTGTTTTCATCTTTTTTGGACATAACATCATTGCACATGGTTAGTCCTATGCATTTCGGGCACAACGAATGATGTTATGCCCAAAAAAGATGAAAATAATGTGATGATATTCACTACGTATCTTCAAAAATTAATGGAATAAAAAAGTTAATTTGAAGAAAACATTGAGTGGAATCCTCCTTAAACAGGTTTTCGGGAGGAGGTTGATGGTGTGCACATGGGGATGCTCCCAGTGATCCACTGGTAACAGGTTTTTTGGGAGGAGGTTGATGGTGTGCACATGGGGATGCTCCTAGTGATCCACTGGTAGCACTTACATTAAACTGACAACATGCCGACGTTTAGGGATACAATAATGTCCAGCTCACTTATGCGGAAGCCCGGCCCCGTAAATGTGTGGCACATGCGGCGCCCGCAGCAGCGGCAAATCACAGGTCCAGGGATACTGAGCCTTACACAGTGGTCAAAGTGGGGGGAAAAAGTAGGGGAACAGTGGGCGGAGAATCAGAGGGTGGGAATAACCCAAGGATTGGATCTGTGGGAGGAGCCAGAGGTGTTTCCAGAATGCGCAGACATCCCAATTTTTAGTATTTGTTTGGCATTTCACTACCCAGTTTAAACAACCAATGGATACACATGATTATTTAAGGTTATAATGAATTATTAACATTAAAATATATTCACAAAGTGGGATATGCTTCTAATCACAGAATGTACCAAATATGATAAAATGTGGAAACACAAGCCATTTGTCTCCGAGCAATGGCATTTCTGTCATCAGCACTACTCCCTTTTTCCACAATAGCAGTTCAAACACGAATGGCAAAATATCCTAGTTTGCAAATGTTTTATCTAAAATTATGGCTCTGCCATATTTGCCTCATAATGCAAGATCTGCTGCATGATCTGACCATTTAAACTAATAAATTGTTTGTAGCTCAAACATATCAAAAGTTAATATAAAATGTGACTTGTGTTGCTGCGGAGTGGATGGCCTATTGTAAAGGTTGAATGGTCACCTTTCTCACTGCTGTGTTTCTATGTTACACTGGTACTAATAAGGCAAAATCTTTCCAGAGACTGTTAGCATGTGCACACACGTCAAAATAATAAAATATCTGAAAATATACTGCTTTACACTGCAGCCTTTTTTTTTATGCATAATTTAGTCAACACTCCTGCATAATGTTGTCATCCTTTGCTGCATAATTAATTCCAGTGGCCCCACAGTAGGCAGCACATGTTAAAAGTGCTTGTGAAAGAAGCCGGGTGACTGTAAGTTTGCGAACTTAGTTTGGTGTGCGTGCAAGTCCTGCATTGCCAATCCCTGGTGAGTTGCAGCTACTACTGCTGACACAAGGCCAATGGAGGTACCTATGGGTGAGGCAGACTGGCCTCAAGGGCAGGGCCAGCCATAGCACTGGTGGTGTCCTGTGCATTAATGTTTGTTAGTGCCCCCCAATGACCACCTCTTCCATGGATTCCCTCACTACCACCCTTTAAGTGTGCCCCCCAAGCTTCCATAACCACTCTCTTAGATGCATTTAATTTGATTTAAAGTGCCACTCATACCATTGTAGGATGTCAGCGCACCTTACATTACACAGAGACAATCAATATGTGTGTAAATCACTGTATAGAAAATGTTTCATAAGACTAAGGACTACAAGGTGTAGGAGTCACATGACAGCCATACTAGTAGCCTGTATAGTTTTATACTGATTGGTCTGGAAAAACACAATACCCGGAATTTAAAACCTAATACCATGATTGCGGGTTCTCCTTAATAATCAGAATTTATTTCTGTCCAAAAGAACACTTTTTGGGATATTAGGATAATCAAAGACTGGGAGCGGGGGGCATTGGAACATAAAGCTCTAATTTATACCTTGCAGTTTGTATACAGCTCTTAGATGACAGTTAATAGCTCACTGTTCTAAGTTAGGATTTTAATTATAAACTGCACGTAACAAAAGGATCTCTCTGACAAAAGCAGTAGCCCACTGACCTATTTACATTATGTGCACTTTGTGATCTGCATGGCGCATGTTCTTTGCAGCCGGTACATTAACCCTCTGAGCTACCTTTCCATGAGTCAAAACCTCCACTAGACAAAATTCTGATCTCTCTCTAGGAAGAACATTAATCACCAGAGTCATCATGACATTTTTATTGTTGCCGAAAATTGCTGGAGGCCAGGAAGGATGCAGCAAGTGTTTTTAAAACCACAATATACTTGCAAACATGATGCCTCCACCTAAAGTCAGCACCCGGTGCGGTCACACTGGTTGCACCGCCCTAGAGCTGGCCCTTCTCAAGGGTCCTGTGACCTCAGTGACTGTTGTTCTAGGGCGTGCTGCTTCATAGGCCTGCCCGCAAGACTAGAGGTGAACTTCAGTATGGATAGTGGTGGACAAACCTTGAAGGTTAACCTACACTTGTCATGCTAGTGTCTACCTGCTGGTGCGAAGACACCAGGACTTCTAAGGTGTTGCGAGCCTTCTAAGGTCTAGCATGTGATTGTGCTCTCGCAAGAGAGTGGTCTGGTGGACTGGTTATTAAGGCTGAACCTGGTTCCCAGTTCCAAATTCAGCAGCTCTGACCATGGTGCCACATCCTCTCCCCCTCTGAACACCGTACTGCCCCACTGAGAAAAACTCCCACTGTCTTCAACTACAACCCAATTGTTGCCTGCTATAAACACCTGGATGCAGATCAATTTAAATCACAGACTAGACAAGAGCAATATGCGCCCTACAAAAAAAAAGCAACAACATCCTGGAAAAAGCAAACACTTATAGGGAATGCAAAATTTAGCAAACCATGGGAAATGTAAGCAGGAACACCATGGTTACCATCATGCTTTTACACTCACTATTCAGAAATCAGTGAGTGCTTTTGCCTGAAAAGTTAAGGACACGACTACAGGGCCCTGAATGGACCCATTTCAATGTCCATTGCTTATACCCTTACAAAAGGTAAGCAGAATGATAAAAAGACCACATCCCTGGGCGCAGAGCCACAGTACACATTTTGTTTTCCAATCCACACATTGCAGTACCTCCAGGATTGGTGCACTAGTTCCAAGTCCAGGGAAAACAAAGACAAGAAAACAATAATAGCGCTTCACTGGCAAACTCTGTAAAAGTGGCGCTCATGTGTTTCAGTGTGAATAAACTCAGTTTGGCCAATTTGCTACCACTCTGTCTTACTTTATTGAGTTATTTATCTATTTTTCATATTGTTAGTCTTTTATTCCCAAAGCTGCACTTTGGAATTAAAATGTCAGAAAAATATGACATTTCCAGCAAAAGTGTCTTTCTTTTTTGGATCCATTTCACAGGGAAGCAAATAAATGAAAGGAGAAGAAAGAGAGTGAGAATCCTGTCTTGAAGTCACGGTTTTCATGGGGGTCCGCAGGGTGGGGGCAAGGAGGGTCGCTCTAGGGGGGGAAAGCGCTCCTCCTTGCCCCCCCTGCGGATGCCCATGACCAAAGGACCAGTCCACAGAAAATCCAAGAGAACAAGTCCATCCTCTGCTGTCCCCAGATGGCGTGGGAAGGCCAGTGCCACTGGCCCTGGAGACATAACTCCAGAAAGTACAAGTCAGTATATGTCCAGAGTGTCTCAGCACTTCAGAAAGAAGTTCATCCATGAACAGTTCTCCTGTTCTTGTCTTCTGCAGAGCACAGTATTTTTTTAGGAGTCTCTCCCTTCTGCAGGGGTTTTATGTAGGGATGGACAGTTTATGAAAGTGGACACCTCTGTCTTATCAAAACATGACACAGCATTACTCCACCACTGTCCCCTTCCACCTCAACAGTATCATGCGACTTTTAGAGAGGGTGACTTCAAGTGGTTAATGGTCATTGTTCTCAGAGAGGTTTCACAGAGAGGTTTAAATCACTCCACTATACAACTGCCTCTGCCAAACTATTTCCTTTCCACAAAAATGTCAAAGGGACCCATGGAGATAATAGAAACAGCGATCTGACTGCTCCCCTAGGGCATAGGAAGTTTTCAGGCAATGTGCATGTAATTAACTTATGCAGATTCTGCCCAAACCCTCTTCCTCTCCCAGGAACAGACAAAGTCCCCACCAAATGGACCTTTTGTATGGATTAGGCTTTGATCAATCTGCTAGTCAGCAGCAGTCTGTATCCTGGGTCACTTTACTAGGTGCAGCTGGCAGTTGCTCTTTTTGTATTGCTCCGAGGCAGTGAGACAAAAGGGAATAGGTTTTGGCTGGATGAGACATCTCTGGCTTAATTGAAGTAATCAGGGTTCCCAAGGCCTACATGTTCCGAAGATAACCCACTTACATTCAAGAACTGTTGGCACGGAAACTGTAAAAGTCAAAGAACAAGTTTATTAAGACCCCATGGGGTGGTGGTACACTCATACAGCACCCTTCGGTAATGCAAGAGGTATCACACCGAACATCGGTGTGACCCTTCTTTTATATGATTCTACAGGTAATAAAACGTACACGCGGCACAAAGTTGCAGAACATTATGTACATATAAGGGCATGTTTTGGAATACTGCCAGCTCATTGGAGGGTTTCAAACCCACTGGTCAGTTTGTGGCACATTCCTAAGGAACGACTGGTCAGTGTGAACTGCGCATGTGTGGCTTGACCAGTACTAAAAATAGCCTGTTGCTGGGCAGACTCAAGTGGTCAACGGAACGGACAAAGGACTAAAGGGCACGCCGGCCACGAGGCCGTTCATGATCTAAGATGGCCGCCAACACATACAAAATGGCGTTTCTATGTATAGCTAATTTAAGCGGGAATCGTGTAGCAAAGCTAAGCGCTAACCCAGCCATCGTCAAAATACGACAGACGACCCTTTTAGCGTTTAGCTGAAGCTACCTCATGGTGGACATAGTCAGGGTGTTCATCTTCTATGTCAATTAGCATTATTTGTGTTACTTCTTTATGAAGCATCATTTTGTCATGGACAAGAGCTCGTCTCGAGGGTACACAAACTGACAAGCACATAGAACAAAAAACTGGGCCACACTGGATACATAAGCAAATGGAAAACAGAATTCCCACAATAATACATAGAATCGTTAACAATTTCCATCCCCAGGTGGTGAGTATTGACCAGAACCATCCTGACAGAGTCCAAGTACCATTATCGGGATGTATTTCAGCCGCTATCTTATGTAGTTTAGTGATAGCATCATATACAGAAGGTGAATTATCAGGTATGTAAATGCAACAGCTACTTCCGATGATTCTACATGCCCCCCCACGATCAGCTAACACTACATCCAGAACCATCCGATTCTGAAGCGCAACAATTCTAGAAATCTGTACTTCTTCAGTGATATTTCCAAGTGCAATTGCAGTATCATTAGCCACAGCCTCAACAACACGAGTTAGTCGTCGGATCTTTCGACTGTTCAAAGCTGCCCCAACGAAAGAGAACAAACCCAAATTGAAGTCCACATATTGTTGCAAGGTAGTGTCCGTTTGGTCAACATCGTCCAAGACAAGGGAGCGTTTATCACGATTTAAAACAAAGTCGTGATAGAGGATGTAGTTGTTGTGATACATGGGTGGGGCAATGAATACAGGCGGCAATACAAAAGACAAGTAGCAAGTGCCTGACCATCCCAAAGGAAGCTGATGATAACCCTTCGTTCCACAGATGAAGTAAGTATTTCGGGAAGTGACAAACGATATACCAGTAGGACTATCAAACGTAAGTGTAGTGTTACATTCACTTCTCCCAACAGAAATTACACCTTTATTACGTATACATAGGTCTGCTTTGGTAGCGATAACGTTGATAACATGTGCATTCGATACATTGACATTCCGCTGGTTACTATACATTCGTGAAGCAGACACATTGTCAGGGCGGTACTCCTCATATTCAAATCGAGTACCCTCAGCTTGTGGATACCCATCCCGATCATGATGACACAATTTATTCAAACGAAAAAGCACTCCCCCTTTTGTGGGCCATCTCAAAGTAAAGAGGAGAGTATAAAATGCATTACAGGACCCATTATGCGAAAACGGGAGAGGGATGAGTGGAGTACCCCCTTTCTTCTGATGCCCAGGCAACATCCCACACACCCAGCAATTTGAAGTGTTTGTCATATTGTGTGTATGATGTAGGATCTGAATAAAACTATTGTTCAGATAAGTCTGTCGGTGCCGTTCTTCATGATAGGGCAGGGTGAAATGGAAATGTTCAGATGGAGCCGGGGTAGTCGGCAGCAAATGTTCACGTGCAGGTACCACAAGTTCGACTACCCAGGCTATTACCGCAATCACTACGATAGTCAGAACAAAGAGAATGGCACCCACGAGTCTCTTATCTCGTACTGCTGATAATGCCATAGTTCTGAAAACCTTCGCTGAGTCTCAATAATTCGATTTAGTCACAAAGTTTCACATACACATACGTGTATACCTAAAAAAAAGAAAAATGTGGTGCTGAACTCCGAGGTAGCCGTTGTTTTCTTCTCCGGGCCAAGACGGGTGTCGCTACACTGGCAGAACTGATCCCCCCCCCTTGGAATTCCCGGTTTCCGTTTCACAAACCTGGAGCGGTAACCAACCAGTCATTAAAAATACAAAAATCTTCTTATCGAGGACGCAAGTTGTAGCGTTCTCGTCCGGCAACAGTGTGGTCCGGGAAGGCTCCCTCAACTTCGGCCGACGTCACAGCTGGGCTCTTTTCTTTCTCCAAAATCTCTTTGTAGTCGGTCAGCACAGCAGGAGTCACCAGGTCCGGAGAGACACGGCGACAATGTGTCGAATGCACCCACCGCTTCCTGTTGGTCACTCGTACAGCGGTGCGGGTTGCAAGGAGGACCTGTTCGGGGCCCTTCCACCTGGGCTCCAGACTGCTTGCTCTCTCAAACGAGCGAATCATCACGTAGTCACCAGGGCGGAGATCATGGCCCTCTCCAGTAGAGTTGTCAGGGAGCGCTTCTCGAACCTGTTGATGAATAGAGAGCAAATCATTTGTTAATCGTGCCAAATAATCATTCATCATAACACAAGGCACATCATGTATTAATCGCGGCTTGGGCACCCCCCAGATATTCATAGGGCGCCCAAACACCACCTCATAGGGCGTAAGGCCAGTTCGTGAGTGGGGTACTGATCTAAGAGAGAGTAGTGCTAGCGGCAAAGCATCTGGCCACTTCAACGATGTAGACGCCACAATTTTGGCCAGCTTAAGCTTCAACGTTGCATTGTACCGCTCGACCAGACCTGCTGACTGAGGGTGGAATACAGCGTGGAACTTCTGCTGAATCCCTAACCCCTTCAGTACATATTCCACAATCTTTCCAACAAAATGAGGCCCATTATCGCTCCACAGAAATTTGCAAACTCCAAAGCGAGGAAAGAATTCCTTAAGCAACACCTTAGCTGTTGTCAAAGCCGTGTTGTCTTTCGTGGGGTAGGCCTCAACCCATTTGCTAAAAGCACATACCACCACTAGGACGTACTTCAGGTTATTGCAACGCTCAAGTTGGATGTAATCCATTTGGAGTACCTCAAATGGTGCAGAAGGTGGAACGAACCCTCCTTTCGGAGTATGGGTCCCCTTTCCAGGATTGTGTTGTAAACAAACCAGGCAGGTCTGCACTACTCTCTTCGCAGTGTTAGCAATCTCGGGATGTTCCCAAACTCGTGTTAAGAGCCGAGTGATTGCAAGAGCTCCGACATGCGCCAGTCCATGTGTCATCTGGACCATCGCCTGCAAGTAAGCTGCAGGCAATTTCCACTTTTCCATGTCTTTGCTTCTCCAACAACCCTCGTCATCTAGTACCCCATCTGCTGCCCATGTCGCAAGTTCAGATTCAGTAGCTGATTTTTGAATGTCTAATATTTCTGCTCTAGCATCACTCCATCGCTCAGCCTGCGATTGTACCACATACATGGGGAGCTAGTTCGGGACATAGCCGTTTGTCTAGCTATGCTGTCTGCAAAGGCATTTCCTTGACCCACTTTATCCGTAATCTTTTTGTGGGCACTGCATTTTACTATCGCTACTTTCTTTGGGCCTAGCAGCGCATTTAGGAGATCACGCACTAGTTCTCCGTGCATAATGTGCTCTCCGTGAGATGTCAAAAACCCACGTTCTCTCCAGAGTAGCCCAAAGTCATGTGCCACTCCAAAGGCGTACCGGCTGTCCGTGTATATGTTCACACATAAACCAGCACTCAGTTCGCAGGCTCTTGTTAAGGCTATCAGCTCTGCTGCCTGAGCCGACTTTTGTGGTATCCTAGCTGTTTCTACCACTGTCTTAAGTGTCGTAATCGCATAGGCTGCGGAAGTCGTACCATCTGGCAGCCTTAAACACGATCCATCAACCCACAGTTCCCCATCCACATCTGGAAGTGGGACATCCTGTAAGTCGACACGACCCTTTGTCTGTTCCTCGGTCAGGAAAACACAATCATGATGTTTTTCTTCCTGACCCTCCTCAGCCGGATAGGGCAATAAAGTGGCAGGGTTCAAAGTAGCGCATCTTTTCAGTGTAATATGTGGCGCCAAAAGTGTCAGCTCATATCCTGTTAGCCGTGCACTCGTGAGGTATTGGGTCTTTGTTTGGTTTAGCAAGGCATCTACTGCGTGAGGAACTAATACCAACAGTTTATGTGATAACACTATTCCCTCACTCTGTCGTATGGCCACTGCTGTTGCTGCTACCGCTCGAAAACACCCAGGCAACCCTCGTGCTACAGGATCCAGAACGGCAGAGAAGTATGCACATGGTCTCTGCTTATCCCCGTGTAATTGCACTAATACTGACAACGCGCACCCATCATTCTCGTGCACGTACAATGTGAAAAGTTTCGTATAGTCTGGTGTGCCTAACACGGGTGCGGAACAAAGGGCCTGCCTCAACTGTTCAAAAGCCTTCTGACATTAATCTGTCCACTCAAGGGGCATTGGTGTAGCTTTGGACAGTAATGCTAGCAAAGGTTTTATGATATGTGAAAAACCCATGATCCATTGTCTACAGAAGGACGTCAACCCTATGAAGGCACGAACATCTCTCTGCGTGCGGGGGACTGGTGTGTCTAAAATTGCTTGAATTCGATCAGATGTTAATGCACGCCCCTCCTTAGACAACAGATGACCGAGGTAGGTCACCTGAGGTCTACAGTATTGAAGCTTCTTCTTCGAAACCTTATGATTATTCTGTGCCAAAAAGGAAAGCAACGCAAGTGTACTCAGTTTACATTGTGCATAAGAGTCGGCAGCCAGCAGAAGGTCATCCACGTACTGGATAAGAGCAACGCCAGACTGCAATTTAAAGGAATCCAACTGCCTTTTCAAAGCCTGACTATAGATGCTAGGACTTTCAGTATATCCCTGGGGAACACGACAAAATCTATACGATTTATTATTTAGCGTAAAGCCAAACAGGTATCTGCTATCAGGATGAACAGGGATGGAAAAGAACGCATTCTTTAAATCAATTACACTAAACGTGGTGGCCGTTGGTGGAACCAAAGTAAGCAAGGTCGTAATATCGGACACCACCGGGTATTGAGGAATGACAATTTTGTTGATCTCTCGCAAATCAATAATAAATCGATAGATTTTGCCGTCAGTGTCTCTCTTAAGAATCGGAAGAATAGGACTGTTGCAAACATTATAAGGGACCTCCTCCACAACCCCTGCAGAAATCAAATCCTGAACAATATGTGTCAATGCAATTTCACCTTCTCTCGAAATCTTATACTGTGGCACTCGTGGTAGAGGGGCTCCCTCCTTAACAGTAATATGTATCGGTGGAATACGCATCTCTCCCACATCCGTATCTGAGATCGCCCATAACGTGTGCGGGAGAGAGGCCAAAGCTGAAATATCTGAGATTGCATAAAACCTGTCGGGGTCAGGATAATTGTCATTCAAGATAACCCGTACTCCCTCCGGAGCGCAACGTATTGTCGCTCGAAAATATTTAAGCAAGTCAATACCCAGGATATTGTCTGGGGTATGGGGTGATAACAAAAATTGACCAAAACTAAAGTATTTGTCAAGACATAGTGCAAGGGGCTTGGACAATGGGCTGGGGGAGGGTGTGCCATCAAACCCTACACATGTAATCATTTCGCCAGACAGGGGAGCCCTCGGAACCAAGTTTTTCGACAAAGCGCTACGTGTAGCTCCTGTGTCGACTAGAAATTGATCAGTAGAACCCAGAATACCCGCTGTTACATATGGACCCTGCTGATCTACCGGCACTTCAACTGATTCCTTACCCCATCCTACGCAGTCCTATGCATGCACATAATCCTGGTGTTCCACATTCTCTCCCTCCGAAATCTGATATTGATTCCGCCTATCAAACGTATTTCGTTCATCCTGGCCACGGCCCCTCTCCTCAGCCTTTCCACGATCACCTCCGCCACCTCTCACCCCCGTATAACCTCCTCTTGGCCTTCCACCTCCTCGACCACGCTGACTACGCTGCTCACGAAGTACCGGACAATCTTCGGTCCAATGCCCAAACTCCTTACAATAAGCACACTGATCCTCCGCTATGTCCGTACGACCATACGACGTATTTCCTCCACCCCGTCTACCTCTATCATTCCCTCTACCCTGTGTTCCCCGAACCTGCGCCAACATCACCTTCGTTTTCAATTCCTTCGCCTTTTTCTCTACACTTTCTTTGGCCTCCAATTCCTGCCGCTCATAATACTGAGCCATAGTTAACAAGGACGCAGCGGTCGCCGTGGCCCAGGAACTTTCACTCGACTTCAATCGTTTCGCAATCTCCGGTAGGAGATTAGCCACATACTTATCTACAAACAAATGCCGACCCGTATCGTCTGTCAAAGATTGACCACTGTAATCATGAAATGCCTCCTCAAAACGTGTAAAGAAATCTGAGACCGTTTCATCGGGTTTCTGATTGCACGACGTCAACATAGTCCAATCAATCTTTTTAGAGGGAACAAGCGTCTTTAATTTAGTCAGAATAGCTGCCGGGAGATCTAGAATTAACTGACAAGGCTTACATGCTGGTTCCCTGTCTAAATCTGCAGCATTAATTTCTTTCCATGTGCCCCCCAATATCGTTTCATCATTATTTTTACGAATTTGCCGTCACATATCAGGTGGCAGAATTAACCCAAAGAACAAATCTATATCCACAAGAGTCATCACACAAGACGAAATAGCCCCTTCCACCCCTTCATAAAATGCCGCCGGATTTTTTCGAAGATCAGGTAACGAATTTTTCAACGCCATAACGTCTGCTCTGTTCCACGGCGTATATACCCAATTATACACAAAATACCCTTTCGCATCCTTTGACAATTTATCATCATCCGTACCTTCCCCTTTAGGTGGAACATACAAAGGCGCGGCTTCACGCATAGGCATAACATGCAATGCAGAACTCTTATCTGAACCACGGAGAGAGCACTCCTTAATCTGCCCATTATTTCCCGAATCAGACTCCTTTTGCCTCCTTTTCCGCTCCTCCCGCAATCCGGTTGTCTCATCTCGCAGCTGGATCAGTTGCTTGAATAAGTCGTCAACATCTGCAAGATCAAATACACCTTTAACCAAATTCTCACGATACACTGACAACAATTTAGATTCTAACGTGTCTGAAAGTTCCCGATACGCGGCAACAACTTCATCCGCCAAACTGGACAGAAAATACATTAAATCAAGATCCGACCACGCCCTCTTTTCCGTAATCAATTGATCCTGAGTAACACAATTCTTATTCACTTTACGAGCCCAACTACGTAAATGAGCGGACCTCGCCGCAGTAAACCTGAGAGCGGATACACCCTTCTGATCTGACTTATCCTGTCCATCGTCCTCTGAATCCCCAGCTGGAGCCGTCGGCGAAACATACGGAGGCGGTGACCGATCTAACAAAGAAAAATCATCAATTTCATTATTAAGGACAGGATAAAGTGGCCGGCGGATAGGAAATTGGCCAGTCGTCTGCAATTTACGTTCCCGTTCCTCCCTATCTTTCTTCTACTGAGCCTCCTTTTCCTCAAGCTGTAAAGCCTTATCCCGAGCAGCCTTGCGTTGCTCTTTGTCCGCCAAGGCAACCTCACGCTTCATTCGCTCGCGCACTGCTTTCTCCCACATTCGCACGCAATCAAACATATTTTGTCTAGACCTGCGTTGAAACAAACATTGCTCTACAAACTGTACTTTACGTAAATCGAACGACCCATGTAGAGGCCATTGCAATTCAGGATCGGCCTTTGTATACTTATGCCATAATTTGCTGTACATAATAGGGGGAAGGCCATGTTTGATGTACATCTCACGATTTGGTGTTCCCTCTGGGGGAGCCGGCTGTGCTTCCGCTAACCTAATTGAGGTACCCTCTCCAAGACAGCACATCCCTCGGAGTGTGCTGAAAACAGGCATGTTCAAAAAGTATCACGAAAGCGTGACACCGTATAAAAAAAGGCACTTACAGTACTTCACACAAATGTGCCGCTCAAAGGAAAAAAAAGAAAGTTAGAGAAACATCTCTACATGCCTGCCTATGTGAAGTGCACTACACATATAAGTTCAAAGATCACAAATTCACAATGTTAGCTAACTCAAATCAAAACGTAGGACTTCGGCAAGCGTCCGAGGACTACCTTACCGATCACAAATCACAGAATTTCAGTAAGCGTCCGAAGACTACCTTACCGAACACAAATCATAGAACTTCAGCAAGCGTCCGAAGACTACTTTACCGAACACAAAGCTTACCCAAATTCTCAAATGTCCAGATTCCAACTGCCAAGGTCTTGTAAACCAAATCAGCCAAACGGCACTTTCTCAGCGATGCGGACACTCGAAAACTCAGTCGGAGACCGGCGCCACCTGGAAGGTCAGATCGGAAGGAAAGGAAAAAACACCGTGGCAGCCAAGACTCGGGTCACTCGTGGCAGCGCGCGTCCATGGCGAGTTTCCAAGCCTTCGTCACGACCTCTCCTTCGGGCATCCGAGTCGCCGATGAGTCCCTTCGTGGTCGCCAATTTGAAGTAATCAGGGTTCCCAAGGCCTACATGTTCCGAAGATAACCCACTTACATTCAAGAACTGTTGGCACGGAAACTGTAAAAGTCAAAGAACAAGTTTATTAAGACCCCATGGGGTGGTGGTACACTCATACAGCACCCTTCGGTAATGCAAGAGGTATCACACCGAACATCGGTGTGACCCTTCTTTTATATGATTCTACAGGTAATAAAACGTACACGCGGCACAAAGTTGCAGAACATTATGTACATATAAGGGCATGTTTTGGAATACTGCCAGCTCATTGGAGGGTTTCAAACCCACTGGTCAGTTTGTGGCACATTCCTAAGGAACGACTGGTCAGTGTGAACTGCGCATGTGTGGCTTGACCAGTACTAAAAATAGCCTGTTGCTGGGCAGACTCAAGTGGTCAACGGAACGGACAAAGGACTAAAGGGCACGCCGGCCACGAGGCCGTTCATGATCTAAGATTGCCGCCAACACATACAAAATGGCGTTTCTATGTATAGCTAATTTAAGCGGGAATCGTGTAGCAAAGCTAAGCGCTAACCCAGCCATCGTCAAAATACGACAGAATGAGGGGGAGGAGCTGTCACCCAACACACTTGCACATCAAAAAAGGCTCTGCCTGAGCACACTCACAAAGGGTTGACACAAGTCTTTTGTGAGCCCAGACAAGCTAGGCCCACAACAGGGAGGCAGGAAATTCTAGACACCTTTGGAGGTGGAAACTTCCAGAACTGTCGCCTACTTCAAAGTGGGCACCAGGTATAAATATCAGCCCCTTAGACTCAACTCTTCAGTACACCTCTGGACCTGTGGAAGATTCAGAAGGACTGCTGTGCTGCTCTCCAAAAAGGACTGCCAGTAAGTTGCCCTGCTGCCTGATGGAAAAGGGCTAAACCTGCATATTGAAACCAGGACCACCAGAATGACTAAAGGGCTAGTTGGCTGGCCTCCTGATCAGTGCCTCAGGGACAGAAAAGGCTCATACCACTATGAAGCCAGCACCTGGACTCTGTCTGCTGTGAGTCCTACCCCCCCAAGTGGTGCCACCCCAGTCCTGGACCTTTGGAAGTTGGCCTGAAGGTGCTCTACCAGCCTGTGGTAGTGTGGGAAGAACTGACGCATCATGATGCATCTCTGCACAGCCCTGCTTTGGAACCACCACAGTGCGATGCATCTCTGATGCCAGATCTCTCATTGCAGCCCGGGTCTCCTCGGAACCACCACTGTTAAATGCATCCTCAACTCTGGCATTTCCATCACAAGCCTTTTGTCGGCGGAATCCTCAATGACGACGCAGGGTTCCACATCGCAGCCCCACAGCTTCTTTTGAACCACTACTGCATGTTGCATCCCGCTGATGTGGGACTTTGCATCGCAAGCCCCTCATCAACAGCATCCTTTATGATGAAGCAGCACTCTGCATCCCAGCCCCGCAGCTTCCTGGCAACCACCGCTGTGTGACGCAAACTCAACAGGGGATCTCACAATGCTCAGCAAACCCAAATTTAAGGATCTTTGTTCAGGAGGCCTAACTCAATTGCTATATCCGGCCTGCTCTACATCGTGTTCAGCCAGGCTTGCGACTTTGTCCCGGTCCGGCACAACCAAATAACTGCAGTTGGCACTCTGTGCTTCTATATAGTATTTTTGCTTAAATCTTTAAAATTGCACATATCCAATCCTACTGATTGGATTTTTGTCATTTGGATCTCAAATATTGTGTTTAATTTTACTCTATGTTCCAAATTGGTGTGGGATTTTTCTTGTGTTGTGTTTCACTTCATTACTGTTTGAAGCATTGCATAAATACTTTACACATTGCCTCTAAGTTAAACCGGATTGCTTTTGTGCCAGGCGACCTACCAGAGGGTTAAGCACAGGTTAATTTGGGATTTGCTTGTGTTTCACCCTGACAACGTTTGCGGTTGCTGCTTGAGTAGGGTTTCACCTTGTTCACCCAGTTACCTAATTTCAAACATTAATCTGCAATCAAAGTAGGATTTTATGTTAAACATCTAGTTGTTAGATCCAATAATCACACTAAATGCATGAAGTCCAAATTCCCACACAGTACAATCACCACACTAATTAAATCTCTTACTTTCGAGCCATGTGTGCATGTTTTTAGAAGGAAAGAGACAGCAGCTACTTAGTCTTTTCCATTTGACTTTTTGTTTCATGAAAGTAAAACTTGATTTTTGTGTAGGTGCATATTTTAGCACTGGATCTGTCACAATAGTCACTAATGTGTCACCAGAACGTTAATCATTTTATACACATGTTGTTATAAATCTCACTTCTTTCTGTTCGTATCCTGCTCAAGGAATTCATTTTTTCTTATGTCTCTTTTATCAGTCAATAGTTCCTCATCTATCCCTAAGGTGAGCCCTTTTGCTGGCCTCATTCAATAATTTAGGATTCACTTTTCTAAAAACACATAGATATTTCATGAGCAACCTCCTACTTGTCTTCATTTAATGTGAAATTTTACTTTGAGTGGAGAAAATCTCCAAATGGTATTTATATAATCATGCTTTTAGGATTACAGCAATGAGAATGTAACATAAATTTGAGGCTGTCTCTCTATGAAAAAAGTTGCATTTAAACGGTTATTTAGGACAATTACTTAAGGTCAAGGAATTCCACTGATGTTTTGGAGATGGAGAATACAATGTTGACTCTGCATTAATTGTCAACAAGAAAAGCAATGCAGGGGGTACATGGCTAACTGACTAAAATGTCAGCAGCATAATTTAGAGGTTCCTGGACCCGGGCCTCGAGATCCATCTCAATTCCCCAAACATCTAGCATCGGGTTCTGCACATCGCAGCACTGGCAGCCCAGTTACTGGGTAGTCCTGAATTGGCATTTTTTCAGCAGAGTGCTCTCCGGATCGCTGCCTGTGAGGCCCTGATAGTGTATTGTATTGTATTGCATTATTGTATTATAATTTGTAAAGCGCGATTGCTGCCCAGCGGGCGTCCAAGCGCTAGAGTGCAGAGAGCAGAGCTAGGGGGGCAGCGGAGATTAAGATTAGATGGGCCTGGCAAATAGATAAGTCTTCAGTTGTTTTCGGAATGAAAGTAGGTTGGGATTGGACCTGATTTGCAGCGGGAGTGTGTTCCACATCTTCGCGGCGTTTAAGGAGAACGACCTTCCTCCGGTCCTGGCTCTCCTTACTCTTGGGACTACGGCCAGAAAGGCCTCCGTGGACCGAAGGGTTCTGTTGGGATGGTATTGAGTGATCAGTTTGTTAGTGAGCGCTGGGCCTGACTTCCAGTAAGCTCGGTGCGCGATGCATAGTGCCTTGAAAGCCACTCTCTGTTTCACTGGAAGCCAGTGTAGGCTGCTTAGTGCGGGTTTAGCAGACTGTGTCCTTGGGATCTGTAGCAGGACGCGGGCTGCACAGTTCTGGACCACCTGTAGTTTTCTCATGGACATCTCGGGGGCCCCTACATACAGGGCGTTATTTGAGTCCAACCGGGACTGAATGAGGCCCTGAACTGCCACTTTTCTGGCTTCCATAGGGAGGAGGGGGAGGACTTTCCTTAATATTCTCAGTAGTCCAAAGCAGATGGCGGATAATTTGGTAGCTTGAGTGGAGAAAGAAAGGTTTTTATCCAGCCATACTCCCAGGCTTTTAACGCTCTCCTTGGGGGTGGGAGGGGTGCCCAGACATTCAGGCCACATGGCGGGAGTTAATGTGGGTGTTGCGGGGCCTAGGAGCATCAGCTCGGTCTTGTCCCCGTTCAGTTTTAAGGAGGAGCCTGTCATCCACATTTTTATGTCCTCTAGGCATTTCATCAGACTTCCTGAGGTATGACCGGCGCCTTCCTGGGTCAGCGAAACCACTAGCTGGGTATCGTCAGCTTATGATACGATTTTTATACCTGACGGTTCGACGAGCCCAGCTAATGGTTTCATATAGACATTGAAGAGCACCGGGCTCAATGAGGAGCCCTGTGGTACTCCACAATTCAGGGGTTTACTGGCTGATATTATGTCCCCGTCGAAGATCTGGAAGGATCTGTTGAACAGAAATGATTCAAGCCATTTTAAAGCATTGCCTCCGACCCCGATGTTGTGCAGACGGTTCAGCAAAGTGGCATGGTTGACAGTGTCGAAGGCCGCACTTAGATCAAGGAGGATCACTGCCACTGATCCTCCCTGATCCAATATCCTTCGGGACTCCTCGACAACTGCCAACAATGCGGTTTCGGTACCATGTTTAGGCCTGAAACCTGTCTGGGATGGGTCAAGGAGTGCATGGCTTTCCAGGAATTGTATCAACTGCGTATTTATGTGCTTCTCCAGCACCTTACTTACCCAAGGAAGTAATGAGATTTGGCGGTAGCTGGAGTGATCTTCTGGGTTTAGGGTAGGTTTTTTTAGCAAAGCCCGTACCATCGCTCTCTTCCATCCAGTGGGTACTGAGCAGGAGGATATAGATGAATTGAGAAGCTCTAGCACTACTGGAAGGATGGTTCGGCTTGCCTGAAGCAAAATTTCTGGTGGGGCAGGGTCAAGGGGAGAGCCAGATTTGACTTGGCATGCTTGTTGTTGCAGTGTTTCCAGGTTTAATGGGGAAAAGTGGTCCAGCGTAGGCTGTCCTGGGGGGGGGAGGTTACTTGAGGAGATCAGATTGGGTGTTGTTGAATTGTTGGTAGTTGCCGGGAATGCGGAGTAAATCTGGGTGACTTTATTAGGAAAAAAGTCTGCAAGTTCATTGCATTGATCTAGTGTTTTAGGAACTGGGGGAGCAGTATTAACGGTGATGCATTTTTTAACCAAGTGGAAGATTTCCTTGGGTTTTGATTTTGCTGCCATTATTTGGTCTGCAAAGTAGGAGGCCTGAGCCATCCTAACCCCATTTCTGTAGTTCTTAATAGCCTCTCTGTATTGGGTTTTATTTTCTGGGAGATAGTGCATTCGCCAGGCTCTCTCTTTTTTCCTGCAGAGGCGTTTAAGGTCTCTCAAGGAATCTGAGAACCAGGGGGCAGATTTGTTTGACCTCTTAGGAATAGATTTCCGTAACGGGAGGATCGCGTCCAGTGATTCCCTGATCCAGCCCTCATAGTTCTTATTTGCTTGGTTGGGGTTTATGCAAGGAGGTGGACAGGAACCTTAAAGGTTAGTTGTCCATGACTCTATGGGGAGTTTTTTCCAGATTCTCTTAGTTATGGGCTGAGGGGTCGGTGGGGGAGGCTTGGCGGTCGACCAGGTGAGTGGAACAAGAAAGTGGTCTGACCATGGGAGGCAGATGGGTTGCCCGACCGTCATTTTAGTGCAGTTACTAAAGATAGGATCCAATAAGTTCCCTTTTTCATGTGTGGGGGATCTGACCAACTGGATCAGTTGTAATGCTTCAAGGTCCTCTGTCAGTTCCCTGGCAACCAGGTCTGTAGGGGAGTTGAAGTGTAAATTGAGATCTCCTAGAACCGTATAATTAGCTGAGGATAGGAGTCGGTTCGCAATGACGTCAGGGAGAGATTTTTGGAACAGCTTCCCTGGGTCTGGGGGACGGTATATCAGAGTACCAGAGAAGGAGCTGTTTGCAGAGAAGTCTATGCTGAAAGCTAGGCTCTCGCACTCCGGTATAGCTTCGATAGAGGTACGGCAACAGTACTTATCTTTTAAGATAATAGCCAGGCCTCCACCTCTTCCCTTGGTCCGGTCTATTCTATAGATTTGGAACCCGGGGGGTAGGGCAGAGACTATGTCTGGGTCTGAATGAGGCCGGAGCCATGTCTCAGTCAGAAAGAGCACGTCTGGATTATAGTTTTCTAGTAATAGGCATATTTGTGTGCTGTGCCGTGGGAGCGATCGACAATTTAGCAAGTACATCTGGTATTCCTGGGACGTGGCTGGCGACTCGATGGTATCAAAGGAGTGTTTGCAGGCAGGGCATTGACTGGGAAGTTCGTCTGGGAAGAAGGAAGGCGGGCATTGCACCATGGTGGAGGGCATTAACTCTTTTAGAGCGGCCGAGCTATAGGTCCTGACCTGGGTAGTGTGAGGGGCAGGGGTTGTGGCCCCTGGTCCCGTCAGGTCGCGGACGGGCGCAGACGGGCTTGCCTTTGGCGCGCCTTCGGCACAGCACAGCAGCAATGGCGGCCAGCCTGATGTGAGGCCTGCACTCTGGGTCAGGTGAGTGGCATGGAGCAGCAATGATGGCTGCTACTTCTGAGGCATGTACTCCCCCGCCACCCTGTGCAATGGGCATGCTGGCTATTGTATCTCTCTGGTCAGCATCTGGAGCTTCCAGGTGATAGGGAGTGCGGCCGGGAGATAAGAGCAGACCCCTCTGGGTGAGTGGCATGGGAGGAGCGCGAGTAGGCCTGATGGCTTGGTTCAGTACTGGTGGTGGCTCTGAAGGGCAGAATGGGTGTTTGGCGGTGGACCTCCATTGATTGTGTACTTCCCCTGGTGCTGGCCCGATGGGGGCAGGATAGCCGGACCGGCCTGAGACCCCAATCCCCCCTGGACTGTAGGTGGGGCTGTGCAAAAAAAGGCCAGGTCGCCTATGGTGGTGTCCGGTGCTGTGCTCCCTCCCACCTTGTGTGACTCCATCAGTGGGTGAGGACTATAGATTACAGCTGGCTGCTTCGTTATACAACCCGGCCAGGGGCGTAACGGACACCCCGCAGCCCCCGCGGTGCGGGTGGGCCCCAAATGTGCTCAAGGGCCCCACTCAAAGAAAAGAAAACTCTGTAAATAGACTTAACCTTTACAAATCATTTAGAAGAAGGCAAACTAACTTTTCACGGATCCATGGAAGGAGAGGCCCTCTGGAGTGGGGGCGAGGGGCTCCTCCAATGTGAGGCACAGAAGCCTATCTCTGCTTACAGAGCGCCCTGCAGTCGTGTCCGGTGCACACCAGGAGCAGCAGCAGAGTTGGTTTCACTTTCTCTGCTTCTGAATTCTTGCATGCTGCCCAGAGCTTCGCCCAAGTCTCTCTCATTTATTTAGAATATGTGTTTGGCCCTGGCAGAGCCATCGTCTAACTGCAGCCTGGATCTGGTTGAGACCCCTGGCAGACTTCCTTCCACAGTTTTCCTAGACGTAAGTTATTTTTAAATAAATTACATTTAAATGACGTCCTTCAAGGGTCGAAATGGGAAAGAAACAGTCTCCAGCACCAAGTTAAAAGTAGCTATGTTAGGGAACCATTCCCCTCCCTGTCACTTTTTAAACACTATTGTATATTTGACACCCTCACAAATTTCACTGAGCACTGATTGTCACTTTATTTCACATTTTGATGCACCATGTTGCACCTTGTACAACCTTTCCATAAATGTAATCAGGGTAATTATAAATAAAAATGATGTATAAAAGTGCTTTGATTTACCCAAGTCGGTTTGGATTGATGTTCTTTTTTCCTTGATGTTCTCACCTTAAAATGCATATTTCCTTTCTTTTTTGATGAATCCACTTTGAAATCTATATATTGTTTAAGATTTAAAACAATTTAAAGAAATAGTACATACCCGACAGAACCAATTGTATACTTTCTACTTACGCCCAGGTTCTGAAGGACACTGGGTTACCCCATTGTCTTACTTAGTATTAGAAAGGCAGAGGTATTTTCATCTAATTTCTGCTTAGTAATGAGGTGGTTTGGCAGAGTAATGTGTTGGATCCTATAACTGGAATACCAAGGAGCCCTGCAGATCATGAATGAGGTGCCATGAACACTTTCTGGGGTACCAGTGATGTTAGAATTGAGGAGCGCAAAGATAAAGAGCCCGTTCCTGCACCATCTCTTTGTACAGAACTGCTCTGAGTGTTCTGGACAACCACATAATTGATAAAGTTACTGGTTTATTCATTAGCCTACTGATCTTGCCAGAGACTATTTCATGCTAAAATGGCGCTTTGAAATCAGTCAGAGCACCCACTGAGGTTTTTTTATTTTTCCTTATTGTTTCACCTCACAGCGCCTCACTTGGGGAACACAACTACAGGTACCAGAAGGCTGTGCTAACGGCTGCGCCCACTTGGACAAGTACCAGTGAATATATATACATATGTATTTTTTTCCTTTTCTTTTTAAAAAAAATAATTTTTTATTGATTTTTCAAAACGTAAACATGAGCAGAGCTACAGAAAGTTCAGGCATAACGATAATCATGAATATATTGGAGATCCCAGCCTGTATACATTGTTATTTCTACATCAATACAATATTGACCTGAAGTTTATGTAAATAACTAATACAACACAAACCCCCGTCATCCGTACTGCAAAAACAATGAGATGTATACCTTCACATTATCACATTGCATCTTGAATGCACATCTTCAAAGCACTCTTAGTTAGACAGCCACAAGAATGTACCTCCTTCCGAATTGTCGCTCAGTGTAGTTCCCGTACCTACGATCATTGCTATGTATAGGTGTGTCTTCTGTGTACTTGTCAGAGGTTTCTGCCTTATTCAGTGTGGACGTTTTAAACTGCTACCCCACCATTCCTCAACCAGCTTGAAAACGGTTCCTTTTGTCTTTCGGTATAGAGTTGGTTGGCATCAGTTCCTAATAGTGGGTCAAATGATCCCTGCCATATGTGGCCGGACCCACCCATTCAGCTATGGTCGGAGGGTTTTGTTTCTTCCAATGTATTGCCACTTGTCTTTTTGCTAGGAGCAGCAACATTGCTGTGAGTTTGCGCTGTTCTTTAGGCACTTCTAGAATATATCCAAACAGTGCTATCAGCAGGCTACGCATTACTGGATTGCTGATTATTTTACTTACATGATGGAATACTTCTGTCCCAGACTGCGCTATTGGTTGGCAATACCATGCCAGATGGATAAATGTGGCGTCCCGCGCTCCACACCTCCAACAGCTTGCATCTGGGTGTGAACCCATACGGTGGAGTTGTGGTGGTGTATGGTATACCCTATGTAGGTAGTTGAAATGAATAAGCCACACCCTATAGTTTGGAGAGAGGTTTTCGAGCTGTGTACAACAAAATTGCCATTGTTCGTCTGTTATAGTGATTTATTTATTTATTTAATTTGTATAGCGCGTTATAACCACCGGGGTCTCTAAGCGCTGATTGTCCAGGTTACATAGTGGGGCTTGGCATTTTACTTGATCTTAGCAGTGCACCTAGTGGCTGCTCCATGCTTGCTTGAACAAAACAGTTTTTAACTTTTTTCTGAAGGCTAACAAATTACATTCCTTCCTTAATTCTGGGGCCAGTTTGTTCCACAGAGCTGGGAGTGTTTTGGAAAAAGCACGTCCCCCCACCGTGGCCAATTTAAACCGGGGTTGGGATAAGAGAGTAGCGTCTGATGAACGCAAAGTCCTGCTCGGCGTATATGGAGATATGCGGGATTTCAGATATCTTGGTGCATTCCCATACAGCGCCTTGTGTACAATACACAGTCCTTTGAATACAACCCTCTGCTGAATCGGGAGCCAATGTAGCTCCTGCATCAGAGGGGACGAGTGGGCCGTCCTGGGTTTCTTGTAAATCAGCCTGGCTGCGTCATTCATAACCCCCTGTAACTTATCCAGCAGCCGCTGGGGTAGCCCTATATCGATTCACAAAAGGGGGTGGTGATGAACAGAGTGTCTGAATTGAGCAGACCACTCTTACCCAGTCCAAAAATCAGGGCTTGATCCATCACCGTTATTTATCTCACTGCCCCATCCCAGCTCAGAACCTGGCTATATGCAAATCAGTCTGTCCCTGGCCCAGTGCATCATGGGAACAGGGCAGACTAAACTACCAAGCCAATTCTTTACCAGAAAGGAGACAAGCTACCGGGGACCGGTTTCTGGCATTTCAGCCGTCTTCGGCCCGGCTTGCTTGAATCCTGATGGAGCAGTGAGAAAGGGACTCATGTCTGAGTATACCCTGCCACACCTATAGTGGCCAAAATCGATTCACAAAAGGGGGTGGTGATGAACAGAGTGTCTGAATTGAGCAGACCACTCTTACCCAGTCCAAAAATCAGGGCTTGATCCATCACCGTTATTTATCTCACTGCCCCATCCCAGCTCAGAACCTGGCTATATGCAAATCAGTCTGTCCCTGGCCCAGTGCATCATGGGAACAGGGCAGACTAAACTACCAAGCCAATTCTTTAACAGAAAGGAGACAAGCTACAGGGGACCGGTTTCTGGCATTTCAGCCGTCTTCGGCCCAGCTTGCTTGAATCCTGATGGAGCAGTGAGAAAGGGACTCATGTCTGAGTATACCCTGCCACACCTATAGTGGCCAAAATCGATTCACAAAAGGGGGTGGTGATGAACAGAGTGTCTGAATTGAGCAGACCACTCTTACCCAGTCCAAAAATCAGGGCTTGATCCATCACCGTTATTTATCTCACTGCCCCATCCCAGCTCAGAACCTGGCTATATGCAAATCAGTCTGTCCCTGGCCCAGTGCATCATGGGAACAGGGCAGACTAAACTACCAAGCCAATTCTTTACCCGAAAGGAGACAAGCTACCGGGGACCGGTTTCTGGCATTTCAGCCGTCTTCGGCCCGGCTTGCTTGAATCCTGATGGAGCAGTGAGAAAGGGACTCATGTCTGAGTATACCCTGCCACACCTATAGTGGCCAAAATCGATTCACAAAAGGGGGTGGTGATGAACAGAGTGTCTGAATTGAGCAGACCACTCTTACCCAGTCCAAAAATCAGGGCTTGATCCATCACCGTTATTTATCTCACTGCCCCATCCCAGCTCAGAACCTGGCTATATGCAAATCAGTCTGTCCCTGGCCCAGTGCATCATGGGAACAGGGCAGACTAAACTACCAAGCCAATTCTTTAACCAGAAAGGAGACAAGCTACCGGGGACCGGTTTCTGGCATTTCAGCCGTCTTCGGCCCGGCTTGCTTGAATCCTGATGGAGCAGTGAGAAAGGGACTCATGTCTGAGTATACCCTGCCACACCTATAGTGGCCAAAATCGATTCACAAAAGGGGGTGGTGATGAACAGAGTGTCTGAATTGAGCAGACCACTCTTACCCAGTCCAAAAATCAGGGCTTGATCCATCACCGTTATTTATCTCACTGCCCCATCCCAGCTCAGAACCTGGCTATATGCAAATCAGTCTGTCCCTGGCCCAGTGCATCATGGGAACAGGGCAGACTAAACTACCAAGCCAATTCTTTAACAGAAAGGAGACAAGCTACCGGGGACCGGTTTCTGGCATTTCAGCCGTCTTCGGCCCGGCTTGCTTGAATCCTGATGGAGCAGTGAGAAAGGGACTCATGTCTGAGTATACCCTGCCACACCTATAGTGGCCAAAATCGATTCACAAAAGGGGGTGGTGATGAACAGAGTGTCTGAATTGAGCAGACCACTCTTACCCAGTCCAAAAATCAGGGCTTGATCCATCACCGTTATTTATCTCACTGCCCCATCCCAGCTCAGAACCTGGCTATATGCAAATCAGTCTGTCCCTGGCCCAGTGCATCATGGGAACAGGGCAGACTAAACTATATACAGAGAGTTTCCATAATCCAGCCTAGCCAGGATTATAGCTGAAACCACATGTTTCAGGGTGGAAAAAGAAAGTAGTGCAGACATTTTTCTCAGTTGTCGCATCAAGCCAATACAGGTGCCCACTACCGTAGTGACTTGTTTTTCCATGGAGAGTTTTTCATCCACGTACAGGCCCAAACTTTTAACTGCGGTCGCCGGTTTCGGTGGTACACCCAGCTCTACAGGCCAGAATTTCTCGTTCCAGGGGTTGCCCGTGATGGAAATGGGCAACACTTCCGTCTTGTCCTGGTTAATTTTTAAGGAGTTTTTGGACATCCAATTAACCGTGGCTTTAAGTATATCCTGCAGCCTGATAGACGCTCCTGGACCTTCATCCAGCCGGATGATTATCTGGGTGTCATCGGCGTAGTTATAAACTAGGCAGTCCATCCTATTCAGGAGTGCAATTAAAGGCTGCAGATAGATGTTAAAGAGTAGGGGTGACAGGGCAGAGCCCTGTGGGACCCCGCAAGTGTCCCACAGGGCTCTGCCCATCCCAAGTGATGCCTGCGTCTGTTACCCAATCAGTTTTAGCTGTGGCCGTTATGATTGGGGATTTTGTCTGAGTAATGCTATATATACGTGTTATCAGTTTGGGAGGAGATGGCGTTGATAAAACATTTTCTAGGGCTGGTAATGTGGGAGGTGCTTGGGGAAACTCTGCGAACCTGGCTTTACACGCCGCCCTTAGTTGATAGTATAATAGCATGTCTTTTGCACGTCTGTGAAAGTGTTAAGAAGCTACCATTTGATTATAGATCACTGCCAGTCACCAGATTGTGTGACATTGCCCTCAACGTGGCTGCCTTATCAAGAAGTGGAGAAATGAGTGGGTTCCCACCTAATGGCATGGATGGTGCAAACAAAACCCTCTGGCCTGCCCTCTTTGCAATCCCCTGCCAGGCCCAGCGGAGTGTCTCGGCGGTGTCTATTTCTGATTGGGGGCGTTTATAAGGTTGATAGACTGCCATGTTCAATGGGAGAGATGCGACCCTGTCAATTTCTATTGCCACATGAGGTTGATATGGAGTCGGGTGGTGCCAAAAATGTAAGAATTGCACCTGCGCGGCATATGCATTTAGCTCCAGATCTGGGGCGCCTTACCCCCCCTTGCTGGAACGGCAACGTTAATCATTTCCATACTAAATCCAATATTTGGGAGCGCAGTCTCTTAAAAAATTGGGCACTAAGTAGCATAGACATATTTACGAAAAAATAAAGCAATTAAGGTAAGAGAACCATTTTCGTTATTGCTATGCGGCCAGTCAGAGATAACGGTAGGGTTTTCCATCTCTGTATCTTGCTTTCCAGCCAATCACTTACTCTCCCATAATTGTCTAGCCATAGTTCAAATGTCTCTGCTTATCCATATCCCCAAATATCGTGTTCCGCCTCCGGTCCATTGTATAGGGAATTCTGTATCAAACCAGACAGTGTCGTCCGTTAGTGGGAACAGTACAGATTTGGCCCAATTAATCTGTATGCCTGTGAGCCCCATATCGGATCAGTTCTCTCATCACTATGGCAAAATTATCTTTAGGGTCCGTTAAGTAGAGTGTCATGTCATCTGCGTATATTGATATTAATAAACCCCTAGAGGTGTACCCTATACTTCTGTGTGTGTGGTGCTGGTGTAGTCTGGTGGCCAGGGGCTCGTTGGCGATCGCAATTAATAATGGCGAAAGAGAAGTACCAGTGAATATTTAATGGCTATTTCGCTGTGATGTGATGATGGACTTAGCCTTTGACAAAGGGCGTTGGCCCGAAACGTGAAATGCTGCACTTTGGCTGTGACGCTTTCTCACTCCATGCTGGCAGTCTCTGAGCTAATAAAAGGATTCAAGCATTACTCACCTTGTTTTGGGCTCTTCCATATGGGTAACCTTTCTTTGTGGATGTATTACGCCCAACCCAGTCGTGGAGGAGGCCCAGCTGCTGCAGCGGACCTGCGGCGACGCCAACCGGGGTATGCCAATTTGTGGGACAAGGAGCTTGCCAGAGACCATCACATGCTAACATAGCGCATTGAAATCAGTCAGAGCACCCACTGAGGTTTTTAAATGTTTCCTTATTTTTTCACCTCACAGCGCCTCACTTGGGGAACACAACTACAGGTACTAGAAGGCTGTGCTAACAGCTGCGCCACCTTGGAAAGTACCAGTGAATATTTAATGGCGATTTCGCTGTGATGTGATGATAGACTTAGCCTTTGACAAAGGCCGTTTGCCCAAAACGCGTAAGGCTGTACTTTGGCTGTGACGCTTTCTTACTCCATGCTGGCAGTCTCTGAGCTAATAAAAGGATTCAAGCATTACTCACCTTGTTTTGGGCTCTTCTGTATGGGTAACCATTCTTTGTATATATATATATATATATATATATATATATATATATATATATATATATATATATATATATATATACACACACACACATATATTAGTGGAATATATTTAATTTACATTTTGCAGAGTTTTATATAGTGCAACCTTGACCCGAAGGTATCAGAGCGCTTTACATGAGCACCAGTTGCATTACATGAGGACACATTCATTTTTGTTAGGCACGGGGAGATTAAGTGATTTGCCCAGAATCCCCAGATGTCACACGTGTTTGCCAAGGCTCGAACCCAGTTCCCCAGATTCGTAGTCGACCGCTCTAGCCATTAGGCCAACTCCTCTCCCCATGTTACATTTATCTATTAAAATATTTAACATTTACTACTTTAAACTCTATATGAAAAAATAGATACAAGTCTTTTTTTTGATTATGTTGGTGTCAGCAATATTTTTTTTTACAATATTGTAGTTACTATTATGAGTATAGGAGCACAATATTATGGGAAAGGATATTTTTGCCACAATATTTTATCGACTATATTGTTGTTTAGCACGATATTGTGTCAGAGATTTGCTAAATGTCTATACATAGCTATATATAAAGATATATGTGTGTGTGTTATTGACATTATTATGTATATACTGCTGCTTTTCAATAAAAATAAATATCATTGAAACTCATGCCGATAACTTTGGGCATGTTGCACCGGTCATCACAGGTCCATGATGGGTTTTAGGATTACCTTTATTGGGGGGCCACATACGCATACCTTGCAGGGGGCCCCCTAAGGTTTTGTTACGCCACTGAACCCAGCCTGCATTGCGGTGAGTGGCTGTGGAGCTTGGACCCCCGCTGGGGATCGGGTGGCAGCCTGCGGTGGCAGCCCTGCACCCGCAGGCCTGAAGCTTGAAGTATGCCACATGGAGGCATGGAGAAATCCCAGACCAGCTTAGCGGACAGCCGATATGTCGCACAGAGTCCCTCAGCTTGTCTACCTGTAGCCACTTCTGAGGGGCCAGGTCTGAAGCCATATCAACTGCATACTACCAACTGGGGATTCCCTGTTGCATGGATGGGGTCCTGGCTTGCTCTTTCCCATGGGCCCTGAGTGGGGTGGTGCCCTGAGCCTTAAAAGTGACACTGCTCCGGACTTTGTTGGCATCAAGGCCCGGCTGGTGCCCCACCCGAATGTGCTGGAGCTGTAGAGTGCTGTGGAGAGATAGGATAGTGTCAGAAACTCAGAAGGGCTCCTTGGGTGAGGCGGTGAGGGATTACAGCAGCTCCCTTATTATGAGATCAATGCATGACTCTGATCAATCACTCAACCTACCTGAACTGCTACAAGGGGAGGCTAGCGGGGATGAGTGTGGTCATAACCTGCCTGCTGGAGACTACACTGAGGTGTGGAAAGGGGTCTGCTGGAGGATCCCCTGCTCTTCCTGTTCAGCACATCTACACTTGTGGCATCTTTGCGGGCACCACAATGTTTGCGTACTCTGCCCCTTTTGAAGGAAGTGTCTTTCCCCAGGCCTACATGGAGCAAGGCATTAGATATGGTGGAGGACATATTGTGGGTCATGTGCAGCCAATTGGCTGCTCGGGTACAGGGTGAGCAACATCACTCCTATTCTGGAGGGGGGGGGGGGCTTTCCTGCACTGAGGTTTAGGGCAGAGAGAGGTGCATATCTTACGCAATTGCCATGCTCATGGAGTGTTGGTGTTCACCATGGTGCCCACCAGGAACAGATCGGAAAAACCAGACCCTGTCTCTCGTTCCTGTTCAACCCCCCCCCCCAGAGAGCTCCCAGACACCAGAGGACTATGTTCCCCCAATTGCAGCTCTGCCCCACATTGACAAGCTGGAAGTCATCCTTCAAGATATTCGTGATTCACAAGTAGCAATTAGAGAATGCCTAGGGGCCATCACAACAGAAGTCATCCTATTTAATGGTGATCAACACAAACTAACTGATAGAATCAAACAGACAGTGTCGGTTTCTCTATTAGGGCGTCGGGCTCCGCCCCCCCTTACTTTCAAGCTCAAGTGAAATGCTTTAATTATATTGAAACTACTCCTTGTAAAAATAGCACAGAAAACGTTCACACACTTTAACTATTTTGCCGACCAGGGAGCTGTACTGCCACTCACTATGCTTGTTGCTGAGATGGCTTCATGGCAGTGACGCTTTCCATAAACTTCCTCCCCTGGGCGGGTCCAAAGCTAAGAGTATTTGCCGAGCGGACAAGCTCACAGCCCGAAGGCCTATGATGTCATCAGCTCGGCAAACAAAAGAGCTTTGACGATCAGTCTCCTCACCTTCACTACGTGAGTTAAATTCCCCCCCCGGGTGTTTTTGACAGAAGCCCTGTAATGCCGTGGCCTCACGTCAGTCAAGAGGTAGAGAGCATGGTATCCCCACCCTTTCCGAACTCGTCACAGAAGGGTGGATCCTATCCTGTGAGGAGTTGGGAAAGGGTGGAGTTGAGGCTGAAGGCAGGAAACCAAATATCGAATCTGCGCAGTTTGTCATCAAAACTTTTGAATAAGACATACTGCGTAGACTCACTGTATCTGCTTCCCGCGCTGCAATTAATGCAGTTCGCCATTTTAGCAAGCAGACTCCTCGTGAAGATGTGGCACACCGCAGAAGCCTGTGGAAAGGATTTGGTGTTGTTGCCTATCTTGAAGCTTTCCTTCTAGTCAAGACAGGGACTGTCTGCACAGCATGACTCTGTGCCAAAGTGGGAATTTCACTACACGCGCAGCCTCCACCATGTAAGTAAGCTGGTTTCGGCATATTTCTTTTAATGTAATAAACGTGGCGTGAGGCCCGTTAAATTAAATACCTGTCTTGTTGATTTTGACTAATTACTTCCTTCATGCTATGTGAAGAGTTTTGCTAGAGCGGTTATGTGGACGCGTTTGACAAGCTAGTGAGGTGAACTTGACAAAACAATACGGTCGGTTATCTCCACCAGGATATAAATTGGATAAATAATTGGAAAGCGCAAACAGGCAGATTGATGATAAAATAAGTGGTATGCAGCAATAATTGTGGAAAGGGGTGAGGAGTTTGCCTCAGGGTAGCGTTCTCAAAACAGTGCCAATACTGTGTAAAAAAGTATTTTAAACACCATTTAACTGAATAAAGGAAGGCGGTTAAAGTTTAGTTGGGGGGCCGGGGGAGAAGTGGGATTTATGGAGCGGTAAAGCGGTTTACTGATTTTTTGCACTAGACTAGTCTGCACATTTATTTTTGGGCTTCGATTATCTGGGTATCTCCAGTTTTGTTTGCAAGGCAGTACTTTCATGAAATTGAAGCAGGGGAAGGGGTGTGTTGGTCCTAGTTTTTTTGACCTTGTTAACGTGGTATGTGTGTTTTGGGAACCAAAATTGTTGGTGTTCCCCCTGGCTGGTAGTGGGTTCTAACGATCGGGACTTTGAATAAGGAAATGAATGAATGAGATGACCTATATTTTATTTTTAGGGAAGTTTAACTGTGAACGCCAAGGCTGTACTGTACAAATGTGTGTATGCACGTTCCATTAGTTAGTGAAAGAAAAACAATGCAACTTTGCTTTGTTACCATTACTAAGATTTACCCAAAATATGAATTTGTACTCTTGACAAACTCGCTGTCAGCATTCGCACAATAATTCACGATCCATAACTTCTTTATTAGCTAAAAAGGCCACTTTATTAGGACAGGCGCATAATATATTTCTCAAAACATCTTACAGATAAATAATAAATCAATCCCCAAACTCATCTAGACATATTTTTAAAACATAACCCCCCAAAATGTGTTGACCCAAGCAAGCTCAGAAGAACTGACTCCTGTTGAGAGATCCCCCTCATTTCCTTATCCTTTCCCCTTGAACTGTATACCCCAACTCCCCCCTTGGAGGATGGACAAATCTGCTCAAGACTGCCCACCCCCTCCCAGAAAATTCTGCCTACCACTTCTACCTAAATATATGAACCTGTCTTATTGTGGCAGAAACATTTTTGGACTACCCTGTTGTTAACTGAGGACTGCTAAAGGGAAAAACTTAAAAACCAGAAAATAGTAAAGGGAGAGGGTGGGTGGGACAAAAAAGAAATGCCCTTTCCTCCAGCCACCCTCAGGCACAATGAAATTCCCGCCCCCGCCGGGCCTTTATAACACCTTGGCTGCTATGGGGTTTTCCCCTCCTGTGCTGCATTCATTCAATCACCATTGTTCATGACAAGGTCAGCTCGTCAAACGCACAGCGCAGGTAACACCCATGATGAGCTGACCTTGTCATGAGCATGGAAGGGGTTAAATAAACTAGTCCTCGGGCCCACTGACCTAATTAGCCTAAAGCACCTGGTGGCCGTTCTAACCGTGCTAACCAACCCAGGGGGAGACTGGCTCGCGCTCAGCTCCCGTTGGGTCCCCCCCCTGCACAATAATTCACGATCCACAACTTCTTTATTAGCAAAAAAGTCCACTTTATTAAGACAGGTGCATAATATATTTCTCAAAACATCTTACAGATAAATAATAAATCAATCCCCAAACTCATCTTGACATATTCTCAAAGCATAACCCTCAAAAATTTGTTGACCCAAGCGAACCCAGAAGAACTGACTCCTGTTGAGAGATCCCCCTCATTACCTTATCTTTTCCCCTTGAACTGTATACCCCACCTCCCCCCTTGGAGGATGGACAAATCTGCTAAAGACTGCCCACCCTCCCAGAAAATTCCGCCATCCAGGAAAACCGGGAAGAGTTTTTCTGCCCCACCCACAAAAAGAAAAAGTGTTGTATTACTGTGCGCTGGAACACCATATATATCTTCCTTCCATATTTGAGCAAGTAAATCCCGTAACTCCAGTAAGTAAAATGCTTGGCCCCTCTGAGACTAGCGCACCCCATCCTCACGAAAAAGATGCCCCTCAGTATTTTTGATGTTATTTCGAGATACAACCGTTATTACCATGTCCCCACAAAAGACTCTCAGGACTCTACTGAGTTTGCATCACGCCTTGTCCAATGCTGCGTCGCATTGGCGTTCAAATCACCGTATTGCCCTCCCAGTTCCTTTCGATAACTACCCGATCCCGTTTCATTAATTTTCTTAGAGACAAACCATATAAGACCACCACGTCATTTTCCACTAGGTGAAGAACAAATAAATCCGGCGCCCCCCCCCCCTGAACACATCAGTGACAACGTGGAAGACAAACCCCCCCCAATGCTTTCCCCCTTTTCCTTTCCATACCACCTCTTGCCTAAAACTGGTCAGACCAAGCGATCTCCCGCTAATCTGTTGCTCAGCGTAAACGGCAGCCCATTTTACGAAGGAGTGTCCTACTATCCAGGATGCCTTTCCAAACTTACCAACCCCTGAAGAAGACCTAGATGGAAAACAAAGATTAACAATATAACGAATGGTGCACTGACAATTACTTCTTAACATATGTACCACAGCACCTGTACTGCCCTCTCCCAATCCTCCCTATGTCTAACCAGGACCAACCCAACCTCGCAGCCTTTGTTGCTGCCCCAAATACGGAAGGAGTGTGTGTCAAAAAGCAAAGGATTCTCACGAAAGCAATAAGCACCTTCCTCATTACTGCTAACCGCCGGGCAAAAGAGGTCGGCCGTCCCTGTCCTGGACAAAATATGGTCCTGAAGTGAAAAGATTAGAGCTTGGAAAAAACTACCATACCCCCAGAGGACAGCAACTCCCCCACCCCCCAACTCCTGTTCAAGAAAACACACGTTCCCCTGCTCAATCGATGCGTCCTGAAATCCCGTAACCAAACTCTCAACCTATGTTGTTTAATAACCCTGTCATTATTACGCATGCCTTCAGTGATACGTAGCCCAAGGAATAAGTGAAATTGTCACTGGCTGACACAAATGCTTTTTCCCATCTTGTTCTGTACGTAAACCTCTAAGAACCTGTGGAACTAGAACACCTCCGACCGGATCCCTCCCCCGCCTTACCTGCCCAGAAAAGAAATTCCTGCCAATTTGCCAGCAACAGTAGTGCGAGAAAAAACCTCTATCTCTCAAGTGGAGCACCAAACTTAATAGAAGTGTTCATCGCTGACCATCCTCCCCTGGGAGTCCCCACGAGTCACCATAACTGAAGAACTTGTTCCATGCTTGCTGGTAACTACATCACGTAGAGGCTGCCACTGATTACCCAACCAGCCCGACAATTCTCATACCCCCCTTTACCAGACACACTGTGTGAACTGAGTAACTTCAAAACTCTCAAATCCTAGGCCTTATGGGTAATGATCAATTCTACCAAAGACTGTTCTGTACTGGAATTCTTCACCTCATACATGCAATGCCACTTGTAGAGGAAAGAACTCTAAACAGGCGATACTTGTTGGAAACAATGTACTGGCCATCTCTCGGCACACCACCGCCCCTCCCAGAATATGCCAAAGCCTTATGCCCAGACGCCTCCGAATAAATCTTAACCGGCCAAAGCATAACGTCAACCGCAAAACAAAGAGACGCCATTAAAGTTTGCAAAAAAAGTAAACCAGATATACAGATCTGCCCTGGTGGCGGTCAAAATACGCACACTGTTGAGGGAGATAAGCCAGCCGACATGGACATTCCCAGCCTCCTACAGAAGGTTCTCCCAGCCCCGAATACCCGACACACAAAGTTCAGATAGCCTAACAATTTCTGCATCTGCCAGAGCTCCAGACTACGCTCCTAAATCACAGATAACACAAGGGTGGAGATCTCCCGCACCTTGTCCGCTGGCAGCCAAGCTACCATGTCGATAGTGTCTTTTTTTTTCAAATCCCATAAAAGTCAAGTGTGTACTAGAACCCTCAGTATTGTCAGGTGCCAATGGCACACCGAGCTCCCATGCCATATTCTGGAAAATGTGCAACGCCTTTATAGGCATTGTCCTGTGTTTTGTGTACCATGGAACATGAAATCATCCAAGTAGTGACCAAACAGTTCAAGGCCACTAACGTATGTAAACGCCACTGCAAGAAAGTGCTGAGAATTTCAAATAAGGCACACAATACAGAAAAACCCCATGGGAAGATCTTTATCAACATATAAGGCTCCCTGGAAATGCATAGCCAAAAGTTCCAAAACAGAAGGTGAATGGGTAAAAGCCTAAAAAACAGACTGTAAGACACTTTACACCAATTGCGCACCTTTACCAGTAGACCCAACCAACCTCAGCGCGTCATCCACCTAAGCTTAAGACAGACTACAATCCACCAGTGAAATGAAGTCATGAACTGATAAGCCCTCTTGCCAAGAGATGTGGTGTATTAAACTGAACTCTCTAGCCTCCTTCTTGTGCACCACACCTCAGAGTGGAAACAATAAGAGTAGGAATTGGACAATGAACCAAAGGACCAGCCACACTTCCGGCGTCTAACTCAACCCATAACGGGTGTTGAACAACCCGTGGAAACTTTGTAGCCGACCTCAAAATATCAGACCACTTTCTCCGTTGGGGACCCTAGTAACCTATCTTAAACCTAGCCTTGAAAACCTCAAAATAGTCTGGATGCTGGCAGCCTAATTGGAGTATGAGCCCTTGTGACAACCGGAAATGCCTTCCCTCATTCCCCTCTGACCTCCCCCCCTGTCTTGAATAGTAGCAGGCGGCTGAGAAGACACCATCCATTGTCACCACAACTCAGAGTGAACATCTCCCCATGGCCTGTCAGTAAAAACACTCATGCGGGCTCAAAACTCCCCATCGTATGACAACCAAGCATAACTCAAATAACTTAGGGCTCTCCTTATGATATCCATATACTTGAACCTTGCTATCCCTCAAACCTGATGTTTTTGCGAGCTGTCCAGCCCCAGGAAGAGCCTTACCCAAAACCATTTCCCCACAACTCCAATGGATCTTGTCTATTGATTGTGGTGGACTCCTTCCTGCCAGACCGACCACCATTCCCCCTTACCTCTTGGCAACTGAGATGAGCACTGAATAAATTCTGGCTGGTCGTCCTGATGATCATGGACCTGTGTCGATCCGTTTACAATTGCTCGGTCCGCACGTGACTTCTGCAAAAGACTAAAAGCAAGGATGTGCCCCAAAACACTCCACTTTTCCCCAATTAAAACCAAACATTTCACCCCACAGTCCCCTTCTCACAGTTCCCTTCCTAGAGGTCCTCACTGTTTCCATCAAAGACAAATGGGTCGACACATCCCCCAACAAATGCCTCGCTTTACCCCGGAATTTCCCCATCACAAACCCTTCCATCATAAAATTTCCACTGAATCTTATTCGTAGCCGTTGCTTTGTTAGCCTGGGAAGAACAATCCGCTCAGATCTCCCCCCATCCAAAATCCCACCTGATGGAGCCATGGCGTGCTCAGTTGTCCTCGAGGTCATCACTGTCTCCATCAAAGACCAATAGGTCATCACATCCCCCAACAAATGTCCCGCACCCCGGAAGTACCCAATCACCAACCCCTCCATCATAAAATCTCCAATGAATCTTATCTGAAGCCGTTGCTTTGGTAGCCTGGGAAGGACAATCCGCTTCAGATCTCCCCCCCATCCAATAGTCCCCCTGATGGAGCGGCAGCGTGCTCAGACCGCAAGAAACGCTCGCCAGCCGTTTTCCCCTTGGAGGAAACTGGCACCTCCCCTGTCAAGCCGCTCCGACCTGGCTGTTCCTTAGGGCCAGAGGGACCCTCCAGATCCACAGATTCGTTACCCTGCACCTCCACAGCATGGCCCCCACTCCCCACCCAACCCCACTGACCGCCCCCTAAATCCCTGGAAACCTGAGGCTTGGCCCTGCTAGACAAAAAGCCTTTTTGCCCCCCTTTCACTTGCCGAGCCATTCAGCTGCCCAATCCCCTGACGTGTGGTAAACCCCCTGAGGAAACCGGGGCCCTGCACCCGTTCCGCGCCAAATAACCGGCTGCATTGCCTCTGCCCCCTCTAAAAGACCAGGCTGCTGCACTAAAATATACCTATAGAAGACCAACTGGACCACCAAACTCCCAGAGCCAGACAAACCCCATTCTGCTGTATGCCCCCGTAGGACCCTCATTAAATGCCTTCTGGGGCAAAGCTGGGGGGTAGACATATGATAGAGCAGGAGCCGAGTTCCATACAGCAGTCTGACCCTGCACACTAACTACAAAAGAGCACCCCCGGGAAATATCATGCCAGGATGCATTGTTACAGCAGAGGCAGTAGGGTCCTGCAGCTGGCAGTGTTCAACATTCACCACACCAGCGCTCTGGGTCCCTCGGCCTCTAAAACTAAACACTTGCTCTTGTGTTTGAGTGTCTGCCATTTATTGCAGTATTATACCTCTACTTGTGCATTGCACGCTTTGTAACTTGCACACATGTCACCTTTCCCCCTGTAATATATTAATTGCTACCTCTTTTATGTATTGCTCACTATTATCACTTCTGCCTCATGTAACAACGTTTGCCCTTGCAATCCGTTCACCTGTAATTTCCTCCCCATGTACCATTAACACTCCCACTACGAAGCACTCCAACACCCTTGAACAAAGTCTGAGCCGCATAAAAACGCATACCATAGAGATAACTCTAACCACTAGTATACGTAGTAGACCTCTGTACTCTCTACCATTCTCATGTGATTCCCAGAGTCCATCCATTTGTATCTCCTCCCCGAGTGACTCCACAACTTGTACATTTGCATCTTTCTCTGCCTGCATCTCTTCCTTGTGTGACTTTACAACCTGTACATCTGCAACTCCCTCCGAATGCATCTTCCATGCGACTCACGCAATCCCAAGCCCCTAGGCTTTGCAACTGGCTCCCCCGCAAAGCGCTCCGACACCCTCGGGCAATGCTCGCCATACAAATTTGCACTAAATAAAAATCAATCAAAAAAGAAATTGCCATTTGCAGCAAGTCGGCCAGGGGCACCTCCCCGCACTCCCTAACCTGTCCCAAACGATCGCCCCCTCCCCCGCACCACAGCACTCTGCACCTCAGCTGAAACTCGAGGGCGTGCACATACCTGTCTGGTCTCCCCGACAGCGGCGGCAGCGGGGGGAGAAAGGGGGGGCGAGGGCTCCTCCTGCTCTATGTCTTCGGCCCATGCGGGCCCCAGGGCTAGACTGAATCCCTCCTCCTTGGCAGCAAGACCCGGCGAAATGCAGACAGCCAACGCATGAAAATCTCCCCCACGCCGCCTTCTCCGGCGCGAGAGACCCACACAGGCCTTACAAAAAAGAAATGCCCTCTCCTCCTGCCACCCTCAGGTACAATGAAATTCCCGCCCCCGCCGGGCCTCTATAAATAAACTTTAATACTGATAACAGGGTTGCTAGTGATGCGGCAAGTCTTGGCGCCTCTGATTCCAACATTAGTATGGTACACAATAGGTTTTCCACGGTGCTACAGGTGAGAGGATAAACCAAAACCTCCAATTCGGACCACAGTCCTCAAAACAGTAATATGGAAAACCTGTGCACACGTGATTTCATTTAACAGTATCAATACTGAAAGTATTACAACAGCAACACAATCACAAAATTATATGATCCAGATGACTATTTTCTTTCTGTTAGGTTTATTAGTTTTCCACGATGCCCAGCCAACACATGTTTCGTCAGGGTGTAACCACACCTTCTTCAGGGCTATTGGACAGATTGTTATAGTGTCAAGATACCTCTTCGCCGGTTATACCGCCATCCCGGCTGTGACGTCAACAGTCTCCGAAGATTCAATGGTGCACAGGAGTAAAATGGTAAGTACCAATGCAAAGCACGGATAATGCTCTCTGCCAAGCGGTGTACGGGTAATTCCGCTGGCGGCATGCTTCTAACTCTCGGACCGGACGCCTATATAAATAAACTAGTCCTCGCGCCCACTGACCTAATTAGCCTAAAGCACCTGGTGGCTGTTCTAACCGTGCGAACCAACCGAGGGGGAGACCGGCTCGCGCCCAGCTCCCCCTTGAGTAAAATATTTCTAATATGCAGGCAGAAAGATACTCGCATTTCCATTTTAGTGGTTCTTTTACTAGCTTATGTATATCTAATCTGCTAACTTTGCTTTTTAGTATTTACCGCATATATTCTTTCCTTTGCATCTTGTTCTAAAATAAGTCACTACGAGTCTCTTTTGCAGTAGTGTCTATCTCAGGAGCTAAATGAAATACTGCATATCAAAACACTCATGTGTGTGCAAACATTATTTTAGATGAAATCCACCGCAAAATTTTTCTTGCTTTCAGTGTTATGTATTTTCAGAAAAATCTTGCCTTGGATTTGGGCTAAAATAATGTTTGCACACACAGCCAATTACCGCCACTTTAATCGCTATAATCCCTCTGTGGCAGGATGGGTTTGCCGGGCGTGACTGTCTGCACAGCATGACTCTGTGCCAAAGTGTGAACTACACTACACACATCAAAGTATTGCTCCTCCGTGACCGTCTCAAGCACTGTTGGCCTCCAGTGCTGCTCCCTGCTGGGAGATGGGATCCCACCAAAACAGAGGCTTGTTTGCCCAAACAGGCTGTTGGTCAGACCTGAAGGTGCCTTTGAGTTTCACGACCTGTCACCTTTAATTACTTATCTATCCAGCGCGGACATTGGTAGCATATACATGCCTACACGTGACAGGATCCTGGATGCCAGGATCCTGTCTGATGCAGGCAGGTATATGCTACCAAATGTCCGCTCTGGATACAGAAAAGAAAGTAAAGGTGCCCCAACCCTCCATACATTGTTTGGCCTCGCTCGCCATGCTCGCTTGCCATGGTGCACACAACCACAAATTTTACGCCTCACCACTTTTAAATGTCACCAGCCGCCACTGCAAACAGAATGAACTGTCTCTCTTGGTCTTATCCCCAAGCCAAGCAGATCATGCACCACAGCTCAAACACCTGCGCTGACAGGAGGAACAGCTCCAGGACCGTGCGGTTGATGCAGTAGGGAGCGCACATAGAAATTATGTCTGCATTGTGGGAGTTCCAGTGGGGGCAGGGGGCTCCCATGCCACCCAATTCATCGAAAACTACCTCCAGACTGTGGTTGCACCAACATGGCTGTCCGAACTGTTTATGGAGGATCAGGCACATGGGCCCCCTCCAGGCATCCTATGTCGGAGGCTCCACCACGACCCATGGTGGCAAAAATACGTAATATTAATAACTAGTATACAGTGCTATGTCCATCTTGAGAAAAGGCGCTTATCCTTAAAGAAAATGCCAGGGTTTTGCTCTTTACGGATTATACAATTGCCATCCAGCGGCATCGTGCTTCCTTCCAGGAGGTCAAGAAACACTTACGCACAGTTGGTCTCCAGTACGTACTTACTGTTCACGGCCAAGCTCAAGGTGATCCATGTACAACAGATCGTCTTCTTTGAACTGCTGGAAAAAGCATGTGACTGGCTGGAGTAGCATCTTCCAGATTCCCAATGGGGAAGGCCTCTGAGACCAGACCCACCAAACCCACTACAGCTCAGCAAAGGGGTGTCGGAGGGTATTGGGCAGAGGCGGATCCGTTGTGGCTCCCTTCGCGTGGCAGGTACTGGAAGGACAGCAAGCGAGACTACACTGCGACAATCCAAGACGCCAAGCAGCTCCCGCTCATCACAGGGCAGCGTTTTGGAGTCTGAGTCAGTGGAAACAGTGGCTCTGTTCTCCTTGATCACCCCGCAGATGACACATGACTTATTGGATTGAAGATCGTGAGTACTGCCTGTGTGATACTGTAAAATGTGTTTATTTTTAGATGTTGTTGCCTGTAGTCTCTGTTAACTGGGCTACCCAGACAGCTCCTGAATAATATGATTGAAGTGACTTTCTGTATTGCCCTGCAACTGTAAGTTGACTTATTCAGCCAAGTGCTGTGAGGACCGCCTGTAGCTCCTAGTTTCCTCTTAGGGGACCACCACCAGTCATATAGTATGGGATAGGCATTATGTTTACAATGTTAACCCTGGATCACAAGCAATACTGTGGCTTCAGGTCTGTATGGGCAACCTTGATTGAACCACCTTCATTCCACACCCACATGATATCGCACTTGGTGAGCATAGGCACTTTGTTAAATACTGAGAGTACAATTTTAAGCAAAATACTTACATGCAGGTGACTCCTGCTGCTTCTTAGGTTATTACATTGGTTACAGGCATGTCCGCTCTGCTTGCTGTCCAGGTCAGCCTGCCCTTCCTGTCCCTAACCGGATGCGGTGTCCGGTGACCTGGTCACCTCCCTCATGACCCACAGGGTCCTAGTGTCCTCCTGTCCTGTCGCCCTATCTGTCGGGTCACGACATCTCCCCCTTTGTTGCAAACAAATGTTCATGGTACAGTTCTACTGATCAGTTTCGCCCCATCACCCTTTACAGCATTTACTCACTGTTGTGGTGAGAGAGAGATAGAGAGAGAGAGAGAGAGAGTGAGAGAGAAAGAGAGAGAGAGAGAGAGAGAGAGAGAGAGAGAAAGAGAGAGAGGGAGAGAGAGAGAGAGAGAGAGAGAGAGAGAGAGAGAGAGAGAGAGAGAGAGAGAGAGAGAGAGAGAGTGTCCAGGTGTCTGGTCGACCCGTCTCTCCAGTTTCTGACTCCTACGTTTCATCACTTAGTCTCTTTGTCCCCTTGCATTCCCTTTTCGGTCGCTGTTCCCTGCCATCGGCTTTTGCTTCTGTTTGTCGGTTGTCCTCCTTCTGCTCTCCGCTTGCCAGCCTCTCTTTGTCTGCTTCTAGCTTCTTGCCGTGTGCCCAATGTCGTGGGCCAGCTGGCAATATCTCCGTTGGCTCCTCTCTTTCTACGGTCGCCCTTTGTTTTGTTTGTTCCTTCAGTGATTCTTTTTCGTTCTCTTCCTCTTTCTATGGTCCCTGCGTCTTCTCTTTGTTTGCTCTCAGTGCGACTTTCATTTTTTTCCTTGTCATATGTCATAGTTATGAGACCCATTGTTTGGGCGGTGCTGTTGCTCAGCAGGCATGGTCCAGGGACGTCGCCTTTCAGCACATGGATGTCCTCTTTGTTCTTTTTGTCTTTATAGCTCAGTTCCTCTGTGAACTTTCCCAGGTTTGTTACCTGTTTCTTTGACCCCCAGGTGAAGATCTTCACCTTGGACGCTCTCATTGTCGGCTTGGCTTCCATCTTCTCGTACTCTGATGCACACATGACATTGCATGTTGCACCACTGTCCAGTACAAATTCGCTTCATGTGCTCCTACTCCTATCTTTGCCAAGTCTGTCTTTTCCTGGGTGCTTCTGCCTGTACGGTGTGTTGTTTCTCCTTTTTCGTCTCCCCCACTCAGTTCTATGTGAACCTCCGACATGTGGTATAGTCTTTCCACTTTCTCTTCTTCCTCTTCTTCGCCTGACCCTCGTGATGAACTTCTCCTTTCTCTGTCGACATACCTGATGTGTCTTGTTGTCGACTCTTGTTGTCTTCCTGTTCTTCCTCTGTCATCTCTGAATTGTACGCCTTGGCACATACTGGCGTAGTGATTTCTTCCATTACACCTTTTGCACATCTGGCCAAATGCTGGGCACGGGCCTCTGTGTGGAAATTCCATTCCGCACCTGTAGCATGTTCCTTCAGGTTGTCTCCTCTCTTTTTGTTCCCTCCAGTCATTCTTCCACCGGCCTGTGCGATATTTGTTTGTCATGAGGTGTGCGTTTTCGATTTCAACGTTCTTCCCTCTTTCCATTTCCTTGGCATGTTCCGTTGCTCTCGCCTCTGCTCTCGCTAGTGACAGGATGTTTTCCAATGAGTTCGGTTCTTTTAGTATTCTTGCCCTGAATCATGTGTCACGACAGCCTTCTATGATCCGTAGCCTTATTGCTTGTTCGTTATCGAATTTGTTGAACTCACAATGTGTCACCAGTTTTCTCAGCCTTTTGCGAAGTCATCTAGGGTTTCGTCGACTTGTTGGCACTCAATAGTGAATGTATATCGTTCGAAGTCAACATTCCGTTGTGGGTCAAATTTGGCCGTTAGGCATTTCTTTAATTTCTCATATGTCTTTGTTTCTTTGGTAGGCAGTGTCACCAGAAGTTCTTTGACGTCATCCCCTGCTAAATTCAGAAGTAATCCTAATCTCTTTCCGTCTGTTACATCTGTTGCTTCCATATATCTTTCAAACCGTCTGTTCCACTTTTCCCACCTGATTCCTATTTGTGGCTCCAATAAGTTGAACGGCAGAGGCCTTCTGTATTGTGCGCTGGGCTTTGGGTCTGCCATTCTTGCCTTCTTGCGTTCCTATGCTCTTTTCTCTTTTTTGTTCTGCCGCTTCTTTGTGTGTTGTTCTCTGATTCCTTTTGTTTCTTTCCTTTTAGATTCTTCTTTTCCTTCACTTTTGCCTTTGTGGGGTCTATGTCTCTCCTTTCCTTGTTGTTCTGCTTTTCTTTGTCTTTTTTCTCTTTATTCTTTTACTGTTCGGGTCACGACAAAATGTAGATTTCTTTCCTGACATTGTACCTTCCTAAATATCTGCTCTTTGTTCCACATAATGGAGGTCTCCCAAGGGCAGTACCCGTCTGCTGGCTGTGTGTCCCTTAATATTTGCCAGGCTTTTGACACTCTAGGTTGGGACTACATGATAGCAGCATTGGCCAATTTCGACAACCCCGTGGCACATATTAGATGGGGGAAGTTATTATTTACAGCACTTACAGCCAGGGCGCATTCGGGACGTTATATTTCTGACTCATACCAAATCTTGCGAAGGACATGAGAGCACTGCTCCTGTTTGTGCTCGCCATCGAGCCTATCGCACAATGGCTCAGACAGGAGGCTATTGATTGGGCGATCCACATCAGCTGCATGATGCACTCCGTGTGCTTACACACAGACAACATGATGCTATACCTTAAAATCTCCAAGAGAGCCTGGCCAGGTCAACACAACTAATGACTGAATTTGGGGAGTTGTCGGGGTTGCTAGTAAACACAGATAAGTCATGCGTTTTCCTTCGCTGCTGCATACATGGACCCCACGCTGTGACTTGGGTCCACTTCTATCCAGGCAGCTACACATAAGTTTCAGTATTTGAAGATCCAATTCTACTGAGAGCCACAGGACCAGCTCGAGGGCAAACTCATCCATACGATCAACTTGTTGCACTCCCAGATTGTGTTCTGGGTTACATTATCTCTTTCAGTGGCCGGGCGCCTGGTGCTGGCAAAGATGTTCATGTTACCGCACCTGCTGTATCATTTTGTTAACCTTCTGATGGTGGTGCCAGAGTGGGTGTTCAGACTGTTAAACAATAAGTTTGTCGAACTCACCTGGGGAAAGGGCCGCCGTAGAGTAAGGCATGCAAAGTTTCAGTTACCAACTGAGGGTAGAGGGTCTGGGAGCCCCTGATTTTAAAGCATACTGCCAGTCTAGGCAGGTACAATGGCTTATGTTACTGGTTGGCTGGACAGAATCTGACAGATATCGGCGGTACAACGGAAAGGATTAGACAGGGCCATCTCCCTCGCCTCATTTGCAGAGGCACAAAGGTGACGATGATGGGATCCCTGCTATTGTATATAGCCCTGACATATTGGAAGATTGCAAGGAAGTACACGGACTGTAGTGACAGTGGGCTCCTTGTTCCAAGATGGGGTACTGCTGCAACACTGTGATTTTGTGCACGCACATGGGCTGACTGAAGACCTATTTCTTACACCCGCCAGTATCATCTAGTGTGTGCGATGATATTGGGCACCCAAAAAGAAAGAACCTGAGATGCATCCACCACTTCAGGCCTTACACACTATGGGACACAGCAGACACTTAGTACGATGGCTCTACCGTAGGTTTCGAACCCATCTCCTGATATCACTCTCTTCCGTAGGAGCTAATTGGGTCGATCTATCCCATGAGCTTTCAAGGAAGGATTGGGCTACTATAGTAATATATACAGCAAAGTCTCTTGCAACTCAAGTTTTAAATGCATCCAATTCTCCATTCTACACAGAGCGTACCTAGCTTCACTTGGAGTCAGCCGTATGTTTCGATCCAGCCTCTTCCACGTGTTCTCGCTGACTTACAGCAGATGCAAATCTCATGTACATGCCATGGTCATGCCCATCACTGTCTGTTTATTGGTGGAGATTTCCACAGCCTTAAAAGATCTGACTGCCATCACATCACGGGATACCCCAGCACGCTGGCTCTTAAGACTATATACTAGAGTGAAGAGCTGCAAAGTGCCATTAGGCTTCATCGATTTGGCTCTCATACTGGCAAAGCAGCTAATAACTAGATGCTATAAATCCCTGAGGGCTCTATAGATAGTCTTATGCTAAGAAAATCTCATCCACTGTAGGGAAGCAGAAAGCGGAGTAATACGCCATGAGGAATCTAGGGGGTTGTGCAAATGAAGCATCTCACTCGAATGGGACACGTTCCAGCTACAAGGTGAGATCTCCAAAGAAGAGTAATAGGCTTATGGCTCCAACTAAACATGTAATAGGTCTCTTGCCTGCATTAACGCCCTTTCTACATCCTCTCACACTATTGGTCTAAGTATAATGGTGCCCTCGTTACACATACCGCCACCTTACATGCTTATCAGCCCCTACCTTCAGAACACGTTACATACCGATACTCCTCTATTATTATACAAACATTGCGGCCACACACCAGTGCTTCCACATGATTCATATTTTCAGATTTATTACACTAGGGCTCTCAGATGGGTGACATAGCCTAGTTGGTCGGGGGAGAGAGGGTGGAGTTAGAACAGCATACTCATGTGGCAACGGGTTCCTGAAATGAAGCATGCTGAATGTATATATGATGTCTCTCATGTGTAATGACTTTCTGTAATGCATTGCCCATTGTGATTTTGTGAAAATGGATATCAATGATATGACTTCCTTAAAATGCAATAAAACTTGTGTTAAAAAAAAGAACACAAGCAAAGCAATGCATCGGAGGATCCATCCTGTTTAGAAATCCAAAACATCAACAGGTCATCAATATACGTGATCCAAATTTGCAAACATTCATATGTTTCCGCTAGTTCCAGGCCCCTAGCATTTGTTTTTTTTTTTGGTTTAACCCATCATAAGTGTAGTCTAAAAGGGTGAAACTTATGTTCCCATCGCACAGTAGTAAAACATACTCCCCATTAAACAAAAAAAATTGTTTCCTAACACATATTGTGTCATTATGAGTAATATTTTAATGTGTCCTAAATGAGAAGCCAATTTGTCAGAGAGAAAATACTGTGTGCTTTATGGTACAAAGGAAGAGAAAAAGGAACAGACCTATAGTCGTATAGTATAGCATTTATCTGATTATCTTCCATGTGTACACACCGCAGTTTTCGAATAACATCTCTAGTGTTGCTGACATATGATGATAAAAATATTATATATGGGATAAGAAATGTATCTAGGAAGATCAAGATGCAAACATTAGATGACTGGTGTAGGAGGATATTTCCTATATAAATATGTCCCTTCCTCTATATCATTCACACTTAGTTTAATCCAGCACTTTATAAGACTTTCTAGTTTCTGCAGATGTAATCAAGTGAAGCAAGAAAACATAAACTATTCTTTTAAGCACTAATAAGTCATCCCCTAAGTAGTCCTTACTGCCCATTCAGGCCAGGTGCATGGTGTTTAAAAGTAGCACATGTAAAAGTTTAGTGTAAAACATGTCCTTACAGAGGAGGTAATATTAAAATTAATCACATTATCTCCTCTTAGGACTTTAAAAAAATATTTATTACCAGCCCAATCAATTGCTAAAGCCGTATTTGTAACAAATATGTAGCAAAGGGGACTTTTAAAAAACTACCTATTACCTGCAAAAAACCTCTAGAAGCCCATTTGAATGAGCTTCCAATTGTCACCAAGGTGTCTAATAGCCCCTTTGATGAGGTATGAACTTGCTTCTATAGCCCAGGAACCCTTGGCTGGGTTTATAATGTACTCCTCCTGCCTAACCCTAAATTTTGGGACTTAGAAACGTTTTGCAAAGTTTCTGTCTGGAACCAGGACCAAACTGCCAGCCGGTCTACCAAAGGGGTATTGCCGTTGGGTCTGACTTTACTGCAGTTCCAGCTATGTTCTTCTCTGCAGTAGTAAATCAAACTCAGCTGGCCCAACACCCAACAATGTTGAACCCTCTTTGGCTGCAGTCTGCAGTTTTGCCTCAATGAGGAAATCTGACTTCCAGAAAAGAGTTTAAGGGCCTGATTAAGATGTTGGCAGAAACGGTCCCACCGTTGGTTTCTTGACGGTCATCCCGCCCATCCACCTGGGGGTACTCCCACCCTAATGAGATGCTGACTGGCAATGCCAGGGAAGACCGCCATGGTTCCGCTGACACCACCAGGATTTTGTCTCCCATCACTACAGCGGGATGGGCTACAGCAGGCAGCCGCAGGAGTCCAGATAGGATTCCGGTCCTTGAGATTTGTTTCTGGCTAACTTCTAAGGGAAATCCAACAGGAATCCCTCCTATTTCAGATCAGAGGAAAGGTAGGAAAAGGGTTTTAGACTTACCTTTTCCAGGGGTGCAAGTTGGATTTCATCCTCTTCGGCATGTCCTATGTCTTCCCTGTCCTGCTGCACCTTGACCACGAAGGACCGGCACGCTGTTTCGATGGAATGGAAGGTAGGTGTTATGGTGTTTACATGTATGCACTGCATGGTGTGTGGATGTTGGTGGTATGCAATGCAGTTTGTACACAATATGCCTACTAAACATATCTTACAAAACACATATATACTCATAACAACATATATGCATTAAATGTTAAATATAAAATATCATGTACCTGTCTCACTACCACCACAGTCACCTCCGATCAGCACTCTGCCACCAGGACACCCCCAGATCAACGGGAACTTCCAAATTGACTTGGCAGAACCCTGCCGCCATGACAGCAATGGAGGCAGGGTCACCAGCACAGAAGACTGCCGCTGCTGAAGACTTCTGTGTGTTGCATAAGCATCTAGAGACGACGGGCACAACACCATCAGGTTGACAGAAGTCTTGGGCAGATGGGCATTAAGAATGCCAAGATCTAAATCAGGCCCTAAGTCCGAAGTTTGAACTCTTCACTAGACCCAGCATTGAGCAGCATCCAATCGATGTTGCCGACTACATGGGTGCGAACTTGGGACTTTTCCCGCTCCAAATAATTCCCCTTTTGTTGACTGCTTCACCGAGACCTCATCCTTCATCAACCTTTCATCAATGAGCCCATCTTTGGATTCATCCTACAGCCTTGTCCATCTAGTCCCTCTGAGGACAGTGCCACCTTAACTTTTCTGAGTGTGAAGCTAAATTTTCGACCGAGTCGAATCCAACCCTGTCATCCAACTTGCCCTCCATCATGCTTATCCTGAAGCCTTACCCAATCCTCAGTCTAGGGCAAACGTAACACAGTTTCGTGTTTTGTGTTTAAAAAGAAAATCACATATCAGGTTCCCATAGTGGATTCTGTGTTGTTTTGGTGTCATTTTGTTCATTACAATGTTTTCTATTTTTATAAATTTGTCTTAGAATTTTATTTAGTTTTTTTTACCTTTTAACTGTTTTGTTACTTCTTAAGGCTTTACACTTTTTCTTAAGTTTAGCCTGTCTGCTCTGTGCGATTGCTACAATTCGTTGAGCTCAAGTTTAAATTGCTGAAACCTTCATTGGTCCTAACAAGCATACTGATGTTATTACTTGTGGTGGCCCTCAAATAATAATCCACTTTCTCACAACACCTTACCTCCGTTTACCTCTACCCATCCCACTCTCGACCCCTTAAAAGTCCATGCCTTAACCATCAAAACCTCCCTTTTTAAGTGACCTAAAAATTATGTATTTTAAAACATACTTACAAGCATTGTAAAATGCTTAAGAAGGGACCTTGTTGTACTTGAGTGTGTTGTAAGGGTTCTTGTGGTAAAATCAATAGTGGCAAACACCACATTGTTACATACCTTTAAAATCTATATATGGAAGATGGTACATAGGAGGAGTCCAGTTGTATTTATTCCTGCTCAAACATTTGCTTCATTACAAAAAAACATCATCACAAGGTCAAACTGAATTGATCTAAAGAGTCTGAAACACTTTCCTACAATACTTGTGAACAAACAACTGGCTTATATTTGAGAAAAGGTTGCTACACAAGAAAAACTATGGGAAGGAAACTTTCTGAAGTTGCCCTAACCTATGACATCTGAAAGCTAAGTCACCAGAACTGTTCTTTCTTCTCAATCTTGGTCAATAAAAGCTTTGGATACTCATATATCCACAATTTCAAAAATCTCCTGGGCTAAATCATTATTCATTGTATAGCTGATCCATAAAACTTTGAAATGCAGCACATCTGAAGATATGCTGTTCTGTATGTGAACTCTAGGGATTCTCTTATAAATCGACTTACTTACGATAATCTAAAATGTTCTATGGGTATGTCTAGTTGTGCCGCTTTGTCTGTGAGTAACATGATGAAAGACTGAGGCAAATGTCAGATGAGGCAAGTACCTCCTAATTTAATTGCGCCCAAATGCATGAGATGTGTGCCTCTAGTCATATTCTTGAACATTATCCCCTACCACATGCTTTAACGGACAGCAGCCAACATGTGAAAAGAGGCACTAATCTCAATCCCCGTAGCATTGCTTGAACTACCTTGGTTTGCTTACTACAGCTACGTGTCCAAGTTCAGGCCTATCTAGTTAATGGATAATATTTAATTTTGTATTACCCACGCACGTTATGCACGTAGCAAAGTTCATCCCTAAGTATACATTTGAAAAGAAATTTATTAAAAGTGATATAAGATGAAGAAAGCTTGTACAATTTCTCACTCTTAGCAAGCCAGTATTTACCCTTCTCTGTGTGGTGCAAACCCTTTTGAACAACTTCTTCTTACTGTACATGTACTCATTGCAATGGAGTTTTTTTTGCCTATTTAGTAAATCAATGAGGAGGAATCATTACCTGATATTACTCACCAAAGAAAGCTCATTCCCATAGGCTCCAGAGAACCACAAACTCCAGGGATTTCCAGTGCGATGCAAAATGTACCATCCATCGGGATGGCAGAGGACATTAAGTGGTAGATTTATCACTATTTAGCACACCGCAATGCAGCAAACGCAGGAAGACATCTTGCTGTGGTGCGGTGCACTGCATTAAATGGAGAGAGCAGGAATGTGCCATATCTACCAAGATCTCTTCCTGCTCTGGTGCATTATGTGCTGCCTAGCACCAATGCAGGCACTGATGCACTATGATGCAAGCATGCCGGCTTTGCAGGCAGGATTGTTTTCATGCAAAAAGGGGCACATTACTGCACAAAAACAATACTTAGAGATGTTTTCCTCTTTCTAAGTGTGCTGCTTCTAAGCACACTTAGAAAGAGGAGACAAGGAGAGATCAAGCTATTTCTCCTCAGGTTTGCTTGTCTTTTAAAATTTGTGAATACATCAAAAAGCATGGGTGGGTGCATGGGAACACCCATTCTCCACCCATATAATGCCTTCAAGGTGCAGAGGTAATGGAGGGCGGCGACTTAAGGTGCCTTGCGTTACTCTAGATTTACCAAGCCACGAATGGCAATGCAAGGTGGCTTTGCATGACTTGGCTAATTTGACGTAAGACTGGTGTTACTCTTGGGTTACCACTGTCATTTTTTAAGGCAGTCCACCAAACGCTTAACTTTTTGGTATTTCAGAAACAAACTTTCAAAACCGGAGTTTTTTGTGAAAAGCTAAAATCTAATAACCCCCACACCATGGGAGTTTTCTTCCAGTGTGTTGGTAGTTATTATATGCTTTTATTGAACATAAAAAAGGGCATTACAATGTCCATCCTAAGGCCTTTCTTCTGACGCCCTCTACTTCATTGGGCCTTTATAGGAAGCTTTTGGTTGCAAACACGGGCTCTGTCATTGGAAAGATGGCAGTCTGCCAATCTTTAAATGAGGCATGCAGACCAAAGGTTTGGCAGACTGAGCACTCTGTCACATTTGCAACAGAGTACGCTGTCCGACAAACTCTAACTCACTCCCTAAATATCGTTGCCACTGACTTAGTGGTCGACTGCCTTTGTGCCAATGTTCAGTGCCTTTATATACATTAATAGCTGAGATGTGGGCCGCACCCTTGCTCCAAAGATTTTGATCTGAAGACTTGGCATTGTTATTCTTGCAACTTCTCAGAGCATGTAGGAAATCTAGAAATTATATGCTCTCATATGAAACCTCAGGCCCACCACCAGCTTTTGCAAAGGTACAGAAAAGCTTGCCTTGTTCTACATGGCACTGCCATCTTTGGGTAGGTGGCCACTCCAAAAAAGCCTATATGTCTAATAGAGGCTCCTCTAAAATTCCACCATTATTTCACTCACAGGCAGAAGGACAGCACTATAGTAGTAAGAAAAGAACATTCTTTTTAGCTTATCTCTGCATTTACAGAAAAAGACCTTTATCAAATCTTGTTTGGTTCTCCTACAATAGGAACAATCCAGTCATAACTGCTAAGCACAATCTGTCATAATATAAAATTCAAATCACACACAACTGAGAGGGAAGAGGAAAGACTTCTACATCAACCTCCCCTACAAATATCAAAACACACAAAAGAGAAGTAGCAGTATTTGCAATCACGCTATGATGTTCAGTGGCACACGTTGTTTGTTTAAAACTGCCCTCACCCACAAATTGTGGCATGCCTCATCATCTACAAAGTGAACATGAAAATGATGGATTTGAATGCAAACCAGAGTAATTCCCAGTGGCTAGAATTATTCAAAATATTCTATTGATCTAAATAAAATATTGCTTCAAAATCTTTCAGTATATAAAACATCCTAAATTCTCAGTAGACCTGCAATAAGATAGGCTAGGTTGGTAATAGTCAAATCATTGTTTGCTCTTAATATGTTAGTCTGCAACTTGGCAAATAACCTGAAAATAAGCAACCCTTGTTCTTGACTTGCCTGACTGAATTCTCCTTAAAGACGTATAGTGAGTGTTACTAAGCCTATTAGAACTGTTAATTGTCTGCAATCACTCTCAGTAATGATGTAGGCACACAATTCCTATTTGTGATCTCCTTTCCTTGTATTTCTATATCGCACTTGGTGAGTCTTGACCTCTTTCGTGTCTATGAAACAGGTTATAGAGAAAATTATGTTCTGTCCAAATGGGCAAGCTCTGCAGTTCATGGCCTATTTCTAAGAGACTTGCACTTTATTGCAGGAGATTTACACTCTCCGGCTTATGTCATTTGTTCTTTATGCGAGCAAGCAGTGACTGGTGCACAAACTGTACTGCCATTGTGTATCTTCCAAACACAACTACGAATACACACTTTATTTGCATACACATATTCCACATATTCCTCTCTCTTTCCTGGCTAAGGCAAGATAATGGGGGGCTAATTTACAAGCCCATTGCACTGCTGGTGCATCTCTTTTTTGATGCACCAGCGCCGCAATGGGCTTGCCCATATTTACGAGGCCACGTAAAGTCACTCTGAGTGACTTTTCATGGCTTTGTAAATATGAGCCCCATTTAACGCATTACTCTGTGTGAATGGAGCATTTCATGGGTGTCACTGTGGGTGTTCCCATGCAACATGCATTGACCTTGAAACATTCTGAGATTTAAATATTGCAAAAGTGGGAATGCGTCAGAATCCTACGCCTCCCCAGGGAAAGTGTTGGAATGGTGCAATGAAAGAGGAAAATGCCAATAATGATTGTTTTTGTGCAGGAAGGGACAAAAACAATAATTATTGGCAATTTCCCTTCCTGCACAAAAACAACCATCCCTGCAGCTCTAGCACTCTTGCAAAATGATACAAGGTTGCCTGCGCTGGTGCATGGCAGCCAGTTGTGCGCCAGCGCAAGGGAAAGCACATGGATGCGTCATATTATTGTTAGTACGATGCATCCCTGTGCTTTGAAAATGACTCACCACGGCGCAGATAAATGGCTTGCAGCGCTGTGCTGCGTCATTTTCTTGTAGATGAGGCCCTCAGAAGTCTAACACTCAGCATCACGCAGGCTTATGGGAATTCTATTTAACAATATTGTTCCTCGATCATTTCATTTCACTCTGAATGTCATCAGAATGATGGGAGATTTCTTTTGCACTTGCTCGAGAAAGGCATTTGGCAGTGATTCATGGCTGAGCCTACAAAGTGAAATTAAAAAAATAAACATTTTGCTCTCAATGTATCAGGATTGTTCAATCTCATTATTAGCTTTCGACGATATATGTGTCTCCTTTTTTATATGATTTTGTTAATATTTTATCCATATTACCATAGATCCATTTATGTGAGCAATAGGAAAATCTGCTTTAGAATGAAGAGTGCAAATACCTACCTTATGGCAGATGGGAAGCAATGTAAGCATACAGATGCAATTGATTATTTGCACGCGGTGAAATCGGCGTGAAACCGAAATTGTGAATTTCCAAACAAACACACACTGTACAAAAAGAAATCAATAGGAATATTGCCATGTTTTAGACAGCATGGCAAATTGAATGTGGGCAAAATCGTAGGCCCCTGAGTTCAGACGCTGTGAGCCTCCCCTAAATATATCAACTAGCACACAGATTGACACTTTCAGAAAAATGTGAAGAAGCCTAAATAGTGAGTAGATAGCATTTCCTATTAGGTCTCATTCCAACAACATTTTCTTAACTCTCTGGTCTGCTGGTAATAGGCCCAAATAGATCATAGGACACCTAATGCAGTTTACCTGATAATGTGGTGCACCTCCACGCGCAAATTCCGACTCAGATTCTAGGACACTATCTTAGCAAAGGTGCATTGATGGTGTCTTTCAACGGAGATAGCACAATGCTTGATCCTGCGTGGTTGGAGTTTTTCAGTAGTTTACAGACTGACCTGTATGTTCACTAGTTGCCACTCTACTGGATCAATAGAATATATCATCACCAGAGGCAATTAATGGACATCTTTAGAAAGAATTGTAGCACATTTCATGGCACGCTTCTTTCACTCAATTATTGCTCAAAATACTCAAAACACGTGGGCAATGTAAGGGTGGCACTCCACTGGACACAGTATGATAATGGCGCAATAGGTCAGGAACGGACCTGGGGGAATAAGGCCTACACGCCGGGGATAATTACTTGGCACAGACACAGTTGATCACTAGTATGGACCGGAAGTCACTAGCGACTCCCGCTAGTTTATTTATGCTCTCTGGCCACGCCTGGCCAGAGAGTGATACAATGTAAAGTGGTGCTTCCGCCTATCTGCCCGAGGGCAGAAACACTAGAGCGCTACATCCCATTTCAACTCAGTTCGTTATAAACATTTAAATAAAACTTCTTAGCATATGAAATCTGCTAGTCTCTGGCTGGGCCGAGGGTTCGGCCTAAGGTTATACATTCGCTGACGACCTTCGCCACCTTGACCCACCACTCATGCTTCCATTGGTAGAGCCGACTGCACGGGCCTGGATACAGTTGATCCGCTGGGACCAGCCTCCGAGATGTTCAAATCAGGCTCAACGCTCGTTGTCGGATCTAAACACGGCGGTGTGCCGGTCACTGGTGGTACTTGCTTGAACCAGGACACATTCCGCGTCACCACTTCTCCATTTTTCTCTGTGGTGACACTCGTGCCTTTTGTCGATTTCACGATCCATGACCCTGTCTCATAGGGAGTATGAAACTTTCCACCGGGCCGCCTGGTCCGTATCAGCTCTGTGTCTCCTGGCATTAGCAGGCGAGAATGAGCCCTTCGTCGCTGACTGGCTTTGTCACTGGTGTGGCGTCTCCGTTCTTGCGTTGCTTTTGGGTCATACGGTTCAGGGGCCCAGGTGTCAGCCATGTTCAGCATGTCCCTCTGAGGACTGGTCAACATGAGTGACCAGGGATACCGTTGTGTGGTGCAGTGTGGGGTGCTCCTATATTCTCGTAGGAAGTGGTGGAGAGCTGCTTCCGGGTCCTTTCCTTCCGCTGTCGCTATGCGTAGAACTTTGTTGATTGTCCGCATAAATCTCTCGACCTCCTCGTTTGCTTGCAGCCATTGCGGCGTGATCTGGTGATGTTTTACTCTGAGTTCTTCCAGGAAGTTCTTGAAGTCACTACCTTGGAATGGGGGTCCGTTGTCTGTTTTGATGACTCGGGGCAGGCCAAATAGCGCAAATGATTTGTTCAGAATGGGTTGTACGTTGGCAAAGCTTGTTGATGGGGCCACCTCCACTAGGCGGTACTTAGTGTAGCTGTCAACCAGGACAACAGTGACCCTTCCGTCTGGGAAACTCCCGAATCCAGGCTGACTCACGACCATGGTGACGGTGCAGGGTTTTCTGTGATTACCAGGGCAGGGTTTTCTGAGTTGCTGGTAAGCTGACAGGATCGGCAATTGCAAACCACGGTGTCCACACTCCCCTCCAGGTTGGGGAACACACTTTCTCTCTCATCCGATACTTCAAGACTTTCGTGCCTTGGTGACCTTCATGTGCCAGTATCGTGGCCTGCTCTTGTAGGTCCTTTGGGATAACGATCCGGGACCCCCTCAGGATAACGCCATTGTCCACAATGCTGAGTTCGTCGTGAACTCTCCAGAATTGTCCCAACTGGGTCCTCTCCACTTCGCTCCAGCTTTGGGTGTTCTTGAGGAAACCTTCCCACGACCCAGTTGTCAAGGCTTGGGCGGCTCATTTGAGTACAGGGTCAGCATCAAGGTGTGCCTTGATCACATCGATCGACATGGCTGGGGGGCATGACCATTGGGATACCATGTTGATGAAGTCTTTAGTCTTTGATTCTTGATCGGTATCTGGATCAGTTGCCTGTGCGGGGTGTTGAGATAAGAAATCAGCGGGATTCTTGGCTCCCGGCCGGTATACCAAGTCCATCTGATATTGCTGCGCTTGAATGGCCTACCTTTCTATTCTGGGCGGTGGATGCGGGCCGTCCCTTTAAATAAAGGAAGAAGCGGTTGATGATCAGTCACTACTCGGAACGGGTGTCCGCTTACATATAGATGGAAGTGATTGCAGGCCCATTTCACTGCTAGAGCCTTTCTCTCAATTTGCGAGTAGCGTGATTCTGTTGCGGTGAGGGCTTTGCTCGCAAACGCCAGAGGGGCCCAGGATCCTGGTTCTGTTTCTTGGGCGATCAACGCCCCTAAGCCAACTGGGCTAGCATCGACTAGTATTTCTGTGGCTTTAGTGGTGTCAAAATAAGCCATTGTGGTGCTGTCCAGTAGCGCTGTTTTCACTTAGTCGAATGCTTGGCTTTCGGTGGATGTCCATTTCCAGGGGGTTTCTTTTTTTGTGAGATTTCGCAATGGCTCCACAATGGTCACCAGGTTTGGGATGAACCTTGCGCAATATGTTACCATCCCCGAGAAGCTCCTGACTTCGGATGCGTTGTTTGGGGCAGGAGCGCCCTGAATAGCCTGTGATTTTCTGGGATCTACTTTGACCCCCTCGGAGCTGAACACGTAGCTAAAGACATCAATTGTTTGCTGGAAAAATGTACACTTCTCCTTGTGGAGAGTCAGTCCGTGTTCCGCTAGCCGTTGTAGTGTGTCTCTAAGTCCCCAATGGTGTTCTTCGACTGTTCTGGAGTGGATCAGGATGTTGTCGCTTACGTTAAGGACACCTTGAAGACCTGATAGGATTTCCTTCACCGCGTTTTGAAAAATTTCCGCAGCCGATAAAATGCCAAAATTGAGTCTTTGTGCCGGCGGAGTCCAAGATGTGTTGAGAATGTTATAATGTATCTACTTTCCTCCGCCAGCCTCAACTGGTGGTATCCCTCATTGAGGTCCAGCTTGGAGAACCATTGTGCTCCATTTAAATCGGCAAGGATGTCGTCGACTGTTGGTGTAAGGTGTCTCTCCCGTTTGATAGCTCGATTGGGCATCCTCATGTCTATGCAGATCCTGATCTTGCCGGGTTGGTTCGGTTTTTCAGCTATCATCATGGGTGACACCCACGGGGTAGGGCCTGAAACCTTTTCGATCACGCCTTGATGTTCGAATTTTAGGAGCTCCTGCTCGACAAGCAGTCTCAGATGAAACGGAATCCGCCAGTGCCGTAGCACCACTGGCTACACTGCTTTGTCGATGTGGAGTGTTACCGGCTGCCTCTTGATGATTCCTAGTCCTTTGAACAGCTGCGGGAATAGCTCCAAGATGTCTTCCGTCTGTAGTGTCTTCACCACATTAGCGAATGCTATCAGTCTGAGGTCTTCTGTGGTGTGGCTACCGACCAGTAGATCTGCCTCCCTGTCAACAACATGAAATGTCGTTGTGACTTCCTTGTCCTCTGACTTGACCTGGACCACCAGCTTGCCTCGGAGGGGAAGCGGTTTTTGGCTTCCATACGTTAAGATTCGGATTTTGGACGGGGTGAGCCGCGGCCTTGGGTTTAGGGTCTTGTGATGTTGCAGGCCCATCACATTGACTGTTGCTCCTGTGTCAATTAGGCCCGTCACTGGGGATCCATCTATCTTGATGTTGCATTTTGGCTGTGGCCTTCGTTTCCTCTTGAAATCACTCGCAAAAGACACAAAATAGCACTCTCCGTCCTCATCAGTCGAGGAGTCATCCAAACGCTGATAGTTGCGAGATATCGTCTTCACGGGACGGAATGTTTGTTCTTCTAGTGATAGATGCCTCCCTGCACCTGCTAGAGATCTTCTTCCGGTAGTGCCCTTGCCTCGAAATCCTCCTCGACACATACTTGCGAAATGATTTGGTATTCCGCACTTGGAACATATCTTCCCTCTCGCTGTGCATCCGTCCGGGTTATGCTCTTCCTTTCCGCAATACCCACACGGGTCGCGTTGCTGTGTTCTGGCGGGTCACCTTTCTCGTCCGCCTCGAGTTGTTGTTCGGATGGCGTCTACTCACACTGTTTTCACGTGAGCAGATGTGTCCGCTTGCTGGTTGAGCGCGGCCTCCATTGCCGTCGCCCTCACATCCGATAATTCATGTGACCGCGCAAGGAGCAGAATTTCTTCCAGGGTGATTCGCTGTTGTCAGAGTATGAGTGTCCTCAGCGGTTTATTGCGGCAGCCTTGTATCAGTTGCGCCGTGACTTCTTTAATTTCATCATCTTCAGTGCACCTGCTCACAAATTCTCTGAGCCGTGTGTGAAAAGCGCCCATTGTTTCCCCCTCTCGTTGCCTTGACTGTCTGAATTTGAAGCGTTCGTAGTGAGGGTTGAGCTGTGGGTCGAAATGCGCATTCAGGGCTCTGAAAGCGGTGTTATAATCATTGGGTGCACCTGTGTTCGGCAGATTTGCGAATAACTTGAAGATCTTGTCTCCTCCAAAGTGTAATAGTAGTGACCTCTTCACTGCCTAGTCCGTTTCTCTGGTAGCAATGAAGTAATTATCTAGGCGCCCAATCCATACTGCCCACCTTGGTGATGCAGTCGACGGGTCAATTAGTTCACTGAACGGCGGCAGCGCTTGAATCTGCGAGTGTGCTGATGGTGGCGGTGGTTGCGCTGGCGGTGCCGCTTGCTGCTGGGTGGCATGTGGGGCTGGTTGATTTGACATGTTCCTTCCTTCTGTATTGCTAGCGCTCCCTCCCGTCTGTTTGGCTGTGTTGTCTTTGCCAATGCTTGTTGTGGCTGTGCTGGCTTTCTGTTCTGCTGCTTGTCCTTGCCAGTGCTTACTGTTATCGTGTTACGGTGTGTTTACACTGGTTTTTTTTTCTTTTGATTGATCTAGCCTGTTGCGTCAGTATAGACTCTCTGTTCTGCAGCTTGCTTTTGCCAGTGCTTGATTTATTCTCCTCCCCTTCTTTGTGGCTGTACTTTGTGTTTGTCAGAGCTTGTTTGGTGGTAGGGGCTTGCAGACAGCTTCTAATATGCACCCGGACGTGTTTCTGGCACTGCAACGTTAGGCGGCCAGCCTCGTAGCCTCTAGCGCTCCCCTCGCGGTTTCCTCCTCTGAGCTGGGCCTTGAGTTCTTACTGCGCATGCGCGCACTTCAAAACCGGCCGCGACGCGTCTTCACTCAGTCGCAGGCCCCTCACTGATCTGCTCGCCCTTTTGCACATGCTGCCCCGGTGAGTTTCTGCAACTTCTTCGTGTTACACGCGTTGCTCATCCGTGCTCTGTTACTGCCGCTGGAGCCTTTCTTCCTTTGGACGCTGCCGATGAAATCGGGCGCGTCCCGCTCCCGGCCACTCTCCGGCTTGGCTTCGCTGGTAGCGGGGGGCACCTCAGGAGGATGCAGGATTCCTCATCCCACCCTCGTCGACAGTGTAAGGGTGGCACTCCACTGGGCACAGTATGATAATGGCGCTATAGGTCAGGAACAGACCTGGGGGAATAAGGCCTACACGCAGGGGATAATTACTTGGCACAGACACAGTTGATCAATAGTATGGACCGGAAGTCACAAGTGACTCCGGCCCGTTTATTTATTCACTCTGGCCACGCCTGGCCAGAGAGTGATACAACGTAAAGTGGTCCTTCCGCCTATCTGCCGGAGGGCAGAAACACTAGAGCGCTACAGGCAACAGGGAGATTCACCTTAGTTTGCCAGCGGGTTTATGTCATCAATGCAAATGTATTTGATCCAAAAGAACCTAAATGAGCTTCTGCACTTTACTGGCTTGAATGTCCACAACAAACATCCAATTTGCAAAGAGAGGGCTTGGCGCTGTTCATGTTTTTGTCATTTTTGCCCACAAGCACTCCAACTAAAATGAACTTAAAGAAACTTTGGGCACTTATTTTTAGTTCTATCCTAAATCACTACTGGAAAAGAATGTGGCCTGCCTGATAAACAGATATGCACCCCTGCCCTGAGTTACCTAATTGTATGTTATTCTGGCATTATGACATTCTTTTGATCCCAGCCCTTACGAAATCCTGCCTGTGCACGAGTCCTAGGCCTAGAAATTGGCTCAGACCCTGGCTCTGAGGTTAAGTGGGGAGCAACAATAGTATACCTCTTTGCGATAGAAGACTAAAATCAGTATCTCTGGGACATGCACAATGAACAGTTGTGGCAACATACCATTTTTAGGTCTCACCTAGACAGCGTATGCGCTGTCTCTGCGAGACGTTTTGTTTACATACAGTGGGTTTACAGTTCACCCATTGCTTACCGTTGTTTGCCAAGTTTGTCACTCTCATTTACCTGCACCTATATGCTCTGCCCTTGCTGGTGTCACTTTTAGGTCTAGCCTAGGCAGTGCATGTGCCATCTCTTCAAGACATGCTGTATTCACTTTCTGGGCTTACAGCTCACCAATTGCCTTTTTATTTCTCCCTTCGATTGTCGTTCAAAAATGCTTTCTTTCTAGTGACTAATCTTGCCTCTTTGTCCCTCCTTTTTGTGTTTGGTTTCCTCCCACTGAGCACAACCCACTTATTGTTAACATTACGCTTATGTGTTATTTGCGGGACAATTTTTTCTTTGATTCCTGCTCACGTCACTGTTTGCCCGTCTTTGGTGGTTCAGCTTTGGCACCCGTCACTTATTATCTCCGTCCCTTACAAATACCAAGATGAAATGTCAGACGCTTCAGACACTGTTTTCAAAATCGCTTCTTGAATTTTCTCTGACTTCAAGGTGAAAGAATTTCTCCCAAACCCCTCTTGTTTCTCTACTTGTTGCTTTAACGACCTTCGGTCACTGGACCTTCAGCAGCCAAACCTTGCAGAACAGTGAAGGGTAAGGCTTGGGCAATTCCTGTCACATTTTCTCAGATTTTTTTTTATATAATGCGAACTCGAGGGACCCAAAGGTGATGGAGTACTTTACATGATCACTAGAAAAATTACACAATGTCAGACTCATTTTTGGTGACATTTTTATAGAGCGCGGACTCAACTGACCCGAAGGTATTGGAGTGCTTCACAAAAGTGCCAGTTACACTACACAAGGTCAGGTTAATTGTTTTGTCTTTAGATGTGCAGAGATTAAGTGATGCTAACGCTGTTCATGTTTATTTATTATTTCCCCTCTACCTGACAAATAGGATCATTTTAATATTGTTGCTATGTCCAGTGCGCCTATAACCAGGGGGCTGGGACAGGGGGTGGGGACGGAGGCTTGCTGGTAAACGGATGTTGGGAGCTGTGTTTTTAATCGAATACTCTGGGGAAGGGGGCCTGGTGAAAACAAGCCAGGGGGAAGAGGGATGTGACGTCTCCACCATTGGAAAGGACTTCGCTGCTTTCTTTCATAGGCTGTTCAATACTCTAGTGATGCAGTCACACACAGAACAATATAGTGCTGTTGACTTGCATCGAGGCACTTGTCTTTCTATCTGAACATCAAAAAGCCTTGGAATGTGTCCATAAATGTTTCCTGAGGCAAGCATGTATTCCTGAATCACACTGCATAACCCAGTGTGTAGTGATCGTATAGCTCTTCAATCCCTGGTGGCACAGCACCCAGGATAATGTGCTGTGTGGTTCTGAAATTCTGGACCCTGCTGTAATACCGGTACCGAGGTCCAACACTTGTGTCGCAAAATATCATCGTACCGTGACGAATTTGGTATCGGCAGACCGGTAATGATTAGGACATTATCCCTGTGCATTTGCGTCGTGATTGAGCGATGCCAACACCCTCAAATTGTGGTTTCCGTTCTGAACCCTCTGACTCCATTTTTGTGAACGGCATCCATCTTATGCCTTGCCCTCATATAAGTCAATTGATTAAGGTCGAGCTTGATCTGAAAGGACACGTCCTCCTTAGCGGACTTCTCCATGACCTGGCCGAACTGACTCCACTGCCTCCAGCCAAACCTGTTTGGGCAGCTCCTCGCCCAGTGGCCGAGTAAGATATCATCAAAGCACAACATGCCATAAACCATTCACCACATACAGACCATGTTTTCTACACACGTACACCTGTCCATGTTCCTTGTTTATGGCCAGTTTTATGACGAGGAGGTGCCCTGTTTTATTGGGGTTTCATCGATATCTGATTGTAATTCCGGGCTGGGCTGGGACATCTATCAGCAACTGGACATCTAAAACATGGGTTGGCCATCATGACTTCGTCATGACATGTTCTCCACGCAGGCTATAATGCAGTCTGCACATAAAAAAAGGCCGGCCCGAGAGGGCAGCCAAGCAGTCATTGCGCACCACTCCTCCCCTGCCACCGCCCACTCACGCAAAGCTGCGGAAGTAGGAGAAATAAATAATAGTAATGCAAGTTATTATAATGTTTTTGTCCCTTTATTTCACTGCTAAAAAGCCTTAGCAGAGGAACCACCACTGGCTGCATTGGATCCCCATAAAAAAGAGTGGCTTTTAAAGGGCTATGCACAGCACATAAAGCTCTCTACCCTAGAGGCCTAGGGCATCTTAAGAGAAAATTCTGGCTGGTAATCCCCAAGAAGATGTCTCCGCTCAGCAACGTCTAAAACAGTATTGGTGCCTAAAACTCGTAAAGCCTCCTCGGGCAGCAGAACCTTTGTCTACTCGACTTTCCAGGTCTGGAACCAAATGCCTTGGCACCTTAGATGCCGGCCAAATCTGCAGACTTTTATAAAGCATCTTGAAGCCTGATTTTTTGCCTTCCTTTATAGTTCCTGATCACAGGCCTTTTGCAGATTAGTCTATGGTTGATCCTAGAGCCTAGGCGCCCTAAGGCATATGTTGTGCTTTACAGACCCAAAATCAAATCAAAGCAAAATCAAGGTGAGAGCAAGGCACGCCAGGGACCTTGAAGGTTGAAGGGAATGAAGATGACATTGTTGGGCTCCCACACTGAGGCAGTGACGTGGTGACGGCCCCTTGCTGGTGGGCTTCTTGTACAGGATCAGCTGTTTTTTGATTGTCCCTCAGGCTGAATGCAACATGGGAAGGGGCTTGCCAGTTCTCTGCATTGCTAAGAAATGGCACAAATTGTGTGCAGCGTGGCTGGCTCCTCCATGTCTCCACTGTAGTGGTGCAGTGTTTGCGCTACATGGAGCTGACAAACACATGCAGTACACAGGTGCTAACTATCTACCTATCACTTGTGTTTGTGGGTGAGGTTCCCCCCTTTTATTTGTTTGCATTTGACATTGCGTCCGAGGTCAGAGGGAGCATGCATATGTGTATGTCGCATGATGCCATAGGGTAGGGCCAAGCTGTGTAGTACATGGACAGGCATTTGTTCCTTGACTTCCAGAACTGAATGCGATTCCTACTACTCATGCCTAGATCCTGAAGGGGGGGGTGTATTATCTGCTTGTAGTATTCTACGTTGGTTATGAATGTATGCATGCTATAAGCCAGTGGGATCTATTTTGGATAGCTTAGTGTTAACATGGCACAAGATGAAGGTGTTGATACAACCTCCCCAGACAGTGGAAGTGTATTGCCTGCATTTCTCAGCTGGAGTGTGTAGCCCCAGACACTGATGTGTGGAAGGATGCAGACAGGGCTTCCCTTAGAAATTCCATGTGATCTGTGTTACAAGGGGTGTTGATTAGTTCTTCCTGAGCACAGTCTTTGGTTGATGGTTGATGGTAGTGTAATGGGAATTTCAGCAGATTCTGTTGTTGAGGGATAAAGGGATTACTATTTGCATTTGTATGTTTTTATAGCTTTCTCTCTCAAAATGGTGCCAGAATTATTAGCATATTAGCTATATATAATTAGACAGTGATGTACGTCATTTTGTAGTTAGAGTAAGAACCACGTTACCATAGGAAATTGATTTTTGATTTTACTAATAACCTTAAGTGATGCAATGTGGGCGGGTTCTTACTTCTTAGCTAGGAGAATTGGCGCCTATAGAGTTTGCATCAGTCTACAGCGGTATTCAATTCTGGCGGTGCCAGAGGTGAGGGAAAGCCCTCTGAGCCCTCAAAACATTTGACCCTAAGGTCAGACAAAACCATTTCCATCTTCTGCACACGCTCAAGTCAATTGTGAAAATTTCCTAATAAACCAGTGTAAAAAGACAATGAAAAGCTGATTGGTCAGCTCTTAGCCAATCAGTGCACAGCCCGGGTGGAGTTAGTTTAGCCCCTGTGGCATTTAATGGGCTTTGCTACGAGGACGCGCAGCGGACGCGCGCAGTGGGCGCGCCGCTTGCCCGCCAAAGGCAAGCCCTTCTGCGTCCGTCTGCGCCCGTCCACGCCCAGTCGTCGCAGGGAGCCATGGATGCTGCCTCTCTCAAGGAACCTAGATTTACTTACTCCTGCGATTCTTTACTAGCCTTACAAAATATCGGTGATTGCAGGGTCAAAGGTTGGGCTCTAGATGACTGCCCTACCTTTTGTGGACAATGCACCTTTAGGATGAAACCTTTAGGACACCCTTTACCCCTAGGTCCCAGGACTTTGATACACTCCATCTTGAGCATCAACTGCCGATCAATGTCCAAACATCATGCTGAGGTGTTCGACCTCCTTATGGACCATTCTCCTGAGGTTCTCTTTCTAACAGAAACCTGGCTCTCTGAGACCTCTGTGGCTATACCTGCACTTGCCCTCCCCACAGGCTATGCCATTTGCAATCTTAATAGAACTGGGGGAGAGGAGCCAGCATTGCTATCATCTATAAAATCGTCTGTTCTTGTAGCTTTACTCCCCAGGATCTATCTGACTGTTAGAGTGCGCATTTTAAAATTGCGCTGAGTGCTAATTTCACTTTCTCTGGCCTCCTAATTTATCGTCCACCTGGCCCATCTAAAACTTTTAGAGACGCCCTGGCAAGTACCACCTCTATCCTAGCTCTCCAGACTGCCAATTTTAATATTATTGGTGATCTGAATCTCCACCTGGAAATGCCAGAATCCCCGGATACTCTTAGCCTTTTCGGAGACTTGGCAGCCTGCCAACTGACCTAATTGGTTCCCAGTGCTACACATAGCACTGGGCACCTCCTTGATCCTGTCTTTTCTAACCTTGAGTCGCTGGAAGTTCGAACACCTCTCCCCATGATCCGGACAGATCATTCTCTCATCTTAATGCGACTAACACTAGTCGACTTTAGGTCCCAGTCTAATCAGCTCCCCTCACTGAAACGGGCGTGGCATAAATTTGACCAGGAGGCTTTTCTCACAGCCTTGAGTACAAAACCACCAGATAGATCCTTTAATATGGAGGAAGCTGACGCACTCTTTCATAGGTGGGTAACCCAAGCCCTAGATACCTGCATTCCTCTCAAACTCACTCACTCTAAAGAAACGCGGGCTAACGCCTGGTTCAATGAGGAGTTGACCCAATCTAGGAAGAAATGCAAGTTTCTAGAAAGAGCGTGGAGACGTACATATGATCTTCAGGCTAAATCACAGTATAGAGCAGGTATTAAATCTTACCACAAACTAGTGCATAAAACTAGAGCAGCCTATTACTCTAGCCTGATCACCACTAGCACCAATCGCAGTAAAACCATTTTTTCTCTCCTGAGGATCTGGTCTCTCCTCCCTCTGCTCCGGGTAGTATTATTTCCTCCAGTCAACAATGTGAGGAGCTGGCAAATTCCTTCCTCAAGAAGGTGGAGGGCATTTACCATAACTTTGATCACACTGGAACTCATGACACCAATGAGAGTAATATACACATCTGCTCTGAGACCGTCTCTCTTACATCTCTACCCAACATCCTCTTCAAAGATCTAGAGCGACTAGTGATTAAAATTAAATCAGGATCTCCAGATGACCCCCTTAGACCAGACACCTTTAGGAAAGTTCAATAGGGTCTCCTACCAAAGTGCCTTGACCTATTGAATTTATTCCTCGCTTCGGCGGTGATTCCAAAATCTTGGAAACCTGCAATGATGGTCCCGCTACTAAAAAATACTTCATTGGACACCTCCAAGCCAGAAAACTACCGTCCAATATCACTGCTCCCATTTCTGTCTAAGATTTTGGAAGCTCATGTGAACTCCACCCTAACTCATTTCTTGGAAGTTAATCATATCCTTGATAACTCTCACAATGGTTTTCGACCATGTTATAGCACAGAGTCTGCATTGTTGACAGTGGTAGAACAACTGAAATCCGTAGCGGATGCTGGCAGCACCTCAGTTTTGGTCCTGCTGGATCTAAGTGCGGCATTCGATACGGTCTCCCACAAAATCCTGCTCCACCGTCAGGAGAGAGAGGGTTTAGTAATACAGCCTTGTCATAGTTCTCTTCCTTCCTGGTTTATCGGAGCTTCCAAGTGCTAGTCCCTCCTTTTGCCTCCCGTATTCATCCACTGCGCTGTGGGGTCCCTCAGGGCTCGGCGCTGAGCCCTACGCTGTTTATTATATACATGAGTCCATTGGCACGGATGACTAAAGCAAGGGGAATCTCCTTGGTGTCGTACGCTGACGACATACAATTGGTGATCACCTTGTCTTACAATCCCAGCCAGGACAGAGCGATATTTAAAGAAGACATTCTGGCCATTGCAGAATGGATGACAGCTAACTTCTTGCAGCTGAACTCTGCGAAGTCTGAGATTCTTCTGATTGGCAAAGACTCCCATCTCTGGAATAATTAATGGTGGCCTCAAGCCCTTGGAGTCCCTCCGGCCCCTAAACATGCAGTGAGAAACCTGGGCATTATACTCGACAAAGATCTTACCTTTGAGATGTATGCCAAATCAGTGGCAGGGAAATGTTTTGGGCTGCTACGTGGCCTTAAACGGATACTCGGTTTATTTAGCACCCAAAATTGGCAGCTGATTATCCGATCGTCCATACTGACGCGATTGGATTACTGTAACGTGCTTGTTCTTGGCTCTAATAAGGCTGTTGTGAACCTGTTGCAGCTGGTTCAAAACGCTGCAGCACGTACCATCTATTTTCTTTCCAAGTACAGCCATGTCTCTAACCTTCTCTTTCGTCTGCATTGGCTGCCTCTTGCACATGGAATACACTTTAAGGTACATTGCACCGTGCACAAGATTCTGACTGGCATAGGCCCAGATATTCTGAGTGATATGTGCTCCCTCTACTCCCCACCGCGTGCATTGCGTTCAGCCAACCTTATGCTTGCTCACATTCCACGCATCCGAAGAGCTAGATCTGGTGGCTGCTCTTTTAGGCGACTGCTCCTACCTTATGGTACTCCCTTCCCTTACATATCCGCAGCATTTCTGACCACCAAAGCTTCAGATGGATTGTGAAGACATGGCTCTTTTCCCAACTCGAATCCCTCGGCTGTACCCCTTCTCATCTCGCTTTAGCGCTGGGACGCCTCTTTGTCGAGGCAGCCATGCGCTCTATAAACATTTTAATCCAATCTAATCTAATCCATATGCTTTTTCTTTTTTCTTTTAATCCACAACGCCCAGCCAACATGTGTTTTGTCGATAGGGGTTGACCCCACGACTTCTTCAGGGCTCTCAGGCTCTTTATCTTCTAATGTACAACTCCTCTCCACCGGTTCTTCTTCCGACCAGGCTGGTCATAAAGTACTAATTTGCTAATAACTTTGGCGCAGTTTTGCAAAACGTCATGAAACTTTACCAAAAGAAATGTTCATCCACCTCAGCTCCTTACTTTCAGGTTTTGGTGTGATCTTCAACTGCTTGCCGAGAAAAGCCAGGGGTCCCAAAATGCAATTTCCCCATGCAATTTCCACGGGGGATTTTAAACAGCACCACAGTCAAATGGCTGAACGATATTACAGCAAATTTAGCAGAAAGCTTAATCTTTACCTAGAAAGCATGCTTTTTGTGATTTGGTGTAACTCGTTCAGTAGTTTTTAAGAAATTTAGGTTGCAAATATATAGATATGGAGACTATTGGTGTCAAGAAAGACTCAATTTAAAGGGGGCTAGTCAGTCCTGATAAGTAGTTTGTCAAGTCAGAACATTATGTTGTGGCAGTCCTTACAGGACTAAGAGACATGGTCCCTGTGTTCTGAAAGTGGATAAGAAAAATATATAATGGTAAGCACAACCCTAAACAAAAAGGCATGCAGGGGGGTGTCCCTGTTCATTGATTGGCCACAACATGGACAACATGTTGTCGCAGTCTTACAGGACTCTGGGAAAAGGTCCTCATTGAAATGCACAGTAGCGAATAACAGGTTTCAAGGGTCACACAAAAAAGTGCACATTTAAAGTATGATAACGGATTTTAGTCACATTATAAATCCCTTCTTGTGGTGACATACTACTTTTAGGAATTGAGGTGTATTCTGTGGTGATTTTACTCTGTGTAATATGATAGTCCTCCACTGGGATTTGATAACATGTCTGATAGAAACTGTTTCTCTCATGATTTTCTCATAGAATTTATGGAAGGGGCCCTTAGAAGCTAAAATGAGAGCATATTTTCTGTAAATACACACTATCTTCCTAGGCCATGTGAAAATGTAGTCTGTCAAACTGATAATTTGTGTTACAATACAGCAGCAGCAGCATGTCAGTTGATTCCCCTGTGTTCTATTGCAGTTTCACAGAGTGTTCTAATGAACAATTAGAGCGCTAACATTTTATTGCGGACAATAAGGCAAGAAATCCCAAAATACCAGGTTTAAAAAAGGGCAAAATGAAAGGTAAGACGAAATTAAGGAAAACCATTCGCAGCCCTTTGACTAAAGACTTATCTCTAAATTATGTAGGAGGAAGAAAATTAAATAGGGATGAGAGCCCCATAAGGAAGTGGATGCAGGCAAAGGGGGGGGTCAAAAATATGGCTCTGAAACTTTCTGTAACAAGCCCTGAAGAGGACTCAAACGCCAGGTCTCGTACAAGTATATCTTTATGCTCTAGCATTCCAACTTCTCCAATGCAGGGGCCAAATAGAAGAACTTTGAGTGTGCCTGCAACTGTGTCTAGTGAACCGAGTATTGAAGTTACAACTGTGAAAACAAATATAGGTACAAGTATAAGTACAAATATGAATACAGAGCACGAAAATATGTCCAAGGTTTCAGTGAATAATTGCTATGGGGATGGTCCACAATTGCAGGCGGGTGATTCAACAACTCAAGTATTGGTGATACAAGGACCTATTGCTGTAACCACAACTATAGAGTCAACTAAAAGCCCTGGGGTAACAAATATTAATAACAGTGCTGGTATTAATAGTGCGGCTGGGGGCCCACCCACGTCTGCATCAACTTTGGCTAAGGAATTGAATGCACTTACTGAACAAGCAGAGGAAAATAACGCATGCCCGTACCACGAAGAAAAGGAGGGTGAGGGTAATTTGAACATGTCCTCTGTGGATTTGATTATGAGGACACTAACGGCTCAGCGACAGGAGAATCAGTTTCACTTATTACAGCTACGAGAAGATAACTCTAAATTGCAGACTTTTATGTCAGAGGTTTCTAATAAGTTTGGGGGAAAAACACACAAAATGGAAGAACTGAAACAGAGAGTCGTGGGGGTTGAAGAAGGTGCCGCCAGAACTAAACTCTTTCTCATTTGCATGATGGTAGAATTGCTAAAATAGAAGCTAAAGTTGAGGACTTAGAGAACCGAGCCAGAAGGCATAATCTTCGATTATTTGGTATACCTGAGGGGGCTGAGGGGGCGGATCCCAGGAATTTTGTTGTGAAGTTATTTCAGAAAGCTTTCGTCGATCTGTCAGACTGGAACTGGGACTCTCAATTACAAAGAGTTCACAGATTGCCATTATTTTAAAGAAATAAGGATAGTAAATACTCAAGGCCACCTGTATTGATTAATTTCGGGAATTTCTTGCTACGTCAAGCTGTATCTTTAAAGGCAAAGCTCAATAACCCAGTTACAGTCGATAACATTACTTTCTTCGTTCGATCAGATTTGAGTAGAGAAACGATGGACAGGCGATGGCAATTACGAAAGATGATAGATCCATTTAAAGCACTTGGATGCACTGTATATTTGCAAGAGCCAGCTAGGCACAAGGTTATTAAAAATGGACAGGCTCATTTTTTTTACTGAAGAGAGGGAGGCTGAACAGGTACTAACTAAACTAAGTAGCTGAAGTTAATAAGTAAATAAGAGACTTAGATATAGAATATGGGATATACATGGATGGTCGACTAGGTTATAAGGCTATCTCATTGCCTCCTAGAAATACATCTTGGCAATGCACTTTGTCCCTCTTATACCCCTCTCTTCTTTCATTTTTGGTTTATCTTAATGATTGGTCGTAACTTCTAGGTTATTTTTAATTTTGATATGATGATTATAGATCGTATAGCAGGGGAAAGTTGAGTGATGAGGGGAAGAGGCTATAACTTAACTAGTTTTTGAAACGTATTTCTTTCTAGAGTATATCTAGGTTCTTCTCATCTTTAAAGAAAGGTTTTGAAAATGATATTTATCTCAGAGGTAGCCGTTTGTAGCCTCTCTATATGCTTATGCTACTTCGTGATGCTGCCACTACATCTGCAGCAGGGTATAGAGGGGTGCTCTCCCTCTGGTCATTTTTGGGAGGGGTGGGTGGGGTGGGTGGGTTGGTTCTGGGGTTTGGTGTGGGATGGGGTTAAAAGGGGGAAAAATGTATTGCAAGAAAAGAATATGGTTAGAAGCATTTTATCGAACAATATATTATGCAGAGGAGTTTGAAAAATATAATCATAGGATATGTCTTTCCTTAGATGTTTGGTGTGGAATGTTGCTGGACTCAATAGTAAATGTAAGAGGAGATTGGTGCAAGAAGAAATGAATATGTATAAACCACATATGGCATTTATTTCTGAAACTCATATTGGGTTTCAAGATCGCAAGCTTCTATCACAAATGGGCTACGATCTTGTTGTTTGCTCAACGTTAGGGGCATCAATTCGAGGGGTAGCTATTCTGAAACAGAAATATTTAAGAATTAATATTATTAAAACTACAGCTGATGCAAAGGGGAGGTGGGCAATAGTACAGGTGCAATTTGATCAAAAAAGTTATGTATTTTGTGTTGTTTATGGCCCCAATATAGACAAACCTAAGTTGTATGAACAATTGAATATGGAGTTACTTGAGTGGGAAGGTGAATTATTGATAATGGGGGACTTCAACTGTGTTATGAATTATAAGATGGACTCTACAAGTAAAGGCAATAGAACCAGGATGGGTAAAGTAAGGGCAGCCATAATAGAACTGGACAGGATTCATAATTTGAAAGACGCTTGGCGTACCAAACATCCTACTATAGCTGGTTTTACATACTACTCGGCGCCACATAAAGCCTGTTCTAGAATTGATATGGTATGGGCAACAGACAATATCTTGGAGAACTGTAACATAGAACTTTTCCCTAAAGTTACATCTGACCACAATCCGATACTGTTTGAATTTAAAATCTTGGATAGAAAACAAGTCCCTCGACAGTTCACATTTCCTAGATATTTATTTATGGATTCAGAATTTATTCTTGGTATCAAAGCTCATATAAAAAAATTCATAACATTGAATATCAACTCAACAACTGTTAATATTGTATGGGACGCTTGTAAATGCAGCATTAGAGGCTATGAACAACAATATATCTTAAGGGACAACGCTGAAAAACGTGGTGCAGAAAAGCTGACTACATCTAATATTTTATTAGCTGAACAACAATTGTCTGATGCTATAATACAGGGTAAAACTGATATTGAAGAGCTAGGATTAGGATTGGTATCACTGCGGGCGGCACTAAAAAAACCCTCAGGGAAAAATACAGTGCAAAAATACATAAATACAAGTTGGCACAATATAAAGGGGGCGATAGAATTGGCAACGTTTTGGCCTACAAGGTAGCCGATAAAAGCCGATAAAAAGCTAAAACTATTATAAAAGTAATAAAAGGGTCAGATTCTAAAGAATATAGAAAATCGGAGCAGATTTTAGATCAATTTGCTAAATAATATTGCCACCTATACACTCCAGAAAACTCATCCACTCCCGATGAAATTAGACAATATTTAGAGAAACATTTACCCGGAAGATTAGATGTGGAAGCAATCAAACAACTTGGCTCTAAGATTACAACTAATGAAATTGAGGCAGCTATACAAGCACTGCCTTCTGGTAAGGCTGCGGGAGAAGATTGTTTGCCTATAGAGATCTATAAGATCTGTGAAAAGGAACTACTCCCGCTTTTTCAGTTGGTGATATACTCTATGGGGCAAACAGGAAGTGCTCCAATATCATGGCATACTGCAAAAATAGTTTTCTTTTTGAAAAAGAACAAACCGCCAGAGGAACAGGGGTCATATAGACCCATCTCAATAATTAATACGGATGCGAAAATATTCGCCAAAGTTTTGGCAAATCGCCTTGCTCCTATTATGCCAGATTTGGTTAACTGCCAGCAACATGGGTTTGTGGTGGGGAGAGACACCAATACCCATATTAATACTGCTGTGACTGCCTTCGATGTTGCCGCAACTACTCTCACCCCACTTGGAATGGTTATGTTAGATGCGGAGAAAGCATTTGACCGAGTGGGGTAGGAGTATCTGTGGGCAACATTGAGTGCATTTGGTATACAGGGGCAATATCTGGGATGGGTCCGATCATTGTACGAATCACCAACGGCAATAGTTAGCTATGCAGGAACCAACTCGGCTAACATTTCTATCAAAAGGGGGACAAGGCAGGGGTGTCCTCAATCACCCCTGCTTTTTGCTTTAGCTTTGGAGCCATTTTTGAATGCATTATTGGCTCAAGACAACATAATCCCAGTAGAGCATGGAGGCAAGTGTTTGAAAATCACAGCTTTTGCTGATGATATAGCTGTCTTTACCACCGATTTAGTACTGGTTATCCCTGAGATAATTGAGGAAGCAAGCACATTTGGGAACATATCGGGGTATAAGTTAAATGTGAGTAAAACTCAAGTAATTGCTAACTATAAACCTATGCAACCGATATTGGGGCTTTTTCCAAATGCTATTTATTTAGGAGTCAAGCTTACTGCAGATATAGAGAAAATTATAGCACTGAATTACGACCCTTTATTTAATGAGATAGCAGCCACTCTAAAAATTTGGCATAAAATACCACTTAGTCTGGTAGGATGAATACATTTAATAAAAATGAAGATTGTACCAAAGCTATTGTACTTATTCAGGTCTATTCCTTTGCAACTGAACAATCTATACATTAAGAAATTAGAGGTCATATGTAGTAGCTACATTTGGGGCTATAAAAAATCCCGTAAATCAATTGCGACACTGAAACTCTCAATAGAAAAGGGAGGATTACATTTCCCGGATTTTAAAATGTATTTTTTTGCAACTTTTGTCCAACGCATACGCAGTCTTCTGTCAAAAGAGAATTCCCTATTCTTTCACCAATTCATGCTAGGATTGGATAGCAACCAGTTTTTGTTTCGTGTGCATGACCCTAATTACTACAAGAGGGTCAAGTTTAAGACCGCGAGAGATATTAAAAGAATTTGGGAACAAATCATGATCATTGATAAGATTGCATTTTTTAATGCTGAGCTACAAATTTGGGGGAACCCAGGGATGCCAAGCATATTTTCTGATGGCGCTGGCATGCAATGGATAGGGCATGGCATAAATACTTTAGGCGATCTATATGGGTCGGATGGTCTCTTGAGCTTCAGTATGTTAAAAATACTGTATAAAATTAGTGATGCTATGTACTTTAAATATATACAGATTCAAGACTTTTTGGTTAATAAAATTAAATCGAGAGAATAGAACATTCAGATACTCTAAAATGTATTTATGCTAGGTATACTAAATCACTTATTAGCAAAAGTTATGCTTGTTTAAATAGTGGCCGGGCAGGAGACTGCGCAAAAATGGCGGACAAATGGACCAACAGACTAGGAATCAATATTAATTCCAACCAGATTGCAGGGTCGCTCAGACAAATAAATCGAGTGGTCCAATCTTCAAATTTAAGGCTACAATTTTACAGGACGGTCACTCAAATGTACTATACGCCTCAAAGAATTGCTAGCTGGACCTCTGGAAATGCTTCTAGTGAGCGTACTAAATGTCTAAATTGCAACATGAAAGCTGCTGGTATAGAACATATGCTTTATCAGTGTCCTGAACTTACATCATTTTGGAAAGGAATAATAGCGACTCTTAACAGTAGGCAAATAACACTACCAACTCTCTCTGCACATTTGATATTGTTAGATATACAAGATACTATTAGTAACTATTAAGACTTGATATCCATTGTTTTTGCCTGCGCCAGGTTGGTCATAGCGCGGTCTTGGATCTCGAAGGAACCTCCTAGTGTCATGGAATGGTGGAATCTTATCCACGAAATACATACAATGGAGCTCTCATTGGCTAAGTGTAGGGGTCCTAAGGCATTGAAAGGGAGGTAAAAAATATGGGGAACGTTCATCTGATATACATGTAATTGCTTAGAGATTCCTGCACATTGGCCTCACTGTTATGATTTAGATATTGGTGAATACCGGTATTGTAACCCTCTGCTTGTATTTAATGGTTAATTTATGTTCAGATACTTATGAAATGATATATGTATAACAAGACATGATTTTTCTTTGTTTTTTTAATTTTTTTGTTGTTTTCTCTCTTTCTTGCAATAAATTTAAAAAAAAAATTAAAAAGAGCGCTAACATTCTTATTTATGACAAAAATGTGGCACACTTGAAGCCATAGATTGAATCAAAGCTGTAAAACATAAAACATTCTCTTTAGAAATAAACAAATTGATATTTTTAGAGTCTCTGGAATTAGGGAGGATGGTGCTCCAGTCGGCAGGGCGGGCACAACATTACAAAACATTGTTTTCATTATACCATACCACTGCTAGAATTGCTCAGTGGGGCCGTCAGGATGAAATCACATGCTCTCGCTGTAGCAGCACTGAAGCTGACTTGACACATATGTTTGCGACATGCCCTGTTTTAGGTACTTGGTTAGGTGAAATTGAAAAATTTACGAATAGCCTAACTTATATTGCTGGGAATCAGCTGATCCAGCTGTAATTTCACGGTAATTTCTCAATGCAAAACATCATTTACCTCTACTTTACTGCTTTAAAGGTGATGGACCTTTGCTATTGTGTATCGCTTTTAGGAGACTTTACATAAACATGAAAAATCAAAATGCAAATAATACTTAAGCCAATAAAGATAGTTGTGAATATTTCAAAGGGTTTTATTTTCTAGTCAAAAGTTAAGTTTCTCTGATCTTTTATTCATTAGTCACATATCAATCAGGTTACAGAATTTAAAATAGTAAAAATAGAATTAATACAGAACATATTACAGATTGAATACACGGCATTCCATAAAGGAAGGGAATGAGGCATCAGAATTCTTAAATGAGTACAGGAAAATATAATTCTATTACAGGACCGGAGGCTTCGTATTATGCCTTCTTTTTCTAATTATTGCCACTCACAGCAGCCAAAAATAACATTTTATTATGTAAATAAACTACATTCCCATGATGCATATTTGCACTTCACATCCTCAAAGACCCTATAAGAGCCCCCGTAACCGGAAATCCTTCTCTTTCTTTGCTACTCATGCAGGAAGTTAAGTGCCTCACAGACTTTTCCTATGTTTATGACTGTTATTAATGTTTGTGCTAATATTGTTATACATTCATGTATATTGGCGAATGTGAATGCATTGTGCTACTACATTTAGCTGTACTGGGTAAATGTGCGTATTGCGCTAAATTGGTTCAGGCTTCATTTATCTGTGCCGCGTAATTTAGTTATTTAGTTATTGGCATTCCTTTTGACTACGCGCAATCGCACTAAAGATCTGTATCCCGCTAAGGGCAGGCGCGTGCAGCGCGCTTTTATTTCCAGCATCAAAATGTTGCGAAAGTCTCCCGTGTTGCAGCGGTGACTTGCTCTTTGCGGGCGGTCTGTTCGGGCTTTTACCTCAAGCCTCAGCATGTCAACAAGTACTGCGCTGCCATTGGCAGTTATTTACCAATATTATAAACCCTACAGGCTTTCCCTCATCGCCGGTGTGTATTTCTGAGAGCCTCTTTACCGATTGTCATGAGTAGCCCAATTGGGTAGGATTATGCTACGCACTACGTATTCGACCCTGAAATCACTCCAGAGCTTATGCTGTTACTTCGGACAAGAGATCCTGTCTACGCCTGAGGTGGCTGAAATAGTGATCTGGCCTTGGAGTGTGCACAAACTCCTTTGATATTTAGACTCTTGGCTCTCCCTGTGGGCTGCAAGAATATTTATACAGCTTTTGCTGAGGAGCTAGGTACTTTGGTGTGTGTGCTGTAAAGTAGTGTGGCTCACTGGTTAGAGGCGGCAGACCCGAGAGCAGAGGACGGCCCGGGACCAGGGTTCGATTCCCGGCGCAGCAGGTTTCTGGACCAGGGTCAGCGGACTCGATAATTCTCTCGCCTCGGTGCCCACTCTGATCAGCAATCACACTCGGCAACTCTGGGCATTAGCTTGCCTCATCTTCACTAACGGCCCCACCAGACCGCCGGGGATGCCTGGTCTCACCCTGGAGATACCCATTAAGGGACCATCTCTCAGGGAAGCCAGGAAGGGTTTCGCAGCGGTCGAAGCGCCTTGGGACCCTACGGGTAAGTAGTGCGCTATATAAATGCCTATACATATATACATACATACATGCTGTGGGTTGGCAACCCCCTTACTCCTCTTCTGCTCATTGCATTTATATTTCTGCTCTGCCATGGAGAACTGAGTCAGCTATAAGGATGCTAACCTGTATGAGGAGGAAGTTACTACCCATTCCCTCGAGGATAATATTGTGGAGGCGCTGTACACAACTGTACAGGAGTCCGTAAATAGGGCAGTGGAGAATGCAGTCTCTGGGTCTGTGCAGCAAGCGCTGGCTGCTGCGTTGAAGCCAATAACTAAACATCTAGAGCGGTTTGCCAAATGTCACGGATTTACTACTCCTGTTGAAACAGCTAAGGACACCACTGTCGATGGACAACAGTCCAAGTCTTGGCTCAATGCTGACGCTCTCTCTTTGCCTCTTTCTGGTAAGACCAAACGTCTTGACACGAATCCGGACACAGACACTGATACCACATGGACTGACACCCCTGATGACGCTCCCCCGAAAAAGAGAGCTAGGAAAACTAAGCATGTGGACAAGACCTATCCCAAACTATGTCTACTCCGTTCACCTACAACCCTGCAGACATAATCCACCCTAGGTCTTCGGACTGGGCTCCTGCATCTGAAGTCGCAGCATACTTGCATGATAACCTCCGGTGCAGTTTTGACAAGGAGGTGCGCAATTGATTACATTCTGAATGCCCCAGGCCTGATATTCTGGACAAGGTTGCGGACACCCTGGAAATAGACGCAAGCCTACTTACCTTCCTCAAGAAAATTGCTAGGGACTCAAAGTAAGGTATTGATCGGGCCTGCCGAGGCTGTCAGGACAAACTCTTGGACCTGGCAGGCCCTCTCGCTGATTCTAGAAATGGCCCTGGAGGCGCAAGGCTCGGGCACTGCGGTGGACCCAGATGTACTGGCAGGGTGGACCCAGCGGGCCATATGCCTACTTGGCAATGCGAATTGCACCCTATCTACAGAACGACGCAAATAGCTCCTCATGCGAATGGGCTCCAACCTCACTGAGTTGGCGGCAGAGGAACCGGGACCCCTGGCTGAGGGCAATCTCTTCAGAAAGCGCTTTGTCAAGGATGTCACCAAGTACGTGTGCACGTTCACGATGCTGGATAAGGCCCAGTCTGGCATCAAACAAGTTTTTCCGGCTGGCCTTTTTCTGCCAGGCCTTCAGTTCTCCCAAGGTCCTCAACGAGGAGACTACGGAAGGGACCGCGGAGAGTGGGATTCCACTCGGGGAGGAACCTTCTACATCACCAGACAACGCTTCAACCAGAGGCGTTTCCACAGAGGTGACCACCGTGGAGGCTTCCAAGACCCACACTCTGCAGTTAAGTTCCCCCAACAGTTTTCTAATACCCTTGGGGGGTTGCACTCAGTTTGTCTATCACAATTGGTTTCGAATTTCTCAGGATGCATGGATTTTGCAGACAATTCAAGGTTTCCACATTTCTATCAGACTCCCTATCAGGACAAAAGACCCAGAGAGCTTTCTTTTTCCCCAACTAGAATGCGATGTTATCGATTTCGAACTAGAAGAATTGCTGCAGAAACACGCGATAAGGTATTGCAACGAGGGCCCTCGCTTTTTTTGCAGCAATATTTTCTTAGTGCAGAAGAAGGGCGGAAGTCACAGGTTAGTTTTGAATTTGAAGGAGTTCAATCAGTTTATGACTTACAAACACTTCAAGATGGAGGGCATCCATCTATTGGCGGATCTTCTAAAAGAAGGAGACTGGATGGTCCGGCTGGACCTGAAGGACGCCTGTCTGTCAATACCTATCTTTCCTCCTTACTGTCGTTCCTTCCCATTCCAATGGCAGAACCTGTGGTTCGAAAACTTGGTCCTTCCTTTCGAGCTCTCCTCAGCACCATGGTGCTTCACCAAGGTGATGAAACCGGTGATAGCTCACCTACAAGAGCAGGGTATTTGCATGATAGTTTATCTAAATGACATACTCATCATGGCGCAATCTTAAATACTAGCTGTTCAGCATTTAAAGCTGACCATAGCTACTTTGCAAAACCTAGGGTTTGTGATCAATGAAGCCAAATCAGCTCTTGCTCCCTCACAAACTATGGACTTTCTAGGGTTCGTCATAGATTCTCCATTGACACAATTGAGTCTCCCCAGCTCCAAACTGAAAATCATCAGGAAGGAGCTCACTGCGCTGTTATCCGAACAGACAGTCTCACTCAGAGTAATTGCTAGGATTGTCGGTCTTCTGCCCTCATCTATACAAGCAATCTTCCTGGGCCCCCTTCATTATTGTTTCTTTCAGAGGTTAAAGATACGACATCTTCAGAAAGGCCTTTCTTACATGGACGTTGTTCCCCTCTCTCAGGAAGCAAGGGAAGAGATACAGTGGTGGTTAAGCCACGTGGAGGCGTGGAACGGCAGGGCTATTTTTGTCTCTCAGCCAGAGGTATTTCGAGAATCAGACGCCAGCCGCTGGGGCTGGGGTGTTCGTTGCGGAGATATCTCCACAGGTGGGCGATGGTCCCTGCGTAAACTCGATCTTTACATCAACTGTCTGGAATTCTTTGCAGGATCGTTCGCAATCTGGACTCTAGCACCCAGACGTCTCTCATGTTCATCCTACTTCGGATGGACAACACTCGGCGGTAAGGTACATCAAGAAACTGGGAGGCACAAGTTCTCCCTGCTTGTGGAAATAGCAAAGGACTTCTGGCACTACTGCCTAAATCATCCGATATTGGTGATTGCCGAATACATCCCCGGGCAGTTGAACATAGTAGCGGATTGGAATTCCCGGCACCTCAGGGATTACAGCGATTGGCAACTCCAACCCCAGATAGTCCAATGGTTGCAAGAGCTCTGGGGTAGTTGTGAAATCAACCTATTTGCGTCCAGACTGAATCGACAGATGGAGAAGTTCTTCAGCTGGAGAACGGATCCGTTAGCTCTGGCGATGGATGCGTTTTTGAAGGACTGGTCCAAGGGTCTGAATTATGCCTTTTCACGTTCATATTGATTCCCAGGATGACCACCCAGGTGTCTCGCCACCTGGCAGAAGTGATTTTGGTAACCCCCATGTGGAAGTCACAACCTTGGTTCCCAATATTATTGGAGATGAGCTGCGACTCCCCCAGGAAGATCCCATCATTCTTGACGACGCTCCCGGGCCCTCATGGAGAAATGCACCCGATGATGTTAGCTGGTCAGTTGTCTCTAATGGCCTGGAGACTTTCAGGCAAAGATGGCAAATGACGAGACTTTCGGACGCAGCTGCGTCTTTCATCAACCAAGCCTGGGCACCTTCTACCAGAAAACAATATTCTTCAGCCTGGAAAGGCTGGGTTTGCTGGTGGGTGGAACAACACGTGGATCCCGTGGGGGCTGAGTTATCCCATGTTGTAAATTTTCTGTCTGAAAAAGCATCAGAGGGTGTGGCATATCGTTCAGTTAACAACTTTCGGTCGGCCATTTCATCAGGCCATTCCCAGGTAGACAGCAAGTCAGTAGGTATGCATCCAGTAATTTGCAAATTATTAAAATGTATTAGGGTGGCGAATCCTCCTAAACCAAAGTATTCCTCGCTGTGGGATGTTTCTCTAGTTCTTTCCTTATTTGACAACTGGCCACATAATGACATGTTGATGGGGAAACAACTACTGTGTAAGTTAGCTATGCTTTTATGCTTATCTGCCTGTCGTCGGTCCTCCAATGTGAAAGCTCTGGATCTTACAGGTAGAGTATTTAATCCATAAGGAGTTTCCTTTAACATTACAGCCAGAACTAAAACTTTTGTCAAGAAGTGTTGAGTATCATGCTTTTCCTGGTAATGCAAAGCTCTTTGTAGTTCAATGTCTAAAGGCTTTTGAAGAATGTACTAGACCTATGCGACCTGATGGTGTGGTCCAATTGTTAATTGCATTGCAGAAACCTTATAAGCCAGTGTCCGAGGCTACTATAGCCGAATGGTTAAAATCTGTCATGCAAGAAGCAGGTATTGATACCCAAGTGTATGAAGTGCATGCTGTGCATGGGGATATGGCCTCCAAAACATTTATGTTGGGTTCTACTGTTCACAATATCATGCGTTCTGCTGACTGGTCTTCTGAATTGACTTTTAAACAGTTTTACTATAAATCGGTAGGTGATATAGCTTCAGTTGTATTTGATAAGCATTAAACTAGCATATTCCAAAGCCTCCGGTCCTGTAATAGAATAAAAAATTAGCTAGCATTCGCGCCAAGAATTTTCAATTCTATTAAGGACACGGAGGCGAGGATTATCCCACCTGATTGTGTTACAGAAAATGTAATGTTTACCCACCCGTATGTATTTATATTCTGTTTTAGCAGAAGTTCCGGGTTTTTCCTGTGTTTCATTATTTCCAGGTTCTGAGAAGAAGATCGAATATGAGTACTTCTGTTTAAGAAGACGTCTTTTTCCAGTTGGTTTGGTTCTTCCATGTTGGAGGATGTTATTTGGGCTTACGTTATTGTTATTGGACTTTTACTGTTCGAACAAAGAAAGAGGAGGATTTACAGGTTATGGTGGCTCTTATAGGGGCTTTCAGGATGTGATGTGCAGCTATGCATCATGGGAAATGTAGTTTATTTGCATAATAAAATGTTTTAATTGGCTGATGTGAGTGGCAATAAATAGAAAGAGAAAGCATAATTCTCGCCTCCGTGTCCTCAATAGAATTATACATTCTTGGTGCTAATGCTAGCTATTTTTTTATTCAAGAGTGAGTTTTGCAAGGCTAATCAATAATTAATAATTGGCAAAAATCTCACATAAAGAGAAATAGATGCATAAGACAAATACATCTTTTTAAAACTAGTTATTTAGTCAAAGCATAAACACAGAGTTTTAGCATCTGAATCTAAACCTGTTCCATCAGCTGCTTTCTTCGCCCTGGTCTGTTCATCCTGTCTCTCTCCCTCTCTATGACTGACAGAGAGCTGCTCCTTGAAATGGCCCCTCCTTCACAAGACCACAGAGGAATGTGATCTGCCTTGCCAAAAATATGAAGTGCAAGGCTAGCCTTCGCCTCTCTGAAAAAAACACGAGCAAGACCCCCTCCTCCTCCCTCTGTGTCTCCTCGGACGCAATCTCCTCCCAAGCTGTACCCGCAACGTTCAAATACCTAACCCATAGGATGTTTGGTTATGTTCTGCTCCTCTCCCCTTCTCTCCTCTAAGCCTCCTAGTCCGACACACCCCCTAAGGGGTCATTATTTATACTCTAATTTTTGGCTGACTATACTAATAATGTTGCAGTTTCAGTAGAAACTCGCACTGTGATTGGTTAGCATAGGTGACATGAGGGTCTCATCTTCCTGTTCTCATTGCAAATCCAACTCATACCAGTTTTAACAAAGGAAGCGTTAAGGCTTAATACAGTCATATATTTCACCATGAATAATTATACAAATATTGCAACTTTTAGGTGGAAAAATGTATCAGTCCATTTCGTTCTCGCTTTCACATCGCATGCAGGGATGACACTCTCCTACAAACACTGGTACATTTGCACAATGACAGGAGTGTACAGTTCATTGTGGCCTTGACCCATGTGTCTTCACTTGAGGCACTTGGCAGTTCATGTAGTTGGCACATACTTCTGCGCATGCGTCTCTCATTTAGCACACTGCTAACAATTCTCAGCCATGCTGGATTCTTAGGCATCCATTTTATTTTGGGCCTAAAAACAAAACGAACACAAAATAATATTAGTTTATTAAATAAAGCCCATTATGTTTACCTCCCCTAAACTAATACCCTGTATTAGTTATTACCTGTCAAAAGCTATTAGTTTAAAGCAGCTTTTCTACTATTTGTGCACAACATGCAAAAATGTGCAATGTACAACATAGCATAAAGATGCACCAGTGCAAATTTTCAAAGTGCAAACAGTAATACATACTCATTGGAACATGCTTTAATGTTTTAGATAGCTTTTCATGCAAAATGTGTTTGCCCCACATGCAGTGTTGGTGCAGGGTTGAATAATTAATACACATTATGAGAAAGATGTACTATGAACTGAATATGCATTGTCTAAATATGCAATAAAGCCAAAGTCTCGAGACAGGAACAGGGAGTGTAGATTACAAGGAAAAGGAGCTGGGAGGAGAATACACATTCCATGCTTATCTTCAAAGCTAAGGAGGCCACTGAAATCACATGTTTTTCTGCACTGCAAAAACACATGTTAATTCAGCACAATTATGTGCTACCTTAAAAGTAAAAAAAAAAAATTCTCTAAATTAAATGTACATTCTATAGTCAGGTTCAATCTAAACTAAACACATTAACATCCATGATAATTAAGCATGGTTTTAAATTAAAGCATTTCAGGCTGAGAGCATTTTGACGAGGCATCATTTCATGCGTTTCACTTTGCATGCACCAAAAGTGCCACTTTTAAAAAGCATTTGACTAGGCCTCATTTCATGTTTCATGTGCCATGTGTTTTCACTTGCACCAAAATAAGCGGTGCTTAATCTTGATGAAATCTTGCTCTATCACAGCAATATTCATGTGTTGGAGGACTATCGTCCTTTTCATTTCATAGCCATGGCAGTGGCCAGAATATGGGTTGCCTCAGCTTGGTTTGATCCCCTGGCACCTGGATTCCAGCAACGGTTGGGTAGATTATTAGCCACCTATAACTTAGAAAAAGGGTTATACGAAAAAAAAGTAAAGAAGGAAAGGAGAAAACATATGGGTCCCTCTTAAAAGATGGCAGGAGGGTAATTAGTAGAGGAAGACGGGACAATGGAATAAAGGCTCACCTATTCGGATAGTTAACACAGCATGTCACCTAAAACCTATTCAGGGTGGGCCGCATTTGTTAAGGGGAGATAACTGACAGGCCTAGCTCCAGGAAAGGTGGATAGTAGCAAAGTCCAATGGGCCGCAGGCATGCATGTGGCAGCAAGCCGAAAGCCTGTTACGGACAGCTGCATGCTAATGAGTCTGCATTTTAAGAAGAGGAATGAAAGAATATTAGGAAAAACCAATACCCACCCTCCGCCCCCACCCCTCCCCTGTCCAGTGAGCAAGAAACAAAAGAAAATGTATGCTAGAGTACAGGTGCAATCCGTACCGATAGTCAATAATATCATGGTGAGTCAGGGAGCCCATTTAGGACCGATTGTGCTATGCACCTACAAGCCCCTCGGGAATCAATTTCAGAATCTGGAAATAGATGGGACAGGACAGCTCCCGGAATTCAGTGGATAGAAGTGAAATAAAAGAAGCCCAAATCTTGGCGTAGTCTGATTTATTCCCAAAAGTAGCCATAGACAGCCTCTCCATACCCAGAAGATACCACTATTGATGCAGCCATTGTGTATGCTCCGGGATCCTGTCAGACTTCCACCCCCCAGAAGAACCCGGTGTGCGGCATTCAGCGCCAGCACCATATGCCTGCCTTTGATAGAGCTCAAGGGGAAGGTCAGCACATTGGGCAACCCCAAGATCGTATACGCAGGGAGTCTGGGAATGGTGGTGTGAAAGGCTCTATCAATGTTGTCGAGTATTTTCTTTCAATATCTCGTGAGCTTTGGGCAGTTCCATAGCAGATGGAGAAGGGTACCAGTTTTTTTTAGAGAAAGAGAGGTGGTATAGTTTCTAGGTTTCTAGGCACTAATGGGCAGTCCACTGATTGTTATTTGTGTAACTGACACTAATTACTGACAGTGCTATAAGGTAGAGGAGAACCACCTGCCACCCTAAACCTCTGATTGGAAAACCAACAGAACAGAGCACATTTCAGGTACCTTAGCACATGTAAAATTCAATACAATATTATTCAGACAGAAGTAAAATACAAAACAAGGGATGGATCTTATTCTCTCTTTTCTTTTTGTTTAATCAGACATCCCGAAATTCGGGGTCAATGTTTTCGAAGCCAAGCCAACACGTGTTTCGTCGCTTCTTGTACACATTAGAACATGCAACTTGTTCACGGCTAGGGTAAAACATATATGATACATTGTCAGTATTTAAACTCCTACTTTGGAAATGCACACAAATGTAAGTCCTTTTTAACACATGTGCGTCCCAGCGGCATAAGAACACCCAGTGTTGTCCTTAGTTCATTCATAAACAAATAAATTTGTTAAAAATTCGCATTGTCATTTGGACATACTGAAAGTACATATAGTGCAACATTAATTGGTTGACCATTAGACCACTACGAGACAGAATTGGTGAGCACATGAGGGCTGTCAAACAGAGTGATGCAAGATACCCTATCTCGACACACACTGCTGATTGCCAATCACAGGGACAACACAAAGATTTCTCGTTTTTTGGTATTGAGCTTGTGCCAAGACACCCAAGGGGAGGCAATAGGGAATTGCAACTACGCAAAACTGAAGCAACTTGGATACTCAAATTGCGAGTAACTGAACTCGGGATGAATATTGACCATGAGATGCATTATTTCCTTGGTAAATGAGCACCTCGGGGGCACTGAACTGTATTAATACTATCTGTTACAATATGAATTCTACTATGAACCTGAGTTAGAACGTTTTCTTTGCAAAGTGTGGACTTGTAACACATAACTACCAATGGTAATGCAATCGGATGTTTGAGAGATTTATATTATGTATATTGTCGCATAACTGTCAAAATGTCACGTACAAGTCATAGTCACTAATTTCCATAGATTCCAAGTTAGAACACACACATAAACCAAGGACAATTTATGAAGGATCTAAGATTTGGGCATTTCAACTATCTATAATTAGGACAGCTAGATGAGTAAATTAGCATTAGTGATTTGGGCGTAATCTTCACATTGGTAACTTTATTAGACCTAAGTAATCACATTGTGGCGTAATTATGTGATTCATCATCTTAAATTCATAGGGTAGACCCCACACTTATGAATTTATTATTACTTCTCTACTTTGGATAATTTTCTGAGGTTTTGAAACATATATCGAACACTACTTAATAAGTATCTTATGCGCTATTCCTCACTTACTCTACCTTTCCAAGATGGCGCCGGCCAAAAACACACACGTGATCGCGCATACGTGATCACGTGTGGTTTCCAGGGCGATGTCTTATTTACGATCATGGCGCCTTTCTGATACTCGCACTCGAGCACCCGGCGTGGAAGAGAGGCAACGCAAATTTGGCGTTTGTCTAAGGATCAAAAGGTAAGGAGAATGGGCTCCACAGACTTTTCGATTTTCAAACCATGGGCACTGCGAGACTTTTTTTTAAGTATGGGACACACGATACTACCGCATATACGCCGGGGATGACCTTGCTCTTAATTAAATATTTTTTACATGGTGCCTGCACCTTCAGCCAGTATACCGATTAATCTTCATGGCGTTTTGATTTCGGGGCAGTACTTTTAGTGGAAGACTGCCTTCTGGGTTCTAGGAACAATTCCTTGAATTGAGTTTTGGCCCACCATTCTGCCGTTACGTCCGGCTTGCTTGTCCGTGTATTTACTGAGCGAAAAAGGATTTCGCATGAACTATCACATAACAACGCACTAATTTTGCATACATACGTTTATGGCGGGGGATTTCTCCACCGTCACAACTACTAATTTGGATAGTTTGTTTAGTTTACGTTTCATATTACACTGCAAATAGATATAGTGGGTTCTCGTTCATAGAACTTGATCATTGAAATTGGGCATTCAGCTTTGTGTTTAGGTTTTGGACTGCTGATATTTGTCCGTTGAATGTTGTCGTCGTATCCTTCGGGGATTTATGTATAACACGCCACGGGACCATGTGGCTTGGAATTATCGCCGTATGAAAGGTAAATGTCCTTAATGTTACTTGTCTCCACACAGACTTCCAACATATGAGTAATGTTTTGCCTACGAATGGCTGTACCAACTAAGACCAATATATTTTTGTTTTCCTTGGAATCTTACAGAAATACACCCATGACCATACATACAGGTCAGTGTATGGTTGGTTTTCGTTGGCTTTTGGAGCTTCTTGAGCTATATCTAGCTCAGCCACACAACCTCTGGTGTTTAGATGATCTAGGGAGTTTAAGGTTTCGGTCTTGCACTCTGGGATACTGGATTCCATCTATATATGACTCACATGTGCTCTTCAGTACAGAAAGAATCACATATATTGCTAATGCTTGGACACATAATAGACATACTTCTCACAAGCACAGTTTGGAGTTTCACTTTTGTAATTCAGTGAATCTGTAATGTTTCACTACATGTACTTTCAATATGTCCAAATGACAATGCACATTTTTAACGAATGTATTTGTTTATGAATGAACTAAGGAAAACACTGGGTGTTCTTTTGCCGCTGGGGCGCACATTTGTTAAAAAGGACTTACATTTGTGTGCATTTCTAAAGAAGTAGTTTAAATCCTGACAATGTATCATATATGTTTTACCCTAGCTGTGAACAAGTCACATGTTCTAATGTGTACAAGAAGCGACCAAACACGTATTGGCTTGGCTTGGAAAATATGGACCCCGAATTTCGGGATGTCTGATTCAACAAGAAGAAAAGAAAGAATAAGATCCATCACTTGTTTTGTATTTTACTTCTGTCTGAATAAGATTGTATTGAATTTTACGTGTGCTAAGGTACCTGAAATGGGAGAAGGGTACCAGGGCTACCACAGCCGAGCCAGCAGATGCCATCACATTGGGAGTTCCACTTGGCTAGGCGGGCAGGAGCGTGGTACCAGCAGGATACAATTTTAAATGCAGTTACCACGTGACCCATGGAGTGCACAGTTTGATGGGACCTATAGAAGACATCCTCCCACTCCTTGTCTGATAGGGTGCGTCCTAATTCTGCCTCCTACAATCTCTGTCCAGCTGCTCGAGCTTTCTTGACGCCCTTAGTGAGGAACAAGTATATTTCGGAGATATGTTTGCGGTCATCTTTCTTAAGGAAGGGCCACCTCTCGAACAACAGCATCAGTCTACCAGCCAAAGGTCATATTGTAGTACCGGTCACCCAATGCAACAGTAGGTATGCCTTAAAAGGTCTGAGCAAGCAAGGCCATAGTCCTCTTGGAGCAGTTTGAAGGGAAGTGACCCTGAAGGTTGAACAGATGTCCTAGGCGTTTACACCCACCCTCCAACCACCGCGAGCTGACCCCTTTATCCATCCTGGGCGGGAAGTCAGAATTTGAAGAGATCAGTGTCATTGGAGAGGGGAAATTAGTAAGTTGAGCCCGCGTGGACACCCTATCCTAAGCGAGCAGAGTGGAGCGGGTAACCGGCGAGGAATATAGTCCCCAGGAGCGTGCGGACCTAGGCAACCATGCTCCCTCCAGATACGGTGGCCCGCCACTGTCTGGTCCATGAAGACCCAATACTTCTCCATCATGGGACGGTTCCATTCCACGAGGTAGCGCAGCGGTGAGGCTTGAAAGTAGCTTGGGATGTTGGGCAGGGCAAGACTTCCCTCCTTCTTAGGGCACTGTAGCAGAGTCTTCTGAAGCCGGCAAGGGATCGGACCCCAAATAAAACGCTCAATCTCGGTTTGTATGTGTAAGAGGGAGTTTGATGGGGGCTGTAAGGGAAGTGTTTGAAAAAGATACAAGGCCCGGGGTAGTACATTCATTTTAACAGCAGCCAGCCTCCCAAACCACAACAAAGGCAAGAGCCGCCAGGGGGCCAAGTCCTTGCGGATGCGAGAGGGCAGGGTCATATTGTAGTGTAGTTCCTATTTTCCCAATAGGCCCTGCGCATTGGAATAACATAAACAGTAGTATCGACGTAGAAGTGCGGATCTTCCAGGCCTCTACTGACTATGCTAAACTTAATTGGGTTTGTTACCAACTAGCTCAGAGGTCACTGGAAACTTTCTTGACTGAATAGGAAGTGATCAGCTTCCCTGGTACAGACAAGAAGGGATTCAGTTTTCCAACAACCGTGCAACATGACAACTTTGCTCCTCAAATAAGAGTCAATCTCTAGAGTCGTGTGAAACAATAGACAGTTATTTTACTCAGTCAGTTGTTGTGCAGATTACTTTCACAATATGTGGAGAATAGAGAGACGGGCGTTTTCAATAAAAGGTATTATTTATTGAACAGTCTTTCTTCTCGTACAAGAGAAATGAATTGCCACAATTGCAAGACTTGTTATTATAAAAAGTGCGTACAGTAAGATGAGTATTGCGAAATAATACTGTAAAAGCATTGATATGGTTTCTTAGCCATACAATGGTTTAAAATGAATAAAACATATATATACATTCATATATACATTAGGCTAACATACTCAACTGGTGCTTCTAACTACGCCTACCCCAGTATACCTGACCTAAGCCTAATACTTGGAAGGGGAGTAAGTAAGTAGCTTTAAGTTAAGTTGGTTTTGCCAAGGTTTGCTTCAAGAATTCTCTCTAAGGGTTTAGTCAACACCATACCTCTGGAATAGAATGTTGGAGGTCTTGTATCTCCTTCAGGATTCCATATCCCAGTCACTCGCAAGAGTAGGCTGGAAACGCCGGAGCTGGATTTTCTCGGCAGGAGAAAAGACAGCGTCTCTCTCAGCGCGACGAGGAGGAGGAGGAGGGGCAGTGTCCGCGGGCAGCTTGCATCTGCTGGGCTCTTGCAGGGGGACAACTGTTCAGCTCCTGTGTTCACCACACCATTGTTCGCTCGTATCAGCATTAGCTTGACAGCGATAGCTTCAGCGTTTGCTTAAGGCAACGTTGGTAATATTTATACCTGAAAGGTGCCTTGTTTGACGTAAGTTTTTGGACATAAGACGTCAATAAAGATGTCACTAGGAAGTGATCGTCTCTCAGTGCTCATTAGAGTTCTATTACTAATCAAAACATAGCAAGCGGGGCTTTCCAAGGTTGCTGAGTTTTTATCTTGTTGAAGAACTCGGAGTGTTAATCTAGGATTCTTAGATAGTGGCTTCTGCTATGTCATTTGCACTAATTAGCTGCAAAGGCAGTTGCGCAGAGGAAGCGATTCTGAAATGTGGCTCTGTTCGTGTGAGGCCAGAGACGAGTTTCTGAATATTGCATTTGATCGGTTATGCCAATATAGGGAATAAATGGATTTATAGCCGTATAGGGGCATAAGGTCACAGTATCGATCAGGGTCCTAGATTAGAACGCGACAATATAATTTACTTCCACTGTCTTAGCCAAACTTGTATAAAGAACCAGCCTGAGGTATGTTATACACTCCATGCCCCAGTCGAAAGTAAATTGGGCACGCAAGGCGTCCACCGTCTCTTGTGTTACAGTAAGATTCAGTACTGAAGGAGGGTAATTAAATGTACAATAAGACTCCAGTATGTTACCGGATTGTATTGGAGAAAACTGTCTTATTTATTCGTTCCTAAATGTTGTTTTCTTTATAATAATGATGAAGCTGGTATTTTGCTCCGAGCTCATATGCTGCTGTTTAATGTTCACCCCCATGAAATATTCTTGTATTTAAAGTATTGGTGATGATTCAATAAAAAAAATAAAAAAGAAATGAACAAATTGAGGGGTTTGTTTTGTCATAGAAATTATGGTTAGTGCTATAGAAAACAAAATAAAGACATATTTTCTATGAGTTCTTAAATATGTTCCTCATCCATTTCAGTAAAACATTCTGACATGTAGACTGAAACATTAACTTTCAGCACCAGTAGAAACCTCACAAATAACTCCCTGGTGATTAACTGCAGGTTTACCACAGTGTTCTAATGAGCAAATAGAGTGCCAACATACTGAATTTATGACAAAAGTGATGCATGCCTGAATGTCATCTTGATGGCATAAAAGCTTGCATACATTTCATCATTTGAGAAGAGAAATGTGAGAGTTTGAAAAAAATAGTAATTAGGAGAATTTATTTCCCCCATTGACTTCTATTGAAACAGGGGCAATTTCAGGCAGGAGAAAGCCAACATTAGACAATGTTTTGCTTTAAAAGTCAAGCATCTCCTGCCTGAATCGGGTCTATTGGCATGTAGGAGTTTTGAATCGATTAAGATGACTTCAAGTGTGCCACACGTTTGATATAAATACAGAATGTTAGCAGCAAGCTGGCCATGCAGGGCAAGTAATCTGTCCACAGAGGGCTGGGCAGATTGGGCAGGGGCATGCAGATGGTGAACAGAGGCAGAAGATGGTCAGGGACATCAATCTAACCACGCATGCAGGGAGGCATGGGCAAGGTCAGCACAATGGGCAGTTGGGGGTAGGAGGGAATGGCAAGGACAAGCACATGGAGAACAGAGGGAAAGGAAGGGGGCACAGCAGGGCAGCAAGCTGACCATGGAAGGCAGACTGGAGGGGCCAGGGGCATGCAGTCCTGCCTAGTTTCCCACGACCATGCGTGATGTGCTGTGCCAGTTCATGTTTTTTCTTTGAATCCTGGGACTTGGACTTGGAGTCTTGTTTATGCTAATATAAAACAGGATAGCAAAGAAAGGGCCAACGGCAGACCAAGATCAAGCACATCCAATCCACATGTACAATAAATTTGGAAGGTGGTGCAATCACTACCCACACCCGCCATCCAGAGGGGTCAGTAGTAGCCAAATTCTCAAAAAATAAATGGAAGATGCACTCGTTTTGAAGTCAATATACACATGTCGAAATCTGTTCCAGAATTGCTTCTTTTTATTCGATTAATCTTTTTAAACTGGCACACAGCCAACGTGTTTCGTTCCCGATTTTTGCCACAGTGAACTTCGTCAGGGCTCCATTATAATCAGATGGTAATTGGCAGTAAGAAGTGTAAATGGTGGTATTAGGTCTCATAGGGCATAAATAGGGCACAATACCAGTATAGTTGATAAAATCTCGTGCCTCAAAATAGTAGGCTTGCAAATATCCTATGTAGTAAAATCGAAATGAAGAAAAGGTCCAAACATTACTTATTCGTCAAGGGACTGTGTAAATATAAAGTCATGCTGTATCAATTAGTAAAACGGTGTCTCCCCGTATATCGGCATAATAAGGTTATTAATAGACACTTGTGTCCCGTGATGTGGGAATCCTGGGACACTTTTCAAGCGTCAGTAGCGCGAGTCCCCTCCTGTCGGCAGGGTGGATGCTGGAGGATCGGGTCCCATCCCAGCTGGGTCTTCCAGGTGCAGGATGTTGCAGGAAAGCAGGCAACAGAAATGCGGGCCAAGCGACCGCCCTGCAAGTGTCATTCCAGAGTCAATTCTGATATGGCCCAGGCCTATGTTGTGTATTACGATTCTGATAGCAAATATGGTCAATTGACATTTACCCTTCAAGTCAGGATACATTGTTTATTTCCACATAGCCAGTCTCCCTACTGTGCTCTAGGTATGTCCCAGCTTCTTTGTTGCACTATAGTAATGTTTTATTGAAAAACTGGTGTTGCCGTTACTATGTCGATATTCCATGGATTTCACGCCCCCCATTATTGGGAGCGATCCATCCACTCTACATTGGATGCTATTCTGACCCCCATTTAATGTTGTGTCCACCTATGAAACCTGATGGATCCTTTTAGATGAGGGCTAGGAGCGTCTATCAGGGGGAGACCTGTCATTAAAGAACTCCAAAGACTGTGGATTTAATGCCAGAGGCGCTACCATGTCCCTCTTTGAAACCCTCATTTATGTCTGGGCATTATTTATTTTGCTACATTAATATTTCAGAAGATGCTCTCAAGTAAGTAGGCCGCTCTCCGTTTCTAGTACATATCATGTGCAAAGTAATTTTCCTGGTTTGTTCTGTTTTGTCTGTTGAGGCAATGGGAGGCCTCTGGCTACTGTTTTACCATTATAAGCACTGTATGTAGGTTGCCAAGGCCTTTGACCTTTTTTAACCGTGGGATGGCATTATGTTTTGTGTAACAGTGATGCCCCTCACTCCTCTCCTTTAACCCACAGGTCTTGAAGTTGTACCGCCCACTGTCATGGCGCAGTGTCTGAGCACCCCATTTCTTAAATCTTCTTCCCTGAAAGAGATGCTAATTGGAACCATCTTCATATGCCACTTTTTAACCTCTCTGAAAGAAACAGTTGGGTGGCTGCGTGTAGCGGATGTAGGTGCCAAAATGTCCCCAATCACTTTAACATGATCCCCCTCATTCACGAGCCAACGGGTTGACCGGTTTGCAATTATTCATGTGACTTGGTCTTCAATGGTGGCCACTTGGTGCCTGCAATCCTAGATTAGGATCTTCAGTATAGTGGGGGCTAGCAAGTCATTTGTGCCATGCACCAGCCCATACCCCCATGTGTCAGGTATGAATACTGAAGGCAGTCCCCTGTAGCAGTCACCGCATGTTGAAGAGAAGCTGGTGCTGTCTCAAGAATATAGAAACGTGAAATTTCTAAAAATGTCAACACTTTCTGATTGTGCACCAAACATTTGGAAGAGTCGTTTACTTGAAATTAAGTGACTAAAACATTCTCTTTTTTTTGTAACAATGTTTATTGATTTCGGGTCCTAATAATTCACATCTTGCAAAACAATTAAGCAAGGCTCTCATTGTAGTACAACCTATGTGGCTATTGTGAAGCTTCGACAGGGGTAAATGGTTCAATACAAAACAGCTATAATGCTTAACAATCAAAATCAAACAGCAGATCACAACATTAAATAGCATATCAGTGACAGCTGCTGCATACAAAAGGTGGTGGGTGGGGGAGGAGAGGCGCACAGGATGGGAAGCGTGTGGGGATTGGGGTAGTTTAATAATAAAAACAAAAAAGGAAAACTTACAGTTGCAGGCCGCCTCCCACGTCACGCCTGCTCTTTCCTCTTCTTTGTCCCAGCAGACACTGGGGCTGTATCAGACTCCCTGTCCAATCCCAGTTCTGATCTCTTGCTATCAGAGCAGCACTTGGATTGGCCTGAGTGGGCCGAAAAGACCTCAGTCAGGCACAGGGAGTGTAATATTTTCTAGCTAACGCGACAAAGAATTTTCAATTCTATTAAGGACACGGAGGCGAGAATTATGCTTCTCAATCTTTACTACAGAAACAGCAGCAAAGGGTTAAACTTTAAACAGCATACCCCGGAAGGACAACCCCCTCCATGTCTGCTCCAATCAACACACAATGTCACCAATAAAAGTGCCAGAAGTTCTTGTCATTTCCTCTTTCTTTGCGAATGTCCATCAATTGTAACATGACTGAACCCAAACTTGACGCTGAACTGCGTCAACGACCATCCTCTTCTAACCGTAGAAGACCGGTCCAAAGTATTGGCAGAAACAGCTCACACTTCAGGACTGCTTTCCTTGGTTGCCTGAAACAAGAAACACACCCATAACAACCAATCTCAGACTGAATATAACAGTCACAGTTTGACAAATCGATTGGGAAAAAATAAGAAGTCAAAACATTAACATTTAAATATACAGTCAATTAGTATTATTGATCATGAAAAACATGTAATACGGTAAGTAATCAATCCTGGGTGGGATAATTCTCACCTGCCCTTAATAGAATTGAAAATTCTTTGTCGCATTAGCTAGAAAATTTTACATTCTATGTCAGTCCACGGAGGTTCAAATTATGCTAGTTTAAAGTTGTTCCACCACCACAGACGCAACATCCACAATAGGTTTGTGTTAAAAGGTCTTAAAAGTGGATTCAGAGGACCAGTCCGCAGCAGCCATAATATCTGTAACCTGGACCCAGCCGTCAAGGCTTTCAATGCCATGGACCCTCTCACCGAGTGGGCACCAAATTGGGAGGAATCAATTCCCGCTTGGGTCAATAATCATGTTATCCACCTGGCCAGAGTAGAGGAAGAGACTGGGAGGAAAGGTCTCTGAAGCAATATCAACAGTTTACCTGCCACATCATTCCTGAACTCTCTGGTACAATCCTCATAGACTTTTAAACATTGCACAACACACAGTTTACTATGATGAGGAAAAGCAGGATAAGAAATGCATTTAGAATGAGTCTTAGTACGACGTGAAATCGTGAAAGAAACTCCAGACGGAATAAATACTCTACCTGCTATATCCAAAGCACGTACATCCGACACACATCTGCATGTAATAAGGCATAATAAAAGTGTCAATTTGGCAGACAATTGTTTGCGCGACAACCCTTTATTGACTGGCCATGTTTTCAAATACCTCAGAACTATGGAAACATCCCATAATGTCTGGTATCTAGGTTGAGGTTGATTCACCAACCTGATACCCCGTACAACCTTACAGACTGGTCTACCATCCACATGTGGATGTCCCGCCGAAATGGTCGATCGAATATTTTTCACCGTCCTGTAGGCCATGCCTGATTTAGCAAATTCAGATAAAAAATTTACGATAACAGGGATACCCGAACCTAAAGGATCACTCTGTCGTTCACCACACCAACGCACCCATTGTTGCAAAGCAGACTTGTATCATTTGTGCGTGGAAGGTGCCCAAGACTGGGAGAGAAAAAAGAGAGTGTCCTGTGAAACTCCCGGCACTTGCCAGCGTCGCCGGAAAGTCTCAACACCATGAGAGGTAACTGGCCCTGCAGGACTAAGGGATGAAGAAGGCCCAATGAATCCGTGAACAACTCTGGGAATGACCTGATCCGAACCGGTGGTGCACACGATAAGCTCATTGACACCGGAAACCAAGCTTGCGCCTTCCAAAATGGGGATACTAAGACTATCTCCGCCCCTTGCCTGCGCATCTGCGCCAACAACCTCAGAATCATGACGAAGGGGGGAAAGGCATACAGAATGCTCGTCGTCCACAATTGAAGAAATACGTCCGAGCTGATCGCTAACGGATCCGGACGCCAACTGTAGAACAGGGGAAGTTGTCTGTTGAGTCTGGATGCAAAAAGATCCTGCGCACACGGTCCCCATTTGGAATTTAATGCCTGAAACACACTGGGATGAAGTCTCCAATTGCTGGAGTCCCTCAGAAATCTGGAGTTCCAATCTGCTACCACGTTTGATGAACCCAGAATGTATTCCGCCGTCACTGAAATGAGGTGAGCCAGGCAGTAGTGCCAAAAATCCTTGGCTATTTCCGCTAGAAGTCGGGATCTGGTACCACCCAGGCGGTTGATATAACGTACCGCAGACACATTGTCCAGACGCAGTAGAATACAACTCGCTCGCTGAGGGGACAGAGTTCGAATCGCAAATGACCCTGCCGAGAGTTCGAGGCAGTTGATATGAAGACTCAGTTCCTCTTGGGACCACCGTCCCCCGGTCTCCCTTGTCCCACAACGAGCTCCCCAGCCCCACCGGCTGGCATCGGACTCTATGATGGCATCCGGACTCGCCGCAAAGATGGCCCTGCCATTCCAAGCGTCCATGTGCTCTAACCACCAATTCATCTACAAGCGCGCCTCCCGCGAGATCGTTAACTGCTCCGCATAGTGTAAACCTCTGCGGAGATGTAGAATCTTCAACCTCTGTAAGGCCCTGTAATGTAACGGGCCGGGAAAAATCGCTTGTATGGACGCCGCCAACAAACCCACGAGGCGGGCTAACGTCCTCAATGATATTGTCTGAGAGGCAAGCGCTTTCCTCAATTCTTTCTTGATCGCTATCCTCTTTGTGAGAGGCAAAAGTAGTTGAGAGGTCAAGGAATTCACCTGAAAACCTAAGAAATCGATTACTTGCGAAGGTACCAGAAGAGATTTCGGAACGTTGAGGAGAAATCCCAACTCCTGGAGGAGTTGGATTGTCCAAGATAGATGGAGTTGCACCACCTCGACCGAATGACCCATGATCAGAATATCGTCCAGATAGATTATGAGTCTGACCCCTCTCTCCCTTAACCACTGAACTACCGGTCTCATGAGTTTCGTGAAACACCATGGAGCGGACGAGAGACCGAAGGGCATAGCCATTGAAATTGTAGGAAGCGCCGGTGAGGCGGGAAAATGGCGACCGCCAGGTAGGCATCTTTCAGGTCCAACCTGACCATCCAATCCTGACTTAACAACATGTCTCTCAAGAGATGAATCCCCTCCATTTTGAAATGGCGGTATACTACTCCCACATTGAACTCTTTCAAGTTCAGAACCAGACGAAAATCTTGATCTTTCTTGGATACCAAGAAGTTCGTACTCACAAAACCGTGTGGATGTGGATCCATCTGCACTATCACCCCTTTGTTCAGTAACGATTGAACTTCCTCGTCGATGAAACTCATTTCTACTGGGAAAAAACTTGGAGTCGCATAAAATTCAATGCGAAAACCCCGTACCGTCTGTCTTATCCACGGGTTGGGAGTCAGGGCCTCCCATCTGGGAAGGAACTGCGCAATACGACCTCCCACCATATGATCTCCCCAATGAAAAATGGGTACCTGCATAGGATGAGTCTCCAGACTGGAACTGCTGGCCTCTGTAACCTCCTCATTGTCCACGACCCCTGTCACCTCTGTTGCGGGACAGGTAGAACTTAGATCTCTGGGAACCTCCTCTGCCCCATTGTTCTGCACATCTAGAGGTCTGATTGCCACCTCGACCGGACCCTCGACCTCTGTAACGGCCGGCCCTGTTAAAAACCCCTGAAGGAAAAACCTGTTTGATGTTGGCCTGTGCCTTATCCAAAGCAGAAAAAGTGGCCACATATTTGCCGATCTTTTTGACGAAGTCATCACCAAACAACATGCCATTGCCATTTTTCCATAGTAGCCATCTCAGCCAGTTGGGGTCGATTCGCATGAGAAAAGACCTCCTCCTCTCCGTGGATAACGTCATGTTGGCATTGCCCCAAAAGCACATGGCGCGTTGCGCCCATTTCATAATGTCGGAGGAATCCAGGGGGACACCCTTATCCTTTGCTGTGACTACAGCATCGAAGATCTTAGTGAGCGGACCCGAGACATCTAACATTTTGTCCTGGCACCCTTTCCAGGCCCTATCCAAACCTTTTTTGGGATCTTTGGCGAATTTTCGCATGAATGGCGCCATGTTTGGATCCAATTCTGGCGTATCCGCCACCTTCCCCAACAGCAACGGTCGGGGACATTCTGATTGCAAGGTGGCCCTGACTTGACTCTCAAACCTCTGACGCAAATTATTTGCACATAGTGCGCCACCTCAACACAAGGAACCCATTCAGTGGACCTAGGGTGAATCAAGTTCTGTGGATTAAAGAGTAGGTTCTTTGGTGTCATGTCCTCATGTGCATCATAAAACATATGTTTGGTCTTCTTGACCCTCTTCTTGGGTGTCACTGAATCGTCATCGGAATCTGTTGTATCCTGGGTAGCCAGAGAAGAGTCTCCTTGCGTATCCCTGCCTGCCAGGGAGCCATGGTCCATCAGAACATTCATGGCCATTTTGACCAGGACTTCAGCCGAAGCCTGTGGGGCAGAAGTGTCCTTACAAGACGACCTAAACTTTCTTTTCCCATAAGATTTTAGGGGTTTCGCCAGGGGCTTCAAGGCCCTGATAAGCGCCTTATTCACCAAACCCTGGACGTGGGTATCCTGGGCTTCCACAAGGTTCTTCACCAATTCATCCACATAAGGCTCTCCTTATTCCTCATAAATATTATACTCTACCCACTTATCCTCCTCCTCAGGGTAGTGCGCCATTACACAGTATAGGAGGGATGAAGGAGATTCTGGGGGGAAGTAACCCAAGGGCAAAGACCTCCTATAGGTATACCTGTACAGAACAACTTGGGTCACAGCAACTGGCTGTGTAAGAAAAAATATATATATATGAAAAAAATAGAGGTCTATAGAAAAGAACTGGTGGCAGGAGCACGGCCTGAAACTCCCCTAGTGCAAAGCACTGCTCCGGAATGCACTCCGGTAAGGGTTCAAACTGAGCCGGAGACTTGACAGGCAATATGTCAACATGGGTGAAGACCCAGTGACTGAAAACGAAACCGGCTAACCGGCTCTCCGCACCTGTGCACAAGTCATAGAACGTGGGGCTTTGAAAGAGCCTGCTCTCCTCGCGCACCAAAGTGCGAAGCTCCGCTCCCTCGCCACCGCCCCTAAATGAATTGAAACACGTCGGAGGGGCACTGAAGCCTCACTCCCCTGTCAGCGGTTCGCGCCTGCACAAAGGCAATAAGTACCGAGCAATGCGCGTCAGGCATCAAATAATAAGAAAACGCACATGTAGGGAGGGCATAAACGGCTCAAACCTGGGTAAAACAGCACCGGAACAAAAGCGCAATGAAGGCAATACAGCGCGCAATACAAAATACCAGAAACAGTAATCAAATAAGCACACATAAAAACAAGAAATAGAAAGCCCCTCCAGGAGCGGACCTGGAGGGGGTTGTCCTTCCGGGGCATGCTGTTTAAAGTTTAACCCTTTGCTGCTGTTTCTGTAGTAAAGATTGAGAAGCATAATTTGAGCCTCCGTTGACTGACATGAATCTTTACTGTTTCTCTAACTCGGCTGTTCAATACAATACAGCTGGGTTAGATATGTGCGTATGTGTGTATGTCCAGCCGGAGACGGACGGCTAAACACACATGGGCACTTAGAGACTGCACATAGCACTCCTCCTCCACTCCCATGCCCGGGCCCCAACACTCCCAGTTGCCTAAAAACAAAACGATAATGAAATATTATTATCTTTTTTAGCTACTGGCTTTGAGCCAGTGGGGCGATGCTCCTCCTCCATTGTGGAGGAGCCGCCCCACAGCATTTCCTAGTCCATCCAGGTGGCGCATCCTTTCTTGTCAGGTGTATAACCCTAACGATCATCCAGCCTGTGTGACAACGAACCCCACACCCCCCATCTACATCCGAAGGCAGGAGTCAGCAGTTTACCAGCAAATCAGACAGGAAGTAAGCACCCCCCCAAACTGTATGAGACCCTCCCCGCGAGGGTGCCAGGCAGGACTCCACATACAATGTATCCCACAAGTGTAGTCCAAAAAAAGTTAACGCAGCCACTGCTCATCCTCCGAACATCACCTTTACTAATAATTTGCCTCAACCCTCTTTATTCTGCTACTGATGCTGAATGTGAGTTTTGTTGTAAATGTGTTATATTGTTTCAAATCTGTTTAAGAATTTGATTTGAATATTGCACTGTATATACAGTTTTCAGATGCATGCTCACTGATCGTTCCAACCTACAATAGCCTCTAAATATTTCAATTAAACTACTATAAATTGTTTTAAACAAGAACTGGTTACTTTTGAAAGAGTGCATGGAACTGTAAATGTGGCATTTATAAAGAAACTGCTGTACCATTGAACATTGGTCCACGAGCCATGACGTATATTAATATATAAATACAGATTTATGACGTATGTGATATTTAATTGTTCCTTTTAATCGGTTAATAAAAGCTTGCCAATCAAACTGTAATTACGTGTTCTTTTTCTATCAATGTTAGATGGATTACAGTCATAAGAACAGGAAGTAGGTCACAAGTTCTGTAAATAAAATTATTGATAAGATTTTATGGCAGGTCATAAGGCTGCTTTGCAGGAGGTGATAATAACACCACGAGTGCAAAGGACTTTGCCTTGAATGGAATAATGCGGCTATTTTTAGATAAACTATTTCCTTGGCAAGTCATGTCATGACTTTTGTAGTCATAGGTGTGGAGGAGATATAAGTCCGATGGCTAAATTATAAACTCAGGTTCCAGGAAAAGGTAAAACCCCAAAAACCCCACTTGGACAAAACCGGAGGAAAACATTATATCTCAATTAGCCTCAAAAACAGACTTAACTACATTTATAGTGCTTAGAAACACGCACACATTGCTTTAAGCACTATACATAAATAGATAACAGAGAAAAATAGACAGCACCACTTGTTATAGTATTCCAGAATGTTCAAATGAATGTGGAAATTCTAATAAATTGATTAGGGTTCATATGTTCATAGTAGGGATGTGTCTGGAATTATTTGGCATACTCTAACTGTATCCCATATGCTTTTCAATGCATTATTACCTTATAATAACCTTTTCGTGAATTTCAAATATTTGGGGAAACGCCAGTTATTCAGAAGTTTGAGCTTGTAGAATGTAGTAGGTCATTTCCATTTACCCAAAGTATTGATTGATCTACAGAGGTTGTCAAAACCAATTTACTTATATCTGCTTCCAGTCTTTGATTACTAAAACCTCTTAAAAGACACTCCTCCTTTCACACTTTGTTTACCAAAAGAAAAAAGCTACATGAAAGATGAGTGTGTAAAGAGCGTCACCCTGCTCCCTAGAATGTCCTGTCCTAAGCAGTAACATCACCAGGCATAGTTTAGAAGGTGAGTCTGAGGTAGATTGTAAAACTAGGTCTGGCACAAGGAAGAGTGTAATATGTGAAATGAAGATTGCCACTAAATAATCCAGACAGTATCACCTGGTCCCGCTGTTTCGTCCCAGTCAATACTTAGATGAGGATGCCCCAAGGAGACACAGCTAGATGGACACAGAGACCAAATTGCCGCAGGTACATCTAAATTTATTGAAAAAACAATTGGATTACAGAATAATTCTCTGAACCAAAAAATTCTCTACCAAAACAACTACCGTTGGGTGGAAGATGCCCATTTGATGTGTTGCAAATGTTGGTGACCAATACCTCCAGTATCTGCACAAGAGGTAACCACACCTTGTGGAGGGCAGTTCCAAATGATCTGGGGCAAATGAATGGGCATGAGATGGTTTTCATACTCATAGGGCCAGCGCCAAAGGTTATAAATAAATATTCAGATTACCTCAGAGAGGTAGCTCGATTCACATGGATTCACAGCATTCTCCCATACGGGAGGGCATGTAATTGTCATTGCATGTATATAGCGCATACTACCTTGACAAGGCGTCAAAGCGCTTTTTCGGCTAGTAGCACTCTAACCGGAACCCAAAAAGAATTAGTGGTGAATTAGTATAGGGAGATATTAAATGAATTTGAGCGGTAGACATGTGAGTTTGGTATTTGGATTGAAAAAGGATAGTGGAGGAAAGAGTTTGCATTTATATGGCGCTTGATACCCCTGATGAGGTAATGAAGTGAATTTCAGCAGGTAGCATGCTTCTCCAGAATCCAAAACAGGATTAGTGGCGAATTAGTATAGGGAAATATGAAATTTGAGCGGTGGACAAGTTAGTTTGTTAGTTGAATTGAAAAGGATAGTGGAGGGATAGAAGAGGGAAGGGTCTAGAAATGTGTTTTCTTGGGAGCTTATAGTAGTAGTAGGAGGTTTGGTATGAATAAAGAGGAGGTGGAGGAGGAAGAGTCCGAGGGAAAGGTTTAGAAAGGCTTTTATGGGGTAAACATCCTTTACGACTAATGTGTTACAACCCATGCCATTACCCCGCATTTTTTACTCCGCAAAATCTTTTACAACGCAGGTCTTTGCTCTGCAAAGCATTCTCCAAAGCAACGCACGGTGGTGTTAAAATAGTAAATTGTGTTGTAATGGGGAATGCATTGCAATGGATTGCGTTGGTAATCCCTGCGTTGTAAAAGATTTTACGGAGTAAAAAATGTGGGGTAATGGCACACATTAAAAACGTGTGCGGAGTAAAGTGCCCTATTCTTGTATGGGAGTTCTGATTAGTAAAAGAGGTATGAGATGATGTAAAGAGGGGTAGAGGAGGGAAGAGTCTGGAAAGGAATATTTTATGGATAACAGTAGTAGAAAGGGGTTTGGGATGAGTCCGAGAGTTGACGTTGAGGATAAATTTAGAGAGGTATAGTATGAGAAATAGGTTAGTGCATTTGAGAGAGTAGTAGAAGGTTTGGGATGAGTCAGTCTGGTTTTGTGCGTGTGCGTGTGTGTGTGTGTGTGTGTGTGTGTGTGTGTGTGTGTGTGAGAGAGAGAGAGAGAGAGAGAGAGAGAAAGCATCTGCATATTGGCCTAAATGGATGCCCACCTATATGTCTTGTGAGCTTTGAAGTTTTGCGACTGAATGTCAGGTGGTCTCTGCACATGGTTTAGCAGTCTGTGATCTATTTAAGTGCATACATGTAGGTTGGGCGTCTCTGTGCGCATACACCACAAAACCTCAAAGAAATTGCCTTTGACAGCACCTTTTCATTATGAAGCTTTTCTGTAATTAATCAGTAACACTGTTGTACAGTAGCTAGCGAGCAGGAAATAAGAAAATAATCTGAAGTCGATTGTGAAAGGCAATGCAAATCTGCCCTAAAAGGTAGACTTTGTACCCTCAATGTTCTCATGTGAGTAACAATTATTTAACCAGGAAGCACTCAATACATATTTTTAAAGACTGTAAAGACGTGCCCATCATTTTTAAACATGAAAGAAAAAAGAGTAAATGCATTTTGTGTCTCCATTTCCGCAATGCACCTCAAAATCAGGGACCACAGGTAAGCCTAGGAAATGTAAGCTAAGGTTTGGCAGAAAATATTACCATATTTACCTTGAAAGTAATGGTGACATTTCATGTGGCTTGTCAAATGGTAAGTGTGGATAACATTTTGAAAGAAGATAAAATATAGTAGGATCTATGTTGATACAACGCATGCTTTTACAACGCATTTTTTACAACGCAAAAACTTTTACAACGCATGTATTTACAACGAATGTTTTTACAACGCAGGTACCTTTACAACGCATACCATTATAACGTAAGTATTGGTAAATATATATTAATTTTATAATCGTAAATTAATTAAAAAAAATATAATTTAATTTAAATGTAATTTTAATTTATTTTTACCCTGTACCCCTGTACCCTCAAAACCCCAAACTGACCCTGAACCCCAAAAATACCCCTTTACCCAAAAACTAAAAACTGACCCTGAACCCCAAAAATACCCCTTTACCCAAAAACTAAAAACTGACCCTGAACCCCAAAAATACCCCTTTACCCAAAAAGTAAAAACTCACCCTGAACCCCAAAAATACCCCTTTACCCAAAAAGTAAAAACTGGCCCTGAACCCCAAAAATACCCGTTTACCCAAAAACTAAAAACTGACCCTGAACCCTAAAAATACCACTTTACCCAAAAACTAAAAACTGACCCTGAACCCCAAAAATACCCCTTTACCCAAAAACTAAAAACTGACCCTGAACCCCAAAAATACCCCTTTACCCAAAAACTAAAAACTGACCCTAAACCCCAAAAATACCCCTTTACCCAAAAACTAAAAACGGACCCTGAACCCCAAAAATACCCCTTTACCCAAAAACTAAAAACTGACCCTGAACCCCAAAAATACCCCTTTACCCAAAAACTAGAAACTGACCCTGAACCCCAAAAATACCCCTTTACCCAAAAACTAAAAACTGACCCTGAACCCCAAAAATACCCCTTTACCCAAAAACCCAAAACTGACCCTGAACCCTAAAAATACCCCTTTACCCCAAACATATTACATTTAAAATATAATGATATACTTACCAATACTTACGTTGTAATGGTATGCGTTGTAAAGGTACCTGCGTTGTAAAAACATTTGTTGTAAATACATGCGTTGTAAAAGTTTTTGCGTTGTAAAAGTTGCGTTGTAATGGTATGTCGTTGTAAAAGTTGCGTTGTAAGTGATGTTTCCCAATATAGTAACCTAGGTCCAGATGTACGACCATTCCATTTTGCGAGTCGCAAATTGTGATTTTTTACAACTTGCAAAATGGAATTTACAACAGTGTTGCAAGGGACCTGCCTCATTGATATTCATCAGCCAGGTCACAATTTGCAACCCATTGGGAATGGCTGGTACTCACAGGGATGGTGGCCTGCTGGGATGAGAAGACCACCATGTCTTTGACTGTTTTTTTAATAAAGCAGTTTATTTTTTAAATACAGTCCATTTTCTTTAAATGAAAACGGGATGCATTACAAAAAGAAACATGACATGTTTCAGCTTCATTTATTAAGAGTAGGCTACGTTCTGTGGGACCACTGCCTGGTCTCAAAAATATTTGCGACCACATTTGCAAAGGGACCTTAGAGACCCCTTCCCATTTGCAACTGGTCTGCCACAAACTTTCCATTGGCTGTAAAATGTGAATGTTTTGCATGTGCATTTTGGTCGGAAAACATTAGTACATGGCACTACAAGTCTCTATTGGGGATGGACGCCCTTGGCACGGTTCTTCCTAATAGCGGGACGCAAACCCTATTTTGTGAGTCGGTAATAGGTTACCGACTCTCAAAATAGGGTTTGTACATTCTGCAGACATAGTTAGCGGTCGCACTGCTAAAAACAGTCGTACATGTGGCCCCTAGTGATCAGCCATGCTCTCATGATAACTTCTACTCTGGGGGTCCTATGAACTCTAATGCACATTCTTATGGGTGCCTCACTAGTCTTTAAACAGCTAGTCTCTGAATGTCGACTATGTGTTTCTTTTAATAATGAGGACTAACTTGTTTTCTAATTAAATAAATCTTGCTACACGTATATTTTTGCTTAACACTTCAGGTTTGTAGTGAGGTTCTTGAGGACTCACAATGTCTGCGATGTGATGCTGTCTTGCTTCCCTCTGCACATGACATGCTTTGAGTTGGACTTTCAATCAAGAGGGTGATTGGGCATGGGGTATTACTGGCACATCAATTTGCTTTGGCATCTTTGGAATGTTCTCTGGGTTCTTCCTGGGACAGTCATCTGGAATTGGGAAGTATCAGTGGTGGGTAGGAGTGTGTGTGGGTTCTAATAAGGAGGTTTGCGGGAGATAATGAGCCTCCCCTGCATTAAAATGCCACATAATAAATTAATGATCGTGTGTGTGCAACGCATGTGCATGGCACTTGATGGAAGAGAGGCACCAAAGTCAGGAGAGCCCACTACACAAATTGAACGACAAGCATGGAAGCATGTGGTTCGCATTGTCATACCGACTATGCTGAGTACAATTATCACTGTATGAACAATCTGATGTTCTCACGCGCAGTTTTTTTTCAGAAAACGTTTTCCCTTTCAGAAAATGCTGAGAGCTGAACCGTAGGTTTGCGGTTACCTTGACATAGTGTTGGGTGCACCTTAGCGAGTGCACATCTATGTGTCACCATTGGTCCTGAAGAAAGCCTTGTGATTTTGCACTCAGAGGATGAAACTTTTGACCTTATCACTAGTACACTCATGGATGTTGATGGTCAATTTAACCAGATGGGACATCCCTTTTTTGTTTTCATCTTGCCTTATCATTCCTGCATTAAATTTATAGGGATTGATAAAGGCAATCTTAAATCACTCCTTCACTGATCACTCACTCTGCACAAAAAACCCCGCTCCGCTGTAATCAGGCGTCGTAGCACACCTGGGAGGCATTCTGCCGCTCTGGGGGGACCCTATGATGAAGCATGTCACCAACTAGGTTGGTGAGTGAGGGTTCTTTTAAAAAAATAGGTTTTGCTTTCTTGTTTCGTTGAATACAGTATTTTGTAATCCATTTGGAATGACTACTTCTTTTGTTGTTTACATAGGATTATTTACCCCCATGGCACACATCTCAAATGCCATGGCACTTGAAATGGATAACCCAGTGTGAAGAAGAGTTAATATTCTAAACTGACTCAGGCGGCGATAAGTCACTTCCCCGCGCCAGGAAGAGAAATCTAAACTAAGGGCCAGATTTAGATTTCGGCGGATGGGTTACTCCATCACAGCAGTGATGGATATCCCATCGGCCGAAATATAAATGCCACAACATCCTATGGGATTTATATTTCGGCAGACCGGATATCCACAACCGTTGTTACGAAGTAACCAGTCTGCTGAAATCTAAATCAGGCCCTAAGTTACAAGACACAGGAAATCATAAAAAAGTAAGGCAGGAATGCAAAGAGAAAAAGAATGAAGGCAAGGAAGGGAATAAGGAGAGAGAGAAAAAGACAGTGGTGGTGGCCCATCTAGGAGACTGAGTACGCAAAAGTAGAAGCTCACAAGGAGAGTGTTAAGGTTTTTCTTGATCAAATTTGGCGGTCCAAAAATCGATATCTGATGGATCTTACTTCACAACTGAGGCTGGTCAATAAATTAACACATTCAATAAACGTGGGGCACAGTATGCTCCACATTAAAGGCAGAGAATTATAATATTTCCAAACCATAAATGTTTAATAAAGGCTAAGGGCCCGATGTAGGTAATTCTAATTTACCACTTCTTAAATACCGAATCATACCGATTCGGTATTTAAGAAGTGGTAAATTAGAGGGGGGGAAATGTAGGTAAATCAGAATCGGTAAATACCGAATCGGTAAGATTCGGTATTTACCGATTCTGTAAATACCGAATCGGTATCCCCCATTGATTCCTATGGGCCTTGAAACCATAGGAATCAATGTGGAATGCTGAATCGGTATTTACCGATTCAGTAAATTCCGAATTTTGTAAGGGTGCAGGGGGTGTCACTTTGACACCCACTGGCACCCCAATTCCGGACTTGTGTGCCATGTGGCACACAGACATGCCATAAGGGCATGTCTGTGTGTCACATTGCACAGGTGTGCATGCACAGATGTGCATGCACACCTGTATTCGGTATTTTACCACCCAATAGGATTGGGTGGTAAAATACCGAATCTGACTGGCCTTTGGAACTCAGAAGAGTCCCACCTACATATGGAAGTTACCGAATCGGTAAAAATACTGATTCGGTATTTTACCGATTTGGTAAATTTACTGATTCGGTAAATTTACCGAATCGGTAAAATAGGTCACCTACATCAGGAATGACCCGAAATTGGCCGTTACCGGTCGGTAAATGGCCACCTACATCTGGCCCTAAATGTTTACAGAAGGCAAAACTCCGACTGGTATTGAGTATTTAAATATCAGTGCATCAAACAATGTGTAGTTCAAATGAAATCACAATCATAAAGAAAGAGGTCGAACTAGCAGGTAGTCACCACAAAAGAGAGTAGAGGGAAGACAGTTCTCCCAGACAGAAATTACTCTTAGATCTCCGACTCTGCTCCAAGTTTTTATCACTGAGCATTCTGAACTGCAATCTATTCTGCACCAGCTTAAATCACATTTAAATTTGAATATTTACTACACCTCCACACAATTCTCATGAAACTATCCATTCAGGCTAAAGTAAAATGATACAACAGTTCATTCAGGACCTTCCACAATATAGATTTAAGTTTAAAGTTACATTATTTATAGCATGATTAGATACATGGACCAGCCTTCAATCCCCAGGTTTTTTCCCATTAGAATACTATTTGTATCATTCTATAAATATTACAGTAAACAAACTGTTCACTTGGGAAAGAAAGCAATTTCACATTTGTTAATTAGAACTTCAGCATCACCTAGAAATAAAAAGGTTCATGTGTCATAAAGCAAGAAGGCAGCTAACTGTAGCCATTTTAAATAGGCCCAAGTTAGCTACGGTCAATCTAAACATGAATAATGCAGTTAATTAAATTTCTGTGTTTATGTGTTAATTTTGATCTAATGCAAATTCATTTAATATGAAATCTCCTTTGTCCAACATTTTAATTACAAAGCACCCTGCCCTATGGGCTACCTAGGGCCTACCTTAGGGGTGACTTATATGTAATAAAAGGGGAATATAAGGCTTGGAAAGGAGTTTCAATGCCAAGTCGGCAAGTGAGTTTAAAAATGCATTCAGGCCGCAATGGCAAGCTTGGGGACACGTTTTAGGGTGCTTCTTATTTTTTGTGTTTTTTAGTCCTCATTTGTCAAATGAATGTATCTTTGGAGATAAAAAGAAAGAATTTGGGCTGCCTCCGTTCTATAAAGAGAAATACCCGGTCACTCCATAAAAAGAGGGCATGAATCGCATCTCGGGTTCCCAATACCTTCCCGTCGATCCTTTTACTCCTGTTATACAGGTACTTACAGATTTCCCCAGAAAGAATGCCAAACAATCTCAAGCACTCCCCTGTAATCTCAAAAATCTGTATTTTTGATTAAAAATCATTGATCTGAGTATAAACCATAAAAAAGACAGGTTGAAATTTTTTTTCTTTACAGTACCAATTATAAACCAAGAATAAGAGAAAAACCATAAAAGAAAAATTATAAAAAATCATCTTTAATTAGGGATAGGCTGTCTAAAGCCAATTATCCCACAAACTCCAGAATTTTTTTCTTTTCGTGTTTTGATTTGCTCTATCCATTGTAGTTACCTAGTTTACCCACCCACTTTGAAGAGGAGGAATAAGTAGGATCCATTTAATACACAACTCTCTGCATGCCAAAAGAACTAAAGTGAAAATAAGCACTTTATGTGCAGGATTCAAGTGGTCCAAAATTTGGAGAAACTAACAAAAGTGAATTTTGATCTGGTCACTTCCAAGGTAAAGAAACAACTTCAGATCTGGGGTTCCTTACCTCTATCTTTTTTAGGCAAATCAAACCTTTTAAAAATGTCCATTCTACCCAAATATACCTTCTTATTCAACACTAGCCCTCTAGAATTTAAGAAGGAGTGAATAAAGAAAGTACAAGGACTCTTTTCTAGCTTTATATGGGGGAATAAAAGACCCGGAATTGCCTCGAAAAAAATCAGTAAGAAAAAGGAAAATGGCGGCAAAACAAGCTCAGACCTCCCCCAGTATCAGAGAGCTTTCCACCTAAACATTTTCTGGCAATTGTTGAGGGATACTCATGACCTTTCACAACTCTTTCGCGCACTTACATTCGGCCCTCCAGATTTATCCAGCTATTTCCTTTTCAAATTTGGTGACCCCAAATACTTTAAAAATTGAGATTAGAGATTCTCCAGAGGCATGCAAAATGTGGCATCAAATAAGAGTCTTACTGCAGATACCGTATATAGCCATTATGGGCCTATTTGGAAATCACCTGGTACACCAGCCTGTTAAAAAGACTCTCCTGCAGTACCCATGAAAGGAAGATACATTTTTAGATGGGGTCTACTTTTTGAAGGAGTGGAACTAATCTCTTGGCAGAAAATGCAGGAGATCTCAGATGGTTCTGTCTCTAAATGTAAGTATTATCAGTTACTAAGTTCGGCCAAAATCACAAGAAAAGAGGGAAAGGGAAATCTGTTTTAGGAATCGAAAATATTCTTGCACCCCCTATGAGAAAAGAGGTATCAGAATGGTACTGGATGCTGATACAGTCCACGGAAGATTTACAAGCCTTGTTGGAAGCGATCTGGAGGAAGGAACTCCTGGCGTACGACCTCGACTCATTATGGCAAGTATCCTTATCTTTTTTATGGTCCTGTGTGAAATCTGCTCCACTAAGAAAAAAACACCTTTTTACCATCCACAAGGCATATTGGACATCTCGAAGATTGTCAAAAATGGGCTCTAAAGCTGTGAGGAACTGTCCAAAGTGTGAAGAAGTCAATGCAGATGAAGCACATATGATATGGCAGTGTCCTTCCATCCAGATCTTCTGGCAGAAAGTGGGTATGCCGCTTCCCGGGAATTGTGGGTCAAGAAGTTAAGGTGAGCTTGGCATTGGTGATTTTTGGGGTAACACCAGTCGAGAATGTAATAGGTTGTAGGGTGCTTCTTAAGTGGGTGACATAATAAGTGCTGCTGCCATACCGGTAACATTTAATTTACTGGTCTTAGATTTATGGTATACTATAGCAATAGAGCCCATATTGTAAATACGGTGCATCCATGGCTTTGTAAGGATTTTTCACACAGGCTCAAGAAATTTTGACGTATTGCTGCCTAGATGCGTCATTTCTTGTAAATATGCCTCTTTGTCCTTAACACCATTGCCATTCAAGAAATTTGGCACATGCTTTTCTTTTTCATTTGCACCTTTCGTCATTTTTGGGTCTTCTGTTTTGTCACTAAAAACCCAGACTGGCACAGTCATCTCAAAATGTTTCTTTCAAACAAGGAAGATCAAAAAGATACATCACTTCTTCACACAGGAAGCCCTGATCCAAGTGGTGGTCGCCACGGTCTTGTCTCTCCTGGACTATGCAAACTCTGTACACTTGTGCATGCCTATCTATCTTTTTAAACGGTTACAGACGGCCCAAAACCAGGTGGCCAGATTGATCCTGCATCAACCAAGGTGGCAGTCTGCCACTACTTTGTTGAGGACACTTCACTGGCTCCCAATCCCTCAACGATGTCCCTTCAAGGTGGGCTGCCTCATCTTTAAATCTTTGCATGGGACCGGTCGATTAGAGGGTTGCGTTGGACCCCGGAGTGGGAGGATAAGATTTCACTGTACGCAGATGATATATTGATATATCTCACTACTCCCGGGGAGTCCATTGTTAATTTTCTGGATGTTCTGACAATATTTGGGAGATACTCTGGTTTCGCCATTAATTGGACGAAGTCAGTGCTCTTCGTCATCAGTGGAGATCCTCCCGTGGTCCCGGAGTCCTGCCCACTACAGATTGAAGCAGTAGGGTTCCGTTACTTGGGCATATATGTCACCTTGGACCCGAAATTAAGATTTAATAATAACTTGGGGCCCCCTCTGGCCAGATTTTGTAGAGACGTGGAGAGGTGGAAGCAGTTGCCACTTTCACTGGTGGGTAGAGCTGTACTATTCTAAATGATGGCCCTCCCTCGCTTCTTAAATGAGTTACAGAACTCGATGGACCCGGAACCCGCCTCATATTTTAAAGACATAGAGTCCCTCCAAAGGCAGCTTCTTTGGGAGGGCAGGCCGCGTATTGCCTTCTCCAAGCTTACACTCCCATGGTATGACGGAGGAATTGGTCTGCCAGACCTTCGAAAGTATTATTGGGCTTCTCAACTCGAAGCGATTAACCACGCAGTGTATGGGTCCCCTCTGGACCCTGGATTTGCGACAGACCACGGTCAGATACCAGGGGGAGATATTACGAGAGCCCATTACACTAGAAACGGTTGGTTTCCCTGAATGGACCCCCAGCGCACACGGAACTGTAGTGTAGTTCTTATTTTCCCAATAGGTACCTGCGCATTGAAATAACATAAACAGTAGTATTGACGTAGAAGTGCGGATCTTCCAGGCCTCTACTGACTATGCTAAACTTAATTGGGTTTGTTACCAACTAGCTCAGAGGTCACTGGAAACTTTCTTGACTGAATAGGAAGTGATCAGCTTCCCTGGCACAGCCAAGAAGGGATTCAGTTTTCCAACAACCGTGCAACATGACAACTTTGCTCCTCAGATCAAGAGTCAATCTCTAGGGTCGTGTGAAACAATAGACAGTTATTTTACTCAGTCAGTGGTTGTGCAGTTTACTTTCACAATATGTAGAGAATAGAGAGACGGGCGTTTTCAATAAAGGGTAACATTTATTGAACAGTCTTTCTTCTCGTACAAGAGAAATGAATTGCCACAATTGCAAGACTTGTTATTATAAAAAGTACGTACAGTAAGATGAGTATTGCAAAATAATACTGTAAAAGCATTGATATGGTTTCTTAGCCATACAATGGTTTAAAATGAATAAAACATATATACATTCATATATACATTAGGCTAAAATACTCAACTGGTGCTTCTAACTACGCCTACCCCAGTGTACCCGACCTAAGCCTAATACTTGGGAGGGGAGTAAGTAAGTAGCTTTAAGTTTAAGTTGGTTTTGCCAAGGTTTGCTACAAGAATTCTCTCTAAGGGTTTAGTCAACACCATACCTCTGGAATAGAATGATGGAGGTCTGGTATCTCCTTCAGGGGGTCGATATCCCAGTCACCCGCAAGGGTAGACTAGAAATGCCGGAGCTGGATTTCTCTGCAGGAGAAAAGACAGTGTCTCTCTCAGCGCGTCGAGGAGGAGGAGGAGGGGCAGCGTCGGCCGGCAGCTTGCATCTGCTGGGCTCTTGCAGGGGGACGGCTGTTCAGCTCCCAAGTTCACCACACCATTGTTTGCTAGTTAGCAGCGATAGCAGTAGCGATAGCAGCTATGGTATCATCAGCAGAACAGCAGTTTCAGTAGCAGCGAGACAGCGTTCGCTTAAGGCGACGTTGGTAATATTTATACCTGAAAGGTGCCTTGTTTGACGTAAGTTTTTGGACATAAGACGTCAATAAAGATGTCACTAGGAAGTGATCGTCTATCAGTGCTCATTAGACTTCTATTACTAATCAAAACATAGCAAGCGGGGATTTCCCAGGTTGCTGAGTTTTTATCTTGTTGAAGAACTCGGAGTGTTAATCTAGGAATCTTAGATAGTAACTTCTGCTATGTCATTGCACTTATTGGTTGCAAAGGAAGTGGCAGAGAAAGCGATTCTGAAATGTGGCTCTGTTCGTGTGAGGCCAGAGACGAGTTTCTGAATATTGTATTTGATCGGTTATGCCAATATAGGGAATAAATGGATTTATAGCCGTATAGGGGCATAAGGTCACAGTATCGATCAGGGTCCTAGATTAGAACGCAACACCCACTCCACGAATTCATGTCCATCAAATTACTAAAACTAGAGCAATAAGATGCATGTGTAACATTGCCCACCCCAAAATACATATATGCATTTGAAACAGGCGTATTTGTAATACATGAAAATTTAGGTACTGTACGTTTTTGAAGCATAGAAATCATTCAAAAATTATAGCATATGAAATCAATGAACGATTATGCAAAAAGAATTACACATGAAATATCTCTGAATACAGAAGAAGGGCGAGATAATTTCATCACATATAAATGCATTGCAATAAAATGTGCTAGTGGCTGGTGTAAAGTTATTATGTCTCTAGATGTATTTAGAAATAGAAGTTGAAGCTTCTGTTCTCTATGAATAGTTTTACTTTAAGCAAAGAATTTTTCGTGCCAAAAAAAGGTGAATATTAAAAAGTGTTCAATTCAAAAGAATTATTGCTTGAACGGGGAAAATAGAGTTCAAACGCTTTTAGCAGTTTTTGTTGTTCAAAACTGAAGGCCAAATCCAGAGTTCATTGGAACGCTGTGTGTCGGAATGCTTCTCTAAAGTTATTGTTTCTGTTCGGGTGAGAACATCATATCAGACAGGCTCTCAAAGAATTGGTCTACAAAATCAGGTGACAGTTCGACCAAATTCGATAGTGCTGTAACTTGGCAGGTGTGAGAATGATTCCTGTCATCAAAGGCTGGATCAGCAATGCTCACAGAAGGTCGTACCTGGGTGATGTTGCTTTTGTGACTCGCTCCACTGTTACCATCTAGTCGTAGCACAGGAGTCTCAACGAATGCCGTCATCAGGATTGGTAGCCGCTGGGGACAACACAATGCGTGAGCCGTTATCGGACTTAGCAAAGTATCGATATCCATTGGTTCTGCTGATGGAAGTGCAAGACAGGTGTCCAACACGCACTCATCTCCGCATAGCATACATCGTAGTACAGGTAAAATGCAGTTTTGCCATATCGGTCTGAATGAAAGGAACCAGGTCATGTTTAGATCTCTCAGCCTGGTCAATCCAAGGACTCTAGTTATTCTGTCCCGGTAGCGAATTGCTAGGATTGTTTCTTCCATCCTCGTAGGAGTCATGTCTGAGCTGTGGCTTGCCATATCGAAGCAGGAGGGTCAAAAATAAAATCCCTGCTACAAGTCCGAAAAATAGGGGTATGCCGCCAAAAACAGAGTGGGCAAAATTTGGAACGATTCCCAGAATTGCTTGAAACGGTGTTAGCAGTCCCGTAAAAATCGTCTTAAATATGCCTGGGATGCCTGTGGCACTAGACATGTTAAGGAGTTGGCTCAACATTTCTACGAAATGCACGGGGCAATTTGTTGATAAAAGGTCATGAACCTCCGTAGCTGTCCATGCAACTAGGAGATCATACGTCTCTTTTGATGACGTTATGGGCACTGTTGTCTGTAAAAGCACAGACTTCATTTTGCATAAAAAAGTATCAATTCGTATAGAATATAGATTCAGACGAGGCCAGATGGGAGTCTCTGTGTGTTTCCAGGCCCGCTCGGGAACAATGCTTGCATACAGCATTTGACCATGGAAGTTACGCTTACGAGATAACTTTTCCCTGGAACAAGGCCACAACATCTGTGATCCGTTCTTAGAATGTAACTCCCCTTCGCGAGTTGCATAAAGAAGGGCTCTATCTGCGTTGCAGGTGTGACAAGCTGGTGGCATGAAAGGTTGTTAGAATTACCTTCACAGGCTCCGTGTAAATTAATACCCTGACACAAAAGTATACCGCTTAGTGAACGTTTACAGTTTTCACCACTAAGAAATACATTTTTGTCGCTGTCACTATAGCATGAATGTGTGTATGGTAATTTCCATGCTGATTTAACGTATCCTTTACCTAATTGTTCATACTGGCCAGTAGGTATGTATTCAAGGCACTTTTTAAATCGGAAAGTTGTTATCGGAATAGTGATAATTCCGTGTATTATCCATTCAATGACAGGACTTTCTGACATTGTCAATGGTAATCTCTCAAGTTTTTCGATGCTCAGGATTGTATAGTCTGCTCCTTTCTGTGCCAAGCTGATTTGGTTATCAGTAAGGTTAAAAATGGAAAACAATGACGTTGTGTTGATTAAACGCCAAGGCACATAGCCTGAACTAAGATTTTGCAGTGTCCAGCCTAATTGTACAATAGAACGTAATTGCGACTGGCCATGCTGTAACATTAGCAAGTCTCTGTCTATTATATCAAAGGCAGAGGATACAATATTGTCCAACGAATATATTCTGGAGGACAGAGTCATTAACCCATTGTCCACTACAGAAAGTGATTTTTCCAAATTAATACGATCAATTTCTCGTATTTTTTCAGCTGTTTCAATTTGTGTGATAAAATCGCGCAAATCAGCACCCTCTTTAAGTAAAGACAATTGTTGCTTAATTTCAGCCAGTGTGGATGATCCTAGCCATTCGAGGCAGAGTTTCCCTACACTGTATGTTGTTACTATCCCTGGATGTTGTCTCTGGGAGTATCTAGGGTCTTGTCTGGACATTTTTAACCCCTGTGTTTTATTCAGGAATCTATCTTGACAGTTGTTTGTGTCGATAGGCCAGATTAACCACTTTTTCCAATCAGGATGTGTTCTGTTAAAATGTAAAATTTTTGTTACGTCTATCTCAATATCTGTTGTTGTATTTTCAGGTATTGGTTTTGGAATAGACGGTTTGTTTAGGTCTTTGATCTTAGCTAGGCCAAGACAGGATGTTTGGTGAATTGTGTCATTTAAAAACATCATTTGTTCTGGTATCATGCAGGTTCTGAATAGTGCTTCTAGGCCTTGTACCTGCCAATCTTTCGTACCCCAAATGGTTTTTGTTTCAATGTTATTTTTCCAATAATCAAAACCAAATGTCATCATTTTTTCATAAAATGCTTCTGAATATATTAATTTAGTGTTTGTCAGCATTGTTTTCGTTCCTGTTTTATCTAACAGTTTGTAATAAAACGTTTCCGCATCACTGGTGTTAAACCCTGAGAAGTACTTGAATTTCTCAAAGAATGTTTTAGAACAGCTTTTAGGTGGTGTAGCACAATGTTCCCATTGATTATACTTAAAAACATTTCTAGGCTGTGCAGATTTATGCAAATAATGATTGCCATAATGTGTATAACAGAACAACTGTTCATAACTAGACGAACCTTGTAAATAATCATGTTCTGTGAATCTAGCTGACATTACTAAATCAGACATCATGTCATTAATACTGTTAAAGTCCCAATCATCAGAGAATGTACTAGGTTTTACAAAGTCACTTAAAGAAACCTTCAGTTGATGAGGATACTTCAGGATCTCGACCGGACCATAGATCTCATAGTCAGTTTTCTCCCATACTACCCCACCGGGTATTGGAATGGCTGTGACATTTACTGTTGACAGTTCTCTTTTCTTCACGTGGGATGATCTATGTGGTTTGAGGACTAAGTTGATGTTCTGACTTGCTGTGTCCATTCAATTGTAATAAACTTTCCTAAAATTAGAACTAAAATTAGGCATAGTAGGAGTATGAGTACCCCTGAGATAATCCAATGCTCAATCAACGGTGTATCCAGATATAATTCTTTGATTTGTTGAAGGAGTCCCATTGTATTTTCTTTAAAAGTCATTTTTGTTTCTGGCATCACTTCGGGGTTACTTTGATCCTCGGAAAAGTTGTCAAAGTCGATGAAATAACCAGAGGCAGTTCTGTCAATTGTTGGGATTGTTCTTTCAACCTGTCTTTCGTTAGCACTTTCTGATGCCACGTTATTGTAGACTGATGATTCTTGACAAACTGTTTCAATCTGTGTCTCAAGAGGCACGAGTTCCATGGCATTATTGCATAGTCCTTCTCTGTGCACTGCAGGCTGATGGAATGTGATTAGTCTTTCAGTTTGAACCTCTTGGATTGTTGCAAGTTTGGATATTCTGTTGTTTCTTGGGAGTCCACTGGGCCTACTGTTGATTATAGGCCACATGCTTGTGGTTTTACCAGGTCGATAGATACAACTCTGTTCTCCTTTTTACCAGCAAGGGGCAGTAGTACTACTGATCTTGTTCCGGTGACTGCCAAGACAGGTACTGCTTTTCTGTAAGAAGGCCCAAATTCCTTCTTCACCGCTATTTTTTCTCTGACTAGATCCCCAATCTTTGGAATCCAGACAGGCCTTGCTGCGGCTGTTGCTTGTGGTGCCTCGTCAGTGGTATCTGGCTGTTGCTTTAACTTTATGTTGCTTAAGGATTTTCTTGTTTCATTCAAGTCCTGTAAAACAGCCAAACGATCTTTGATGTCAAAGTCTGTTTTCTCATCTTGTACCACTGATACTTGACTATCTAAGTCCTGAACTCTCATTCTAATTCCGAACAATAGTTCATATGGGCTGAAACCTTTTAGAGAATTTCTTAGCAAATTGTTAAGACTGGTCTGGACACTTATTAGATGTTTGACCCACCCAGCGCCTGAACCTAATACCTTCGTTGTTATAGATCACTTTATGTCCCGGTTTTTTCTTTCAACCACACTATTCCCTTCGGGGTGTGACGGACAAGAATACCGCAACCCAATTCCCATGCTGGCCATGGCCTCCTTATAAGCTCTAGAGCTAAAAGCAGGACCCTGGTCAGAATGGAACGTGGCAATTGCGTATGTGCCGATAAAGACTCGCAGATCTTTTATAACAGTTCTAGCGTCAGCCGAGCGCTGGGGGCCACATTTTTTTAAGTGTGTTTAGCCTTAATTATTAATAGGACGCAGGATGGGGTGTAGACAGCGTTACGCTGTTTCTGATTGGTAGCCGGTAGCATAGTTCACTACTGCGATCCCTGTTGCAGTTTTCACAGTTGTTTGCATGTATTTGGTGTTGTACACTCATTCCCGGCATGTAATTCAGTCAGGGATTCCTTGATCTTTCTGTGCCTAGGACCCAAACCCATGTGTGCGTCTGCTATCAAAAATATTCTCCTGTTCATGTTTGGAATTACCCTATCCCCCACTCCAGGGATTCGAGCAAAAGGAACGGAGTTTGCATCGATTATGTATGCATAAATGAGTGGATAGTTCACGGGCAGTGCTGCACAGTTGCCTTTTACGGTCGTTTTTACTGCCAGCATGGTTCCCCGTCTATGTATTTTTCTGCACGCTTTTTTGTGGCTACGGAAGCCGGTTTAGTTGCTTTAGCTGTGGCTGTATTAGCCAATGAATTCCCTGCAACGTGAACGCCATCACGTTGATGACTCTGTGCGTGTATCACGTGAGTCTTTTGTAGTTCTTTCTGTAAAAGAGCTACCTGGTTCCAGAGCAATTTATGCTTTATTGTGGCACTTGTGTCATCTTTGTAATCGTTTTCAATCCAGCTCTGCAACTTATTATTGTAAGAGTTGACGCAAAAATGCGAATCGCACACGATTAGTGTCGGGAATTCACGTTCTGCATTTTCAAGCGCCATCTTTAAAGATCTGATTTCAGCACTCTGAGCCAAACAGTTTCTTACTGATTCAGTATTTGTTACTTTCGGTCTGAATTTACCGCACAGCCAACGACCTTTAACAATCGCACAGGCTGCATCGTAGGATTTTCTCTCTACGTTGAAATGCTGTACAAATCTATCTGTATAGATTATACAAGCGTACTGTGGGAGAGGCAGAAGTTCGATTGGCAGAAGATATTCTTCTTCATATTCTAAATCATTCAGTTCTTCGAATTGCGGGGCGAAATAGTATTTCACATCTTCCGCTCCTAGAGAATCTATACACTGTATCCATTTCGGATCCAGTGACACTGTAGGCAGGTTTACTGGGCTGGATTCCGCTGTGAGGATATTAATCCTTTTGCCATGTGCTAGTTCTCGTTCATTTGCTAATGCAATTTGCACTGCTTTCACAGTTCTTTCTGTGTGACTGAATGTTTTTTCTGCTTGTGTGTACAAGTGAGATTTAATTGAAATTGGTACCTTTTCTCCCTCATTAGAGGTTAGGTACGTGAATCCGCATCTTCCTGGGATGACTCGGATTACAAGATCGCGTGTGTTGTCACGTGTATCTAATTTTGTTTTTGTTAACATGTCTGTTTGCAGTGATCTCAAAATTTCTGTGTGTTTTTGAGTCCAAGTGATTGGTTTAAAATCAGGTTTAATTAGTTCGTAGAGAGGTTTAACCCTCTCTGCGTAATTTAGAATGTAAGTTCTTCCGAAATTCAGAAAACCTAGTATGGATTGTAAATTCTTCAGCGTTTTTGGAGCTTGGAGTACAGCGCACTTCTCTAAGAAGTTGTCTGCTAGGCTTTTTCCTTCACTTGATAATTCGTATCCCAAAAATAATACTGTCAGATGGGCAATTCGAGACTTTTTAAAGTTGAATTTGTAACCCTCTGCTGCGAACCCAAGTATAATGGTGTTCACTCTTTTCAAGTGAGTATCCAAGTCGTCGTCTGTGAGATAGATATCATCTACGTAAGATAATGCCTCATCATCATATATTTGTAGTAACTCTGTTACCCTAGCTGAGAATAGTCCTGGGCTGTTCTTGAACCCCTGTGGGAACCTACAGAAATTTTTCTGAGACCCCATTACGGAGAAAGCGGTCAAGTACCTGCTTTCTGGTGCAATGTTTTGACAAAAGAAACCATTAGATATGTCTAATGTTGTTTTATATTTTTTCCTAACTATGTTGTTCATTAGGGCTGCACTATACGAGTTTTGTACTGCAAAAGTTTTGCAACATGCATTAAGGTGTCTGTAGTCCAAAACTAGACGATATGAATTGTCTGGCTTGGAGACTGGATTGTTCATTTGAGAGGTGCATGTTTCAATCACCCCCTGGTATTCAAGTTGATCTAAGATCTCCCTGACTTGTTTTTTAGCTTCTTGCTTTATGGGATACTGCCGTTGGGCATTTGGTTCACTTTCTAACTGGATTTTGTGAGGAGGTGAGTCCTCATCCCATCCTACATGATTTTTATATAATGCCGGTGCCTGGGCTACTGCCCATTTCCTAGCATAAGTATATTTTTTATGAATCAGAATGTGATTCGAGAAGGCAGGCATAATCATTTCTTCGCCACAAGGGCACTCCCTGACAAAGTCTGGGGGCCAATCTTTTTCAATAGACCCTTTATTTTCCTAGTCTTATCACCCTCTATACGCAATGTTATTTCGTATATCTTATGGGGCTTGCTAAGTCTGGTGTCGGCAGTTTCAACCTGAATGTGTTCATTCGTGTCCACTGTCTCCAGATGACTCATCAAGATCTTGCGGGCTATAGTGATTTCTGCTGCACTGTCTAACATTGTCTGAGCCCACTCCCCGTTTTTCAACTGTGTCCTCAGTATTCTCGGCATGGTTGATTACTCTAATTCTAATACTGGCTACCTTCTTTTTCGGAAATTGAGATTTTTTACTATGAGCAGGTTCCTTGTCTTTGGACTTGGTGTGCTCTCCTGGGTCTGACCGTCCTCTTCTTTCCGATTTCTGCGAAAAAGATCGAGAGGGACGTGTATCAATACTTTGATATCTATCAGGTTTTTTCAAATTATCCCTATTTCTAAGGTTATATCTTTTCTCAGAGGGCTCCCTCTGCGGAGACTGGTGTTCTCGAGTCAGAGTTCTGTCCCTCCGTCGAGGAGACCTTCCTCTGGACTGGAAAACTTTTTCCTTGGGAGTGGATTGTTTATTTCCATTCCCAGCTCTTTTTTGGAGTGTTTGAATTATTTTTAATAAATAATTTTTCAGGATTTTCGAGCAGTTGGGGCTTTACTGGTTTCCCACCCAAGCTGTCTCTACCTAATTCTTCATAGCATTTCTCTATGATTCTGGCAAGCTCAATTGGCTGATCTGTTATATCTGTTTCCTTCAACTTCAGGCGGATCGCCACAGATGCTGCTTCTCCCTTAATGTTGGCTAATAGTATAGCCGAGACCTGCTTGAAGTCTTTCAGTAATTTCATACCAAGAGTTAAAGCAGCTTCAGGACCGTATTCATTTTGAATCTGTCGTAGTACATCTGGTATTAACGCCATAGACGGAACACCATGTGTTTTTGTGTAAATGGAAGCAAAGACTGTACCCCAAGTGTCACAGTCCTCCACGTGTGGTACGATTCCCATAGGAAGGCAGATTGTCAAGATTCTGTGTTTCTCGATAGGGGTAGTATCCGGAAATACTGCCTCTATTTGAGTGATTTTCTGTGCTAACCAGAAAGGAATTTGTTCCCGTTTTACGGGTGTTTTACCAAGACATGACTGTATGTTCTGTGGTGTAATTTTATTAGTGTTCCCCTGATGAGGGGTCAGCTGTGGTACATTAACAGCTGGTTGGACTGTTGCAGTCCGCATTACATATTGGACTAATTGCCTATGTATTTTTATAAGTGTTTTTAGCTGTACTAACAGCTCTTCTTTTGACATTTTTGCAATGTCCGGATGTGGTGTGTAGCTGGCTAGGACCGGCCACGTTGCTCCTGGTCTACCTAGTGGACCGAGCCTGGTAATATGATCATTATGTTTTAGGGCGCCATTAAACCAGAGCAGGTGCTCTTGGAATTTTAGTGGGATTTCAGTCTCCTCGAAAGGGGCGTACTCATCCGGTGGTTTCTCTATTTTGTAATAGTGAAACTCTTTTGTTCTAGCGTTTGCCGCTGGAAAGTTTATCCATGAATAGAATACCTCTGTCTGCTGATATTCGTGAGCCTCTATCACGAAAATTAGTGTACCACCTTGTGGTGTCAGTCCGTTTTCTATAAGTTTTAAAGTTATAGATTTTCTTAAGTGGACCGGGATGTCGATAGCATCCGGTTCAGTAGTAGTGTCAGGACCCTGCTGAGTCGCATCTGCTGCGGCCCCAGTGGTTCCGTTTTCTCCTGGCATTGTATAAATGCAAGGTTTGCAGAGTAGGTCTCCAAGGAGTCAAAGATTAGGTGCACAATATTTTGGAACACTGTATCCTTCAACGTTGAATAAACCAGATCTTTACATAGGAATCTCTTCCTACTGAGTTCGGGCGGATTTTAACCTTTCACCCACTCCAGACGTCTATTGGAGTATTTACGGGAGAAAGGGGTCTGTGTGAAAAATGCATGACTGAGTTACTCTAACGTCTTGCGTTAGTTTATCGCCTTACCAAATGTTGGGCGCCATGTAGTGTAGTTCCTATTTTCCCAATAGGCCCTGCGCATTGGAATAACATAAACAGTAGTATCGACGTAGAAGTGCGGATCTTCCAGGCCTCTACTGACTATGCTAAACTTAATTGGGTTTGTTACCAACTTGCTCAGAGGTCACTGGAAACTTTCTTGACTGAATAGGAAGTGATCAGCTTCCCTGGCACAGCCAAGAAGGGATTCAGTTTTCCAACAACCGTGCAACATTTCAAATTTGCTCCTCAGATCAAGAGTCAATCTCTAGGGTTGTGTGAAACAATAGACAGTTATTTTACTCAGTCAGTTGTTGTGCAGTTTACTTTCACAATATGTAGAGAATAGAGAGACAGGCGTTTTCAATAAAGGGTAACATTTATTGAACAGTCTTTCTTCTCGTACAAGAGAAATGAATTGCCACAATTGCAAGACTTGTTATTATAAAAAGTACGTATAGTAAGATGAGTATTGCAAAATAATACTGTAAAAGCATTGATATGGTTTCTTAGCCATACAATGGTTTAAAATGAATAAAACATATATACATTCACATATACATTAGGCTAAAATACTCAACTGGTGCTTCTAACTATGCCTACCCCAGTGTACCTGACCTAAGCCTAATACTTGGGAGGGGAGTAAGTTAGTAGCTTTAAGTTTAAGTTGGTTTTGCCAAGGTTTGCTACAAGAATTCTCTCTAAGTGTTTAGTCAACACCATACCTCTGGAATAGAATGATGGAGGTCTGGTATCTCCTTCAGGGGGTCGATATCCCAGTCATCCGCAAGGGTAGACTAGAAACGCCGGAGCTGGATTTCTCTGCAGGAGAAAAGACAGCGTCTCTCTCAGCGCGTTGAGGAGGAGGAGGAGGGGCAGCGTCCGCGGGCAGCTTGCATCTGCTGGGCTCTTGCAGGGGGACGGCTGTTCAGCTCCCAAGTTCACCACACCATCGTTCGCTAGTTAGCAGCGATAGCAGTAGCGATAGCAGCTATGGTATCATCAGCATAACAGCAGCTTCAGTAGCAGCGAGACAGCGTTTGCTTAAGGCATCGTTGGTAATATTTATACCTGAAAGGTGCCTTGTTTGACGTAAGTTTTTGGACATAAGACGTCAATAAAGATGTCACTAGGAAGTGATCGTCTATCAGTGCTCATTAGAGTTCTATTACTAATCAAAACATAGCAAGCAGGGATTTCCCAGGTTGCTGAGTTTTTATCTTGTTGAAGAACTCGGAGTGTTAATCTAGGAATCTTAGATAGTAACTTCTGCTATGTCATTGCACTAATTGGTTGCAAAGGAAGTGGCAGAGAAAGCGATTCTGAAATGTGGCTCTGTTCGTGTGAGGCCAGAGACGAGTTTCTGAATATTGTATTTGATCAGTTATGCCAATATAGGGAATAAATGGATTTATAGCCGTATAGGGGCATAAGGTCACAGTATCGATCAGGGTCCTAGATTAGAACGCAACGCAAGTGTGGCACGTAGCAACTCGGAACCTCCAGTGGGAAGGGAAATTAACCCTGGCTACCCCATTGTGGAACTCAGAGAGATTAGGTAGCTTGTGGAAAATGAAGAGTTTTGACAAATGGGACCATATCGGGATCTCGCAGATTAAAGATGTATTGGGGAAAGATGGTATCCTCTCATTTGACGCCCTACGGGGAAAATATCATTTACAGGAGAGTGAGCGGTATCGGTACATCCAGGTTAGACATGCCTTATTAACAAATGTCCCCAGAGGAACAGTGCTCCCGGAGGCCTCCCCCTTGGAGGACCGGATATTGGGTGGCCACCTCCCAGAGAAAACTATTTCATTAATTTAAAAAAACTAATAAACCATATGGGAGATTCATTAGCAACACTTAGAGAGCAGTGGGGAGCGAACGGACTAGTCTTAGACGACGAGGACTGGAAGGAAGCAGTTTCCTCCCCAAAGGTAGTTGCAGTACCCATGAGACTCCGGTTGGTCCAGTTAAAGATCCTACACCGCTCCTATATCATGGGGCCGAGGCTGGTACGGATGGGTCTGGCGAGTAGTGAGGAATGTCGGAGAGGGTGCAGTGAGATCGGTACGTTTATGCATATCCTATGGCACTGCACCGTAATACAAGACTACTGGGGTAAAGTCAATGAGAGGATCGAGAGGTCATGGGGGTAGAGTTGACGCTGGAGACCCGTAGATGTATCCTAAATGTTTGGGAACCTACCGACCTGACTACTTCCGGGAAAGTGTGGGTAACGCTGGCATGCATGATCGCTAAACGTAACATAGCTCAGTTGTGGGGTGCTAGTCAGGCGCCCCAAATTAGGAAATGGATGGAAGATCTGGATTGGTGCATGTTCAGGGAAAGGTCCCTATATATTGCCTGGGGTTGTCCCGGGAAGTGGGGGAAAGTGTGGGGGGCGTGGAACGGATACAGAGGGGACATATGTACACCTCCAGTGACAAGAGAGGAGATATTGGTGTTGGAACCTCAGTGATCCCTAATACCTTATTCGATAACTGCTTCTGATATTCGAACATGTGTATTTGTTTTATGTGAAAGTCCAGATTGTAACCTGATGCCTTTTTCATTTTCTTTCTTTGTGGAACGTATTAATAAAAATATATATATATTTTTAAAATCTTTGCATGGTAACAACCCCAAATTTATTAACACCTTAATATCCAGACACACCCTGTCCCGGAACATTCGCTCTGCTCACCTCTCACTTTTTACCATCCCGTATTCAGAAGAGTCCGTCCGGGCGGCTGTAGATTTGCCACTCTTGCTCCTAGACTGTGGAACACTTTTCCATTGGAGATCCGTTCCTGTACTAAGCTAATGCAATTTAGGAAATCCTTTAAAAAGTGGCTATTTGCACAAGCCTATAACTAAAGCTGTCCGTTAACAATCTCTGATCCTTTACAGCACCATGAAACCATCCGGTGTACGTGGTGCGCTTTATAAATCATTTTTAAGATTAACATTAACATCAGTTCCTTCATTCTAGTTAGGCTCCAGAGTTCTTTTTTTACTCTGCACTATAGCTCTTCAGCAGTGCCTAGATTTCTACAAATCATGATCTTGAATTGACTTACCGACTCAGCCTGCATTCTCATGAATGTATTTTCTGCTAGTTTTATTCTCTGCAAAACCAAATCACATTGTTCTGTTCTTGTGGTGACATTAGGAATAGAGTCCCTGTTCAGTAGTAATATTCTACATACATCTGGTTTGGAGCTCTAGACCTCTGGTTAGGTTGCCCATCCCCCTGAGCCCTGTAGGGGAGAGACACTGCTCCTGCCTCCCTCGTGGATGAGCACTGGTTCAAGCCCTGCTGCCCATCATCTTTTTTTTACTCTGGCCCTTGGCCAGCCTAGTCCAGCAAACATGCCGCCCCCACACCCAACCAACAGGCCTGCACCAGTTCCTCGTGCCACTCATGATGCTCGCCTGCCTGCCCCCTCTTCCTCCCCAGTACTACTTAATGGAGGTACTGCGCTGCTCCATTGAGTAGCCCTAGACCTCTGGTCAGCTTGCCACTCCCCCTGAGCCCCGTAGCGGAGAGGCATGCTACTGCCTCAGTCTCGGGCCAGCACCGGATCAATCCCAGCTGTCCCTGTTATTTCTCTTTTTTTTCTTTTACTTTGGACTCTGGACAGCTTAGCCCAATCTCTAACCTCCCAACGCACCCGACCAACCGTCCTGCACTGGTTCCTCGTGCCGCTCTCCCGCCCCTCCCACCTCTCCAAGACTACTTAATGGAGGCAAGCCCATCTGCTCCTGTTGGTGCACAGACCGCGCCTAGCGCTGGGAGCCATGGTCCCACAGCCCACCTTCGCTTCTCTGTCTGCGAAATCTGGAACCTCCAACGCAAGCTATGAGACAACAACTGCTGTACCACCACTCCACACTCCACCAACAGACCCTTCACCTGACACCACTGCTGCTTCTCTTGCAATGTCAGAACCCCTGCAACCACAAACCTACATTGCACTCCCCCCAAAAACCTCAGGTACACTCAATCTCAGATCCCTCTAAAAGCACACCACAGAAAAAAGGGACACCATAACCACCCTCGCTCCCGACATGATGTTCATCACTGAAACGTGACTCCCCTCCACATCCACACCTGACATCGCCACCCCTGTGCCTCCCTGGGTACAAGATGATTCACCGTGAATGCCCCAACAGATCCGGCGGAGGTGTCGTCATCATCCTCAAAGACTCCCTCGACTGCATCACCCTGGACGATGGGACCACACTGATCATGAACAGTTCTGCTAAGTGCCACGCATCAGGCGTTAAACATTGCAGTGTGGTACTCTCTGTGTTGTGTCTCAGCAGCCATTGAAAGCTGCCTAAAAGTGAGGCAGCGCGCCGCTGACGTGCCCGCTCTGTTCCCTTATGCATGGGGCTCACAATGACTGTGAGGTAAGGCAGTACTGACAGGCTCACAGTCACATTTAACTGCTATAATGTATAATGCATCATGACATGATAATTGTAATCATTCCCTGTGGGCCGGCGCGGCTCTGACTGACAACCTGACGTTATCGTAGTGTCCACTGACTTACTATAGTAGTAAATTTCTTTATTCGGCATTTCATAATAGAAATCCATAAAAGCATTTTCATACATAATTTACCATAAGATCAAAATACAGCAGTATTTACAATAAAAAAAAATATTTCCAGTGTAAATTTGAGAGGTGTTGCTTAAAAAAAGATCAGATCTTTTTCCATTTGATTCAGTTCATTATGGTTAAAGCAATTTTTCCCACAGATTGTTTCTATGTTTAAAAATACATTTTAAAAAATTAACCATATGGTAGCAAGTAATTTCGGAGTCCAATAGTTGAAGGCGCAGCATGGCAGGGCGACACTGTCTTAAGTCCCATGTTTTCAGCAGTGGTACCAGCCAGATTTTGCGATGAGCATGGTAGTATTTGCAAAACAATACTGTATGTATAGTGGTCTGTACAGATGTATCATCGCAAGGACAGTGGCCTAACGTTTGTTCCCAAGTGTTTCTCGTTGGGAAGGCTACTAACCGATGGAGCAGATTTAATCTAAATCTGGCTAGCAGGAAACGATCGAAGATGCCAAATTCCAGCATTAGGTAAGGCTGGATAGTGGGGACAAGATAAACCATAATTGCGTGGTGAACAAAGGATTTCCCTATTTCACTTGCGAGTCTTATTCCATCTGACTTACTAGTACATGCCTCCAGTGCCGCGGTGGTGTCACATCCTGCTGCTGGAGCGATGAGTTTAAGTAAGACGACTCCGCATATTTAATGATGGTGCCCCTTGCAGCTCTGCTGCAGACAGCTCGCACCGGGATGGGCTGCCGCCATGCTGTAGCTCTGGTGTTATTTTACCCCGCCGGCAGGCAAGTCAAGGGCAACATATTAGAGGTGTCAGTGACTCGGGTCACTGGACAGCCCTGCCCGGTACTCACAGGATAGCTTCTCTATCACTGTGAAGGCCGCGGGCAGCAATCCCGAATTGCTGCGCCCTGCCGAGACTTGACTCAGCCAGTCTTGCAGACCACAGTCACTGCCTGTAATGGAGCACCACCCGCCACAGTCTTCCAGGCTGACTCATCTGTGCCAAGGCCGTGGCCCAAGTAAGTACCAGTGGGTGTATAAGACTGATCATACCAAGGGCAGCGAGTGATCAAGCAACTGCCACCTGCTGCCTGCGGTCTGTGCCTGCCGGTGTTAGGTCTGTGCATGCCGGTGGTAGGAGTAAGGTGACAATGGATCCAATAGACCAGCATTACATGTTTGGATGAGACATACTGCGTGAAGTATGCCTAATGCAACTCAGCCCTCATATTCAGCAGCAAATGCTACTTACAATAAGGTTACTAATTAACAAAAAATTGGCCACATACTGGTTGAATGTTTAGAGTCTTCAACACTCTCCCTGTAGGCAGCCTTTTCACTCTACAGGTACACTACAGGTGGCGAGGACCACCCTGGCCACTTACCAGATTTTTTATTTTTTTGGATCGTCCCACTAATGAGACCCCATATGGTGGTCTCATAGCCATAAAGGATACTGCCTTCTAGTTATATAATCAAGCTGGTCCATTAGTACACCAAATTTTTCAAGGAGAGCAAGCAGTCAACACTTTTCTGCAGGAGGTGCGGAGTTTCCAACTAAAATAAAGTATGGCACATTAAATTGCATGTGAAAGGTCATAATAAATAGGTTGTGCCCTGGCTGGCTGTAACCTGTGTGTGTGTACCTCAGTCTCACTCTGAGGCTTGCCTAATGCTGATTGTCTGTGGCCATTGTCCAGTCATGTTACACGGGCACTAGGTTAGTGCCCTGCCATATCTGGTGTTTTGCAGCTGTTTTAAGGGCTTCTTAGTTTCTCGGTGCTCAAATAGGTGTCATTTCTGATAATTATATGTTTTCCTCGTCGTCATTCCTTGGTTTTGCTTGCAAAAAAGTGTCTCTCATAGTCGTTGAAATGTTACTCATAATTGCACTGAAATTATGAAAATGTCACACATTAGCAACTTTATCCTTGGCTGCTGTGCCTACAACATCTCAACTTCCAGATTAAAACCAATGCCAAAAACACCATCATCGGAATCCTCGATTACAGACCTCCAGTCCCCCGCAATCGCTTCAACAACGTTACCCTGTACGTCATCGACCCACAAGCAATAGACTCCGACCACTACATATTCTTCAAAGACCACAACTTCCACCTTGAAGACCCCGTCGACTTCAACACTAGCTCTCTTCTAGAAAACTTGAGTATCATCGGCCTAACTCTACTGATCACCTGCCCAACGCACAGCGCAGGACACACCCTGGACAACCATTTTTTCCATCAACGACCGCACCAAGTTCTCCCACATTGGTGAGCTGACCTGGACAGACCGCAGCATGTTCACTTCTCCATTGATGCCCTACGAGAAGCCTCCACGAGACACCCCATTCCTCCTGGATGCAACTAGAGCAAAGTTATCAAACCCATCTGGACCGTCATCCTGAACTAAACCAGACCACCCCGCGGAGTCTTCTGAACTTGACATCCTGAACTTCTCCAACTGGATCACCTCTACCGCCAACAATATTGCCCCCAGAAAAACACTCCTAGTGTAAGAACCATCAAGCAAGCCAGATGCTTCACCCCAAACTATGACCCTTAAACACCACTGCAAGAAGCTGGTGTCAGGATGCAAACCGTCCGGTACGCGCTGACCTTAATCGCGCTACACACGGAGGTTCGTGGCAGGAAAAACTACATTTCCCAGCATTCTTGGGATGCACGTTGTGCGTGCAACAAGAGTCACGCAGCGGCAGAAAAGAAAGTTCTGGCCGAGGAAAGCATTGCTGCCGATTATTCGTACTGGAGTTTCTTGTTCGGTATGTAACACTTGGAAGGCGGTAAGATCCCTTTTTGATTTCCAGCTGTCTCGCAGAACCTTGGTCTTGGAAGGAGTGCGCAGTACTCCGATAATTTTGTGTGTGCTTTGGTTGTTAGGCGAGTGGTACACCCTGCTTACATCCGTATTTCTGTATATACTTATTTGTAAAGTGGGCTCTCTCGGCTGAGCGAGCTCACGTTTCCCCATTGCAGGAGACCGGCATTCCGCCGTCTTGATGCAGGGAAACACGGTGGTACAGATGAGCTTCCCCGTTGGAGGAGACATCGATTCCTAAGTCTCTTGCGGGGAAGTCATTTCTTTGTACTTACAACAAGGGGCATTTTGGGCTCAGAACAGTTCCTTGGAAATACCACGGAGTACTTGGTGTCTTGGCCATCCTAGCAGTTTTGCTGGAAACTTCTTGGACATCAGTAACATTACTGTGGCGCAGACATCATTAAGAATTATTATCCATGTATGCTATTTATGTTTGATTTCTCTCCATAATCCTTTATATTTAACCTATCACAGGGGAGAGGTGCTTAAGGGTATCATATCGGTGGGACCTTACTGACTATAGAATTATCACAGACAATATTGGGTATGTTGTAGAACCTAGCTTGTTGTGTATGTCAGTAGAAACAGAGTCAGTAGTTCCAATGTGTTCTTTTGTTTCCCATTACAGTTGGTAAAACACCTGGTATCACCCTATCCTCTCCCTGTATTTGAAGGCACCAGTATTTTCCTTTACAGGTAGGAGAGTAGACTAACGAACGTTCCTATCAGGAGGGAGGGACAAAGTTAGCCCTGTTATCCATAGTACTTATAGAGTGTTCCTTGTGTCTTTTGTTGTCTTTACAGGTCTCTCTCCCTGCTGTTCCCATTCTTTCTTTCCCTCGCTTGACTATCCCGGCAGACTGTTTATTTTTACTTCAGACTCTGGGGCCGTCGAGAGGTGGGCCCCTTATAGCATTGGCACAATCCCGAAGATATCTGGAAGGAGGAGTCTGACAGAATAATCGGCCCATGATTTTTTTCTCTTCTCAATTGTGCTGAAGTATACCGATGGCTACTTTGGAAGATGTAATGGCAGCTCTGGCGTTGGTGCAAACAGAGTTAGCAGCTTCCCGACAGGAGGTAGCTGCATCACCATCAGAGACAGCGCAGCTACAAAACAGGGTAGATAGGATGCAAAGGAATCCCTTTGATGTAGGAGGGAACCCTCCCCCTCCAACTTATGTAGTAGTGGAAATGCCCGCACAAATACCATTGGCACCCCCTGAGAGGTTTTATGGGGATATTAAGAAAGTGCAGGTTTTTATGACCCAGGTGTTACTACACTTTACATGCAAACCCAAGATGTTCGCCACAAATCAAGCCAGAGTGGCTTTTTTGATTTCATATTTAGGGGGCGAGGCCGCACAGTGGCCAGTTCCTGTGGTGAGACCAGATGACCCTCTTCTTTACGAATGGGATGAATTCCGTTTGGAATTTGAGAAAACATTCGACCGTAGAGCAGAAACATTCTTTGCTGACAGAGATCTTCTGGAATTGAGACAGGGTACATCCGATCTAGTAACATACCTCAACAATATCCGCCGGTTGGTAGCAAAAACCGATTGGCCTGAGTCTAAGCAATCTGCTATCATTTATCAAGGTCTTACAGACGAACCGGAGGATGTGTTGGCACACATCGACCCCCAACTTCACACCTGCTCCACTCTCATTGAACCCACCTTACGCCTTCACCATAGGATGAAAGAGCAAAAAGGAGACCACAAGAAAAAGGAACGTTATGTTCAGCCATATGAACGTTCCGGGCAAGGAGAAAAAACAGTGATTTCAACAGAAACCATGGATATAGGAGCATTAAGGGCTTCATTGACAGTAAGCGAAAGAGACCATAGCAGAAAACAAGGTCTGTGCCTTTATTGTGGTAAGAAAGGACACTACCTCCGGGACTGTCCAGTAAAACCAAAATACGGAAGGTTTCGAAATGGACAAGTCGCTGCTGGAATGACTGATAAAGGGGCGGAAAACTTCAAAGCTTGAAGGCAGGTTAAGGGGAACCCTCAAGCAAGAATATCATCCCTTCGATAACTCCAGTCTATGTACAGGAGAAGAACCACTTTTTTCTCGATATGTCCATTGTTATAAACTCTGAGGAAAAAGGTATAAGTGCAATGGTGGACTCCAAGCCATGGGATGCTTCATGGATAATGATGAAGCCATACGCCTAGGAGCGCTCCTTATAACCAAGAGTCAACCCGAAACCGTGTATGCAGTGGACGGAAAAGAATTGGAAGCGGGACCCATCAAATACAACACCCCTGAATACGATCTTACCTATGATGGTTATCAACATGAACGGCTGTCGTTTAACATCATCAATGCTCCTCAACACGGAGTAATACTGGGTCTTCCATGGTTACAAAGACATGCACCTCTCATACATTGGACCTCTAAATCCATACAATTCGCGTCCACCTATTGTCAGGAGCATTGTAACCATGATCTCTGTAGTCCCTCTCAGACGTTATCCTCGATACTACACATTGCCACTGCCGCGGAAAAGGCGGTGGTTTTACCTGATGTTTAGAGGCGTAGGGAGCGGTGTTCAGTGACAAGCAGGCAGAGGTCCTTCCACCACATAGAGAATATGGTTGCAGGATTGACCTTCTCCCAGGAGCTGTGGTCCCAAGTGGTTGGATTTATGCCCTCACTGTACCAGAGAACGAAGTCCTACGTTTGTATTTGGATAAATACCTCGCTATTGGATACATACGACCTTCGAGATCCCCTGCAGCATCTCCACTATTTTTTATCCCGAAGGCTAACGGTGAAAAGCGATGTTGCATCGATTACAGGGTTCTCAATACCATTACGGTGAAAAAACAATATCCGTTGCCTCTAATCCAAGTTATATTGGAGCAAGTAAGAGCTGCCAACATATACACCAAACTTGATCTTGGAGGTGCCTATCACCTTGTTTGAATACGACATGGTGATGAATGGAAGACAGCCTTCAAGATGCGGTATGGGCTTTTAGAATATCTGGTGATACCCTTTGGGCTTTGTAACGCCCCAGCTGCATTTCAATTCTTCTTAAACAAAGTATTGAGGGAATATCTTGACCACTTTGTGGTGGTCTAAATCGATGACATATTGATATATTCTGCCAAAAACGAAGAACATGTTGGACATGTGAGCCGGGTTCTACAGGCTTTACAAGACAACCATCTGTATTGCAAGATAACAAATGTGAGTTTCACGTCATAACGGTGGAGTTTTTGGGAGTGATGCTCACACCAGCCGGTCAGGTTATGGCAAAAAGAAAGGTCTAGTCGGTGACGGAGTGGCCTCGTCCCTGCAACGTTAAAGATATCCAAAGCCTGTTAGGATTCGCCAACTTTTGTAGAAGGTTTATCCGGGGATTCTCTGACATGGTAACACCTTTAACCCGGCTCACACGAAAAAAACACTCCTTTTGTTTGGGCCAAGGTAACACAGGAAGCTTTTGACCAGTTGAAAGCCGCTTTCTCCACGGCTCCGGTTCTCACACATGCCAACCCCGAGATACCTTTCATAGTGGAAGCTGACGCATCCAAAGTTGCCCTGGGAGCTGTCTTGTCCCTAAGAAACGAAAACACAGGACACCTCCATCCGGTAGCATTCATGTCTCGAAAATTGAATCCAGCTGAAATTAATTATACAATCGCCGAGAACTCCTTGCTATCAAGGATGCATTTGTCGAATGGAGACACTGGCTTCTGGGAGCAAAGCACCAGGTGACAGTCTATACAGACCATTGTAATTTACAATTCAGGTGAACAGCTCGCCATCTTACCCCGTGGCAATTACGTTGGATGCAGTTCTTTGAGGAATTCCGATTCATTGTAACCTACCGGCCTGGAGTGAATAATAAGAAAGCTGACGCTTTGACGCACCAGGAAAATCCGACTATGCATGCTGTGACGCCAGACAGAGCCATCATCGAACCCGCCAAGGTCTTCTGTGTTACACAAACAAGGGATTTCCTACAGAGCGTAAAAACACAGGGGTACAGACGTGCGTATGGAGGACTTGGCTTAGAAACCATAAAAAATGGAAAATGCGACAAGGCATACCCATGAAAGGATCACAAGTGTTAGTGCCAACTAAAACTTTGCGAAGAACAGTCTTTTCCTGGTGTCACGACTCACCTTGTGCTGGTCACATGGGATATTCAAAAACGCTGGAGAAGGAGTTGAGACAATTCTGGTGGCCATCCATACGTCCAGACCTTCGTCAATGGGTGAAAGAGTGTGCAACATGTGCTCAGATGAAACCCGATCGACGGCAACCCCAAGAGTTGTTACAACCCATGCCTACTCCGGAAAACCCGTGGGAGAGATTCTCTGTTGACTTCATCGTAGGACTCCCTAAAGATCAAGGAAAGACGGCCATAGTTGTGGTTATTAACTATCTCACCAAAATGGGTCACTTTATAGCATACAAAAAGGTTCCCACGGCGGGTCAGTTAGCACACATCCTGTTGGTCAACGTAGTCCGTCTACATGGACTCCCAAGGGTTATAGTATCAGACAGAGGGGCCCAGTTCACAGCGCGTTTTTGGAAAACTTGGTGCACTGAATTACAGATTTCATCCTCACTTTCCACTAGTTTTCACCCTCAGACAGATGGCCAGACAGAGAGGCTAAACCAGACACTCAAACAGTTCTTACGTAGTTATGTGCACAATAACACCGATACATGGGTGGACTGGTTATGGGTGGCGGAAATTGCTTATAATAGTTCACAACATTCCTCCAAGCTACACACTCCCTTTTTCTGTTCCTACAGTTATCACCCTAGATTCAATCCTCTGTTACTCCTGAGTACCAACGCCAGGTTGCCAGACATTCAGGAGAGATTGTCACGTGTTCACAAGACCCTGCTTGCAACGCATGGTAACCTCCTACGAGCCAAGGCTAGGTACAAAACGCAGGCAAATAAACACTGTAGGCCTTGTCCAGTGTACAAAAAGGGGGATCTGGTGTGGTTGTCCACAAAGAATATAAGGTTTAAGAGACACAGTGTGTTTAACCCCTAGTTCATAGGACCCTATTGTGTCATTAAGCACATAAACCCGGTGGCGGTGAGGTTGCGTTTGCCGACGCATTTCAGGATTCACCTTGTATTTCACATGTCTCTCTTGAAACCTTCTCACAGCCCAGTCAGGCGAGCTCCTGTGCCGATTTGGGTACAGCAGGACCAAGAATATGAAGTTCAGGGAATTCTGGATGCCGAGTTGGTGAGGGGGCGGCTGCAGTATCTGATTTGCTGGAAGGGCTACGGCCCTGAGGAAAACTCTTGGGAACCAGCTGGGGCAGTGCACACTCCTCGTTTGGTGGCTAAGTTCCACAGGTTGTATCCTGGGAAGCCTGCTGCCGGTCAGCGCCCCTCGTGAGGAGGGATGTACTGTCACAATTTGAACCGTCCGGTACGCGCTTACCTTAATCGCGCTACACACGGAGGTTCGCGGCAGGAAAAACTACATTTCTCAGCATGTTTGGGATGCACGTCGTGCGTGCAACGAGAGACACGCAGCGGCAGGAAACAAAGCATCGCTGCCGATTATTCTTACTGGAGTTTCTTGTTCCATTTGTAACACTTGGAAGGCGGTAGGACCCCTTTTTGATTTCCAGCTGTCTCGCAGTACCTTGGTCTTGGAAGGAGTACGCGGTACTCCGATAATCTTTGTGTGTACTTTGGTTGTTGGGCGAGTGGCACGCCCTGCATACATCCGTGTTTCTGGATATACTTATTTGTACAGTGGGCTCTCTTGGCTGAGCGAGCTCACGTTTCCCCGTTGGTCGAAACCGGCATTCCGTCGTCTTGATGCGGGGAAACACTGTGGTACAGATGAGCTTCCCCGTTGGAGGAGAGATCAGTTCCTTGGAAATACCACAGAGTACTTGGTGTCTTGGCCATCCTAGCAGTTTTGCTGGGAACTTCCTGGACATCAGTAACATTACTGTGGTGCAGACATCATTAAGAATTATTATCCATGTCTGCTATTTATGTTTGATTTCTCTCCACAATCCTTTATATTTATCCTATCACAGGAGAGAGGTGCTTAAGGGTATCAAATCGGTGGGACCTTACTGACTACAGAATTATCACAGACAGTATTGGGTATGTTGTAGAACCTAGCTCATTGTGTATGTCAGTGGAAACAGAGTCAGTAGTTCCAATGTGTTCTTTTGTTTCCCATTACAGTTGGTAAAACACCTGGTATCACCCTATCCTCTCCCTGTATTCGAAGGCACCAGTATTTTCCATTACAGGTAGGAGAGTAGAATAACGAATGTTTATATCAGGAGGGAGGGACAAAGTTAGCCCTGTTATCCATAGTACTTATATAGTGTTCCTTGTGTCTTTTGTTGTCTTTACAGGTCTCCCTCCCTGCTGTTCCCATCCTTTCCTTCCCTTGCTTGACTATCCCGGCAGTCTGTGTATTTTTACTTCAGACTCTGAGGCCGTCGAGAGGTGGACCCCTTATAGCATCGGCACAATCACGAAGATATCTGGAAGGAGGAGTCTGACAGCTGGAAGACTTAGGCGCTCCGACCAGACCCCACAAATCACGACGCCTTCAAGACCACCCTCAACAATTACCACCACCAGCTCAAGGAAACCAAGTAAGAAGACCTCACCACCCGCCTAGAAGCTAGCAGCAACCACACTAAAGAGCTCCTCAACATCTTTTGAGAGTTCGCCTGTCCCTCTGTCACTGAGAACACCATATGCCCAGCCCATGCCATTTGTGACAACCGCAAAACCAAAGCGTCATCAACCAGGCATTCAATGGCAAAATAAGCAAGGGACCTACATCTGGGCATACCCTGACAACTTAGGACAGTTCAGGCAGGACTGTTCCCATGAGGCACAGGGTCAGTCTGATTTGCATATGGCCATGTCTGAACTGGGGTGGCAGAGTGAGCTAAAGAATGATGATGGATTAAACCCAGATCAGTTGACTGGGGGTGAGTGCTTGCAATGTTCAACACTCAGTCCATCATCCCCTTTGGTTTTGCTTTGTGACAACTGAGCAGATTTCTTTCACTGCAAGATCACCAAAATGTACAGCAACTAGGACCCACAGCCCACCAACCTCTCCCATCCCCGTGGCTCTAGCAACAATACCCTCCACTTAATCACTGAATGGAGGCAACTCTTTTCGGAAGACCCTATTTCCATCATGAACTCCATCCAGTCCGGATCCCCCTCGGACCACTAACCACACACATCTACAACCTAGGAATTGAAGCCATTGGATGCACCCCACTGGACTCCTCAACTCCTCCATCACCACAGGCAGCATATCCAATACGTGGAAGCTCGTCGAGTTCAAACCTCTCCTCAAGAAATCCTCAGCCAACCCTAACAAACCTCAGAATTACCGACCCATCTCGCTTTCCCCCTTCCCCGCCAAAGTCTTGAAGAAGGCTGTCAACCACCAGAACAACCTGCCTGCTTGACCCCTCCCAGTCAAGATTCCGACCACACCATAGCACGGAGACCGCCCTATTCGCAGTCACCGAAGACTTCCGGGGCCTCCTCGGCTAGGGTAGCTCAGCTGCCATAATCCTCCTGGACCTCTCTGCAGACATTTGCACAATCTCCCACTACACCCTCATCACCAGACTCCACCATATTGGATTCCAAGGCAAGGCTCTCGACTGGATCTCCTCCTTCCTCTCTGGACAAACTCAAACTATGTACCTTCCACCCTTCACCTCCAAACCCAAAAGCATCATATGTGGCGTCCTCCAGAGCTCCTCCCTCAGTCCCACCCTCTTCAATCCCTACATGACTCCTCTGGCCAACATCGCCCGCAACCACGGACTCGCCATCGTCTCCTATGCCAACTACACTCAACTCATCCTATCCTTCTCAGGAGATCCAGACATTGCATGACTCAACTTCTAAACTACCATGACAAACATCACCACATGGATGAAAACCAATTGCCTTAAATTTAATGCGGACAAGACGGAAGTCAACATCTTTAGAAACAAGCCCTGCTCCTGGGACGACACCTGGTGGCCCTCCACACTTGGCCTGGCGCCCACCCTGTCTGATCATGCCTGCAATCTCTGCATCATTCTGGACAACCACCTCACCATGAAACAACAGATCAATTCCTTCTCTGCAGCCTGCTTTCAAACACTCTGCATGCTCCGCAAGATCTTCCACTGAATCCCCATCTCAACCAGCCAGAAAGGCAGTAACCCAGGTCCTAGTCTCCAGGGACTCAACTATGGTAACGCTCTTTATGACGGAACCACCACACAACACCTTAACCACTTTCAAACCATCCGGAAGTCTGCAGCAAGATTCATCTTTGACCTTCCCAAAAGATCCAGTATCACCCCTCACCTCAGGGCCCTTCACTGGCTCCCTTTTCAGAAAAGATGCCTATCATTCACGTCTACGAAGCACTCCATAAAACCAGACCCATCTACATCAATAACCAACTGACTTTCCACCATTCGACCAAAGATCTCTGCTCTTCCTCCCTTGCCTTAGCCCAGGTCCCACGCATCCGTCGAAGCCAAAGTAGGGGCCACTCCTTCTCCTTCCGCACCCTCAAGTCCTGGAATGACCTTCACCTATGTAAGTTCCCTTCCCTGAGGAAATTCTGGAAGAAGCTGAAGACCTGGCTCTTTGACCTTCACCTCTCTCTGACCGAGGATCGCTGAAACACCACAGCACCTGGAGACCCCCCGGCGCGACAAGTTGCACTATACAAGCCTAGATGATTGATTGGTTTTGCAGATTCCGAAATGGTGGTAGATTGAAAGAGTCTTTACTCAGTCAGATTGGACAGTGGGAGTCCAGCAGATCCAATAGAAGGTTTATCCTTGAGGCTCTTTCTCTCCGAAAAGCCAAATGGTGTCTCCAGAGCTAGAGAATTAGAGCTGGAGAGTGCAGTCTCACAGAATCGTTCCTAAAGAATGGAGAGATCGGTTTTTGAGAGCCATACTCAATTTTGACATGCCTACGAAGAGAGAGGAGCCAATACAGGTGTAGAGCGAAACGGATCAATAAAAAACATGACTGACAAAAATATTGCATCAATATGAGAGGAATGTAACCTTATAAACCCATTTTTTTCAAAATGGCTACACTTGAAAGAGTTTAAAACACAAGGAACCATCCTAGCAGCACACACAAATAATGCACATCAAAGGACATCATTAGGATGTCTCTCTCCACCAAAATGAACCAATTTAGAAGCCTGAAGCACCGTCCTGCTACAGTAACCAGTATAAAAGGCAGGACCAGGTCAAGCATTGTGCACTAGGCCTAAACGTCAGAGCAGAGGCAAGTCAGATGACTTTCCCGCCCCCAGTCACCATGGCGGTCAATGAGCAGCCCCATTTCACCTCAGCTTCTGATCTGACAGCAGTGCTTAATTTGGGCCAGTGGTTTCCGGTGCTCAGCACTGACACTTAATTGTCAGCACCAGCTCAGGTAACATTCTGCCAAATGGTGGCGCTATCTGAGATGTGCACACACAACCGTGCTTATTAAGTCAAATGGCATTGAAAATTAATAATACCAGTCCCTCACAACATTACTATAGCTTTGTGTGGCCTGAAATAGTCTGAATTGTCACAAATGTAGGAATGTGATGATTAGATATTCTGTTGGTACTGTCATTGGCAGCGCTGGCAGGGGCAATGCGTGGTGCAGGTCCAGAGCCAGGGCCCTTCAGGTGGCATTCCGAGAAGGGCCCTGGCACTTAACTTTTTTTACAAACTAAGCACTGTCTGACAGCCAGGAATTAGCCAGCAAATAACAATTTGACATTAGTGTGTACTTCAGTCACGTGACTGGCCCATTCCCCTCCCACTAAATCAGACAATTAGCACCAATCCATGCATCTAGATATAATTACTTTGACAATATAGTCATAGTTTATAATCTGGATTCGCTGCTGCTGCAGCTCAGTATTGAAAATATTATATTGTTGTGCCACACCCACAGCCACCAATAAAAGCAGAGCATGCATAATTTAATCAACAAATTCTTCAAGAGGAAAATAAACTTGACAAGGAAACAAATTATTAATTCAGAAGCAACTTATTAGGCATATTTTTATTAAGGCACAATCGTGACGCTATGGCTATTCGAGCCCTTCACATATGAACAGTTACCAATCCATGCAGCCAATTTACATAAACATTGTTTCAATATATATTAAAGTTAAAGGTGTGTTACAGGATAAATATTATATAGGCAACAAAGGCACTTTTTTAAACATTCTTCTCCAACGTGCTGACCAAAATACATAGGGTGTCCAGACTTATTGGGCCTGATTTACAAAGGTAAATGTACTTTTTTGTGTAATTTTATGTTTTTTTTTGTATTCATGAGCTACGAATAATAGTAAGTTTATGACTCCAAATATCCTGCAGTCGGGGCAGAGAACTCCAGACATAAAAGAGAAGAAAATGCCTATCTTATATGTGCAGAGTTCTCCACTATGACTGCGTAGTCTCTGCAGGCATGAACTTATTACAACCTGTAGTTTGTGGTTAGCAAAATAAACGTAAACTTAAACAGAAAGGTATGTTTACCACTGAATGTGGTTCATAGTCTGCCTCTTTAATAGGAGGTATCTGCAGTTTCCATGGAGCTGCCAAAGTCCTGTACAGTTTCACAAGCTGCCCCAGTTTAACAAAACCAAGGTAATCCCCGAGGGGTCAAGAGGCAATGCACCCCCTGACTCATAGGTAAGTGATGTTTATGGCATTCACAATTTTACCTTTTTGTTGAATAAAAGAAGTCCTATAAAGGTTGCAAAAGGACAAGTGGCCATTTTTTTACTTCAACATGGCTGCCTCCTCAGAAGACATTATGGCATACCACATAAACGTTTTGCTGCCAGGAAAATTAGCTTTACAGTACGGTTTACAATTGATCAACTTGGCCACCCCCAACTCTCCCACTGGATCCCCGAGCATCCAATCCAGCAAGAGCCCAAAGATTGCACAGTCTTAAATACAAAACTGTCACATTCAGCCGCGGTCGGTAGTAGGAGTACCTGCTGGGCGGTGATGTGGGGAGGGGCAGTATGGGGGTAGTAATCTATGGATTACGGAGGTTTATAGGTAGGTAAACATATAAATAAATGAAACAAATTTTGTTGCGCGCACTACATCACATTTGGGGATGCAGTGCATGCAAAGGAATTCGTTTTATTTATTTATATGTTTACTTACCTGTAAACCTCCGAAATCCATTGATTACTACCTCCCACCCTGCCCCTCCCCCTCCCCACATCACCGTCCGGCAGGTACTCCTACTACCGACTGTGGCTTGTCACATTGTATACTTCTATGGAGCATGACTCAAAAATACTCTGAGTTCAGTGACTCCCTCAATGATTGCAAAAAGTCCTCTAAACAAATACTTAAGCCAAAACTCGAAAAAGTCATGAATAGCAGACAGTACCGTTGGTGCATAAAGACACATAGCACGTCAACACAACTCTGCTTCTTCAAAACATAGGAAGTGTCCAGAGCCTAGGAATTATAGTCTGGGTAACAAGCCTACAGACCGGAGATGTGAGCCATCCACAAAACAGTCCCTCACAAAAGCTGACGTTCGCTTAGCTCATATTCGAGATTTGAACGCCACTCCCATTTCACTGTCGCCATTTTCAAGAAAGCCCTATCACATCTCACAGAAATGCTGGTGCACAGATTCATGGGAACTCTGACCTTGTCTTGTGCTGGCTTTCATGCACTGATATGCAGAGGTGCATCAGAAAATTATCATGCCCCCTCAAGAAATGCCTTATTTTGTGTGGAAATGCCTAACCACTTTGGCAGGGCAAATCAACTCTAAATTAAAACTGTACCATGAACAACAGAGTACAGCACTAGCCAATAGCGGGCACCCTTTGCAAAAATCACAATGATAGGCCACAGGAAAGTAAGTACAATACCACTCGGTCATGAACACCAAGAACAAAAATAAATATAATTATTCTTAATACACCACATGGCGCATTTAAGTGGATGATGCACTTCATTGTTCTTATCATTGATGACATTTCAAGCCTGCTTGACACCCTTAACGCAACGCCCAAGGAATATATTATGATGTCACCTATAATAATGAAGTCCATCCCTGGTGAAACATTCAAGCCTCTGCTGAACATCTCCAATGCAAGACATCTCATACAAGATAACATCTGTATCAACCTTGGGATCAGAATGATCCTCCTGTTGCTGAAAAAGTTCAACTTGATCCTAGTGTCTTTGCCATATACACATCAGTCATCTACCTTCCATAGCTAAGCAAGTTTATCAACAAAATAGTAGCTCTCTGGGTGTGTGCATGTGTGTGTGTATAAACATACATATATTCCAAACAAAATCCCACGACCTTCACAATGTGAGAAAAACAAGCCCTCCAATTGGGAGTGAGAGATAACAAACTTATTTCAGTAAGTGCCAGCAGGTAAGCACTACGTGTTTAGACCGCTGTAATCATATGCCGAAAATGAAGATCAGTTGCTCATGGGTTTAAATACTCCAGAATAACATAACAGTGAAAAAGGACTAACATGCTTGTATCTAATTAATCACAATGATTTTGCACATATCTTTCATCTTTGACAAACCTATACTTTTGATAAAAATGTCCTGAACCCAAAGATGAAAACTGATCTCCAAGGGCCTCATTGGCCAATAGGATTTTTAAATGCTAATTTCTAACTATAACGTACCTGAAACCTATGTTTTTTTCAATAAATTTCAAAGGTTTTTTAAATACTAATTTCCAACTATAACGTCCCTGAAACCTATGGATTTTTCAGTGAATGTCAAAGGTTATTTTTAAAGGAAAATTTCTAACTATAATGTCACTGAAACCTGTGGCTTTTTTCAGTGAATTTCTAAGGTTTTTTAAATGCTAATCCCCAACTATGACCTCCTTGAAACCTCTGTTTTTTTCAGTGAATTTCTAAGATGTTTTAAATGCTAATTTCTAACTATGCCTACATAGGTAGGACATGTGCAGAAACATGAAGAAATGCACAGAAATAAGCAGGAGAAGTGCAGAAAGAGGCAAAAGAAGTACAGAGAGAAGCAACAGAGGTGCAGAAAGAGGCAGGAGAGGTGAAGAAGGAGGAGACAGGAAAGCAGAAAGAAGCAAAATAGGTGCAGAAAGAGGTACAAGGGGTGCAGAAAGAGGCAAGAGCAGTGCAGAAAGAACCAAGAGATGTGTAGAAAGAGGCAAGAGTGGTGCGGTGCAGAAAATGGGACCAAGGGTGCAGACCAAAGCAAGAAAAGTGCAAAAAGAGGCAAATGAGGTGCAGAAGGAGGCAAGAGAACTTCAGAAAGAGGCAAGACAGTTGCGGAAACAGGCAAAAGGGGTACAGAAAGAGGGAACAGGTGTGCAGACAGACGCAAGAGAGGTGCAGAAAGAGGGAAGAGGGATACAGAAAAAGGCAAGAGGATACAGAAATCCTTAACAAAGGTGCAGAAAGAAGCAAGAGCAGTGCAGAAAGAACCAACAGAGGTGAAAAAAGAGGCAAGAGGGGTACAGAAAGAGACAAGAAAAGTACAGAAATAAGTAAAAGAGGTGCAGAAAGAGGCAAGAAAACTGCAGGAAAAGACAAGAGAGGTGCGGGAAGAGGCAGGAGGGGTGCAGAAAGAGGCAAAAGTGGTACAGAAAGAGGCAAGAAAAGTATAGAAAGAAGCAACAGATGTGCTGAAAGTGGCAAGAGGGGTGCAGTAAGAGGCAAGAAAAGTGCAGAAAGAAGCAACGGAGGTGCAGAAAGAGGCAAGAGAGGTACAGAAACAAGCAAGAAAGGTGCATAAAGAGGTAAGAGGGATAAAGAAATGTACAATAGAGGTACAGAAAGAAACAAGAGCTGTACAGAAAGAGGTAGGAGAGGTGCACAAAGAGGCAAGAGGGGTACATAAAGAGGAAGGAAGGGTACAGAAAGAAGAAAGAGAAGTGCAGAAAGAAGCAACAGAGGTGTTGAAAGACGTGCCAATGGTACAGAAAGAGGGACCAGTCACGCAGAAAGAGGCAAGAGAGGTACAGAAAGAGGGAAAAGGGATGCAGAAAGAGGCAAGAGGGGTGCAGAAAGAAGCAAGTGAGGTGCAGAAAGACACAAGTGAGGTACAGATACAGGCAAGAGAAGTGCAGGAAGAGATAAGAGAATTACTGAAAGAAGCAACAGAAGGAAGAGAAGTGCAGAAAGTGGCAAGTGAGGTACAGAAATAGGCAAGAAAGGTACAGAAAATGGCAAGGGAACTGCAGAAAGAGGCAAGAGGGATGCAAATAAGGAAAGAAGGGTGCAGAAAGAAGCTAGAGAAGTGCAGAAAGAAGCAAGAGAGATGCAGAAAGAGGGAAGATGAGTTTAGAAAGAGACAACAGGGTGCAGAAAGAAGCAAGAGAGGTACAGAAAGAAACAATGAAAGTGCAGAAAGAAGCAACAGATGTGCAGAAGGAGGCAAGAGAACTACAGAAAGAGGCAAGAAAGCTGCAGAAGCAGGCAAACAAGGTGCAGAAAGAGGGAACAGGGGTGCAGACAGAGGCAAGAGAGGTGTAGAAAGTGGGAAGAGGGGTGCAGAAATAAGCAAGAGGGGTGCAGACATTTGCAAGAGATGTGCAGAAAGAAACAAGAGCAGTGCAAAAGAACCAACAGAAGTACAGAAAGAGGCAAGAGGGGTGCAGAGAGAGGCGAGAGAAGTGCAGAAAGAAGGAACAGAGGTGCACAAAGAGGCAAGAGGGGTGCACAAAGAGGGAAGAGAGGTATAGAAAGAGGCAAGAAAGTTAGACAATGAGGGAAGAAGGGTATAGAAAGAGGCAAGAGGGGTGCAGATAGAGGCAACAGAAGTACAGAAAGAAGCAACAGAGGTGCAGAAAGAGGCAAGAGAAGTGCAGAAAGGGGCAAGAGAGGTACAGAAATAGGCAGGAGAGGTGCATAAAGAAGGAACAGGGTTACAGAAAGAGGCAAAAGACGTGCAGAAAGAGGGAAGAATGGTACAGAAAGAGGCAAGAGGGGTACAGAAAGAAGCAAGTGAGGTGCAGAAAGTAGAAGAGATGAGCAGAAAGGGGCAAATGAAATGCAGAAAAAGAAAGAAAGGTTCAGAAAGAAGCAACAGAAATGTAGAAAGAGGCAAGAGAGGCACAGGAAATCCGCTGCATAGAACTTATAGGAAGTACCAGGATGGCTTCTTGGCCCCCAAAGTCCCTCAGGAGAAAAGTGCACCTCTTCCCCCAACCTGTAGAGTGCCAGGAGAAGCGTTTGCAGAGTGGGGGAGAAAGGGTGTTATGTCCTCAGAAGATCTCTTTGCAGTCCCACTGTGTGGGACTTACTGGAGGTAACAGGAGGGGTAGTTGGCCCCCAAGGACAACCTTGGGGGTCAAGTACCCCTTCTATTACCTCCAGTAAGTCCCAAACAGCAGCATTGGTAAGTTCTCATAGCAGGTCACACCCCCTTTGCCCACCAGTCTGCAAACGCGCTCCCTGGTGCACTCTTCGATGGGGATTAAGGTACCCTTCGCTGCTGGGGGTTGTTAAGGGCAACCAGCCTACCTGTTACCTCCAGTAAGACCCACACAGCGGGATTGCTGAGAGGTACACACAGGCCATGCTTTCTTTTTCTACCACTCTGCAAACACACCTCTTGGCACGCTGTTGGTTGGGGGGTGAAGTCCTGTTGCCTCCTGAGGGTCCCTGGGGGCCAACTAAGACTCCTGTTACCTCCAGTAAGCCCAACACAGTTGGATTCCTGAGTGGTCCAAGGCCACGCCCCCTTTATACAAAACTCTGCAATCGGGCAGCCTGGCGTACTGCTACTCGGTGGATGAAGTCCACTTCAGTCCTGAGGTGTTCAGGACACAGGAGGACCTCATTGCCCCACCAGCAGTGCGCCAAGAGGCGCGTGTGCAGAGTGGTATAAAAAGGGGCATGGCCTCAGACCACCTCTCAGCAATCCCACTGTATGGGACTTTCTGGAGGTACCTGGTGGGCAAATTGGCCCCTAAAGACCCTTAGGATTCAAGGGAACTTAATTCCCCAAACGGTCTCCTGGTGCATTTGAATAGTGGTGCAAGGGGGGCCTCCAGCGAGATGCCGGCTTCTGCTTTCTATTTCTTTATTAGAAGGGGGGCTGTGTGCCCCCCCCTTCTCTTACTATTTTATGGGCCCTGGGGACCCCATCACCCAGGGCCTGACCCATTAAAAAAAAATACAAATTCACTGGGAAGGGGGCCTTTTTTGGCCCTGGGGACCCCATCCCCCGGGGCTGTGCCAAATTTTTTATTTTTAAAAAACTTTTATTACGGGAGGGGGGCTAATTGGCCCCCCTTCCCTGGGCCACTTTTGTATATATCTGTGTTAAAACCAATGATTGTCATGAGCAGGTCATGACTAAAGTCTTCAGATTTGTGAGTTTGACCCAGAGTAAGGGCCATTTCCTTTCCACAGCCACTACCTCGACTGATGTGAAATAAGCCAGAAACTGGAAAGTGCCTTAATAAGGAACCCTCAGCTACAGTAGGGAGGCACAGTGGAAAAAACCTCAAGGTGGAACAGCAGTGACAAGAATAACACCAATCACTGGATCAATAATGAGGAGAATTTCTAAGAAGAAATATGCTGGTAGTATTTATTTGTTTATTTTTATTTTGATAACTTACATAGCGTGAACATGACCCTTGCTGGTATCAGAGTGCTTTACAAGTATACAGAGAGCAGAGCAGTCACAACAATAAAATATTTGCGAAAAATACAGGATAAAGTAGTACCCAGAAAGAAAGGGTACATTTACAATGTTCAGAGAGCAGAGGCGATAAACCATTACACTCAAAAGGATAATAGTCAATAAAACTGCAGGATCATGCAGTGTCGAGAAAAGTGAGGGTAGTGTCAGGACTGAGAAGTTGAAATTTCAAACTAGTTGGTATGCCACAGTCATGGGAAAAATTGAGGAATTTGGATGGGTATCTTAGGATCTAGGTAAGAAATGTGTTCATAAGGTGTACTTTGACTTTTTTCTTGAAGGATACAGTTGAGGGGTTCATTCTGATTTCAGAAGGCAAGGTATTAAATATTATGGGAGCAGTCCCAGAGAAAGATCAGTTATAAGTTTTCTTCTTTTGGAATCTCTGAGGTTTCAGAAGTAAGGTGTCAGAGCCTCAGTATGATCTGGAACCACCAGAGTTCTAGTTTCTGAGCAAGAATCTAGGGGTTTTGAAGTGGAGGGCTTTCTGTGTCATGGAGGCAATTTGTAGGTGGATTCTTCCTTCTTAAGGGAGCTAGTTAAGAGATTTCAGATCAGGGAGGGTTGCACTTCTATATTCCAGCCCTGGAATCGCTTGGGCTTGCACTTCATGCTTGAAGTCTTTGGGAGAAGGAGGGGTTTACTTTTCTTAGAATGTTCATTTGGTGATTCGCTCCTTTGGTGGTGGCACAGATGTGGTTCTGCATGTTGAGGTTCTTGTCAAGAGTTAATCCCAGGGATCTTGCAGAGTCAATGACTTGTCAAATGCAGCTGAGGGCTGTTCGATATTTCAACCATTCTTTAATGATAGGTGATTGGGTAGGTAGGGCGATTAGTAGGAATTCAGTGTATGGAGTATTTAGTTTGAGGTGAATGTATGCTTGCCAATTTTGAGTTTTTTGCAGAGTTGTGTTAGGGGAGCTGGTGTCTTCTGGGGCGGAGATTTTTAAGTATAGTTGGGTATTGTTAGCATGCATGTGATAGCGGTTGTGAGATGAACCCAAAATCTCCGTAAGAGGTTGCATGAACAGGTGAAGAGAGTGGGACCCCTAATGCGACCGTCGTGGTCTGCGAAAGTTAGTGATTAACCTTGACTCTAAGTCCTGTTATGGAGGTAGGAGGTGAACCAGATAAGGCCTGATCCTGGTAACCCCATACAGTGTTCCAAAAGGTCTAGTAGGTTGTCATGCTTAACCATATTAAATGCAGATGATAGGCAGGAGTAATACAGTACATAATAGCCACCCCAAACTAGAGTTGCTAGAGAATTGCAACATACCCACCATAAAGCCCAGACTGTTTATGAAGGGAAGTGTGACAGGGGAGGTGAAAGAATAAACAGAAATTACTCCGTCTCCCTAAGTGTTGGGAGGATCGGGAGACCATTTGGAGAAAGGTGCCATCTTGGATTGGAACAGAATGTAAAATACAGCATGGTACCCATGCTCATCATAGCACTGATACACCAAGCCTTCCCAATTTCCCTCATGCCGGCTAGAGAAGGGTATCAAATCCTTGGCTGCCAAACTCTCACCCTCCCCAAAACACCCAGACAGGCAAGAATACCACAGCAGGTTCCACACTCAATAGCTAAAGACACTCTTGGCGCCTGAAGCTGGGAAATTTCCACCTAATGACCTTCTACAAGATTCCAGTCAGTTTTCAGCTGCTATTTAGCAAAGAAAAAACAACTATACACATTTTCTAGAATGCCTTCCTTCACCATTGTCAAGAAACCCAGTCACCTCACCCACACGTACCTCTTGAATGTAAGCCCTTTCATAACAAATGAGATTCAGCAGCATAAAACCTAAAATATTTGCCTCCAACCTGTCCAACAGAAATCAACTTCTCCCAAATGAATAACTCAGTCCCAGTGACCTATGGCTTACCTCACTCAAAGTCCACAGCTCCATTATGATACCGCTTAAACATATTGTGTTTGGTATCAAACAACTTGCCTCATCACCCCTGGCATGAATCTCGTGTTGAGGGCGATGTGACATGCAGCCAGGTGGCTACCTTAGAAGTTATCCACCAGATTTCCCCAGCCTTGGCTGTGCTCTGGACAAGCTAATTAAGATGGCAGCAATAGAGGCTTAAACAGGTCAATCGATGGCATAACATGGGCTGTAGTGCAAATTGCCTCGAGGTCATGATGGGCAGATAATAACTTTGCCTGATTGGAAAGGAATCTTGCAACTGTTTCAGAGGAAGGACTGCAAGCTCCTTGACCGAATCTAAGTAAAATTTGTGTAGATCCTATTCCTTGTCCTGAATAATACTCCATAAAAGCTGCTTAAGTGAATCACATTCAGTGCTTCTCATTTTTGCACAGATAGAAGGAATCGTGCATAACTAATTTAATCTGTAATGTTTGAACTCAGTCCCTTAATTATGCCCATCTGCAAACCCCTTATATTCTGTACTAATAGTGTCCTGAGCTTCTAATCCTCATTACTTTTGAAACCCAGGTCCCATGACACCAGCCATGACTCCCTTCTTAAAAGAGTCAAATTGTACATAAGGAGATTCGATACACCATCCCAATCCAAAAAGTTATATAATACATTCAAGCAGAATAAAAATACATAGCTGAGAAGTGGTAAAAGTTCTTCAAGTAGTGAGCCATTGCTACAAGACTAATGTTGCACAAAATGTAGCCATCCTACCTGAAACTAAGTCATAAATATATGCAAAAAATCTGTCCTCCGAAAACTCTTTAAATATAAATTTCAGAACTATATGTTAAAACAAACTCAGCTTTGGTGGTTCAGTATTTCATCATTCAGCCTCCTCATACCCTATCATCTATTTAAAGTTCTCCAAAGACTCTTTAAATACAAATATAAGAAGTTTATGTTAAAATAAACCTAACATTGGAGGTTTGCTATCCCATCATTCAACCTCATCAATCATAGCATATCATCTGTTTAAAGTATAAGTGGCATTAAGCTCCGCCGTCAAAGCGCATTAACTCCTTACCTTACAAGTGCATGAGGTCAAATGTGAATATCAAGGACCCCCTGTAAAATTGATTTACCAATTCCTGTGACAGGGCTACAATGCAAAAGAAAATATAATCCTAGGCAAAGGACAGTTTAGCTAGAATTAACTTAATCATACAACAAAATTATAACAATTTGTGAGGAATTTCCAGTGTGACGTCCATAGATTACATATGTATCAAATTTTATTTTCATTTTTCAATAAAACAAACTTTGACAGTTTAAAATCAGTTAAGAAAGGACCTCAATTAAATTGACAGCCTTATTTTACTAAAAGGTGTATTGCTACATCAACATTTACCTCATTTTACAAAATATCTCAATATATTAGTACATGTAGGTTACAATAAAAAGAAGAACAATAATTTGTTGCAGAGGATAAATCTTCAACGCGCATTTCGGCGCTTGTAACACCTTTGTCGGGAATACCACATTCACCTGAAAGCAATAATAACAATAATTGCAAGTCACGCTAATAAATTTGTTTTATATCCAATGAGTTAACTGTATAGTTTCGATAGGACAAGTGAATGAGGTCAACCAGCAACAACATTAAGGGGTCGATTACGATGGTGTTTGGAAAGGCTCCGAATGGCATTCGTTTTATACGAATCCAATTCGTAACCCGCCTTTCCGACTGACTCAGACACTTTTCTGAATGATTGATTATGATGGTTGGAAACCATTCAGACTTTCCGACTCGGTTACAAACGGCATTTGGAGTAACACAATCAGTCGGAGCCAAATCGTAGAGGTCTAGAGACTGCTCTTCTGACCAAGCGATTAAGATGTCTGATTTGGACAGCCTTTCCGAATCGGTTGTTCCGACACAGATCGGCTGTCAGAATCCAACTTTGGGGGCCCTTTGAATTAGGCCCATGGTGTACCCATGGGACCCCTCTTTCCAACCATGCACAGTGTGGCAGGCACCATGGGGTGCCTTTCCACAGGGTGCACGATTTTCCCCACCCACCCCTTTTTTCAATGGGAGCCTTTGTAGTCAGTCGGAAGCCAGGCTCCCATTGAAGTCAATCCGAGTCTGACAGAACGATGTTCAGAAGCATTGTTATCGGTCGGTCGGACTTTCGGAACCCGATTCGGTCAGAAACGATTCCGAAACCGATTCGGTCAGAAAAGTTACCCAATGACATCGTAACTGACCCCTTAGTGTGCAGCCAATCTGAACAGAAGCAAATACTAGTAAAAGTACTAATGCTATTTAACCACTGTGTTCAGCATTGTTACCGTCACCTTCGCGTATTTATAGAACTCTCCATCACAACTTTGCAAGTTCTATTATTCAGCTGGCTAAAAATTGATACCAAGAAAAGCAAGTGGGGGGGTCAAAGGGGAAATTTTTAACGACCACGGTAGCTCAAACCCTATACCAAATTGAAAAACAAACAGGAGTTACCTGGTCCAAATGATTGCCTAGGTGTTGTGTTGCGCCAAAAGACCGCTAGACCAGCAAGTCATCACAATGATAATGCTGGGTTGGAAAAATTCCCATCAGCCCACCATTGTTGGCGGAGTATCGTCATGTGGGATGCAAATCATAAACCCGAATCTCTCCCAACGCACCTAGTGATGATGCGGAGAGGGGCTTTGAAGAATACTATTCCAAACCACAGTATTTCAAAGGTAGGACTGATGAAGTGCAGTGCTTGTGAAAAAGAAAATAAAGTGTGAATAAAATTGGCTCCTGTGACAAAAAATATGTTTATTGAGTATTGTCTCAGGGTCAAAAGTAAAAACAGCGCCTTATAGTCTTTAAGAATGACTATATCATGGCGTAGTGCATGGAGGTCGACATGTTTCAGCTTGTATGGACAGATCGTCCAAGCTTTCTTCAGGACCAATTGATGTTACGCATCTGCATTATGTGAAAATTAAGTGTATTAACTTTTTGGATTAATCCTACCAGAACTTTGAGCCCAAATGTTCTCTGGTGTTTATCCAACTAGTCGTGATTCTCCTAAGGAAGAAAACAACAGAGTGTAAGAGACGCATGTGGTATATTGGGGATTAAAACACAACACAACAGAAATAGACAAGGCGACAGAAGACTGTTCTTCGCCCATCAGAAGCTATATAGTTCTCCTGATTTGAGTCCCGTTAATTTTCAGGATTTTTAAAGCATTAATTTGTCAGTTATCACTCACCCAGCATTCTGTGGGAGAACACCTCACCTCACCCGGCACCCACTCGGGAAGAAGGAGGCCCCGCTCTGTTAGAAATGGAAAAGTGTAAGAAGACCTCAAGAAAGCTATATTGAGGTACAGAGTATGCATACTCAACTCATCCATACATATGTACTAACAAATAACAGTTGATTAAGAGGGAGACTCAACCCTTAAAGAAAACATGGTAATGACCAAGCATGGAAATGGCAGTAATTGTCATGTGACTGTAAAGGTTCAATTCTAGAAAGGTAGCCAGGAAAGGCATTTCCTATACCTAGCTGAAACAGTGTATTTATCAAGAGCATGGTGATGGTATAGCCAGTAGGTTAATTAATCCATAAAGACCAACCAAGTATCCAGTCTACAAACAATGGAGAGAGGGAGAGCTCTAAGCATATATCCCTTATTGTTAGATCTTAAATGTCCAGGGAGCCATACCTGTCCGTCGGTACCTCTGGGGCCAGCGTCCGAGCGGGAGTGGAGGTAGTTTGAACTGTGCCTCCCTGCTCATTATATACCTGCTGTAATTGGTTGATTAATGACAGCTGGCCGTTAAGCGCGAATACTGCGCTTTATTGGGAGGTATGTAGTGGTTAGCGCGCATGCGCCAGCAGATTCTTGTAAAGGGAGGCAGTGGATCAGTGACTCGACATCTAACGCGCATGTGTCAGTAACACTCGCGATGCGCCTTCGTTTGTATCCTGCGCGTTGTATACAAGGCTGGAAGTTAGTCTCAAGGGACTAGCGCATGCGCGAAAGCACCCTAGTAGATTGCGGTGCGCATGCGCGAAGCAGAAACAGTGCTCGCGTATGCTTATTCGCTGTTCTAGCGGTACTAATGTTTACATGGTGAAACACATAACCCAGTTATACAGTAACCCCCATCAGGTATAGCGGAGGTCAATGATAGACCGGATCCGATTGCTAAGATATGAAATTTAGGCAGATCAGGTCTATAAATATGAGATTTGTAGAGCTCAAAACGGTCTCGTGTTTAACATGATACATATAGGCACTGACTTCACTCTAAAAGAATGTAGAGATTAGAGCTCATAAGTTGGGTGGACGATGATCCTAGTTTGCACTAATAAGACTGTGTATCCTCATACCTATTTGGGATATGGTTGAAAACGTTAAAACACTATGTGATGGAACTTCAGATTAGTCATTTAGTGCCCATAGGGGGACCACCTAGGGTTCAGGCAAGGATGTACAGTATCCAAATGTGCAATTGAAATGAAGTGGGGGTATTTATAAGGATGCCCATGGTATATCGTCATTGAGCCCCTTAGAATCACTTTGTAGTTGAAAAACCCACTTCTGTTCTTTTTTGAAAAGGAATTTCGACACATCACTTATATGAGAGGGAATATAAGGATGTTCTAGAACAACCCATCTCATTTCATCTGCTGTGTGTTTGCAATTTAGAAAGTGACTCGTGAGTTTTGTTGCCTGTTTGTGACACCTGATGGTGCTCTTATGTTCCCCAATTCTTAATTTAATTTTACGAGCCGTGTATCCAATGTATCTGAGAGAACACGGACAAGTGATCATGTAAATGACATTTTCTGTGTTACTATTTGTGTGTTTTTTGAGGACCCAGGTCCTCCCTGTCCCCAGATCAATCGAGTTGGTTTTACTGGTCTGGGGGCAGACGCTACATAATCCGCATGGATGATGGCCAGTGACCGGAGGTAGGTCCCATAGAGTCGTCGATCTATCAATATTCTGTATCCTAGGTCTCGTGTGGACCAATGTGTCACGTAAGCTGGGTGCTCTTTTAAATGAAAACAGGGGTAAACGGATATTAGCATCCGTGGTGTTGAGAATACCCCAGTGTTTACGCACAGTTTTTTGGAGTCTGTTGGATTGTGCATTGAAGGTGCTAACAAATGTTAGTCTCTCAAGAGGTGGTTTTGGTGGACGTCTATCCAGCAGAGCCTCACGGTTGTTGTTCGAGGCCCGTTTCCAAGCCCTTTTCACAAGGTGTGCAGGATACTCGCGTTCCTGCAGTTGGTTGGAGAGGGTGGTCGCATGTTTGTTGAATAGTGTCTGAGATGAACAATTCCTCCTTACTCTGAGGAATTGCCCTACAGGAAGGTTCTCCTTTAAGGAGCGCGGGTGGTGGCTGTTAAAAAGCAGCAGGGAATTTCTCGCCATAGGCTTGGTGAATAATTCACTCTGCAAACCACCTGCTTCTGGGAAAATGGACAAGTCTAGAAAGGAAAGTCTGACAAGGCTATATTCCAGCGTAAAGTTGAGATACTGGTTGCGTTCATTCAATGGCTGAATGAACGCAACCAGTATCTCAACTTTACGCTGGAATATAGCCGTGTCAGACTTTCCTTTCTAGACTTGTCCATTTTCCCAGAAGCAGGTGGTTTGCAGAGTGAATTATTCACCAAGCCTATGGCGAGAAATTCCCTGCTGCTTTTTAACAGCCACCACCCGCGCTCCTTAAAGGAGAACCTTCCTGTAGGGCAATTCCTCAGAGTAAGGAGGAATTGTTCATCTCAGACACTATTCAACAAACATGCGACCACCCTCTCCAACCAACTGCAGGAACGCGAGTATCCTGCACACCTTGTGAAAAGGGCTTGGAAACGGGCCTCGAACAACAACCGTGAGGCTCTGCTGGATAGACGTCCACCCAAACCACCTCTTGAGAGACTAACATTTGTTAGCACCTTCAATGCACAATCCAACAGACTCCAAAAAACTGTGCGTAAACACTGGGGTATTCTCAACACCACGGATGCTAATATCCGTTTACCCCTCTCATTTAAAAGAGCACCCAGCTTACGTGACACATTGGTCCACACGAGACCTAGGATACAGAATATTGATAGATCGACGACTCTATGGGACCTACCTCCGGTCACTGGCCATCATCCATGCGGATCATGTAGCGTCTGCCCCCAGACCAGTAAAACCAACTCGATTGATCTGGGGACAGGGAGGACCTGGGCCCTCAAAAAACACACAAATTGTAACACAGAAAATGTCATTTACATGATCACTTGTCCGTGTTCTCTCAGATACATTGGATACACGACTCGTAAAATTAAATTAAGAATTGGGGAACATAAGAGCACCATCAGGTGTCACAAACAGGCAACAAAACTCACGAGTCACTTTCTAAATTGCAAACACACAGCAGATGAAATGAGATGGGTTGTTCTAGAACATCCTTATATTCCCTCTCATATAAGTGATGTGTCGAAATTCCTTTTCAAAAAAGAACAGAAGTGAGTTTTTCAACTACAAAGTGATTCTAAGGGGCTCAATGACGATATACCATGGGCATCCTTATAAATACCCCCACTTCATTTCAATTGCACATTAGGATACTGTACATCCTTGCCTGAACCCTAGGTGGTCCCCCTATGGGCACTAAATGACTAATCTGAAGTTCCATCACATAGTGTTTTAACGTTTTCAACCATATCCCAAATAGGTATGAGGATACACAGTCTTATTAGTGCAAACTAGGATCATCGTCCACCCAACTTATGAGCTCTAATCTCTACATTCTTTTAGAGTGAAGTCAGTGCCTATATGTATCATGTTAAACACGAGACCGTTTTGAGCTCTACAAATCTCATATTTATAGACCTGATCTGCCTAAATTTCATATCTTAGCAATCGGATCCGGTCTATCATTGACCTCCGCTATACCTGTCTGAGGGTCACTGTATAACTTGGTAATGTGTTTCACCATGTAAACATTAGTACCGCTAGAACAGCGAATAAGCATACGCGAGCACTGTTTCTGCTTCGCGCATGCGCACCGCGATCTACTACGGTGCTTTCGCGCATGCGCTAGTCCCTTGAGACTAACTTCCAGCCTTGTATACAACGCGCAGGATACAAACGAAGGCGCATCGCGAGTGTTACTGACACATGCGCGTTAGATGTTGAGTCACTGATCCACTGCCTCCCTTTACAAGAATCTGCTGGCGCATGCGCGCTAACCACTACATACCTCCCAATAAAGCGCAGTATTCGCGCTTAACGGCCAGCTGTCATTAATCAACCAATTACAGCAGGTATATAATGAGCAGGGAGGCACAGTTCAAACTACCTCCACTCCCGCTCGGACGCTGGCCCCAGAGGTACCGACGGACAGGTATGGCTCCCTGGACATTTAAGATCTAACAATAAGGGATATATGCTTAGAGCTCTCCCTCTCTCCATTGTTTGTAGACTGGATACTTGGTTGGTCTTTATGGATTAATTAACCTACTGGCTATACCATCACCATGCTCTTGATAAACACACTGTTTCAGCTAGGTATAGGAAATGCCTTTCCTGGCTACCTTTCTAGAATTGAACCTTTACAGTCACATGACAATTACTGCCATTTCCATGCTTGGTCATTACCATGTTTTCTTTAAGGGTTGAGTCTCCCTCTTAATCAACTGTTATTTGTTAGTACATATGTATGGATGAGTTGAGTATGCATACTCTGTACCTCAATATAGCTTTCTTGAGGTCATCTTACACTTTTCCATTTCTAACAGAGCGGGGCCTCCTTCTTCCCGAGTGGGTGCCGGGTGAGGTGAGGTGTTCTCCCACAGAATGCTGGGTGAGTGATAACTGACAAATTAATGCTTTAAAAATCCTGAAAATTAACGGGACTCAAATCAGGAGAACTATAGAGCTTCTGATGGGCGAAGAACAGTCTTCTGTCGCCTTGTCTATTTCTGTTGTGTTGTGTTTTAATCACCAATATACCACATGCGTCTCTTACACTCTGTTGTTTTCTTCCTTAGGAGAATCACGACTAGTTGGATAAACACCAGAGAACATTTGGGCTCAAAGTTCTGGTAGGATTAATCCAAAATGTTAATACACTTAATTTTCACATAATGCAGATGCGTAACATCAATTGGTCCTGAAGAAAGCTTGGACGATCTGTCCATACAAGCTGAAACATGTCAACCTCCATGCACTACGCCATGATATAGTCATTCTTTAAGACTATAAGGTGCTGTTTTTACTTTTGACCCTGAGACAATACTCAATAAACATATTTTTTGTCACAGGAGCCAATTTTATTCACACTTTATTTTCTTTTTCACAAGCACTGCACTTCATCAGTCCTACCTTTGAAATACTGTGGTTTGGAATAGTATTCTTCAAAACCCCTCTCCGCATCATCACTAGGTGCGTTGGGAGAGATTCGGGTTTATGATTTGCATCCCACATGACGATACTCCGCCAACAATGGTGGGCTGATGGGAATTTTTCCAACCCAGCATTATCATTGTGATGACTTGTTGGTCTAGCGGTCTTTTGGCGCAACACAACACCTAGGCAATCATTTGGACCAGGTAACTCCTGTTTGTTTTTAAAAATTGATACCAGCCAATAACGTCTTGGTGCAATCATTATGGTGCGTATTCAGGTAATATGCTGGAGAGTTTCCAATGCTATACCATAGTCCCTACAGAGGGTTTTCTGAGTACCCGACAGTTGTATATATTTTTATGCCTTGAGTGGAATCAATCCCAAATGCAAGCTAAAGCATTGGAGTCTTGAAGCCAATTGAAGTGGACAAGATAATTAAAATGGCAGCAATAGAGGCTGATACAGGTCAATCGATGGTATAGCATGGGCTGTAGGGCAAATTGCCTCGAGGTCATGATGGGCAGATAACAACTTTGCCTGATTCGAAAGGAATCTTGCAACTGTTTCAGAGGAAGGACTGCAAGCTCCTTCACCGAATCTAAGTAAAATTTGTGCAGATCCTATTCCTTGTCCTGAATAATACTCCATAAAAGCTGCTTAAGTGAATCACATTCAGTGCTTCTCATTTTTGCACAGATAGAAGGAATCGTGCATAACTAATATAATCTTCTGTAATGTTTGAACTCAGTCCCTAAATTATGCCCAGCTGCAAACCCCTTATATTCTGTAGTAATAGTGTCCTGAGCTTCTAATACCCATTACTAATGAAACCCAGGTCCCATGACACCAGCCATGACTCCCTTCTTTGAAGAGTCAAATTGTGCATAAGAAGGGTTGATTCAGAGCTGCTGCTCCACCACTTGTTCTGTTCACTTGTTCTGTTCACTGCTGGTGCAACACTATGCTCACCAGCATCATTTTCTTCTGAAACCATTGACCGTTTCCGCTTTGCAACTGTGTGATTCATCGAAGTCCTCAAGTAAGACCAGATAAAATCAAGAAATTCCACAGTCTTACTCTTTCCACTCGAATCACTTTCAACAACTTCAGCATTAGAAACAAGACAATCACCTTCAGTGGTGGCTGGTTGGGGACGGTGGCGTGGGTGGGAAGTGGGGTTTAGGGAAAAAAAGTATTTACCTTATCGGCACCGATCGCCAGCCGCCCTCCCTCCTCCTCTGACACAGGCAGGAACAGGAAGCATCCAGTCTCCCAGAATCCCCTGACCAGTCACAGCGCTGCTATGGCAGCATTGTAATTGTTCAGATCGCTGTGATTGGGTACTCAGACGGGGACTGAGAGGTTGGCACGTTCTTCACCCAGACTGTGAGTAATGTTCCTAGACAATGCTCTACAAAAGAATAGACTGGAACAGACTGATACGGAACAACATTGTTTAGTCTGCCTATTTAAATATGTTGTCACAACCTTGTATCAGCAGTTTTGCAGATTTAATTCTTTCTTCTCTTTTGTTCACCACTGTTAAACCAGACAGAATTGGAGTGGTGTTCCTCCAAACCATTTTGCCTTCACTCCACATGTTTTGCTGAATTATTTTTTATTGGCAGTAGGACTCTGGGAAGTTCACCATTGCTAACCTGTGCTAAAGTACTTATACTCTTATCTTCAAACATTTTAAAATTGGATTATCCTGAATTGGCACATTTAATTAATATGTAAGTACCTAAAAAAGTGTACTTCAAGTACCCAGGGCGTATAAAAATTCAATTTTAGAAGAAGGCCTGCAGCACTCATTGTACCACCCTCTAAAGGTTCCTTTTAATCCATTTTATGTATTCTATCACAATGTGTGATAAAGTATATAAATTATTGGATTATATGTTTATGGGTCTCCTTGTAATGTATTTTATTTATCACAATGTGTGAATATGATCATAACAGTTGTATCTAGAAGTGCTTCTCTATTGAAATATTGGGGAGATTATAAAACTAAAAGAAAGAAATATAAATAAATAAACAAATAAAAAAGAAACCATAACATTTCCGTAAACAAAATTAATAAAAATAAACAAATATATTAGCTTCATGTACAGCAACACTTAAAAGTCTGAGTTTCCAACTATTTATCTGCACATGCACATATTTGTCTTTATATAATAGAAGATATATTTCGTTATTATTTTCCATATACATGTTTACCTTTCTATGCAGTTATGTATCTTTATATTTATTTGTTTTACTCCTTCTGTAGAAAAAAAAACCTTTAACTTTCTCCAATGCTCTACTCTATGTTTCATCCTATACCTCTCTCAATGTACCATCTGCCCCCACTCTCTGACTCATCCCAAACCTCATCTTACTACTATGATCTTCCTAATAACCCTTTCTAGACTCTTTCCTCCTCTATCCCTTATTCATCCTATTCAATCCAACTAATAGACTCACATGTTTAGCTCTCAAATGACCAATTTCCATTTCCATATGCTAAACCACCACTAATCCATTCTGGGTTCTGCAGTAGCGTGCTGTTGGAAAGGGCTCTTTTTGCAGGGTTACCCCAAATCTTTTGCCTTCCTCCTCCTCTTTTGTTGAAATCTTTTTGTTGACTTTAAGACTGAGAACTTTACCACTGCTGTTCAGTGCCAAAGTGCATGTGCTTCTGCCCTAAACATGATGAAATAGGTTTATACCTGATTGGCATTTTTAGCTTATCAGTAAGTTTCTTGTAAAGTGGTATACTATATACCCAGGACCTGTAATCTAAATGCTACTAGTGGGCCTGCAGCACTGATTGTGACACCCACACAAGTAGACTTTCAAACATATCTCAGGCCTGCCGTTGCAAGGTCTGTGTGCAGTTTACTGCCACTTCGTATTGGCATTTAAAACCACTTGCCAAGCCCTAAACTCCCCTTTTATTACACTTAGGTCACCCCTAAGGTAGGCCCTAGGTAGTCCTATGGGAAGGGTATTGTGCAACAAAAAGGTGGGACATATACTTTTAAGCCTTACATGTCCTGGTAGTGACAAACAGCTAAATTAGTTTTACATTACTGTGAGGCCTACCCCGCTCATAGGCTAGCATTGAGAATTCAAAAACACTTTTATGCTGTAAATTCTTATTAGAAAGGAGTAGCTAAATCTTTTTTAATATCTTTGGAATGGTAATGATAATCCTCTTTAGTAGTAAAGTTGAATTTGACATTGCCGTTTTAGAAAATGCCACTTTTAGAAAGTGGACATTTCGCTGCTCCTAATTTTGCTCTGTGTGCCTGTCTCCAAGATATATCTGGGCTGGGTGACAGCTACACTTTGTGCATTCCTCTAGACAGCTACAAACACAGGAAGAGCTGGGTTTGACAGAAAACTCATCGGCTTTCCTCTGCATGCTGATATCCTTCCTGGGCAGGAAGGGGGAGAGGTGGCTCACACTTACATCTCAATAGGCCGTGTCCTGTCCTCACACAAAGGGCTGATTACCCCCACAGATAGCCTGGCAGACAGGACTGTGTTGAAAGAGATCAATGTGCACTTCAGAAAACGCCTTTGAAGTCACCCCCTACATCAAAGGCACTTTCAGTGATTAATCCCAGGGCTCTGACCCTACCAAATCAGTACACTGCTGGACCCGGGAAGTACTCTGCTGGAGTTAAACTGCTGTGCTGTAAGGATTATCACTTTGCTGTGACTGACTATTCTGAGGAGCTGCTTTGCTGAACTGCCCTGCTTCCTGCTAATCTCTGCTCTGCTGAAGACAAGGACTGGACCATCTCACCTGAACTCAGAGTGACTCCAAGGGCTTGCTGGTTTGCCTCCTGTTTTCTGCAGTCTCAGGTTCAGAAAATACTTTCTGCAATCCTGCTGCTGGACTTTGCCATCCGTGAGTCGTACCCTTGCCTGAGGTGCCCCTTTGAGTACAGGGACTCAAAAGTGGGTTCTGCAGCTGATTTCTGCAAAAACCGACAAATTGCCTCGATTGTTTGAGAACTTCCGCCACAATGCCCTGTGAAACCGACACTGAGGTTGCTTGACAACAATGGATCCATAGCCTGCGTAGCTTGGCCAATGATGCTTTGTGCAGCTCGATAATGATGCTTTGCATTCACTTCACCTGAGCTCAATGACGAACTGGGACCCCATTTGCGTGGCTCAACGATGATGCAGTACACTCTCAATGTCGACAAAAGCTCCATCCAAGGAATTTCTTGAGCAGGACCTCTCTGGGTCTTGTAGTTGGCCTGCCTTCCATTGCAGTTGATCTGAACTTTGCAAGTAGCCTTTTGACCACTAATGACTTCTAAGCACTGCTTTCACATTCAGGGGCCAATTATGATGATGGTCATTAAGCCTTCAACATTAGGTCGGAGGCCTTATGACCTCCATCATCGGTTTCAATTCCAACCAGCTAATTTTGAATCAGCCAGTTAGAATTAAAACCGTCTGGTCATTCCGGCTAGCTTCCGACGGGCTCCTTGAGCCCGTCGGCCAGTCATAGGCCGGCCCATAATCCCAAAGGGCAGCTTTTCATCCCTTGGGATTATGATGCATGGTTTACGGCAGGGTTTCCATGCCGCCTTTTCCAACATGGAAACCTTGTCAAAAAGCATGTTCAGGGGCCCCTAGCAGAGAACCCTTTTTTTGTGGCATCCGGTTGGTGGCTGAGGGGGCACCCATGGTGTCCTACTGTCAATTCCTGTACCCCGTGGCAGGCACCTTGAGGTGCCTGCCACGAGGTGCCGGGATTAACACTGCCTACCATTTCCCTATTGGAGCATGTACTATGGCAGGTTTATGGCCATAACACATGCTCCCATAGGGAAATGTCAGAATGCGATAGAACAGTGTTCGGTCGCATCCCAATCAGGAGGTCGGGACCGCCGACAGGAGGTCGTCGGTCCCATTTCCGAGACGGTGTTAAATATTCAAACTCACACTTCTACTTATTGGATGTTTGGCAACACCTCATAGAGGGGCTCTTTAGCGGAGATCTTTTTCCAACTGCCGTATGGATGAAGTGCGGGGTAGTAAACACCCTATAAGTAAAATTATAATTACAATGTCTCAGGCCATCCACTGCAGGTTGTAGTGCTGTTTTAAATTGCCATTTCAACCTGGCAAAATAAACCTTTTATATACACTCGCAACAAGAAGAGACTAAAGATTGAGCTTTCCCTCACTCTCCCAAAAAGAAACTGGACCTCACAAAAAAGCTAATGACTCTTGCGGCCCCCTTCTACCCTTCTACTGGGGCAGTATGATACACAAGGCGAGGAGGAAAGAGGGGAGGAAGAATAAAATCTTACTGGACAACATAGAAAGTTGTTATGATTGCCCTCACCCACTGATAATGGCATGCTTCATCATAGGGCCGCTACTACACTCTGGCAGAGACCAACGCTCAGGGTAGAGCACATATTTTGAGAAAAGATTATTTTTGAGTGATCCCTATTGCAGAAAGAAAAATAATTTAAACTGTCTAGGGGGGTACCCCTGCATCTTTATTATGGGTCCCCCTTTTCCGGATTAAAAATAATCTGGTATATATGAGTAGCTATGTCTCTTTTACCCTGTCTGCTTGCACTGACATGTTTCAGCCAATTCCAGCTGCCCTACTGGATCAATGGCCTTCCTCAGGATATACATCCCTTTATATTGGAGTCCTTCCAAGTCAGTAACTAAATGGTAGGAATGAGGAGACGCAGCACCTTGAAGAAAGTGTGACTTCATGGCGATGTCTCCACTCTGTCCCTGGGTTTGCAGAATCAATATCGAAACTCGGGTACACCTCTGAGTGTGTCTACCAAGGAGAGTATTGCCATAAGTTTAATCCCTACCATTTAGTTACTGACTGTAATCTGATACAAGGTCTGCCCTGTCTTTTGTCACCCCAGACAGCGTGGAGGCTGGACCTGGGAAGGGGAAGAACTTTCCAAAACCAGATGTAGGGGAAGTATAGGGAATCCCCTCACACGAAGGCTAGCGCCAGGTATAACTATTGGATCTCCAGAGCCACTCATCAGAACACTCCTGGGCTTATAGACATTTCAGAAGAAGGATTTCACTGCTGCCAGAGGGCTGTGCTGTGGCTTGAAGACCTTGCTGTCTTAGAAGGAGGATTGGACCTGCTTACCTTCATCCCAGGCTAATCTGAGTGAACCAGAGTAACTGAGTGCTTTTAGGAGCTATTTTAGCAGAACATTTTAAAATTGAATTTCTCCGGTGCTACTACTTGGATCTTTGTTGTTCTGACATCACTTTATTTATTAAAATGTATTCTATTTTTAATTGGTTTGGGATTTTTCTAGTGTTCTGTTTTTTAATTTGTTACTGTATGTGTGCTGCATAAATAATTTACACATTGCTTCTAAGTTAGGCCTGGCTGTTTTGTGCCAAGCAACCAGAGGGCTAAGCACAGGTTAATTTAGCGACTTTTGTGGTTCACCTTGACAAGGACTGTTGTTCATGCCTGAGAGAGGCTTCCACCCTCTCAACCAATAACTTTATGCAAGTGACACCCACAGGGGGTGCGGCCTGTGGAGGCAACATGGTGGACGTGTTTTAGAGCTGCTCCATCTCAAATACCCATCTGCTAAAATTACACACATAGGCGAAACATCCATATGGGCGAAGCTTGGGTACAGCACTCCCTGATCCCAGGGGGCCTACCTTGCGAATGCGGAGGCTGCAGAATCGAGCGATAGAACGCCAGATCAGGAGACCGGCCTAGTGATTGTGCAGACACCTGGAGTGACGTTCACGCAAGCAGTATTCACCGAGAGGCCTGAGCTGCGCAGATGGGCAGCGCAGAAGCTTCGGCGGGCTCGACAGAGGCAGCCAGAACAGTCAAACGACTGGAGCAAAGGAGTCTGGACTCAGTCACGAAGGGTCAGAGACAAGACCGACTGGCACTCTGTGGAGGCTGCAATCGTAGCAGCTGGAGGGGACAGTCCAGGCAGCGGCAGCCGGGGCTGACTAAAAACACCCGATCTGAGGTGAGGGCTGGCGAATAACTGACAGACGCCAAGGAGGAACTGTAAGCAGACACTATGGCTGGTCAGATGCTGAGACTGAAGGCCCACTGGGGAATGGAAGAACCCACCCAGGCCATTGGGACTGCATAGTGCCACTGTGTAAAGAGGGCGGCTGACAGCAGGAGGTGCAGGGGATCTTGGTGCCACGGGCCTGGGGACAATAGTGACAGGCATAGGAGCTGCCCAGACCTATCGGCAGATAAGTCTGAGCCACCCACGCATGATAAATAAGGTCCAACATATTAATGTGTGAAGCAGGAGCAGCTGCGGACCCGTGAAGGACTTTGCCCCAGTACTCAGGCCAGCAGTATCCAGGCTCTGATCCAGGCCTAGCTGAACTGAGCTGAGATCGAAGAAAGCGGGAGGCAAGAAGTGGAGGCGGAGATGAGGCAGTGGTGATTGGGGCATAGCATACAGGAAGTCAGGCCCTGACTCTGTGATCACGTAGCACAGGATCAGTGTGCTCGGGTTCACCAGGGTGGAGGAAAATAATGAAGCAGAGACCACCTTGGACAGGCCCTGCAGACTGGTGCAGGTAGGTCTAAACAACTGAGAGCGGATTAATGCCCTGCAGAAGCAAGAGCTACCAGACGCAGCGGAACGTCAACGCCACCCCATTGTACCCATTCAGATGAGGATTCGGCGGACGGCTCACGCACAGCCACTGAATGGATAACCCTTGAGACTGAGCACTTACAGTAAAGAAGGGCACAAAATAAAGCTGGGTCTCCCCAAATAATATAAACCGTCATACCCGCTCCCTGAACAATAGAGGCCCTAGGAGATTGGAACAAATCTCTGTCCTGGACTGAGGCAGCCACTGCAGGTGTGGATTGTGGGGAGGAAATATACGGACCCTTGGATCTAACTGGGCAAGCCTGCAAGCAAAACAAGGTTGCAGGCAGCAGGAGGTGCCGGTACTGGAAGCTGGACTGAGCTCTCGCGTGGAGCTACCAGGATTCCACAGTCCGGGGAGACATGATCCTCACATGCGCAGCAACTGGTGCTGCTTTCACGGTCTGTACGGAGGCAAGTTTAAGGGGATGGGCCGCATGTGGGGCACTGGAGCCCCTGCCTCTTCACAACCCACACATATGCTGGCCGAAGTGCAGCCGCCATGCACAGATCCTCCGAATGGCAGACTGTATGCAATACTCAATGCTATAGGAAGATCTTTCATCTCCTTGGAATCCAAAATAGACAATGTAGCTGCAAACCCCATGCATCTACACGTAGATCACAAGAAGTTGGAGGACCGGGTAAAAGCCACAGAGGGCACCCTCTCAGATCTCCAACTGGTAATGAATTCAACTGCCAAACAGCAGACCATGCAGGAAGCCAGAATTTGCTTTCTGGAAAACAGGATTGAAGACACCGAAGGCCGCTCGAGGAGGCACAACAGCCACCTGATTGGTCTGCCAGAAGGAACAGAGGTTCAAGAGAAAAAGGAGAACCCTACTCACTAAGGAACAAGGGTAATAGTTATATTGGAAAAACAGTGGTTCCTGTGGAATGATATACTATGAGGTTATGATACATAAGCACAATCGTAATATAGAGGGTTAGATGATGGCAGAACGCGAAGGAACTACTAACACACCGATTCCAGTGTAGTATATTTTATGGATTTTTTATACAATAAAGTTAGGAGTACTCATTATACATCAAAACAGCATTTCTGCATAGTGTCCCAAGTGACAAAGGGAACCTAAACCTAAGTGACAATGTGAATATTATATACAAGGTTTCCACAGTTTGTACAAGTCGACCATTATCAAAATAATTCCATGTGAACAGCAGGTATATACAATGATATGTGCTGGGAAAATGGTTCACTTCTTCTGTTTGTCGATGGCGTTTCGACCCTCAAAACAATGTGGGGTTTCTTCAGGGCTATTGATGAAGGGACCTCTAAATGGAAATGAAATAAAAAAGAGCATAAGGCCGATATACTGGCACAAATCAGTTGGATAAAAGGTACCTGAATTTATGATTGTGCAGCCTTGTGAAAAAGAGGTGCCACACGTAAATAATAGAGGAAAAGGGTTTTCTCACACGAGGAACCGTCCGGGTACTATGATTGTGAGAAAAGAAGTAAAGAAGAATGTTACAATTACTGATAATAGGATAATACCCTGTGTATAATCAAATACAAGTTTCACCGAGGTTCTTACCTCAATGTGAGGACAGGCTGTCAATCCAACGGGGTATGTAGGTAGGACGGAGAGGCTCAATTAATTTTACACCACAGCCGTAGCTTTATAGAATCCCCTTGTGGATTAACAGTGACAATGCACCAGGAGTTTCTCTGGAAATTAAAATAATAATGACATAGGGGTCAGTATGCTAAAATAAGGGCTGAGAGCAAGGGTTAAATGGCCTGGATATGCCATTTCTTACCACGGTATAAGATTAGAAAATCGGGACAGCGCTCCGTGTGTAGGTGTGGCACAATGGTTGTGTTGCTGCGCAAATGACAGTTGTGTATTCTCTGTTAATAGGTAGAAATTAAGGCACAATATCGGTGATGGGCACTAAATAGGGAAGAGCAGGTAAATTGACATATATACTTTATATATTTACAAAAATCCGAATTACGCCGGTATTTGTAATATGCAATCACGCATGTAGAGCACTTCATGGAGTGTGAACATTGTATGCGTGCAGACATTTCACAGTTGTAATTCTTAGTTAGTGAACATGTATTTCATGAGAGTAGATCTAATATATAGAGTTCAAATGTCACAGCAAAAATGAAATAAATAAAGCTGTTGGCTCAAGCATAGTCGGGTGTCAGATGACATACAGGTGTATTCAGGCCACAATTGTTATATCACAGAAGGAACAGAGGGGCAGGATTGAGCTGCATTTGTGGAGGAGTGTATTAAGGACTTATTGCCTGGCACATATTTATCTTCCTTCTTCACGGTTGAGCGAGTGCACCGGATCCCCTCCAGAAGACCAGCGCCAGGGATGGATGCCCGCCCATTCATATTCAAGATATTACACTACAGAGATAGAGATGCAATATTACGTGAAACAAGCAAAATTCAAGAAATCAAGATAGAAAGCATGCCAGTAATGAAGGAAGTGACCCGATTAGAGTCACCCTGGTCACTTGTGACCACCACTCAGCCTTTAATACAAATGAAGAGTCGGTCAGACAGTAGTGAATACAAACCAAATGTATTTATTAGTCACACACTCAAGTGGAGTCTAGTCTGACCAGCCTCCTTAGAATGCTGTAGAGGGACTGACCCCAGTCAACAAAGGTAATACAAGATATACATTTCCAGCACCCCTAAAGACCCGCCTGGTCGCTGATGAGAAAAGGTAGTACAGAAGAACGAGCTACCATCCTGACATGCTATCTTAATTTCAAGGTAACTCAGCCCGTGACAGTCTCTCTGAGAGTGGGATCAGGGCTACCTATTAGTGCAGTGAAACTCAACCTTGAATAATAAGGGAAACAATTGAGGCATCTTTCTGCTGAAGCAGACAGTATGTGACAGAAGCTTACTTTCGATCATAGTAAAAAATGGCGGCTGAGTACAAAACGGTGCTACAAATCCTAATTTAACTCACACAATGCTAGAAGGCATTGTGTGAGTTGGCTAGATACATTCTCAGTCCTACAGATCCTCCGTTTTTCCTTTGCTAACAAGTTTGACAAGTGTTAGGAAGTCAATAACTACTTGCATATGAAGAAAAACATTTTTAAATGTTAATATACACACACTATCAATATTCAAAAATACCTTAAATGTTAATGTTAATGTTATGGGTGTCTTATATAGCGCTCAGCTACTCCGAGGAGTGTCCCGGGGCTTTCTAACCCACAACAGACTACAGAGGGCAGGCAAAAAGGAGAGAAAGGGCAAGCAAATTACTGTCCATAAAGCCACGTCTTCAGACCCTTTCTGAAGGCCAGCAGCTTCGAAGTACAGCGGAGTGACAGAGGAAGGGTATTCCATAGCTGGGGCGCCAAGCATTTAAAGGAACGTCCCCCCACCCTTGCTTTCCTGACAGCAGGGAAAATGGCAAGGCCAAGAGATTCCGATCATTAAGTCGTGGACAGCCTGCACCATCATGGCCAAAGACTTAGCATCATGTATTGGGGCCTTTGATGTGGGTGTCAACTTTCCAACACAGTAAGCACAGCAAGCAGGAAGACAATGTATTCATAGGCAACATGAGAAAATGACACCTGCTATTATTATCAGGAAGTTAAGAATCTTTCACCAGCTGAATAACCTTTGAATTGAAGTGACTTCCGTTGTCACTCCAAATCAAACGAGGCAAACCAAAACACAGTAAGAACTCCTTTGGGAGTACCTTCGCAGTCACCATGGCTGTGTTCTCTTTAGTGGTTTAAGCCTCAACCCATTTACTGAATGCACAAACAACCACTAACACATATTTCAGATTGTTGGCTTGTTCCATTTTGATGAAATCCATCTGAAGGACCTTGAAAGGTAAGGAAGGCAGTGCAAAATTATCAGGGGGTGTAGGGGTGCCTTTTCCAGGATTATACATCATGCCTACCATACAGTACTTTACCACTTTTTAATCGTGACATGTGGTGCAAGGGGAGTTAGCTCATAACCGGTCAGACATGCACTGGTGATGTGCTGTGTCTTGGACTTAGTCAATAGGTTATCTACAGCATGGGGCACCATGACTGTGAGGTCAGTTTCAAGTACGAGCCCAGACGATTGCCTTATAGAGATGGCCACAGCCGCAACCGCTTTTAGACAGCGTGGGATGGCTCTGGCGACTAGATCAAGCAAAGCAGAAAAATAAACACACAGCCGCTTCTTACCTCCAAAGGCCTGTGTTAAAACAGAAACCGCACAGCCAGCCGTCTTGTGTATATACAGCATGAACGACTTCACATAGGTATGCCAAGCACAGGAGCAGAGCCAAGTGCAACTTTTAATTGCTCAAAAGACTGCTGACATTCAGGCATCCAAGGCAGGGGCTCATGCACATCTTTTGTGGTTAGCGCAAGCAAAGGCTTTATTAGTAATGAATAATTAGGGATCCAATGGCAACAGTAGGAAGTGATGACAATAAAAGCACGCACATCCCTCTGAGTTTTGGGGATAGGCATTTTAACAATGGTGCTTATGTGCTCTGTGGTCAATCTCCTACCCTCTTTTGACAGTAGGTGACCTAAATAGGTGACCACCTGTCGACAATATTGAAATTTAGAAAGGGACACATTATGTCCATGGTGAGCCAAATCTAGCAACAACTTAACTGTACTGTCTTTGCATTCCTGCTCAGTGTCAGAAGCTATTAGTATGTCATCCACATAAAGAAGCAATACATTACCTGGGGAAAGCGTGAGGGAGTCCAATTGGGCTTTCAAGGCCTGGCTATATATATTAGGGCTCTCAGTATAGCACTGAGGAGCGCCACAGAATCTAAAGCTTCTGCAAGCTAGGGCAAAACCAAACAAATGTCGGCTGTCAGCATGAATCGGAATACTAAAGAACACATTTTTCAAATCAATGACGGAGACGGATTTATCAGAGGAAGGAATCATTGATACAAGGGCAGTAATGTCAGGAACTACCAGGAACTGAGGGACGACTATTTTATTAACTGAGCACAAATCAATCACAAAATGATAAACATCTGGATGGTCATCAGGGGAGTCTGAAGACGCCTTTTTTCAGAATAGGACTATTACACACATTCTCCCCTGTCTCCTCAACTACCCCCGACTCAATCAGATCTTGTATAATTCGCAGCAATGCTCGCTCCCCTGCTTGAGGTATTTTGTACTGGGGAATACAAGGCAAAATGGCATTATCCTTAACTTTAATGGAAATTGGGGGATTTGCAGTAGTCCTATATCTGTGTTACCTGTGGCCCACAAAGTGGGCGGTACATTCTTAAATTCAGCAGGAAGGGGCACATCTTTGGACCGACACTGCTTAGAGCTAACCACATTGTCATGTAAACACCTTCCGGAGTGCAATAAATGGTTGCATGCAACTTCTTTAATACATCTAGGCCCATTACATTTTCTCCACAATTTGATGTCAATAGGATTGGTGAATCCACAGTAAAAGGACCGATAGTCAAGGCAAGAGGTTTGGAAATCAGGAAAATACTGTCTCCCTCAAGGGTCATCAAAATAGTTCTGACCAGTGCGACCCTGTGATGTCCTATCCTCCCGAACCCTATCTTGATCACTTTCTTTACGGCCCCGTCCATGAGAACCCTGTCTTCTGGGGTCCGTAACTTTATGCAATAAGACCGGACACTCGCTACGCCAGTGCCCCTTCTCCTTGCAGTACGCACACTGATTCGTCCCTACTGGCGCAGCGTTCCTGCTAGTACGGGAAAGCAGCTGGGCCGGACCATAACCACGTCCCTTTCCATTGCCCCTAGACGCCAGCTGTAACAACACCTTCATCTTCAACTCCTTGTTCTTCTTCTCTACGTTCTCCTTCTCCTCGTTCCCCCTGTGTTCATAATACTGTGCTATACTCAATATAACAGAAGGGGAGGATGTCGTCCAAGTGATCTCCGAAGCCTGCAAATGGGTTGCTATTTAAGGAAGCAAATTTGTAACAAATCTATTAACAAACAATCGAACACAACCTTCCATCGACAAATCCTGTCCACTAAAATCCAAAAAGACACCTTCAAACTGGGTGAAGAACTCAGACACACTTTCATCTTTCTTCGTACGACATGCTGTTAACTTGTCTCAATCTACCCTTCTCGTAGAATGAGAGAGTGCAAATACGTAATAATTCGGCCTGGTAACACTAGTATCTCAGCCTTAGGGTTCTCCCCAGGTTTCCTCTCCTTATCCCATGCCTTGATATGGTCCCAGGTGCTGCCCAATTCCACAATGTGGTGCACCTGCCTCCAAATGTGAACGGGCACCAGCAGACCAAAGAACATCTCAATATCCGCAAGCGTCATTACAGTCGATGAAGCAGCATCAGTCAATTACTTACAGTATGCAGTGGGATTTTTTCTAGGATCATGTAACTGAGTCTTAAGGGACAAAACCTCACTCCTTTTTCACGGAGTGTACACCCATTATTCTTGGAAACGATCCTCTATCCTCGATCTAATAACAGCATTCTGCTGATCTCATTATTCTGGCAATTCAGAGTTGTATATGGGATGGACTTCCCTCATTGGAAACTGGGACACTTTCTTCGGGCTCTTCTCAAACAGCCTACTGCGATAAGCTACCAATGTTGCAACATTACCAAAAACCTCCTCAGGAGCCATACCAGCAGTATATACATTGTCCCTGATATCATAAATAATCTGGGGTGCTACAGCGTTGAAGCACTGTTCCCACAATCCATTCAGTGTAGCCAACATGTGCTTAAGGGCATGCTGCTGAAGAAATGGCTCATAATCTCTCATCACATTCCACCCACCTTCGTACTATAGATGGAGCGACGAGCCCACTGAGCGGCCTGATTGGCTACCGCCTTTTTCTCCACCTCTCCCACATCAGATAGTATCAATATCAGCCCCAGTCACTCCCTAGCAGTTGCACAGCCCCCAGGCCTCCGATCCATGTACAGTCGTCCCGCTACCCAGTACTGTCAGGGAATGAAGGAAAAGGGAAGGAGTAGCAACAGAAGGAACAGGCACCAAAGTCATCTGTGGATGGGTTGTGGGTGTAAGGGCTGGAGAGATGAGAGACATCAACACAATAGGCGTAGCAGGGAGAATAGCCATTATCACAAGCGCAGAAGGCAAAGCCATAGAAATGGCAGGTGGCGCTGCGGCAAAAGCTGCTGGGTCATTAACAGAAGAAACAGAAGCCACAGGGGCAGAAGAGACAGGCGACTGGGGTTGTGGCACAGCAGGGAATATTCTCTGCGGGGAATATGGGGACGGAGTTGGGTGTCTAAAAGTTCCTCCACAAATGTATCATTTTGTTCTCGAACCACATAAGACTTTTCACATTGCAATCGAACACTCTATCTCCTTCTCAGTCTTCTCTTTATCATATGCAACAGCTTTATGAGTAAATGTCTGCATCTTTCCCTTTCAGGCCTCCTTTTCTGCTTTAATTTGTCTCTGCTTAGCTTCCTCTTGCCATGTGCTAAGGGAATCAAACATCGACTGCCTACTTATTTTCGAAACAATTTATCCTACTGGAAATTATGCTTTTGCTCCTCAAAAGTGCCTGTCAGCAGCCACTGCAACTCGCCATCATCCCTTGTGTATTTGTGCCATAATGTACTAAACATAATAGGGCCAAGTCCATGTTTAAAGTACATTCCCAAATGAAAATGTGTTCACTATTTATGCCGAGCAGATATTTGCAAATATCTTACCAAAATTGGACCTCAGACCCCACCAAATGCAAATCAAAGTGGTACCATGATCACAAAGAGCTCAAACAAATTCAAGCTCTTGTCCAAAAATGATCCTCAGACCGTACCAAACACAAACCAAAGTGGCGCCATAGCCACAAAACAAAACCAAAGCAAACTCACCTGGTGCACACAGGTCAAACAAAGTTATCCTCCACTGCTGACTCTTCGGACCAAATGGTCAGAACCAAGGGTATCGCCGTTCAGGACCCTAGTAGGGATGACCACTGAGCGAGGCACCGCCCGGTCAGACACATTGGGCAGATGCGAGTTCAAGACACTTGTGTAGGGATCCCCAGTCCGCCCGTCGACCCAACGCGGCCCTGTCCTCCCCATCCGTCCGCGTGTGAGGAAGGGTCACCCGACGATGTCCCTTTTGGGGCGCCAACTGAAGGAAGTGACCCGATTAGGGTCACCCGGATCACTCGCGACTACCTCTCAGCCTTCCATACAAATCAAGAGTCGGTCAGACAGTAGAGTATACAAATCAAAGCTATTTATTAGTCACACACTCAAGTGGAGTCCAGTCGGACCAGCCTCCTTAGAATGCTGTAGAGGGACTGACCCCCGTCAACATGGTAATACAAGATATACATTTCCAGCACCCCTAAAGACCCACCCAGACTGGAATTGTCCAGTATGGGCGCTGATGAACAAAGGAGGTGCAGAAGAACGAGCTACCATCCTGAGACCGGTACATGCTATCTTAGTTTCAAGGTTACTTTGCCCCTGCCCATCTTTCTGAGAGTGGGAGTAGGGCTACTTACTCGGAAAGGCATGCAAAGACAGAACAATCTATTCATTAGTGCAGTGAAATTCAACCTTGAACAATAAAGAGAAACAATTGAGGCAGTTTTCTGCTGAGGCAGACAGTATGTGACAGGAACTTACTTTCGATCATAGTACAAAATGGCGGCTGAGTACAAAATGGTGCCACAAATGCTAACTTTACTCGCACAATGCTAGGAGTTGGCTAGACACATTCTCAGACCAACAGTAATGATCTTCCCGGATTACACGCTGAAAGTAGAATGACAAAGAGGATCCTTTCTGCAAGTGAAGCAAAACCTACGCCAGCTGAATATCCAATACTCATTGTTGTATCCAGCAAGCTCCGAGTGATAGCAGAAGAGAGCCGAGACTCTTTGACTCATCACAGGGGACATGGCACTGGCTAGACAACGGGTCACTTTGCAGGACCCTGAGCGTCCAGAGAAAACACCATCCGAAATAAAGATGTGCTGGCCCCGGGGACTCGCAGTCTCCCAAACAGGGTACACCCACTGGGCCTGTCGGCGGCACCAGACCTAGAATTAATTATAATAGAATGCCGGGCAGCAGTGAACAAAGTGAAATGCATAGCTGCTTCATCGGAGTCCCCAGCAAGGGGTGCGGTTCAGGCCCTCTCGTCAGATGATGAAGGCTCATCAGTGGTAACCCCGTCTGACAACACCTCTTTAACTTTGACAGACATCACCCCGCAGACCGCAGATATTATAGTATGCTGCAATCTTGTTACCGGGGGCTTGCAGCTCCGGCAGCGAGTCTGGGACTCTAAATAGTTGCCATGGTAGATGTGTTGCATCACTAGGACGCACAAGACAAGCAGTACAAACTCACATAGGAACTACTTAATTCAGCCATTAGCCAACAACTGCATTGCACACACAAGTTCACTTGATACAAAGGGAAAATTAGGTGATACCCCCATGGCTGACTTTGCAAGGCTTCAACCCCACCCCCCTTGTTGCTTTCCTTTATTACTCTGGGATTACATTAGTTTAGTGGATTAGCCGCTTGAGGTTGGGCAACTTCCCCTGTTTACGGAGACCACCCTTTTTGGTATTCACATGTTGCAAGTTTGGCTTATATGTTATGCACCAAGTTCAACGGCCTATGGGAAGGATATTAACCTGGATGACCAATGGTATCCACACTCATATATACATACTGGCCCACACCATGGGCGCCCAATAACCTCCCTACCGCAGTGACATGACAGCCCAAACAATTCTCACATGGAAGGTCAGGGGCCTCCGGACACCCTTCCGACTATACACAACATATTCTTATCTTAAGAGACACAATGTATGCATTGATCTGCTACAGGACACACATTTACCGCACTCAGAAACAATCAGACTACAGCGTAGATGGAGGGGCAAAGTGTATGCCATAAATTTCTCATCATACACCAGTGGCGTATTGATTTCGATCTGCTCCAATACTCCCTTTCAGACAGAAGAAGTGGTGACTGACAAGGAAGGCAGATATGTGTTCATAAAGGGCAGGTTAGACAGGCAGCATATTCTACTGGCAAGCATTCATGCTCCAAACACAGAACCGTCCTCCTTCCTGGACTCACTCGCTCTCCCTGGTGCTGTCTAAGAGGTGCGGAATGCCATGGTTGATAGGGTGCGATTTTAACAGTGTCTTGAACGTAGAGCTAGTCAGAACCTTTCCTCCCCTGTGCAACATGGCAGCATCCTCAAACACTGCCATCCTGAGAAACTAGGCGTATAGCTGGGAAGTGATAGATGTGTGGCGACACCGTAACCCCACATTGCGTGTATATTCATATTACTCAGCACCACACACATTGCATGTCCGATTAGACAGATTTTGTGCACCCTCTCCCTGCTTCCCACTATGGTGGATGCAGATTACCTGGGACGCACCCACTCCAATCACAACCCACACTATGTTACTATATCATGGGAACACAGGGTTCTACTGATCCCCACATGGTGACTACAACCGTCAATGCTGGAAGACACCGTCTTTTGTAAATCCCTCAAGGCAGCCATAGGGGAATATTTTTAGAGGAACTCAGGCCCTCCACATCAATACTCGTAGAATGGGATGCACTAAAAGCTATGATTATGGGGAAATGCCTGGGAAGGGGAGGAGATATGCGACGACAAGTAGAGCCAGATCCGCTGGAAGTAGAACGTTTTTTGTTACAAATCCCGGCAAGAGCAGCGCGGTCTCCTAGATGCACCTTGGCATTGTCAGAGATGGGCGAGAAACACTCAGCGCTAATGGAACGCCTTAGATGCCTGAATTACACAGCGCACTCAGCGAAAACACATGCATATGCTGAGCGATCAGGGTCCCTTCTTGCCTGGATAATTAAGCAAGACAAACCAGTGAGTCCCATCACAGCGCTCATGTCCCCTGGTGGTGAAATAAAATACATGCAGCATGAGATTCACCACGAATTGACCACACACTTCACATCGTTATACCAATCCACAGTGGAGACAACAGAACCTGATATACATCACTTCCTAGATAGCCTAGCCCGTCTTACGCAAGAACATCGCCAAAAATTAGGTGCACCTATCACGTTAGAGGAAGTGCGAGGCACAATATGCGCATTAGCCTCTAGCAAAGTACCAGGCCCAGATGGATTCCCACCTGAATTCTTTAAAACATATGACGACCTGCTGACCCCCACAGCTATTCCGGCTCTACAAGGAGAAGCTACAAACCATGGGTCTCCCAACTTCACGCACAGAAGGGACACTGATTACCTTCCCAAAACCAGACAGGGATCTCACACAGATGGACTCGTACTGACCACTGGCTTTACTTAACTTAGATTATAATATCTTAGTGGGCATACTAGCGAGACGGCTATCGCTCTTTACACCACATCTCATTAATGGGGACCAGAATGGGTTTGTCCCTGCCCTAAGGTTTGTTCCTTAGCCATTCCTCCTGGGTGGGCATGCAGATCAGTTGATTCGGGGTGAGTGTTTGTATTGTCAAAGCTCCGTCCATCATCACCTTTGGTTTTTCTTTGTTCGCCCTAAGTTGGCAGGGTATGCTCAGACGTGAGTCCCTTGCTCACTTTGCCACTGGAGTCAAGCAAGCCCGGCTGAAGAAGACTGTAATGCCAGAAACCGGTCCTGGGAAGCTTGATTCCGGTCCAGGGAAGACATGGCTTGGCAGTTCGGGCTGGACTGTTCCCATAAGGCACAGGGTCAGACTGATTTGCATATGGCCATGTCTGAACTGGGGTGGCGGAGTGAGCTAAAGAACGGTGATGGATTAAACCCAGATCAGTTGACTGGGGGTGAGTGTTTGTATTGTCAACGCTCCGTCCATCATCACCTTTGGTTTTTCCACTGGGGAGACATCACACAGGAACCACAAACACATCTCCTGCTGCAATACATGCATGTTCTGGGAACAGTGAGGCACCTCAACAAATGGTTAGCAGAGGCATTCCGCAAGCGCTCTGTAATAGAACTCGGCCCCCTGAGAGGGAGATGGGATGCGGATCTGAATCACCCATGCACACCCAAAGATTGGACAGCGATGCTGCTGAGCCCCACGGTAGTCCCTCGTAATGCCTGATTTAGTTTAATTCAGTTTTACATATTACACAGGGCATATCTTTCTCCTGATAAAATCAATAGATACTTTCATAGGCAACATGCATGTTGCCCCTGCTGCAAGCTTCCCGATGCTGATTTTTTTCTCATAATATGGGCGTGTCCTGCTCTTTGTCTAAACAGGGAAGAGGTGATACAACACCTAAATTTTTCCACTGATGTAGCACTCCCACACGAATGGGAGGCCTGCTTACTGGGCCTGTTTACAAGGGACAAGGCCCAAAGAACCACAAGCCCATTTCTAGACCTAGGCCAGATTGTGGCCAAACGTCTTATTATCAGGCAATGGAAATCAGTGGAATCCCCCCCGACATTACGAGTATGCTCTTATTCGATATTGAACTGGGCTAAAGAGGAGGGGTCAGCATTACACAGGAAAGATACCTTGGAATTACGCAAATACCCAATTCCGTCCCAATGGAATACAATACTAGTGACACTCCAAGTTGCCCTCACTCTGAGTAATGCTGCTGGCAACACAAACATAAGACAAGATGAACCAAGTCAACAACTGCGGGGACCCTAATAGACAAAAAAGATATGAAAACACAACATACAAACGCGTAATGGGACAGAACATGGATACCAGGCTCACAAGCATGGGCACCAACTAGGATGTCAAGTGATCATGAAAAAAACAGATATACATCCTCGTCGCTGAGTAGGCTCATCTTTCCTCTCCATTGTTCTTTTAGTTCATAAATTCTCTGATAAAGTGATCTGTGATTCTCAATAATGTCAACCAGACACAGGCGCACTAAGATACGCTTACGGACAGTAGCAGTTTGCATGGGTGGACATTTGGCATCTATGCTATAGCAGCATTTCACTACTATAAATGGGAACACAAGCAACTCCAGACTGGTTCTGGCACATCAAGATTGAGAACCTCATCTGGGTATGTGTCTCAGAGTTGGCATCGCACTGAGGAAAACACAAAGGTGACGAGTGGAATTCTTCCAAAAGCTTCACCCACTGGGAACCCCTTTGGTCACATTGCATTCCATCATTTTCACCCACTGTGCCACTTCGGGTAATTTTAACCGTGGTCCTGCTCCAGTGGTTCCAAGCTCACTGTGCCACAGGACTAAAGCTATACCCCAGTGATGAGGACTGCATAGGCCGATCAGCGTTTGCTTATGTTGCGATTGAGAGGGGTCCTGGTCTTTCAGGATGGATTGTTCCTATTGGAGCAGGAGCAATGCTGATTTCAACATGGCTGCTCCCTTTCTGAAGTGGGTGGGTGAAAAAAGATGGACTGAAATGTGGCCCAAGGGATAGCTGGTTGTTGAGATTTTTGCAAGCATTCCGCCAATCACCTTTATGTTTTCCTGTCACCATTTGGTTAAAACCTTTTGCTGTTTGTATGTGAAGGTCTTGCAAGGGTACCATGACTAGTACAATGAGCAGGGGTGCACATATCAAGTGATTGTGCAATAATTTTGAGGCATCCTATTTTCCTACACCAATCATTGGATTAGTCCCTTGCTGCCAGCTGAGTTCTCATGCAACAACGCAACAGCACTATTTATTAGTTTTTCTCCTTACTTTTGCTCATATGTGTTCAACACTCGAGAAATGACAATGGAAGAACAATGCCAAGGTGATATTAGAGAATAAATGTCACAAGGAGATTTGAGACACTTCAAAGCTTTCCAAAATGTTGTAGAAACCTAAGACCACACAAATGTTTTCTGACACACAGAAGCTGTTGCAAAGCCTATGCTTCAACTTACTGTTAATGCTTTTGTTTATGGATTTAGCTGTGAGGCTGATACCACAATGGATTTGCAGGTGCTATCAGAGAAACAGATCTTATTCAAGTAAGTAGGGGCCCAAAATGAAAATGAATGGACGCCGATTCTAATCATCCCCACTCTGGATATCACTAGCACAGCAAGCATGAGAATATTGTTTGGATTTTGAGTGAATAAAATCTGCATCAGTGTCTTAGAAAATGTTCCAAGTCAAAGGCTACAAATCATAATATATGAGTGAATATGGTGAAAATGTCTGGGTCAAGAGGACTATTACCAGGAGACTTTTTTTACTGTATTTTAAAGGAAACTGTGGAAATTGAGAAATAGATTGCAAGAACATTGTTATCAATAGTCAGATCTACAAAGCCCCCCCCCCAACCCAGAACTGTATTTAAGTTTAGCGTCTATAATGAGTCTTAAAAAGTTGATATCTCCAGATACCTTCATTGAGAAAGATGGTTCAAATGTCATAAGACATAAGAACTGCCTTAGGGACCTTCTTACTCTATGGCTGGGTAATGCAGGCAGCCTACATTTACAGGATAGTGTGGTATAAGCAAGTCCAGTTGCTCAAAGGCAGTTGACGGTGTAGCTCGATGGCCTAGACATTACAGTTCTTTCTTTTTTCTTTCTTCATGAACTGGGCTGCAGGGATGTTATGGCTCCTATGTGGCACAGATGGTCCAGTGAGATGTGACGTATAAAGTCATGCAAGTATTTGGTTGGTTCCTCCTGGCAGATGGTTACAGCTGATTTGGTAGGCAAGTAAGGTCTCTTTCATTCCTTAAAGCACAGCAGCAAGTTTTCACACAGGATCCATATACTTGTGCCCAGTATAGAGGGAGGGTAGCAGCTCAACAGTGATCACAGTCTTGGTGGGACATCATTACCTGCACTGATGTGCAGCCCTTCTATCTGACCTGATGATTTACCAACTAGTAGTATAATTATTACCCACTTCTGGTAACCATGGTAGGAAACCAGAGCCAACCAGAGGTCTGCTTAATTTAAAAGTTCCTGTTGTCTTCAAATTGTCAAAAAGTCCATCTACCTGCCATTATCCAGTTCTCAGACACTGAAGCCAGGTGTCACAGGTCAAACCAAAATGGACTGGTGCTGGTGGTCAATGGACTGTACATGAAACAGAGCGCTACAGCAGTTGACATTTCCTAGGAGACTACCAATATTATGACAACATGTAAATGGGTGTTCTTTAGCTGGTCAAGGGAATACCTACTTCAAGCAAACAATGTGATAGTGGTCTCCCCCAATTCACCAAGTATAGCAGGTTGCAAGGAGGTGAGCCTGGGAAGGAAAATTTAAATGCTGACGTGTCAAGACACCCCAAAGGGGAGACACCATCTTATGCAAACAACTTCTACATACACATACACAAACACTTAGGACCTCCACATACAATCCACAGTTGATGAAGCCAGCTTATTGGGAATTGATGGACCTTCAATCCAGGAGCACTGGTGAGCCTCCTCCACACAGGGGTGGAGAAAACAATCCTATGTTACTGGACTACTAATCTGCTGCCTCAATCCCAATTAATAGCAGAGTGTGGGTTGAATGGGCAGTGAGCGCCCTCCTTCGTATAGGGTAGTACAGTTTTGTAACCCCGGTCGATTACATTCATGCAAGGAAATTGCATGAATGTCAAGTTGACAGGAGGAAACGGGGGCTAGCTAGAAAAGTATGCCAGGGCAGGAATGCATTGGTTGGACAAACTGTGTATAGAACTTCCATCCCAAGACTCTATGGGGCTTATTTACAAGTCCCTTGCGCTGCGGGTATGTCACTTTTAAAAGTGACGGACCTGCGGTACAAGGGAGTTATAAGCACCTATATTTCTTTAATTGGTAAGTCATTTGGAGGAAAGAGTAGCAAAGCAGAGTGCCACGATTTCCAGGTAGTCTTTTTAGAGAGTTTAGGGAGCAACAAAGCATCTGGAACAGTCTATTGGGTTAGATTATCCTACTTAACTAATACAAAAAGATTTTTAAAAGGGATTAATTAGAATTACTAAATTTGTTGAGAGGTGAGTATCAGGACGTTTAGAACTATTTTAGCTAGTGATCAGACTACTAACTAGTATACACAAATAATACAGGTGGAAAAACAGATTGATTAAAAACACTAATCTTTTTCCACAAATACTTCAATAACTGCATCTAGTTGGCGGAAAATGTCATTTTCTATGCAGACAAATTGTTAGATAAATGCAAGAACCGTCTGGGGGCGACTCTATAAGCCACAAAGAAGAAAGCAGGAAGAGGCACCGGTTTTTCCACTGCCATATATCCGTCACACTTACTTATTTGATGTTTTGTATTACTTTACACTTGTGTCATTTTTACTCAGGTACCATAACACATGTGCTGAATTACATTATCAGTGAAAATAAAATGCATGACAATTGCAGTATATAACGTTATGTTTCTTGCCTATTTATTTTATTTATGCTGACACATTTCAACTTGGCAAGCTCGCTCAATGGTTCATGTTTAAAAATGCTTGATTGCAAAACAAGTGCTACAAAAATAAAAACAAGAGAAAAATTAGAACATGTCATCTAAACGTGGTTCTTGCATGCTTCCAATAAAAATTGAAAAAAATAAAAATAACCGTCAGTTATAATTTTAATAGAACATTGGGAGTGCTTCCTAGCAGGCAAGTATATTTAGAACGTGCATATAAAGTCTTTGTAGTTCTAAAGCATATCACACGAAAAAATAATTTTATTGGCACAATGAAAGGTACTATTGATTTTGAATAACCTGAAGATATAGTTTAACATCACAAGGATGACCAAAAATAAAACAATGATAAAGAATGGCATGTTAAGTCTAGCCTTGATGCACTCCATTTTTTTTTAATGAATGTGCGCTTGTTATCAGGAAAGCATTAGAAGTCACTCGGCGTGCCAGAGAGCTACTGAATGCAGTGCACAGGCCAACTACTGCGTGCTTTGGCAAATGGGAACAACATGTGAATGACAATGCTGTTGAAATAACGCTTTTTTAAACATTTTTTTTACAGTTATTTAGATAGCAGAGCTATTAAATCCGATCTGAAGCTGTAGGTCAGTTTACAGAACTGTGCTTTACTGTAGCCTATCAGATAATTATAATTTGCATACAAATGTACGTGCGATCAGTTTCAAAGGCCTAGTATGTGTTTGTGAAGATATCATGCACTAAGGACTCTACATAGTAAGTCTGGAGAGCTGGTGTTTATAAATATTCAATATGACTCGAAGCTTTTCTACATTTTATCACTAGACTGTACAGTTATATTGCATTGCAACATTCATATTGCACTTACCACCCGCACGTGGGCACTGAAGTGCATGCCTACGTGGGCAGGAAACTACGCCACGTAGGATGTTTGGCTGGTATGATGCTGCCTTTGTTTTTGATCGTATGTCGGAAGTGTTTCCATGTTGTGTGTGATGGACACTGAGCTGCGGTGACGGTATGATGGAGTGCACCACTTAGCATTATCATGGATGAGGACATTGGGGAGACAGGCGACAGATTTTCCAAGTGATAACACTTCTTTAAAGATTTTCATGCCCTGAAGAAGCAGACACAAGTCCACGAAACACATGGTGGCAATAGAGTTTGTATGATTTAAAAACTGATGCATATATCATTTACTTTGTGGCAACTTTAATATTTATATATTGATATAATGTATCATTTATGTATCTTTATGATCCACACGCGGTGTATCTGAGAACTATTTGATTATTTCTTTAAATACAACTTCGTGTTAAAAAACTAACTTTGCTGTACTTTTTGTGCGTCATTTATTACTCCCTACGACTCCTTGCCCTTAGGTTAATATCACATGACCTTTGATCCAGTGACATCACAGGAAGTGACCCACGTTACCTTTGATTAAGTGACAACACAGGAAGTGACATTAGGAAGTTCTCACACCAGGGACACCCTAGGAATAGCAGGTACCCTGGACAATAATCAAAGTGAATACCAATTGAAAAACCAAAAAATCGGAGGAAAAGTACACGGACACAGCGAACACATTGACTCTCGTGGAATACTTAACCAAAAAGAAAAAAAATGAGTGCCTGAAAAGTAAGAAGTGGAAGGTTACAAGTAATAAAGCTATATTCCAGTGGAGAGACAAGCACAAGTAGAGTAAGAAAAGCCCACATAAGCTAACAAATAAAGGGGCTTATTCACAAATTCCTTGCAGCACATTTCTGCCACAGAAGCGTCACTTTTGCGATACTACGGGGGCGCAGTGTTAAGACCCATATCTACAAGGTCACACAAAGCCACTTTCCGTGGCTTTTCATGGGCTCGTAGATATGGAGTAATGCAAAGCAGTGCAAGTCGCTGCCTGGTCTTACTCTGATTCAAAAAGCCGTCTCATGGATTTTGCAGTTTGCATTCCCACGCAACGCCCATGGATTTTGATACTTTCCCAGATTTACAATAAAGCATACATCTGGGAATGCGTCAAAACTGTGCGCCTTCCCAGTGATGGCGCAACTAGGAGAAATAATTTATGTATCCTTATTTTTTCCTCTTTTTATGTGTGCTGTATTCTGCAGCACACATGGAAAGAGGAAAGCACATCTTAGGATTGTTTTTGTATAGGAAGGGCCCCTTCCTGCACAAAAACAATCATGTCAACAACGCAGACACTCTGGTACCACGGTACAAGGGTGCCTACATTGGCACATGGATGGAAAATGTGCAGTAGTGCTGGCTGAAAGGACTCTAATGCACTGTATTTTGTAAATATGGTGCATTCCTGCCCTTTCGAATTGGCGTAGGGCAGCGCTATGCCAATTTCTTGTAAATAAGCCGCATAAAGTAAGCAAATGACAGTGACAAAAAAGCCAACCAATGGTAAAAAATAGACAGTCTCTAAGCCCACCATAAGCTGACTGTAGGTCTTTTCGTAATACCTGATAGGTGAGACCTATAAAGGTCCAGTTGCGTGGGACACACAGGAGAGAGACAGTGTCAGCTGTGGACTGCAGTACACCATTTGAAATAGCCGTGTAGCAATAAAAGAATTGCAGTAGAACAAAGGAACAGCAACGAGACAGCGCCAGCTGTTGTGTGGAGGGTGCAAGCTCTTTCTAGTAACCGTATGATTACTAAGAAAGTTTAACAAAGCATTGGCAAAGTCAATAGGTCCTGCCTTTAGGACCTATTGGCTGTGGTTGATGCTTTGCAGCACAGGCAGAAAAGGAGAAATTAAATTGTGATTGACGGAAAGTGACTTTCTGTTGCAGTAACCCCCCCCACAATTGTTTGCCAGATTTCAGAGTGTCAAAGCGCATGGGGTCCCTGTCTGTGTTCTTTCCCTAACCTGTACAATTGTTTCCACAATTGGCACAACTCTGGCCTACTTGCAAGTCCCTTGTAAGTAGTACCTATGGTAACAAGACATCTTAGCCAGGGAAGGCCTCTGAGTGCTGCAGCTTGTATTATGCCACCCTCAGAGACCTCTCACCACAAACATGCACCATTGCAGCTTGCTTCTTTTGGTGCAGCAAAAAGTGAAGAGTCAACATGGAACACATACCTGTGTACTGATACATCAAGTAAAACTGGTTGCATCCCTGTGTGCCATGCCTGCCCAGCACTGCATGAGGCCTAGGTAAGTCACCCTCAAGGCAGGGTGCACTATACTTTATGTAAGGACCTATCTTCATGGGCAGAGAGGCCCCTATAATATATATGGCAATTCTTACACATTTTCATTGTACAGTGAAACCTAACTGAGTATATGGTCTAAAGACTTGACATTACAAAGTTTCCTAGCACCATAATGGCTTTACTGAATCCTGGGATGTTTGGCATCAAACATCTCAGACTTATAAACCTGGACTGCTTCCAGTGTCATATTTATTATACCAATGACTCAGGGGTCCCATCTAGAGGGGACCCCTGAACTAAACCACCCACTGGTGGGTTCTTGACTAGTGAACATCAGCCTGCCACCCAGAGACAGGGTTCTGGACTCCTGGGGTGAGAGCCTTCGCTCCCAGGGCCCAGAAGTATTCTTTTCTGGGCAGAGGTGTTCACACCTCCCCCAGGTCAGGAAGAGCCATCTGTGGCAGGGTAGCTTCAAAGGCCCTGCAGCCTTTGTAACACGACCTCCAGCCTCTCCTACGAGCAGGAGACGGTCCCCTTCCTGTATTCACCCCTTTTCAGCAGGAAGACAGGTGGGAAAATCTGGACAACCCAGAAGGAGTGTCCACCTCTGCCAACCCCACCGCTTTGTTGGGGGAGTCAAGGTGAAGCCCACTCTTCACGGCCCACAATCTTGCAGATGGAATGCACCCCAAATCAGGGTCAGGGATTGTGCTCACTCCCCCAACATTAGGTGAGCACACTAAGGGGGTAGTCACCCTAAGGTAAGCAGCCCATTGGCTACTACCTTGCTACCTCAGTAACACTCCTAAATGTAGTATTTAGGGGCGCCCTTGAACACAGCTCAGCAGTTCCTGACAACCTGAGAAGATTGGCGATGAAGACGATGCTGCAGACGAAGATCCAGGTGACCACTGCTTTGGCCCTAGTCCTACCGGGCTGCCTGCACCTTCAAGAAACCCTTGCAGCATTACAACTTCTAACCTGTGGACCAGCAACCTCCAAAAACCCTAGGAGGACTGATCAGCTTCAGATATATACAAGACTTCCAAGGCAAGAGGCTCTGTCTTCAAAAGAACCCCAAGACCCTGCGGAACCAGGAAGACTCCTCTTCCAGACCTACCTCTGCACCCGACACCCACGGCCCGGGTCCAGGAGGCCCACCGGTCAAGAAGAGGTTCCCAAGCAGTCTTGAGCCCAAATCCATTGAGGGCTGATGTCTCCTAGCCTTCTTGATAATGCCTGCCGCATCTGCACCAAGACCTCCCTTGACCGCAACCTGCACGGTAAGGAGAAACTAGACTTCCAAAGACACCCCAGCATCCTCTGGCCCTGCATCCTGGTGACCTGAACCAATGGTCTCCAGATGTTGCCTGGCATTCCAACTTCCTTCCCTGGCTGCTGGTTCCACCGAAGAGACCTTGTGGTCCAAGCCTGCAGCCAGAAACTAGAACCAACTGTCTCCTTAGGGTAACATTGGCCACCCTACTGTCACGTTTAAGCTTAGGCATGCTACGGGAAGTTTACTGTAGATAACATGAAGGAATGAATGATGAGTGCATGGCGGAACTACAGCTCCCAGAATGCCGAGGGAGGCGGTTTGTCCTACCTCTTCTTCTATCTTCCTTCTGTACTTAAACTCCTCCCGCACTTTCCCCGTTGCTTGTCACCTGAAGTCTGCTCCCGGTTATCGTGCTTGCTGAACTGCAATCAGCACATTCCCGAATTCCCGCAGAACGCTGTATCTGCCAGCGAGAGAAGCCATTACGAGCAGGGATCTGCTCTCATTTCTCGTTGGGGCGCGAGCACGCTTTTGCCACGTCCTGGTTCTGGCAAAGAGCACAAACCCTGGAAAAGTGCTTCAATTTCCGTTCAACTTCGCACTGGGGCGCGAGCACCATTTCTGGAAGTGCACGGAAGAGCTTCACTTTGTTTGGTCCCGGAAAAGCCAAATCTAGGCTGCTACCCTACACTGAGGGGTTTTTAACGAGTCCAGATTGACTCCAATGGTTTCAAAGAGCTGTTGAGAGGCTCTGAGTTCTTGGTGGGGTTTCATTCCCTTTTTTTTGTTCGTTCACATACGCTGGAATGTGTGGATAAGAAGAAACTTCCCTTTGAACCTTATAAGAAACAACCATCGTTACAAGAGGACTATCTGGTCACAGATAAGTACATTGTATTGGCTGCTTGCTGACTAACTAACCTGTATCTGTGCTACAGAGGGTACTTCATCTCTGTGGAAACGTGATGAAATCATATCTTGCTTTCTTTTCTTTATTTTTACCTTTTGTGCCTTTTTTATAGTGGAATGAGTGCAGCAGCATTAACTGTAAGTGCAGTGCATCACATATTGAACATTGATATAGACTGAAGGTTCAGAGCAGAAACTCATGTGTGTTGTGTTGTGTCTCTTATACAGGAAACACGGGCTATCATAGGAGTGAGGTCTACAACTCCAAACCAGTGCTCCCTTGAGTGTTTTCACTGCTGCAACTTTATTGTTTCATTTGTTCCCTTTTTCCCCTTCCCCTATTGTGGTGTGATCTGTGGAGTGAGTTTATACATTCTTGCAGGTGGTTCCATATAGGGGAAAGGGTAACTTGGCATCTTCCATTGCTCCCGCTGTATCCGGCTTACCAGGGTAGCATTAACCTATCTCCGCAATGTGACAGAGTGACAAGCCCACGGTTACTTACGGCCTTAGTGATGGATACCAATACTGATCTTACTTCAGTGCTGGAAACATTGACCGCTTTGCGGATGGAAGTAGATGCTTTTCGGGGGGGAAAACCTGGAACTGAGGAATGAGATTGGCACCATGAGACGGGAGGTAGCAGGTCTGTCCTGCACCAGCCCTACAGGTTCAAGGGGGGCCTCATAAATAAGGAACTTGACCCTACCACCACCCACATCCCCTGACATGGCACAGGGACAGGGAGGGGGAGCGGGACCATCCACAATCAAAGTGTTACAACCCCTACCGCTGTCCCTAGCCCTACCCGAGAGTCTTTGGGGAAGGAACTAGAAACGTGCCTGTGGTGGATTACCTGCCGGAGAATCCGGGAAACTAATATGCTCAAACAAGCTAGAGACCCCTTGTTTTGAGGCCAGAAGTTGAAGAGTTCTTTCCTGCTGTGGCCAATACAGTACAAACTTCTGTGACCCATATTAATGTGTGTGTTACATTGGAGTTGCCTGGAGAGGAGTCCATAGTTGTACATGCTCTATTAGATTCTGGGGCCAAAGGCAATTTTATCAACCAGCGATATGCGCAAGAACTAGGAGTACCCTGTATAAGAAAAAGTCTCTGGAACCTGTGAAGGCAGTGGCCGGAACCGCCTTAACGTCAGGTCCGGTGCGTTTCCACACCCACCGGATAGTAATGCAGGTCGGCATGACCCATTACGAGACCATACAATTTGATCTCATTGACAACCCGCATTTCAAACTTATTATGGGGATGCCTTGGCTTACATTACATGATCCTCTAGTTCAATGGGCAGCGCGCACAGTCACCAGGAACTCCTCGTTCTGTGCAGAACATTGCACTTGAGAGAGAGTCGAAATGCCTTCCAAACAGAGAACCCAGCTGAACTACTTTCTAGTGGTTGCAGTACACAGAGTGTGTGCCTTATCTTCATGCTACCAGAGGAACATACTAGGAGGTGTTCAGCGAACACAGAAGCAAGCAAATTGCCTCCCCACAGGGAGTATGATTGCGTGATAGACCTGGAGCCCGGTGCCTGCATACCATGCAACTGTATATACACCCTCACGGAGGTTTAACCCACCTATCTGCAACAATACCTGGAAAAATTGCTGTCCTCTGGTTTCATCGGTCCTTCGTCCTCCACTGTTTTTCATTATGAAATGTGAAGGGGACTTAAAGGTGTGCATCGACTATGGGCGATCAACAGAGTGACCAAGAAGAATAGATATCCTCTGCTTTTGATACCTGTTCTGCTGGACCAGCTGAAGGGAGCCAAAGTATTCACCAAACTGGACCTCCGGGGAGCCTACCATCTGGTGCAGGTGCGGCGAGGGGACAAATGGAAAACGTTCTTTCGTACCAAATTTGGGCTGTATGAATATCGGGTAATATCCTTTGGCCTTTGTAACGCCCCCGCCGCATTCCAGTATTTCATGGACGAAGTGTTGAGGAAATTATTGGATGTCTCATGCTTCGTGTATATCGATGACATCTTGATTTACTCAGCATCCCTGAAGGAACATGTACATCATGTGCCAGCGGTACTAGAGCGCCTTCAGCAGTCCGCTCTTTACGCCAAGCTAGAAAAATGCCTTTTCCACACCTCAGAAGTAGAATTTCTGAGGTATGTAAATCGGACCCAGTGGTCTCTGTATGGACTGAAAGGAAATACATACCATCATCCAATGGGAATCACCCTCTAGTGTGAAGGCCCTTCAAAGCTTCTTTTGATTTGCCAATTTCTATAGGAGGTTCATTAAGGAGTTTTCCAGAATCATTCAACCCTTAACACACCTTCTACGGAAAGGAGCTGCTTTTTTATGGACTGATGCTGCGGAACAGGCTTCCCAAATGCTAAAGACATGCTTTACAAGTGCCCCGGTCTTACGGCATCCTGATCCCTGTCAGCCATTTGTGGTAGAAACAGATGCCTCATACTTTGCCATTGGAGGTATCCTTTCTCAAGGCATCCCTAGACAGGCCAGCTTACTCCTGTTGCCTTCTTCTCCAAGAAATTGTCCACTTGCGAGGTGAATTACAGCTTCACCGTCAAAGAGCTGTTGGCAATAAAGAGAGTGTGTGAAGAATGGAGACACCACTTGATGGGGGCCTGTCACACGGTGAAAATATACACTGACCATCGGAATCTGCTCTTTTTAAAGAGTGCTAGAGCCCTGACTCCTCTGCAACTAGGCTGGTCATTGTTTTTCTCTGACTTTGACTTTGTTATCAAATACCGACCAGGGCCACAAAATGGTAATGCTGATGCACTTTCAAGACCCATGCCAGTTCCTGAAACCGGCCTAGCCCCAGCAGAAGAACCCCCCATTATACTTCAGAAGGTTTCCTTTCCAGTGGAAATAATGGCAATTACAACGTTTTCTGGATTCTTGGAAGACGTGAGGAAACAAGTTAAGAGCCTTGATGAACATGAGTGGGTTACCAAAGAACCGCAACATCGATCCGTTGTGAATAACTTGCTGTTCTACGAAAAATGGCTATACATACCTGAAGGACTACTGCAACTGCAAGTCTTGAAACGGACTCATGATTCCACCTTGGGTGGCCATCTGGGAAAACAAAAGACCCTGCAAATTACGACTAGATACTTCTGGTGAGAAACCCTGTGGAAAGACACTGAAAAATATGTCTCTGAATGTTTTATTTGGAGGCAAGCCAAGGCTCAGCACCAGCGACCTAGTGGATTACTAAGACCCATACCCCTACCTCCAGCACAGTGGCACACCGTGTCTATGGACTTTATTGTGGAAATGCCTCCTAGCTTGGGTCATAACACTATCCTTGTAGACATAGGTCACTTAACCAAGATGGGTTATTTCGTAGCTTTAACCAAACTACCCACATCAGGAGAACTGGTTACTACATTCCTACAACATACAGTATGCTTACATGGACTTCCCTCAATTTTCATTACAGATAGAGGGACCCAATTCACGTCAAGGTTTTGGAAATCTTGACGCACTGGACGAGAGCTTGGCTGACATGGGTGCCAAAGTGCAAGCACATGACCGACGCCTTGACGTGGTGGAGGCTTGTGTATCAGACATTGTGTAGAAGTGTGGCGCACTGGTTAGAAGCGGCAGACCCTGAAGCAGAGATCAGGCCCGGGACCAGGGTTCAATTCCCGATGCGGCAGGGTCTTGGGCCTAATGTCCGCGTACTCAATAATTCTCTCACCTCGGCGCCTACTCTAATCATGGGTCCCACGCTGCAACTCTGGGCAATAGCTTGCTTAATCTCCACAACGGCCCCTACAATGCTGGGATGCCTGGCTTCACCTTGGGTGTGCCCAGGACAGGCATCTCACAGGGAGAGCCAGGAAGGGTACCACAGCGTTATACAGCACCGGGACGCCCCGTTGCTGGGGCAGCTGTGCGCTTTACAAGTATACTACACAAGACAGCTCGGCGCAGTCACTGAAACAACTGGACAAGGTGGAACGCATCTTGAAAGAGGTCGCAATTAAAAACGAGGACTTGGAAGCGCGAAGTAGACGCAACAATGTGCGCATTTCAGGCGTCCCAGAGACGGCTTCGGCCAGGAGAATGGATGTATTTGTGGAACACTTGCTATCTGATTTATATGGCAGAAAGGCCTTCTCCCCAGGATTTGTTTCTAGAACGCGCGCACCGATCCCTTGGCTCCTGGCCTAATCCTTGCCTGCCTCTGAGACCCATAATTGCGAGGATCATGAACGTCAGAGATTGAGATTCAATCTTGCGTCTGGCCCGCGAACGAGGTGATAACATTTAGCAAGGGTCCAAACTCTCCTTTTTTCCAGACTTCGCTGTCATGATACAAGATGCCCGTCGCAAGTTCAATGGGGTGAAAGCAGCCCTCAGGAATTTGGAAATGAAATACGAAATGCTCTACCCTGCCAGATTTAAAGTGGATGTGGGAGGCCGCTCTCGTATATTCGACACTCCGTGGGAGGTGCTGGAATTCTGTCACACCTACAAGAAGAATAACAGTGGGCCCAGGTCTGGGGGTGGAGGTCCTTTGCCTCCACATAGCGGCTCGAACGCTAGTATGGAACTTTTTTGAAATGCGGAGACGGGATGAAGAGGCATTTCTAACAAGATCATTTGGTTCTGTGGAGATGTGGGGTAATGTTAAATATATTTTTGTCCTGTAATAAGTTAGTTGCCGGCTGTCATGGCGTTGCCACCCCTTAAGGTGTATACTTTATTTTGTTGTTGGTTCCAGTGTGCATGGAAGTATTTTCCTAATGGTTGTTTACACATTAGTACAATAAGTTGGCACTTCCTGCTGATTACTGGGTCATGGTACCGTCTTACTTGGGATTGGGTGAGGCTGGGTGGCGGGAGGTGGGGGGGAACTTTGCGATGGTTACGCATTTTCAATGATGGTACAAAAGGTCACATACACATGATGTTTGTTTTTAGAATGAAAATTGTTCACGTATCTTTTGATGCATATACATTTTGGCTCAGCTAGGTCATATTGTTGGTCCCTCTGGTTTGTCCCTTGTGTCCTGGAATGTGCAAGGCCTTAATAACACTCGTAAGCGACGTCAGGGGCTCAATTATTTATTGCGACATAAGGTTGACATTGCCTGTCTACAGGAAACACATTTACCCAAAGCCGATACCACCAATATGGCTGTCAGTTGGGAGGCACATAGATACTTCACCAATTATAGCAGCTTTGCCAGGGGCTCCACTCTCCTTATTCATAGGAGACTCCTCTTCAGCCCCGGCAAAGTGATAGAGGACAGCGAGGGTCAGTTCCTTATTGTGACAGGCACACTCATGGGTCATTTCACAGCCTTATTAGGTGTCTATGGCCCAAACGTTGAAGCTCCAGACTTCTTTCACTCACTACACATACACTGGATGAAACTCGTACCTAGTTTGATTATTATGGGAGAAGACTTAAATGTACTATTGGAACCCAGACTAGACAGCACGTGCACATACCCTGACTCCAAGCCACGCTCCAGTCGCGCAATACAGGACATATGTAGGCAATTCTCATTAATAGATATATGGCAGAAGCACAATCCCACCAACACAACATATACCCATTATTCCGGTTACCATGATGCATGGACCAGGATAGATTATTGGCTGGTCTCTCAGGGAATTGCTGGCTGGTTTCGAGACCTAGAAGTATTGCCACTGACTTATTCTGACCATTCCGCAGTAATACTTTGCTTAGATGTCCCCCGGCCTGAGGGATCTGAGCGACAGTGGTGGTTTCCAGGCCGGGTGCTGCAGGATGAGGATTTTAATGCGGAGTTACAAGAAGCCATTGAAGATTATTTTACTAAAAATACTGGATCTTTGTATACTTGGGCGGTCCTGTGGGAGGGCTTTAAAGCAAACATATGAGGTGTATGCATCGCTAAAAGTGCTGGTGTCTTAAAAAACTTGCGTGCCACTCTGGCCCGCATTGAGTGAGACATATCTGCACTAGATGCTGAGCAGCTTTGCCATGCCATGGCAGAAGCTGAAACTCAGTGTTTGGCACTCTTGGTCAACTTTCACGAAGCCGCGGATAGAGAACTTTTATATCTGGGTAAATATCAGTCTGCTAAAAGATGTGGAGGGGGCGAGAGACCAGGGAAGAGTGCTGTCGGAAATGCTATGCCCCCTACTGCAAGGCATACATAACAGAGATATGCACCCCAAATTCAAACGGTCTCCTACACATCGGAGATCAGAGACACTTTCATGGAGTATTTCAAGGCCTTTTACAGTTCTAGGATTGGCTAAAATCTCACTGATCAGGAAGACTACCTGTCGGAAATAGCACTGGTGTATCTTGAAAAATACATGCAAGATTTCCTGGCAGAGCCCATATCTGAAGCAGATGTTGAGGGGGCAATAGAGGCACTCTGTGGTTCCTCGGCCCCTGGTTTAGACAGATTCACTGAGGACTTCTATAAGGCTTATGAAGATATTCTTGCACCCCAATTAACTGAGGTCTATGCAGAGGCGCTCGAGAGGCAGGTACTCCCCCCATGCTTCGGGAGGCAGTTATTATTCTCCTTCCCGAGCCTGGCAAGGACCCCTCACTATTCAGCACCTACAGGCCCCTTTCATTATTAAATCTTGATTATAAAATCTTGGCTAAGGTTATCGCCAGCAGGCTCTCTCAATAATGGAATTTATTATATCCCCTGCACAATCGGGATTCATCCCACATTGCTCCACTTCGCTTACTCTCAGGACCTATTCACTGTCATACACAAGATTGACCCAAAAGTGCCCGCCGCAGCTGTATTGTTAGATGCTGAAAAGGCCTTAGACTCTTTAGAATGGTCCTTTTTCCTCTCTGTAATGTGCTGCATGGGGATGCCAAAGATATTTGTTGCCACTACTGCCTTGTTATATAACAACCCAATGGCCAGACTCCGCATAAATGACACACTATCACATCCTTTTTCGTTATAATGTGGAATACGACAGGAATGTCCTCTGTCCCCCCTTTTTATTTATTTTGGCAATGGATCCTCTAATTAGGCATTTCCAGGAGCGACATCACCACTGGGGTCTACAATTCATCACAGGTCCCTTGTTAGTCTCCCAATATGCAGACGATATCATTTTGTATGTGCGACTCCCTCGGGACAATCTTGAACCTATCTTAAGGGAAATACTTAAGTTTATCCGCTTTTCAGTGTTAGGCATAAACTGGAACAAATCTATAAGTTTTCCATTAACGGAGAGCACAACTTCATGGGATTGTGGATTTCCTCTTGAATGGTGTCATGAGTCTGTCAAGTATTTAGGTATTCACGTGCACTTAGACACTGCTAGTATTTTCAGTTTGAATTATGGTCGGGCACTGCACAGATTAGAGGAACAGGTGGAATGCTGGCTGTGCTTCCTGTGGTCAATGGTGGGTAGGGTCGCTATACTTAAAATGATAGTTCTTCCCAAATGTTTGTATTTATATAATAACATACCCATCCCTCTCAACAAGACCTATTTTTTACAGTTACGTGCACATCTGATAAGATTGGTATGGGGGTACGAGGCTCCGTGTCCGTTGGCAGGTACTTACTCTTCCAAGTGACAGAGGGGGATATGGAGTGCCTGATCTTAATTTATATTATTTAGTGGCACAGTGTAGCTATGCATTTGCGTGGTATCACCCTGATGCCCGTATTCTGTTTTTGAGACCTGAGGCAGATTTTGTACTCCCGCAAAAGCTGTCCTCGGTGTTACAAAAAGGTATCCCCAGAGACCCGTGTGATATACAAACCGTATCCACTACTAGTTGGGCTTAGGACAGGTTGCAGAGACTTCTGGGACTTAACACAATATACTCCCCGGCTCTACCTCTTCCAAATTCTCTTTGGCTTCCCATCGCAGATGAAACACTTGTACAGCGCACATTAACTAAATTCAACATCACAAAGATAGGGGATCTATACCCAGATGATCATATCTTCTCAGTGTCTGATGAGGTCCGATTTCAAGACAGATCTTTCATGGATACCTTTGTGCTGCAAACACAACACTACCTACATATCTGATTGCACCTGAACCTATGGTTCCATTGACAATGATAATTGAAAGAGATACAGGTACCCGCCATTTCCAAATTGTTTAGGTCATGTTCTAGTATGTGACCAGTGACAGATGTTAAAATATGCACTGCATGGGAACAAGACCTGGGCCGTTCATTCACTGACGATCAATGGGAGAAATGCTGCCTAGCAACAAGGGAAGTCTCCCTAAATAGCAGTCACAAACTTATTCACTTTAAATTGCTCCGCTGTTTATATCACACTCCGGCATTGTCACACAGAATAGATCTCTTCAGACCACATAACTGTTTGAAATGTTCTGCCCTATACGCCGATTTCGCTCACCTTACATTTATTGGGAAAGGATTCATGACACACTGGGAGCCATGATAGCATTGCCACTTATTCCAACACCGGAAATTGCACTCATGGGTTAAACGGTTAATTTTCCCAAAAAAGTTAGGAGATTAGCTGCGCTTCGGCTGTTATTGGCTAAACGGGAAATTGCGCTGCTATGGGGTCAACGAACTGTGCCTACCCTACAGAAATGGTTACACAGCGTGGCATATTGCAACGTGAACTGTGAACTATATGCCTCCCTCATGCCAAGTTTGTCACGCCCCAAAGACATATAGGGCCCATACAAGGCATATGTTGAATGTGAACACCAGAAAGCTGCCTCGCAGACTAAAAATGAAATAGTAATGGAGGGGGTGGGATGAGCATGCTGATATCACACTGTTTAACATGTTTTTTGATAGAGGCTGGGTATAAATGGTCTTCTGCAGTTTGAGCAAAAGGAACGATCGGGCTGATGGGTCTGCCACAATCGAAATTTGTTATTACAAACATCAAAATTGCCATTGTGCCTGGGCTTCATTTTATAAGACTTTTCTGTATGTGATGTTTGCTATATGATATGATGCCTGAAGATGTACCAATCAGACTCCTTTTTGTTGAAAAGATAAAAAAAAAAATTCCAGCTTTTCTTGTTCAAGGTTTTGGAAAGCACTATGTGATGTCATGAAAGTCGATGCCCGACTGTCTACGAGTTATCATCCTCAGACTGACGGCAAAACAGAGAGGCTGAACCAAACCCTAGAGCAATACCTCAGATGCTTTACATTACAATAAGGAGAACAATGGAGAACACTTTTATGGACTGCAGAGTTTGCAGACCATTCCTCTTTGGGATGTTCTCCCTTCTTTTGTCTCAACGGATACCAACCTAACATTCTGCCATTTGAACTGCCAGTTGCCTCCAGACACCCCACTGTACAAGAACATCATGCACATCTCAAATTGGTGTTACAGAATACCGAAACACACCTGGAAGTAGCCAGAGCCTGAGATAAGCGAACATGGATAATAAAAGGACACCAGAGCCGTACTATAAAGTGGGGGATAAGGTGTGGTTTAAAACGAAACATCTGAAATTAAGGGTAACACCCGGCTGCAACCCAAGTTTGTGGGTCCCTATCCAATCCACAGTGTAATCAATCCAATAGCCATGAAGCTTATCACACCCTTCCACTTGGCACACCCACCCTGTGTTTCTAGTTTCCCTCCTATGGCCCTTTCTCCCTGGTACCAAATTGTCCAAGAAGCCAAAACCTGTGGAGACAGAAGGGGGGGAGGAGTACGAAGTACAAAACATACTTGATTCCAAACAAATCAGGGGACGGGTGCACTATCTCATTGAGTAAAAGGGGTATGGTCCTGACGATTGCTCTTGGGAACCAAGTGCCAACCTTCATTGCCATGGCCTTCTGCGGCGTTTCCACACCTAGTTTCCTAATAAACCTGGTGGACCGCTGAGACGTCGGTCGCTGAGAGGGGGTTCTGTCACGTTTAAGCAAATGCATACAACTGGAAGTTCACTGTAGATAACATGAACGAATGAATGAGGAGTGTATAAGGGAAATACATCTCCCAGAATGCCGAGGGAGGCGGTTTGTCCTACCTCTTCTTCTATCTTCCTTCTGTACTTAAACTCCTCCCGCACTTACAACGTTGCTTGTCACCTGAAGTCTACTCCCCGTTATCGTGCTTGCTGAACTGCAATCAGCACATTCCCGAATTCCCGCAGAATTCTATGTCTATCAGCGAGGGAAGCCATTACAACCAGGGATCTGCTCTCATTTCGCGCTGGGGCACGATCACGCTTTTGCCAAGTCCTGGCTCTGACAAAGAGCACAAACCCTGGAAGCACACAGAAGCGCTTCACTTTCCGTTCACCTTCGCACTGGGGCACGAGCAACATTTCTGGAAGCGCACAGAAGCTCTTCACTTTTCAGTCACCTTCGCGCTGGGGCCTGAGCACAATCCCTGGAAGCGCTCAGAAGTGCTTCACTTTGTTTGGTCCCGAAAAAGCCAAATCTAGGCTGCTACCCTACGCTGGGGGGTATTAACGAGCCCAGATTGACTTCAACGGTTTCCAAGAGCTGTTGAGAGGCTCGGAGTTCTTGGTGGTGTTTCATTCCCTTTTTTTGTTCATTCACACACGCTGGAATGTGTGAATAAGAAGAAACTTCCCTTGGAACCTTATAAGAAACAATCATTGTTACCAGAGGACTATCTGGTCACAGATAAGTACATTGTATTGGTGGCTTGCTGACTAACTAACCTGTATCTGTGCTACTGAGGGTACTTCATCTCTGTGGAAACATGATGAAAATATATCTTGCTTTCTTTTCTTTATTTTTACCTTTGTGCCTTTTTATAGTGGAATGAGTGCAGCAGCATTTACTGTAAGTGCAGTGCATCACATATTGAACATTGATATAGATTGAACGATCAGTGCGGAAACTCATGTGGGTTGTGTTGTGTCTCTTATACAGGAAACACGGGGCTATCATAGGAGTGAGGTCTACAACTCCAAACCAGCACTCCCTTGAGTGTTTTCACTGCTGCAACTTTATTGTTTAATTTGTTCCTTTTTTCCCCTTCCCCTATTGTGGTGTGATCTGTGGAGTGGGTTTATACATACTCGCAGGTGGTTCCATATAGGGGGAAAGGGTAACTTGGTGTCTTCCATCGCTCCAGCTGTATCCGGCTTACCAGGATAGTGTTAACCTATCTCCGTAACGTGACACCTACGCTGTGTGAGCACCCTACACCCGGACGCCCCTGAGTCGCTGGTGGTGTGGTTGTGGTGCTATCTTGGGCACTCCTGTGTACTGACCTCAACTCCTTTAGATTGTCTCCCAAGGCCGCTTCACCTGCCCGTGAGCAGCCTCCAACCAATGTGTCAAAAGTCCCCACTGACTAGCATTGGCACATCTGCACTCTGCACCTGGTCGCCCTCATGCCGCATGTGGCGTACCTTGAGTGCAGAATGGAACCTTGGGGAATCTTTCTTCTACCCCCAAAAGTTATTGTACCTACCTGCAAGTACTAACTTCATTTTCCCCATAGGATTGCATGGTGTGGCCTTTTTCTGAAAAATATTCCAAGTGTTGACTCTGCCTTGTACTGCAACAAAGTAACTTAGGGGCCCATTAGTATGTCCTCCCGCCCGCATGCAAATTCTCCCGCCATATTACTATGGCGGGGAGACCCCGGCGGACAGAAAAACCGTCCACCGGTTTTCGACCTGGTCGATGAGTCGACCGGACGGGAAAGCTGTTAATATGGTGGCGGTGTCTGGTAGACACCGCCGGGCTTTTGTCTTTGCAGGCATGTGGTCTTTAACATTGGGGTCCGTAGCGGGCCCCCAGGGATTCTGGGGGGTGCACATGGGGGGTACCCATGGTACTTCCTGCATTTCAATGTACAACGTGGCAGGCACCGCGCAGTGCCTGTCACGTTTGTGCATTGAAATGCACTACTTGCATTTTTGGCATTGCAGAGGCCGGTGCTTTCAGCACCACCCGCCGCAATGTCAAAAATGCACGATGCGCCCGCCAGTGTGGCAGGCGCATCCTAATTGTAGTTGCGGGACCGCCGCATGCATTGTGGGCGGTTCCATTTCGCGGGACTAATGCAGGCGGACAAAGTCTGCCCGCCATACTAATGAGCGTCTACAAAAGATTTGTCTTGCTTACCAATATACTTCAGTGCCTAGCTTATAACATGTTTCCTGTACTGCAAAGTAGCTTGTATGATTATACAAAATCAGTACACACCATATTTTGAAAAGTATTGTTGTTTTGAAAGTATCACTTACCTGCAACTAAGTAATCTTTGGTTCTTGTAATAAAAATAACAAAGTAACAACTTTTTTATACAAACAATTGGTCTGGATTCGGGCTTTGAGTATGTGTCATCATTTCGTGCCTGAGTGTGTACAACAAATGCTTAACACTACCCTCTGATAAGCCTAACTGCTCAACCTCGCTAACACTAACTTGAGAGTAAGGTATTATCTACTTTATCCTCTGCTCTACCTCCGGGGATCCACTGGACTCTGTGCACACTATACCTTACTTTTGTATAGTATATACAGACCCAGCTTCCTACATTGGTGGATCAGCGGTGGGGTTTGGGACTTTGTGTTTGTTGGACCACTTGGTCAACACCTGATCACATGACTACAATCCAAAAATTGCCTTTAGTTCAACTCATTTTTTTAATTGAATTTTTTTCTACATTTTTAAAAAGTCTTGCTAAAGTTCCTTCAGCATTGTTAAAAGTTTAAAATGTACTATAGTTAGAGGGAAAATTGTTTTAGAAGTTTTTGACCTCTGGCAAAAAGATCCCCACTATCAGCAACATCATAACTGATGCACAGAATATGGTTGAGGAGCTCGACCTCACCCACTACCTCCATTTAGGGATGAGAGAGTTAAAGGCTCTGTGCAGATTAAAAAAAGATTCCCATGAGGTCCCATCCTTCCAAGAACAAGGTCCAGGAGCTTTTGGTAGAAGATTCCAGGGATCACCCTACTGAGGGAGGAGATCCCAACTCAGAAGAGGATGTTAGTGATGAGGAGGACAACCCCAAACCTCACCCACTAAATAGGGAGGACAGGGTCCTTGTGCCCCTGACTTGAATGGTAGTAATCACAGCACCTAAAACTCACTCAGGTGGGTCAAGTCCTGATGAGATCACTGATGACAGCCTCAGCGAAGAGAACATCCTTCTAGCAAGGTTGACCAAAAGGTCAGATCTAGAGTCCAGACTCCAGACTCTAGAAAAAGAGAGAGCAGAGATGGGCTTACCTCCATTGATGGTGGCAGCAATATCAAACCTAGGGAAAAAGAGAGTTCTTATGATGGTTATTTGGGGCTGTACCCAAATATGAGGAAGGTGATGACATCACCAAATGGGTCACAGCCTTTGAGAGGGCCTGTGGACTGAGGCAAGTAAAGAAGAGAGGATGTGGCCTAATGGGCAAGGGCGATCAATCTCAAATCTGGGGAATCAGGTATGAGTCTCTGCAATGGCGCTCAACATTCTGTGATTCTGGGCAAATCACTTAGGGGCAGATTTACAATAACTGGTGCATCCCTGCATATCAGCAGGGATGCGCCACTTATTGTGCGTCACAGCAGACACCTCTTGCGCCACCATGGAAGTGTCGTATTTACAATGTGGCGCACTATGGGGCAAGAATAGACAGATGCGTGACGCATCTGCTGCTGTAAAGGTGACGCATTCCTGGAGTCGCGTCGCAAGCGCGACGCAGCTCCAGCAAGGCTCGGGGTGCCCCTATGCCTAACATGCTGCGTCAATCCTTACGTCTGCTTCAAGCAGGCGCAGGGTTTTGATGCAGCATGGCCTTAAGAAAGTCACTGAGTGAAATCTTGTAGTTTTCATTCAGCCACTTTTAGGAGGCATTCCTGCGCCGGAACGCCCCACCCACTGTGCCGGAATGCCCACATGTGGCACAGGGCTTTACAACGTGACGCATCTCCCAGATGCGTCACATTGTAAATATCCCGCAGCATGTCGCTGGCTTTGTGCCGCTCCTCCGTCACAAAAGTGACGCAGCGGTGGCGCAAATGTGGTGTACAGGGCTTGTAAATCTGCCCCTGTGCCTAACAAAAAATGAATGTGTCCTTGTGTTATGGAACTGGTGCTCATATAAAGCGGTCTGATACCTTTGGGTCAAGTTTGCGCTATATAAAACTCAGAAAAAAAGTCACACTGAGGAGCCTTACTTTGGGAACTGTTCTCTGGTAGCTGCAGAGACTGACTTCAGACCCAAACTGGGCTAGATACTGAGTCCTATGACCTCATAAAGGCCACCCTAATTAAGGGCTTTGGTCTCACAACTGAGGAGCATAGGATTAGACTCAGTGGGACTCACAAAACCCCAAGCCAATCCTGTGTTAATTTCATAGACTACTCAGAAGAAACACTAGGTGGGTGGTTAACTGGAAGTGAAGAGCATAACTATGTTGGGCTTTATAATCTCATGATGAAAGAACACATGTTAGGTAATTGTACAAAAGAAAAGTTGCATCAGTTTCTAGTAGACCTGGTCCAATTTCTTGGGAAAGAAGGCACACCATTGGGCCAAGTCTAGGGTAACCAAAACGTTCACTGGGGGTGACCAAAGCGGGGAGTTACAAAACCTACCCAGGGAAAGAGGGTGAACACCCTAAAGATAAAAGTAAGGAGTACCAGACCAGGTAGCCCCCAAAAAGCTGTCCAGAAGGGTTGGCCCAAAGACATCTCACAAACTAGAACTGGGTACCAAGGTAAGAATTGGGATCCGAATAGGGCCTGGTGTCACAACTGTCAAAAGACAGGACACCATACCAAGGACCCCAGCGGTCCTAAGAAACCAACCCCAGTGTTGCTCCAGGGGTTGCCAATGTAGCCTATGAGGGTAGTCGCTCAGAGGATGACATCCACATAGTCTTCAACTGGAAAATGGGCCCAAAAGGTGAGTTGGAGATTCCAGGGGTAAGTACACACTTCCACAACCTACTGGTGAATGGAATCCCAGATACAGCCATTTGAGATGCCTCTGCCAGTCACACTGTGGTGCATTACAGGCTGGTACTCTCGAACCAGTATATCCCAGGGGAAACAAAAAGAGTAAGGGCTATCCCAGGGGAGGTCACTGCTAGGCCTGTGTTTGTAGTGCCCCTAGAAATAGCTGGGTCCCTTAGTTGATGAAAGGTGGTAGTCAATAAAGACCTCCCCCTTGACTGCCTCCTTAGAAATGACCACCAAGAGGTTGGCCGGTGCCAGTCCTCACCCAAGGATTTTGAGGGGGGTGAGCCTGCAGCACGTGCAGATAAGCCACAAAAGAAAAAGAAAAGTAAGTGTAGGAAAGTAGGATAACTGCTAGCCACAGTTCCAGTGGACCAGGGAGATTCTACCTCGGTAGGGGAAAACTCCAACGTTGGCACTGGTGAAGTCCTACATAACCCACAAAAAGGCCTGACTAGCCAGGCAACTGTCCGGCTTGAATTGGTGGCTCATCAGCTGACAGAACAGAGGGTGGAAGAATGGTGTTCACTACAAGGTGTAGTGCCCCCCACTCTAAAACAGCAGACAGGCACCAAACCCAAAGAAGCCTGGAAGTTAGCCCCTTAACCTACCAGTGAAGGGCTCAAGGTGTGGTTCTGGGCTCTGACAGCTGTCAGTGGCCTCTACTGGGTATTAGCCTTCGTGGCTGCACTGTCCTTGGCATGGTGGTCTAGCCCTATGCCAAGTAGCAAATTAGACCTCCTGAGCCTATTGGCCATGGTGGGGTTACTCAAGCTGTGGGTAACCTCTGTGGGTAAGCTGGGCATTGCCCTAGCTGGTCTAAACATTGAGTTGGAAATGTCGACTTACACAAATATCGTGACACAGAAATATCGACAACAAGAATATCGTGCTTGAGAATATCGAATTTCAGGTAAGAAATTTGGATGTAAAAAAATAGAGAAGTCATTAATATCGTTTGTAAAAAATATAGTTGTTTAAAATATTGGTTTTTTAAATTATTGTTATGTATTTTAGTATATATTTTAAGTTAGATCGTTAAGAGCCAGCTATAAGAAAGCGACCAGGACACGTACAGATGAGATAGTAAAAGAACGCTGGGTTAAACTTGCTAGCACTGCCTCACTAAATGACGGAACTGGTTTCTGGAAAGCAGTAAAAGCCATGAAATTTAAGGGCTTGGATATTACTCTCATAAGCTGTAATATAACAAGCGAATTATGGGAGGCACATTTTGCTAGAATCTATACAGCACCTTCAACGAATCCCAATATTAATGCCAGCTCGTCAGTCATCAAGGTTTTTATATCAGTGACTGAAGTCGAGGATGCCATACACCAAAGTATAGGGAATAAGGCCCCAGGACCGGATGGGCTCCCCATTGATCTTATAAAACAAGAACCGGATTTTTAGGCACCTCTTTTATGCAATGTTTTAATAACCTGACTAACACAGCCATCCCTAGTACTTGGTCAACTAGTATTATCGTGCCTATTTTAAAAAAAGAGATCGATCCAACCTCAGCTGTTATCGCCCAATTTCTTTGATAGATAATACTCTGAAGATGTTGGTTAGGGTTGTTTTCAACAAGATAAGGATCTGGGCTGAAGACAACAACATTTTAAATCACTGTCAGCAGGGTTTTAGAAGTAATGTTGGAACTATTGAACAGTGTTTGAATCTAAATCTCATTTTGGGTAAATAAACGATTGCACAAAAGTCAACCGTTCACTTGGGTTTTATGGACCTCACATCAGCATTTGACTTTGTCAATAGATCTCGTTTGTGGGCAGTCCTTTTAAATTATTGGTTGGACGAGGCTTTGGTTCATTTTTTGGCACATATGCACAAGGATCTAAAGGCACGGGTGAGGATTAGCAATGACGGGAAGGTCTCGGGGGATATCGTCATTGGTAGAGGGGTTAGACAGGGATGTGTTCTTCCCCCTCTACTTTTTATTCTTTATATAAACGAATTACACAATACCCTGTCAAAATTGACCAATGATGTCCCCAAAATTAACGGCAAACTACTCCCCGTGCTTTTATACGCAGACGATACGGTCCTTATGGGCCGAACACCCAATGCACTCCGCACTTTAGTCATGGGTTTTTTGACTTTTATGGCCGACCTGGAGCTTTGTACCAATTTTAAGAAATCATATATTATGACTTGCTGCCCGAAAAAACATTGCATTTGTTTTATAACTTCCGGTAGCGAATCCCTAACATGCACAAGCACTTTTCCCTACTTGAGCCTAGTTTTCTCTGAGACAGGATCCTGGCAAGACCATGTGGCCCATAGCAGAAGTAAACTCTTAAAATCGATCAACTCCATCTATAGCCCCCGGCAGCCAAAACAAGCTGAGGTGGACTTACCCATAACGAAGATTTACAAACTGCAATGTATTCCAAAAGCCACATATGCCGCGGAAGTTTGGGGATTTACAAACTGCAGCGGGATCCAATTGGAAGAAAATAGGCTTTGTAGAAAAATCATAGGGAATTGAATCTCTGCTATGTAGAGGATTTTATCAGGTCCCGTCCAGCAATATTCTGGCTATAAAATATGGCAGAACCCCGCAGCAATCTTAACAAGAGAGATAATCGTAGGGTTGCCTTAAGTGCGACAAGGGCGGCTCCATAACTTGGCTTTCCGCGGTCAGGAAAAGGCTAGTTAGTGTGAAGCTGAAACACATTTTTTCACACCCCTTAGCACTAGAGTTTACCATAAAATCACTCAGGAAGGCACTGTATGAGTTGTATAACAAAGAGAGACATACCAACAAATGCTTAAAATCATCGGTTGCTAGATACATGCCGCTTTTGGAGGTTCCGGGCATCCAACATCATATGCCACGCAAATACCTCCTGAAGAGTACTGGGTGATGGAAAAGAAGTTTACTCTTCCGCCTTAGGGATGGCAGTATAACACATTTACTTTGTTTCCCTTTGGGATTTAATAATAATCTTAAGCAGATGCGTTGCCCGTGTGGCATTAGTAGCAAACAAACTTTTTACTCTTTTGTAAGTTTTATGTAAAATACACCAAACAATATTTGATTCCGTATTTTAAAGCATCAGCCATTTTTTATTTTAGATCCGCACACCTTGAAATTTTGCAGCTTGGAAGTGATGACTTGATTTGCCTTGTAAGCACGTTCTTACAAGTAGCAGTACACTCATGTGCTTCTATGAGCGACTTCTAAACGTGAAAAATGCACTTAATAACTCCCAGTGAAATATATTTTTTCATCGTCTTTTGATGAACATGATCTAAGATATAACTTTTTCAGGTGCTTGAGCTAGATACAATTAATTAAACTTGTGACATGCTCTGGTTACTGTTTATATATTTTGATATCAAATTTCTATATGATTTTACTGTCAAAAGTTTGATTATATTTCTTATTCTTGGTTTATTGGCCATCGGGATGACAGTCGATACATAAACTAATCATACTCCAATGCTGCTAACACTGTTTATAAACAAGGCTTTTTATTTAACTATGCTGCTGTTATTATTGGCTTGCCCAGGAAAGGGCGGCTATAATCAATTATATTCGTACTCTGCTTTTAATGTTGCTACACTTATTGTACTTTATCCACAATATGTTGCTGATTCGTATGCCCGTCCAACTTTTTTTAACGTATTGTGATACTGCCCATAAACAAAGCATTTTACTTCATTATGCTGCTGCCAACAGCTTGGTCAGGAATGGGCGGCTATATTAAATTATACATTGCACTATGCTGTTAACGCTGCTACATTTATTGCACTTTATTAACAATATGTTGCCAATTTTGCACACACGTCCAACTGTTTTAAATGTCATTCTTGTTATTTTTATTATTTTATTTATTTGTGATTATATTTTTAGTTCTGTAGCGGGTTGGGTTTATAGGGGAATAGGGCAGGTAGTCATTTAATTATAATAAATTAATGAATATTTTTTATTTATTAATATTAATTCAATAGAAATTTTATCATGGTTTTTTATTTTTTACTTTTTGGGGTACATTTTATGTGTGGGTAGTAGGGTTTAGAAGGCCGTAAGGTGGAAAGTAATTTATTTTAAATAATTATCAATTAGTTGTTAATTAATATTAATTATTTAACAATTAAATATGGAAATTGTCTAATTAATTTTAGTTGCGAGATGGGCATTTTAGGAGTAACGGGTGGGAAGTAATTTATTTTTAATTAATTAATAATTAGTTGATAATTAATATAAATTAATTGATAATTAATTGGGGTAATTGTTAAAAAAATTTGTGGTTACATTAATTTTACTTACTGTATAAATAAATACTATTTGTTATTTAATTAAAAAGACAATTTAATTGTGTAATTAATTTTTTTACAATTTAATTTTAGGTGTGGGTTGTAGAGGATTTTAGGGGTAAAGGGTGGGAAGGTATTTTGTATGTGTTTTAATTTGTTTTTTAATTCAATATTTCTTTAATTGACAATTAATTATGCTAATTATGCAAATATATATATTTTTATTTTAGATATGGGGTGTGAGTTGTGTGGTGTTATAGGGTAGGAAGTAAATAAACAAAATGAATGTACCAATAAATGTTTTTGTTAATAAATATTTTTTAAATAAAAAAGTCTTTTTTTATTTCATTTAATATAAGATGTGTAGGTATTTGTGAATTGTAATTAACATTATGATATGTTTTTATGTTTTTATTAATTTTTAATATAAAGTATAGTTTTATTTATATTTTTAACATATTTATATATTTTTAATTACTTTTTAAAAATATTTTTATTTTGCTGATGATATATTGGTTGTTTTTAATTTTAAACGTACTGGAGTGGAAATAGTAAATGTTACCCCTCCGCAATCCAATACTTTCCCTGTTGATGCACGGATTGGAGTCGGAATAGTAAATTTTATCCCTCCGCTATCCAACACTTTCCCTACAGTTGCACGGACTGGAGTGGGAATAGTAATTGTATCCCTCTGCTATCCTACACTTTCTCTACTGTTGCACTCACTGGAGTGGGAATAGTAATTTTCTATCCCTCCGCTATCCAACATTTTCCCTACTATTGCACTCACTGGAGTGGGAATAATAATTTTTTCTCCTCCACTAGCCAACACTTTCCCTACTGTTGCTCTCATTGGAGTGGGAAAAGTAAATTGTACACCTCCGCAATCCAACACTTTCTCTATTGATGCACTGACTGGCGTGGGAATTAGTAAATGCTATCCCTCTGCTATCCAACACTTTCCCTACTGTTGCACTCACTGGAGTGGGTATAGTCATTTTTACCCTTCTGCTATCCAACACTTTCTCTGCTGTTGCACTGACTGGAGTGGGAATGGAAAATGTTATTCCTCTGATAATTAACACTTTTCCTATTGTTGTGCTCACTGGAGAAGGAATATTACATTCTACCCCTCCGCTATCCAACACGTTCCCTACTGTTGCACTCACTGGAGTGGGAAAAGTAAATTTTACCCCTCAGCTATCCAACACTTTCCGTACTGTTGCGCTCACTGGAGTGGAAATAATAATTTTTACCCCTCCACTATCCAACACTTTCCCTACTGTTGCTCTCATTGGAGTGGTAATAGTAATTTTTACCCCTCCGCAATCCAACACTTTTCCTACTGTTGCACTAACTGGAGCGGCAATATTACATTTTACCCCTCTGCTCTTTAACGGTTTCCTTTGTGTTGTATTGGCTGGAATGGGTGCAGTAAATATTTTCTATATGTAATTTATCTCTTTTACTCCTGTTGCATTTATTGGAGGGATATTTGTAAATTGTATTTTTATCCAGTATTAATATTTATGTGTTATGCTAAATGGGAGTGGTAAATTGTTTATGTATTTAATGTAATACTTTGCATAGTTTTGTTTAAATTGTAGTGGAAATAATATGTGTTGTAAAGATTATAATTAATGTTGTATTGTTATAATTTATAATATTGTCCTAAGTTTAAAGATTTTTAAATAGTTTAATGTTTTAATTTAATTAGAATGTTTTTATAGATTTTATTTTATTGGTGTATATATATATATATATATATATATATATATATATATATATATATATATATATATATATATATATATATATATATGTCAAAACCACAATACTGATACCAGACGTCCTCTGCACAATGGAAAAATCAGGTACGGACCGCTCAGCAGTTTAAAGTATGCAGTGCTTTTTTGTTCTTTCAGCAACATGACACGTTTTGACCGGGTTTCCCCGGTCTTGATCAAATGACATGCCGAGAACCAAAAGTGCTTATGTACAGTTACACCTTAAAAATAGCTCCGCCCATATCTTTCGTGGAGCTAGACAACAGACTACGATTTCATGATGTTTTAAGGCAAAACACTGAAAGACAGCATAGTTTTATTGCATGTAAACTGTCCAATTGGTATTCGCTTTCTCTGCTAAAAAACAAATGCATGAATCTTCTACCAAATTTCATTAAATACGACATTAATACATATTAGAAATACAGGGCAAGTGCCCATTAAAATGGTAGTACAGAATTAACCTAAAAAATCATCATGGTATTCATATTGATTTACGCCAGCCCGGCGGGGGCAATCCGGCTGCCATCCTAATGGGGCCCTAAATCTCATCACTGCAAAGTACAAATGCAAAATACAATATTTATACACCTGAGTGCATGAAGACAGTTGACCGAGACCTTAAGGTGCAATAACATAGCTATGTCAAAATGTGTAAGAATTGCTGAGCTTATCTGGTATATGGCCATAAACTGAAGACATCATAATACAATATGCTTCACTTATCCAAATTAAACAGTAGTCATCAATACTTCTCTCTAAACTCGACCAATAATTACCATATCAAATTACCTCACAGACACCGAATAAAAACCAGTAAAACTAGTAAAACCCGGTAAAAATAAGGCTAAAATCCAGTTAAAAATTAGTCAAGCCTAAAAAGATGCATTAAAATTCATTTCATATGTATAGCAGCAGTAGACATTAACAATTCAAACAACAGCCTATAATATTGTGACTGGATCTCATATTTTATCGAATTCATATATAATGCAGGCTCATTAGTAAACAGTTCACTTGTAAACACAGATTGTAAAAAGTTATAAAAAGTTATACAGGTCTTCTCCAGTATTCAGGCCATTCGGCATCTTTGTGTCTAATTGTAAAATATACTGACTTTCCAATTGCCACAACTTTTTCTCCCTCTTCCCCCCTCTTAATGATCTAGGCACAGCGTCTATTACAAAATAACTTAGATCTTTTAGGTTATTTTGATGCACAAGTTTAAAATGGCGCGCAACCGGATAGCTAGAATCTGAATTTACTTTTTGCACGTAGATGCTGTAAAATGCAATTAAAAACCTGAAGCTTAGTACTACCTATGTACTAGAGGTGACATGTGCATTCCAGTACATATACCGCATGATCGGTTTTGCAAGTGAATAACCCTTTGATTTTACATGGGGTATGTGCTAATGCGTCTAGGTACTCTTGTTTATTAATCCCAAACTTGCATGCCCTGCAGGAGCTACATTTATAAAAACCTGTTCTATTCGAGAGCCAATGCCCTGTATTGCATACTTCTGGACTTGTTTTGACAAGAGCATCCCTCATAGAAGGTGCCCTTCTAAAAGTAATAGCTGGCAATTCTTCAAATACTGGAGCAAGAGAAGAGTGATGTCAGTTTTTAATATAGGCCAGTTCTTATTTATGATGTTTCTGACTTGTTTCTCTTGACAGCTATATGTTGTTATTAACCTAACCACATTATCATCATTTTGTGGATCATCTACTCCCCCTGTTGCTGATCTACCCTACTATTTGGCAGGGCTGGTTCTCTATCTGTGTTGTGTACTTTAGTTAGAGCTGTCAGTAAATCACTCATTGTGTATCCTCGGGCCAGAAACCTTTGCATAGAGTCTTCCAGACATTCTGTTAAGTCAGTATTGCTGCTGCATATTCTCTTGATTCTCAAAAACTCCTCATAGGGGATGCTTTTAATAAGGTGTCTGGGGTGAGAGTTACTTGCATGCAGTGTCGAATTCCGAGCCATAGCCTTTCTATGCAATTTTGTGTATATACTGTTGTCTTTAACACATATCTCAACATCTAGGAATTCAACCCTTTCATTACTGATAGTAGCAGTGAACTAAAGATTCAAATTGTTATTTTTGATTTCATCAACAAAGCTCTGTGCAGACTCTTTAGATCCATGCCATATCATGCACACATCATCTATAAATCTCCACCATTTGATAACATGTCTGCCAACCTGTTCCCCATGAGTGTGGCAGAGGACATGTCTCTCCCACCAGCCAACGTGCAAACACGCGTAGCTGGGGGAGAAACCTGCCCCCATTGCCACACCCCGCAATTGCTGGTGCACTTCCTTATTGAATAAAAAGAAATTATTCTTTAAACATATCTCAATCATTTTCAGCAGCATTTTGTTGTGCTGATTGAATTGCACACTTATACTAGATAAAAGTTGCTGTATTGCATTTAACCCATCACGGTGATTGATGCTGGTGTAGAGGGAGCAGATGTCCATAATTATAAAATGATATTCCGTATTCCAGGTAACTTCTCTAAATTTGCTTAAAAAGTGGCCTGTTCCCTTGATATAGGATGGAAGAGTTTCCACATAATCATGAAGGAAAAAATCCACGTATTTTGACATGGCTTCAAGAAGGCTTTGTTGTGCTGAAATAATTGGTCGACCAGGCACAGGAGATGTTTGTTTGTGCACCTTGGGAATGAAATATAATATCGGGGTGATGGGATGCTCATTATCGAGAAAATTATATTCAACTTTACTGATCAATCCTTCTCTCTTCCATTGAGCCAACTCTTTAAAAACTTGATCACTCTTTAAAAACTTGATCCTTAACTAGTTTCATTTCCTGGAATGATGCTTTCCTATAGCACATAGGATCATTCAAATGTCTCTCTGCTTCCTTTAAATATGCATCACGGGGCCATAGCACTATATTTCTCCCTTTGTCAGCTTTATTCACAATTATATTGCCATTTTCGTTAATTTTCCGCATGAGTTTAGAGTACTGCATCTCAGAATAACTTCTGTGTTTATTTTGTTGTGCAATAGTCAGATTGAGTTCCTTTAGATCATCGATTACACGATCACTAAATATATATATATATATATATATATATATATATATATATATATATATATATATATATATATATATATATATATATATATATATATTCCAATATTTCCCAAATAAAGCGATCACTCAGGGGATTATCACACCAGCAGTTGGATCCCCTGAGTGTTCGCTTTTTTGGGGAAAATTGGAATTTTATGTCCGGCAAGCTCCTTCGGCATCAAGCCATCCTACTGCCTCGTGCGAGGTGAGACAGAAGGAGCCTAACTGCTCAGCCATGCTACCACTAACTTGAGAGTAATGTATTATCTACATTATCCTCTTCTATACCTCTGAGGATCCACTGGACTCTGTTCACACTATACGTTATTTTGGTATAATATACACAGAGCCAGCTTCCTACAATGATGTAAAGCGCACACAGGGCAAATGTGTCATAACCCTACTGGCATTGCATGTGTCACCATGCATGGGCACTCCAACTGAATGATGTGGGCACCAGTTTCTTTATATTTTGTTTACTGAACCAAGACTGTGGATGCTACTTAGTGTTACAAATAAAAAATACATTTTTAATGCTGTTAAAATTATTTTCTACAAGCAGAACGACCCAGTAGCAAATGGGAGCTGCTGGGAAATTCAAGAAATAAAAAATATATATATATATATATGTATATATATATATATATATATATATATATATATATATATATATATATATATATATATATATATATATATATATATACATATATACCAGGAACTTCGCTGCTTGCACCAGGAGACTGGAGGTGAAAGAAACGAACTGGACCCAGACAAGTATTTTCAGCGCGTATTTTATTTACTCTTCGTGCAACCTCTCGTCCGCCATGACGCGTTTCGCGCCCTGGAGCCCTTGATCACATGACATGGTCGTATATCACCTCGTGAATTTAAAGTACAGGTCCTAATCACATGATCCCAGGCCTATAGAAATAAACAACATACTTCTGTCTATTCCATAGCTTACAACCGTCATCCATATTTTATAAGGTGTTACATATAAATTCCTATAATTCACGGTGTTATTCTTTACAGCTCCCTTATTTTTGTACCACCAGATCATTGTGCAAAACTCACAATAAATAGATAAATATATAATAAATATATATAAAAATATTTGCAAATTCGCAGATTAGAATATTGAACAATCTTCATCAAAATAACGATAAACATCATATATATCAGTATTTCATTATATACATATTTTTTCTCTCATAATTATCAAAAGTCAAAAGTACATGTGTATAAAAGACATTAAATTCATTTTTCTCACTTTTAATAACTAGATGTATGTGCAAAATCTGCCTGTAATGTGCAAACATTCGCTGCTAAAATCTATTTAATCAGGATTTTATGTACAAAAGGGAGGAAAGATGGTGTACTGCCCAAGTGGGCTTAGCTAGCTTGTGGAATACTGCTACTACACTGCCTGGGAAATCTGTGTTCACCTGTACATATTGAAAGAAAAAAAGTTGTGTGATATCCCATAGTGAAAAAATTCAATTAATTAAATTGATTAAAAAATGCAGTACTTTTTGTTTTTTGTTTGATGACCTTAACTGTTTAAATTTCTGATGGGCATAGGTACATCTGGGCAACTTTATATGATTTGTCTTTGTTAGTTGTTAGTTATAGACATGTGTACAGATCTTCCGTCGCATTAAGGCCATTTGGAGTCTTGGTATCAAGCTCCAGAATATATCTGGTTTCAAGTACTCTCAGGTAAGTTTCCCTGTTGCCGCCTCTGCGAAGTGGCAGCACCATATCAATTGCATAGTATTTGAGGCAATTCACATCTTCTCTGTGGCACAAGTTAACATGTCTTGCCACAGGATAAGCTTCATCTTTATTGATTACAGCTCTCATGTGCTGTAATATGCGCTTGTGCACTTGTTAGCTTAGTGCTACCAACGTAACACAGCCCACAGCAGCATTGCAACACATAAATGACATAGTCAGATTTACATGTCATTTTTTTGGTAATTGAGATCGCGGCCTCACTGAATGGGGACTTAAATGATGTCTTATTCTTCCCTATGGTGCAAGCCTTACACACGGCGCATTTCAGGAAACCTTTACTTTTTCTGAGCCAGTTGTCCTTATCCACTATTTCCGGGCTGCTTTTCACCAGCATGTCGTTCATCGATCTAGCACGGCTATAGGTTATAGCTGGATGAGTAGCCAATGTTTTGCCTATCACTGGGTGCCCTGTGATTATAGGCCAGTTTTTTCTCACAATCTTTTGAAGTTGTTTATGTTGGTGACTATACTCAGTGATGAGTCTGGGTTGGCTGCCAGCCCTATTAGTCTCTATATTTTTTGCCTCCGTGCTGTCTTCTATGTTTGGTGAAATGTTAGCTTTGTTTGCCCTTTACATTGCCTTATGTACCAAGCTCTCTGCATAGCCTCTCTCTAAAAACCTTGTTTTACTTTCATTTTGTGCTTCTAGACAGGCACTGTCTATACTGCATATTCTTCTGATCCTCAGCATCTTCCCATAAGGGATGCTTTGGATCAGATGATTGGGGTGCTGGCTGGACGCGTGGAGAACTGTATTGCCCGCAGTGTCTTTGCGGTGCAATTTTGTCTGTAATTTTCCTCCCTCTACATACACTTCTACGTCCAAAAAATTGACCCTATTGTCACTTACTGTGCCTGTGAAGTTGAGATTTAGTTCATATGAACTGTCCAGCTTCACTAGACGATCCCTTCTATATTATAAAGAGATCGTCTATGAATCTGTACCATGTTATAACATTGTTGGACATAACCTCTGCAAAGGCATTACCCAGGACCTGCTCCTCCCACAGCCCCATGTGTAAGCATGAGTAACTGGAGGAGAAGCAGGCCCCCATTGCCACCCCTCTCAACTGTTGGAACATTTGGTTTTGGAAAAGGAAGTAATTGTTCTTTAAGCACATTTCAAACATCTCCATTAACATCTTGTTATGCTCCAACATACAGACTGGTCTCTTGCTTAGGAAATACTTAACTGCCCCTAACCCATCAACATGGTTAATACTTGTATATAGGGCAGTCACGTCTAATGTGATTAACAGATATTCAGTTTTTTGCAAGAAATCGGTAGTGTCTATATATGTCTTTAATGGTTTGTGGAGTGTCCTTCCTGACCGCACTGCCAGTGGGGGCCCCCTTCTTGGTCCTGGCAAACAACGAGTGTGCTGCTGCCCTTCTTTCGTCTTCTTCCTCCATGTTGGAATGTTGGAGACCGAATCAGATGTCTCGAATGTATCCACGGAGGAAACGACTCAAGTCAACACCCCAGCACAGAAGCCGAATTTTTTAGACGAATATCATCATCTGCGCCGGAGCAGACGGACGAATCAGGCAACTCCAGCACCACCACCACCCAGCACATCGAGAGGCCGAGGACGACCCAGGGGACGCGGAAACCCAGGAACCGTCGGAAGAGGCTTCACCAGCAATGGGAGAAGAGGCAATACAAGGGGCAACATGGGAAGAGTCAACACCCGCTCCAAGAAAGGCCAATAATGGATGACAACATGGTAAATAAAACTGTTATCAACTTATCCAAACGTACTATTACTGAGACTGAATTGACCACTCTCAGTTTGGGCCTCTCCTTTTGCCCGTCTATGTGCTTCAATTACAGAGAATCCAGGATCAATATCTTTAAATATGTCTGTAAATTAAAACTTAAAAAATGGCATAAACTGAGGGGCTGGGGGGGACAGAAGCATACTATGAGACCACTGGCTCATGAAGAGGATCCCTTCAAGATAGGTGATGTTGACGCTCTCATCAACATTATACACCTTGAGAAAGAAAGTGATAGGGAGCCTGTGACATCAAACACCTCTGTACAAGAAGAAAATGCTGATTCTACCAGCAACACTCAGCTCCTCACTGAAGCCAATTTTTCCACTGACTATAGTGCTGGTTCTGGCTTCAAGCCTAAATCTACCTTCATTCCCATGATGGCCCATGACGCAATTGACACGTTTCATGAAAGTGTCAATAAAGAACCTAACATCTTTAGAAACAATAAGAAAATAAATTTCAGATCTGGACAAGATAACCTGACATTTAACCAGAGGAAAGCGTTGAAGTCCCTTACTGAAGACAATACCATCGTTATTTGCCCCGCTGACAAAGGAGGCAATATTGTCATCATGGATAGGGTTCAATATGTGGCAGAGGCCCAAGACAACTCTCGGAAGGCAATTATTACATTACTAGCACCTTTGAACTCTACAACAACAGTATTAATGAACTGTGGGACAAATTGAGTAGGTGGAAAGACAGGGGCATTCTGGAATGGGAGGAATACAGGTTTTTTAGAAATGACAATCCCACCATACCAGTGCTCTACTTACTCCCTAAAACCCACAAAAGCATGGACCACCCGCCGGGTAGACCCATAGTCTCTTCCCGGGGTAGCGTGGCTGAACATGTCTCTAAATATGTGGACCACTATCTTAGGGAATGGGTCCAGGGATTGGCTAGCTATGTTAAAGACACCAAAGACTTTCTGTCCAAACTTTACAATCTTACCTGGGATGAAAATTACTTACTCATCACCATGGATGTCCAAGCACTCTATACTATCATAGATCACAAGCAAGGCTTGGATGCTTGTCAGTTTTTTCTAAATGGGCGTCTTTTACGTTTCAGGGAGCACAGTAAAATGCTCCTCGAAATGATGGAATTCTGCTTGAAAAACAATTTCTTTCTTTTTGATGGTGCCATCTATAAGCAAGAGATTGGTACCGCGATGGGTTCTTGTTTTGCCCCAAGTTTCGCGAATCTTTTCATGGGACATTGGGAGCAGACCATCTTCATGGACCCATCTTTGACTGAACATACAAGCCATGTTGTTACTTGGTGGAGGTATATAGATGACCTCTTCATGAGTGAGGTAGTGTGGCTTCATGAGTGAGGTAGTGTGGCTCACTGGTTAGAGGCGGCAGACCCGAGAGCAGAGGACGGCCCGGGACCAGGGTTCGATTCCCGGCGCGGCAGGTTTCTGGACCAGGGTCAGCGGACTCGATAATTCTCTCGCCTCGGTGCCCACTCTGATCAGCGATCACACTTGGCATCTCTGGGCATTAGCTTGCCTCATCTTCACTAACGGCCCCACCAGACCGCCGGGGATGCCTGGTCTCACCCTGGAGATACCCATTAAGGGACCATCTCTCAGGGAAGCCAGGAAGGGTTTCGCAGCGGTCGAAGCGCCTTGGGAACCTCCGGGTAAGTAGTGCGCTAAATAAATGCCTATACATTTACATGGTCTGGAATGGCACTGAAGACGAAGCCTTGCGCTTCATTGACATCCTCAACAATAGTAGTCATAACATCAGACTCACTAGCAATATCAACAGGGAGATGGCAGAGTACCTTGATGTCAGAATTGACATCAAGGACAACAATATCAATACCTCTCTCTTCAGAAAGGCCACTGCTGGTAACAGTATTCTCCATGCCCTCAGCAGCCACCCGGAACCTCTCAAATGGAGTATTTCATACGGCGAACTGCTGAGGGCAAAAAGAAACTGCAATATGGAAAGCAGCTGCCAACAAACTGCATCCGAAATGATGGAACGCTTTAAACTCAGGAATTATGTTATGTTATGTTAGGTGACATTTATAAAGCGCACTGACACCGAAGGTTTCCTGGCGCTGTGAGACAGAGTGAGTGAAGGAGAAACGTGATTAGCATGGTTTTAACCAAGAGGGGGGAAGATGTGGGTTTTAAGCAATTTCCTGAAGTTGAGGAGAGAAAGGGTGGATTTGATGGATCGAGGGAGGGGATTCCAAAGTCTGGGAGCGAGGTGGGAGAAGCGGCGACCACCGAATTTCTTGGTTTTGACTTTGGAGGTGACTAGAAGATGACGGTGGGCTGATCGGAGATTGCGCATTGGTTGATGAGGAGTGATTAAAGATTTGAGGAACGCAGGGCTGGGACAGTGGAGGGCCTTGAATGTAAGGCAGGCCACTTTGAAAGCTGCCCTCTGGCCTTTTGGGAGCCAGTGCAATCGGTGAAGTAAAGGTTTGGCTGATTGCCATCTGGGGGTTCTGTGAATGAGTCGGGCCGCTTGGTTCTGAACTACCTTAAGGCGGTGTAACAGGGATTGTGGGAGACCGTGGTAGAGGGAGTTGGAAAAGTCCAGCCGGGAAAGCACAAGTGCAATGACAACTTGGGTAAGTGTGGTGGATGGAAGTAGGTGGCGGACTTTGCGAATCTTCCGGAGCTGGTACATGCAGGATGAAATTACTGCACCCACTTGGGCTTTAAGGGACAGTTCTGCGTCAATAATCACTCCCAGACTCTTAACTGATTTGGCCGGAACTGGGGGGGGGGGCGAGCTCCGCAGGCCAGAACTGCGGGCCCCAATAGGCATGACTGAGACCAGGAAGGAGGAGCTCGGTTTTCCCGGGGTTTAACAGTTGGTTTTGGTTCATCCAGTGCTGGATATGGATCATAACTACGTGAAAGGTTTTGATGGCAGAGGGTGAATTGAGCGGGAGGATGAGCTGCAAGTCGTCGGCGTAGTTATAGACGATGAGGTCCCATTTCTGGAGGGAGTGGATCAAAGGCTGGAGGTATAAGTTAAATAGAAGCGGTGAGAGGGAGGAGCCCTGGGGGACTCCACAGGTCGTGGGGGTTTTAGCTGCTGTGTAGGGGCCCAGATGAACCACCTGAGTTCTGCCTGTTAGGAAGGACTCAATCCACTTGAGAGCTGAACCATGGATGCCTGCCTGTCTGACACGGTGGAGAAGAATGTTGTGGTCCACCGTGTCGAACGCGGCCGACAGGTCCAGGAGCACGAGGGCTTGGGGAGACCCCGCGTCCGCATTCCTACCGAGTGTGTCCAGGACTGCCAGGATGACAGCCTCAGTGGAGTGGGCAGGTCTGAAGCCGGCTTGGTTGGATTCGAGGTAACCTGAGGATTCGATGAAATTTGACAAGCATCGGGTGATGTGGGTGTAATCGGCTGGACGGGGATAGGTAAGAGGCGAGTCTTGGTAGGGTTCAAACTGGGCTTTATTGAGCGATACAGTCTATCAGTACAAGTAGGACGGGTGGTAGGACGTCGCGGAGATCGGCTTCTTTCTCTCCTGCTCTTTCCGATCACTCCTTCTTCCCGCCTTAGGTTGATTCCCCTTCTTCCACTTCTGTCGGTCTCCGTCGTGGCCCCGCCTCCACCGAAGGAGAGAAGCAAAAACAGAGGATGGTATCAGGACAGATTCGCACGATATTCCGTATCAGGGTAGGGGGTGAGGAAACACACAGTGCACCCTTAACGAACGTGACAGTGAGGGATGTGAAAAAGGGATTTACTCTAGGGTTCCGGGGCCCCCCTGCGTTTGTTCCGCATCCACCCTGCAAATCTGTCACGCACCTCTGTTAGCCACGCCCCTCCGGGGGAGTGGCTGGGCGATGCATGGGGTCGTTGGCCTCCTGGCTCTGCTGGTCCCGCTGATCGCCTTAGGAACCTCAGGCGTCGGGTTCCTTGCGTCGGCGGCTCTCTCTCCATGGGAATCACTCCCGCTGATGCCTCGGGTCCGGACTCGGCTCTCGTCTCCTTGAAACCTCCCGCGTAGTCTCCAGCTCCGTCCTCTAAAGTTGCTTGTCCTCGTCCTGGACCGGCCGTCGCCTCCGTCCGTCGACTCTCCTCTCCGCACTCTCCTCCGTCCTCCAGTTGACTCGCCTCCTCCACTTTACCGCTCCACGACACTCCGCTGCTCCACGCCTCACCGCCACTCCAATCCTCTCTGACCGCTCCTCCGGTGTATATACACACCTGGTCTTGGGGAAGGGCTTCCTTTATGGCAGGTGGAGGCTCCGCCCCCTCGTGCAGCATACCTGGCCAGTTAAAGGGACCTTGTTCCCATTCCTCCTTGTCGCAGCTGTAGGTCTCTTCCACTCTGTGCCATGTAGGGGCGTCCGCTGCCTGGGGAGACAAGAGGGGGGGGTCACACGTTACGGGTTCACTTCTGACCACCGGGGTCGAGGGCCCCTCGTCCTTGCTACAGTGGGCCTCCATTAATTTCGAAAAGTAGGGAAGGAGGGAGATGGGATGGTAGTTTGACGGTTCCAGAGAGTCGGCGCCAGGTTTTTTGAGGAGGGGCACAAGAGTGGCCTCCTTGAGAGAGCTAGGAACGATGCCGCTGCTGAGAGAGCCATTCAGCAGGGGTAGGATACAATCGGGTAGATTGAGGCAGATACTCCGCAAGACAGATGGCAGGCAGCAATCATTGGGGGAGCCGGATTTTACTCGAGTGGCGAGTTCCACTAATGAGATGGGGTCCAGGATGGGAAAGGTGGACAGGGTAGAGGTATTGTCGGTGAAGGTGTCCAATAGGTGTAGCTGGGGTAAGGGAGGTATAGAGTTTTTAATTTTTGTGATCTTTTCCACAAAAAAGAGGTGAGGGAGTCACATGCCTCTTGAGTGGGGGTCTGGGCGGGGAGGGTTCTATCGTCCGTGGTTAGCTCGTTCATCACTTTGAACACCTCTTTAGATTTGTTGGCCGCTGACGAAATCCTGTTGGAAAAATGTTCCCTTTTAGCTAGGGTGATAGCGGTTTTATATGCACTGCGCCCAGACATTTAAGACTGCCTGGCTGTGTTGGAATGATCACGTCTCCAGGTACGTTCCAGCTGGCGCGTTTTTAGTTTTTGCTGTTTGAGGTCATCCGAGAACCACCTGTGGGAGTTGGGATGCCTTGTGCGGGGGAATTTGATCAGGGGGGCAAAGAGGTCGCTGGCCGACTTCAGCCAAGATCCGATGTCGTGTTCTATTCTTTCGTCGTTGTCTGAGGGAGTAAAGACTGTGCGGGTGTCCGCCAGGGTGATGAGAAAGCCCTGAGAGTCGTATGTGCTCCATTTTCGAGAGGAGCCTACGGCCATTAAAGTAGCAGGGGTTCGCCCGACGACAGTGATGATAATGTCTACCAGGTAATGGTCTGACCAGACACGGGGGGATATGACTGGCTGGGACAGAGCCAGATTGCAATTATCCTGCCTGGGTCTTGAAGAAAGCTAAAACCAGGGCTGACTCCGTCCCATGCATCGACACCTTGCGTGATGAACCCTCTGAAGAGATATCTTGTGATGAAAACAACACACGATTCATCCTCACATTCAACAGGGAGTCAAAGAAAATACACAAAATTGTAGCTAAGTATTGGAATATCCTCAAGAGTGATGCTACCATCGGCCATTTAATTGCTGATAGGCCCAGCATCACCTATAGGAAAGGCAAGAACATCAGGGACATATGTGTCCACAGTGACATCACGGTTTACCAGAATAGCCAAGATCTTGGTTTGAAAGGGTTTTTTCTGTGTAGCCACTGCAAGGCCTGTAGATACAGCACTTCGATCAAGAAAGCTACATACAATGGGGTCAGCAAAGAAATCAATCAATTTCTTACCTGTAATACCATGTTCTTAGTCGATGTTATTGTATGTCCCTGCGGACTATGGTATATCAGCAGTACCACTGCACATGCCAAAAAACGCATTCTTGAACATTATCGTGCCACTATCCACAAAGACGCTAAGTACCCAGTGGCCAGGCATTTCAGTGAATACCATTTCTCTAATCCCTCATTGATGAAATTCTTCATTTTAGAGCAGGTTACCTGGAAACTCAGGGGTGGCAATAGAGTACTCAAAATGAGACAGATAGAATCTAAATACATCATCTCCTTCCATACCAAGGCCCCGGGAGGGTTAAATCACGACGAAGAACTTGCTGTCCATCTTAAAGATGATTATACATAGCTCTGTATCTTTCTTTCGCTAACCATTTGATCTGTCACTGTATCTCTCCATGTTGTTGAACTTGTTTTTTACGCGTGCACAGGATGTTGTCATGTTTGATTTTAACATTGTTCTCTTTTTTCTAGAGCACTACAGGAACCTAGCCTATCACTACAGTTCACACAGGATGTGTCACCTACTTTGTTCCTGCCTCACACTTTAAGAGCACGCCCACTTGGGCATCACTGAACACATCTTGGACTATAATGCGGGCACTGGGCATGACGTGCAGACCTGACTTCCACTCTTTTGTTCACCTGGGACTTCAGCACTGCCCTGCAAGTATTTTACTTTTACTCTGCCTCCTGTTCTGGGCAACTGTATTGGCTTTCGTTATTTACGATTTTGCCTCTTTATTTTCTTGTGACATTTCTCCAGGTATTTGATTGCTCACGTCATGCCCTTTTTATCCTTCTATTGGGCATGTTATTGTTGCTACTGTCTACGTGGTGCTGCCCCTTTAATGACAGAGACAGCAATAGCAACTTTCCATCTCTCCCGGGTGTTTCCGTGTGGTTACAGAATTTTGAATGCATCATGTCCTTGGCGCCTTTCTAAAACATCTATTATGATTGGTTTATTCCTTTGCTTGTCTATTGAGACTTTGCTGCGGACTTTTGCGCTTTCGAGAACATTTGCATTAATTTATGTATCTCGAGCTTTTGATATGAATTTAATATCTATTTGAACGTTGATGTATACATATCATGTATTTACGTTTTCGCTCATTGGTTTTCAGGTTTAGAAATGTTTTTACCTGTATGATTTGCACAAGATGTCTGCCCCCCTTTATCCCGCAGTCCCATTTCTATCACTTTGAGTTCACTTCATTTAAACGTTGTGCACATTTTCTGTCATTTGCGTAACCAAGGCTTGTGAGAAGCCGAAACATGTAGCAAGTGATTAAACACCCTTGGACTTTACCTATTTTGCGTATTTTTGGCTGCCACTGAGAGCGTGTTGACGTGGAACTTCTGACCTGAATTGGATATCCGGCGTGCTCGACCGGAGTACACGCCACCTCCCTAGGGGCCTCCAGCAACCTGACGCAGCACTCTTTTGGAAATTATTACTTGGAGTTTGCACTTGGCCCGGCTACGAATTATTACTGGATTTCGTTTACGCAGCGTGAAGGAGAAGGCAATTCACAGCGGTGAGTGCGAAGTCGCGGGCTGTGTGTTCTGTGTCCGTCCTAGGGGAGCGGGGTGTTGGTTGGCTTACGCTATCAGGCATTACATTTCCCCCAGGTTAACGGCGCAGCGCACTTTGTCCTGCGCTTGTGCTCCCGCTGTTCAGCATTGGCGTTTCAGACCAAAAGGCATAACATGCGCCCTGCGGTGAAACCTCACCTCGCCGGTACCTGTTCTCCCACATTCAGTTTTCCAGTATCGTATAGCAGGAGGAACTTTGTATCTCACAAAGGGAGGCATCCACAATACGTTATAGAAAGTCATCCAGTCCGAGGGCACTCCAACATGGAGGATGAAGACGAAAGAAGGGCAGCAGCACACTCGTTGTTTGCCAGGACCAAGAAGGGGGCCCCCACTGGCAGTGCGGTCAGGAAGGACCCTCCACAAACCATTAAAGACAAAATCAGCAAGCTTGAAAAGTTAAGAAAGGAGAAATCTCCAAGTGGTGGGAGGCAACCTCGTTACAGAACTACATAGATCAAGAGATGGTACCGAGGGGGCTACGCATTTTCACCACTCCCACCTACGAGGCGCCCAATCCTGACATGCTGGCCGAATGGTCAGTCAACTCAGCCAACAGTTCCAGAAAGATGCTGGAAATTCTGGTCAAGTATGCGTGGCTAGGTAGAGATGGCTTATTGAAAGAAATTGCAGAATTAATGGAGGACATTAGTAAACATGCGGATGAAGAAAATGTGAAAAAATTGGTTGCAGACATGAAAGAGCGCCTCAAACGTTATTAGGAGGACATAAAGGCTCGCAAAGAGAGGAAGCTGGAGAGAGACTATAAAGACTATGATACGGGCAGGATTTTGACCTTTAGCCGGAAATATGATCCTCTGTATGCTAATACAGCCAACATTATGCAAGTGGCAGGTGCTACAGGGGGAGAAGAAGACTCCACAGTAATGAGCGAGACCGAATCAGATGTCTCGAATGTATCCACGGAGGAAACGACTCAAGTCAACACCCCAGCACGGAAGCCGAATTTTTTAGACGAATATCGTCATCTGCGCCGGAGCAGACGGACGAATCAGGCAACTCCGGCACCACCACCAACCAGCACATCGAGAGGCCGAGGACGACCCAGGGGACGCGGAAACGCAGGAACCATGGGAAGAGGCTTCGCCAGCAATGGGAGAAGAGGCAATACCAGGGGGCAACATGGGAAGAGTCAACACCCGCTCCAAGAAAGGCCAATAATGGATGACAACATGGTAAATAAAACTGTTATCAACTTATCCAAACGTACTATTACTGAGACTGAATTGACCACTCTCAGTTTGGGCCTCTCCTTTTGCCCGTCTATGTGCTTCAATTACAGCGAATCCAGGATCGATATCTTTAAATATGTCCATAAATTAAAACTTAAAAAATGGCATAAACTTAGGGGCTGGGGGGGACAGCAGTATACTATGAGACCACTGGCTCATGAAGAGAATCCCTTCAAGATAGGTGATGTTGACGCTCTCATCAACATTATACACATTGAGAAAGAAAGTGATAGGGAGCCTGTGACATCAAACACCTCTCTACAAGAAGAAAATGCTGATTCTACCAGCAACACTCAGCTCCTCACTGAAGCCAATTTTTCTACTGACTATAGTGCTGGCTCTAGCTTCAAGCCTAAATCTACCTTCATTCCCATGATGGCCCATGACACAATTGACACGTTTCATGAATGTGTCAATAAAGAACTTAACATCTTTAGAAACAATAAGAAAAGAAATTTCAGATCTGAACACGATAACCTGACATTTAACCAGAGGAAAGCGTTGAAGTCCCTTACTGAAGACAATACCATTGTTATTTGCCCCGCTGACAAAGGAGGCAATATTGTCATCATGGATAGGGTTCAATATGTGGCAGAGGCCCAAAGACAACTCTGGGAAGGCAATTATTACATTACTAGCAACTTTGAACTCTACAACCACAGTATTATTGAACTGTGGGACAAATTGAGTAGGTGGAAAGACAGGGGCATTCTGGAATGGGAGGAATACAGTTTTTTGAGAAATGACAATCCCACCCTACCAGTGCTCTACTTACTCCCTAAAATCCACAAAAGCATGGACCACCCGCCGGGTAGACCCATAGTCTCTTCCCGGGGTAGCGTGGCAGAACATGTCTCTAAATATGTGGACCACTATCTTAGGGAATGGGTCCAGGGATTGGCTAGCTATGTTAAAGACACCAAAGAATATCTGTCCAAACTTTACAATCTTACCTGGGATGAAAATTACTTACTCATCACCATGGATGTCCAAGCACTCTATACTATCATAGATCACAAGCAAGGCTTGGATGCTTGTCAGTTTTTTCTAAATGGGCGTCCTTTACGTTTCAGGGAGCACAGTAAAATGCTCCTCGAAATGATGGAATTCTGCTTGAAAAAAAAATTATTTCTTTTTGATGGTGCCATCTATAAGCAAGAGATTGGTACCGCGATGGGTTCTTGTTTTGCCCCAAGTTTCGCGAATCTTTTCATGGGACATTGGGATCAGACCATCTTCACGGACCCATCTTTGACTGAACATACAAGCCATGTTGTTACTTGGTGGACGTATATAGATGACCTCTTCATGGTCTGGAATGGCACTGAAGACGAAGCATTGCGCTTCATTGACATCCTCAAAAATAATAGTCATAACATCAGACTCACTAGCAATATCAACAGGGAGATGGCAGAGTACCTTGATGTCAGAATTGACATCAAGGACAACAATATCAATACCTCTCTCTTCAGAAAGGCCACTGCTGGTAACAGTATTCTCCATGCCCTCAGCAGCCATCCAGAACCTCTCAAATGGAGTATTCCATACGGCGAACTGCTGAGGGAAAAAAGAAACTGCAATACGGAAAGCAGCTACCAACAAACCGCATCCAAAATGATGGAACGCTTTAAACTCAGGAATTATCCTGCCTGGGTCTTGAAGAAAGCTAAAACCAGGGCTGACTCCGTCCCACGCATCGACACCTTGCATGATGAACCCTCTGAAGAGATGTCTTGTGATGAAAAGAACACACGACTCATCCTCACATTCAACAGGGAGTCAAAGAAAATACACAAAATTGTAGCTAAGAATTAGAATATCCTCAAGAGTGATGCTACCATCGGCCATTTAATTGCTGATAGGCCCAGCATCACCTATAGGAAAGGCAAGAACATCAGCGACATATGTGTCCGCAGTGACATCACGGTTTACCCCAATAGCCAAGATCTTGGTTTGAAAGGGTTTTTTCTGTGTAGCCACTGCAAGGCCTGTAGATACAGCACTTCGATCAAGAAAGCTACATACAATGGGGTCAACAAAGAAATCAACCAATTTCTTACCTGTAATACCATGTTCGTAGTCTACGTTATTGTATGTCCCTGCGGACTATGGTATATCGGCAGTACCACTGCACATGCCAAAGAAACGCATTCTTGAACATTATCGTGCCATTATCCACAAAGACGCTAAGTACCCAGTGGCCAGGCATTTCAATGAACACCATTTCTCTAATCCCTCATTGATGAAATTCTTCATTTTAGAGCAGGTTAACAGGAAACTCAGGGGTGGCAATAGAGTACTCAAAATGAGACAGCTGGAATCTAAATACATCATCTCCTTCCATACCAATGCCCCGGGAGGGTTAAATCACGACGAAGAACTTGCTGTCCATCTTAAAGATGATTATACAAAACTCTGTATCTTTCTTTTGCTAACCATTTGATCTGTCACTGTATCTCTCCATGTTGTTGAACTTGTTTTTTATGCGTGCACAGGATATTGTCATGTTTGATTTTAACATTGTTCTCTTTTTTCTAGAGCACTACAGGAACCTAGCCTATCACTACAGTTCACACAGGACGTGTCACCGACTTTGTTCCTGCCTCACACTTTAAGAGCACGCCCACTTGGGCATCACTGAAAACATCTTGGACTATAATGCGGGCACTGGGCATGACGTGCAGACCTGACTTCCACTCTTTTGTTCACCTGGGACTTCAGCACTGCCCTGCAAGTATTTTACTTTTACTCTGCCTCCTGTTCTGGGCAACTGTATTGGCTTTCGTTATTTACGATTTTGCCTCTTTATTTTCTTGTGACATTTGTCCAGGTATTTGATTGCTCACGTCATGCCCTTTTTATCCTTCTATTGGGCATGTTATTGTTGCTACTGTCTACGTGGTGCTACCCCTTTAATGACAGAGACAGCACTAGCAACTTTCCATCTCTCCCGGGTGTTTCCGTGTGGTTACAGAATTTTGAATGCATTATGTCCTTGGCGCCTTTCTAAAACATCTATTATGATTGGTTTATTCCTTTGCTTGTCTATTGAGACTTTGCTGCGAACTTTTGCGCTTTCGAGAACATTTGCATTAATTTATGTATCTCGAGCTTTTGATAGGAATTTAATATCTATTTGAACTTTGGTGTATACATATCATGTATTTACGTTTTCGCTCATTGGTTTTCAGGTTTAGAAATGTTTTTACCTGTATGATTTGCACAAGATGTCTGCTCCCCTTTTTCCCGCAGTCCCATTTCAATCACTTTGAGTTCACTTCATTTAAACGTTGTGCACATTTTCTGTCATTTGCGTGATCAAGGCTTGTGAGAAGCCGAAACATGTAGCAAGTGATTAAACACCCTTGGACTTTACCTATTTTGCATATTTTTGGCTGCCACTGAGAGCGTGTTGACGTGGAACTTCTGACCTGAATATATAATGGACTTTTTTCTGCACTAAATAAATAAGAAAAGAAACTTTACTGGTCCGTGTCCGAGTGGTGCTTATCCTGGCTGTGTGTTACTTCGAAGCTAGGTGAGACGGCGGAATGCACGATATATATATATATATATATATATATATATATATATATATATATATATATATATATATATATATATAAATCCCAAGTTGCCCTGAAGCAAGAATGCCCTCGCAGTGAAGTGCTTTCAAAAAAAGGCTTTTATTTTCAGAACCGGCAAAATGCATTCCCAAAGCAAAGTTCCTTACGCGTTTCAGAGCCAGGGAGGCTCCTTCATCAGAGGATGGCACTGCTTCTTCCTGACAAGTTTGCACAGGCGCCATTACCTGCATGCTATATTCAGTCCATGTGATTACCCACGTGACCCACATCACATTCACAGGTGGGTCTGTATTTCAGCATGCTGGAACCTGTAGTTTAATGAATGCAGAAACGTTTTCCCCAAGTGGGTGCAGTTCGAGACAGTGTCTGTTTCTTTAAAGATAAAATCCAAGTGGACTGGAATGAAACTGCCAGCTCTCTTTCATTCTCCTCCAGTGCGCCACAAGATCCGATTTTCAGTGACCTCTTGGCCCCATATTTATACATGGGGGGGCATCCTTCTCGGCCAGGCTGCCGAGTTTACATAAATCCCAAAGTTGCCCTGAAGCAAGAATGCCCTTGCAGTAAAGTGCTTTCAAAAAAAGGCTTTTATTTTCAGAACCGGCAAAATGCATTCCCAAAGCAAAGTTCCTTACGCGTTTCAGAGCCAGGGAGGCTCCTTCATCAGAGGATGGCACTGCTTCTTCCTGACAAGTTTGCACAGGCGCCATTACCTGCATGCTATATTCCGAATATAGCATGCAGGTAATGGCGCCTGTGCAAACTTGTCAGGAAGAAGCAGTGCCATCCTCCAGACCAGACCCGGGCCGCCATTTTGTCGCCTGTGACGCACTACCCTTGTCCTCGGCGAGGACCTCACATCTGGTGCCCACGGGCGGCGGGGCTCGCCTACAGCGCCTGGCCCTGAGCTTCACCGGGGGCCAGGATGACTGGGAGACGTGGCGCAGCACGAGGAGATCGCACTTTGCCGGAAATGCTCAGCAGGACCCAGCAAATACGCGACAGGGCGCAGCCGTCCCCGGGGGCCTCCCGGGCATCAACGGACGCCGGGCGAGACCTCCAGCGTCTCTTTCCTCTGCAATGGTCCTCCTCCACGGTGCCTTACCTGGGGATTTTACTGGCTCCCACCCTGCCTGCAATGGTCGCAGCTAACTATTCCTCTCTGGGCAAAAAGATCAAAGAGGAACTCGGCCGATGGAACAAAGGCCTGCTCTCGTGGCTGGGCCGGATCGCGGCGGTAAAGATGACGATACTGCCTCAAATCCTGTATCTCTTTCGCGCTCTACCTCTCCAGCCCCCTGTGGGTTGGATACGGCAGACGCAGGCAGACATCTCTCGCTTTGTGTGGCAGGGCCGCAAGCCTCGGATGAAGCGGGTCCTCTCCATGCTTGCCCCGGAAGCCGGGGGTCTCGGGGTCCCAGACCTCCGGAAGTACTTTCAGGCGGCGCAGCTCCGGTATTTGGTGGAGTGGAGCAGGTGGGAATCGGACAAACACTGGCTCTTTCAAGACCAGGCAGTGGCGGGTCGTACCCTTCAAGAGATCCCGTTCCTGCGGCGCACTCACCGCCCGCCTAATCTCTACGCCTCCTTTATCACCCGGGTTCCGCTAAGAGTGTGGGACGCGGTGTGTGAGCTTCGTGAGCTCACTACTTTTCCATCGCCGTTCACCCCCATTGTTGGCAATCCAGACTTCACTCCTGGTCTGGAACCGGGAGCTTTTTCCCACTGGGTGAGCGCGGGTTGCAGGGCGCTTTTCCAGATTTATGGGCCGGAGGGCGTGCTCCCCTTCCAGCAGCTCCGACAGGAGTTTGGCCTGACGGAAGGGGACAGACTGCGTTACATGCAAGTCCGCCACTGGGCTCTTCAACCCCCAGTGCGCGACGTCGCTGCCCGTTCGATTACGCCCTATGAGCGATGGTTGGTAACCCGGACCTCGGATGCCAAGCTTATTACTGACTTGTATAAGTTTCTCCAACCCCTGCCGTTTCATTACTATAACCCAGGGAGGGAGCGCTGGCACAGGGAATTGGGCAGGGCCCTGAGCCACAAGGAGTGGGACAGGATTGCGTACCGGGCGAGGCACTCTGCGTACCACACTGGGCTGACGGAGACCTTCACTAAAGTGTCCACCTATTGGTATTATACCCCGGAGCGGCTCTATGAGATGCGCAAAATTGGCGATAAAGGCTGCTGGCGCGGCTGCGGACAGGAGGGCACCCTCACGCACATTCTCTGGGAGTGCCCGGTGCTGTCGGCCTATTGGAAGGAAGTCTTAGATGAGGTGGATAGGCATTTTGAGATCGAGCTTCCGCGCTTCCCTGCGTATGTCCTGCTAGGCCTCCCCAATGACTTGATGTACCCGCTGAAATCCCACAGGGGAAGGCAGATTGCGATTGCGCTAGGCTCCGCGGTTCAGAACATACTTGTGCTCTGGCGTACCCCCACTGCCCCCTCTATCACTGGTTGGCTGCACAGGCTCTGGCAGGTACTGGGCATGGAGAAGATGTCGCTAACGGTGGCTGGGAATGTTGACCAGTTTGAAGAGCTCTGGCACCCCTTTTTGGCACTGCTGTCCACGGAATTTCGCGAGCTCACGTGTCCACGGTACTTGCGCCTCCTTAGGCTGACGCCACCGGCGGCTCCAGCGGAGTGAAAGTGCGGGTTCAGGGACCGGGGGTTGGGGGTGGGAAGAGGGGCTATATGCTTCTAACGCTGACTTTCGGACGGGGATGTTGGGGTATTGTTTTCTTTCTTTTCCTCCTTTGCTTTTCTTTCTTCTTCCTTTCTGGGGTCGGGGGGTTGGAGGAATGGTGTGCTTCTCTTTTACTGTGTTGCGGGATGCTATTCTGCTCAGCCTTGCTTAGGGAGTGGCGGCCTACAGGGGGGTCATTCACAGTGCCTTATTGCCTTATGTCTTATGCCTTGTTACCCTCTGGGGCTTCCAGCCTCCCTACTTCTCTTCTGACTCGCTGCAACGTTACGCTTTTTGTACTGTATGTTCGCTTGACCTCCTGCTCCCTTCCCCTTGTTTTTTGTGCCTTAATAAAATACTTTAAACCTAAAATATGTCTTACATATTGAAGAATGAGTGGATGTATAAGTGTCTGGATGAAGGATTTAGTAGGTGCATGACTGACTGTATGAGTGAGTGATTAAATGTGTCTCACTGAGTGAATGGGTTAGTGACTAAACTGTCTTAATTTGTGCATCATTATGTCTGTTGTTCTGTAAACTGCTGCATGTGTTGATCAGTAGCTATATGAGTAACTATATGGGTTATTGATTGGTTGCCCAAGTATTTGTATGGGAGACTGAGTGTGTGTGGGTGGCTGGGAGGTGTATGACTTTGTGCATAGATGTGTGAGCAGTTGATTCACTAGATGTATGGGTTCAAAAGTGCATGTGGAAACAGCTGTATGGGCGGTTGACTGTGTGCATGAGTGTATTGGTGAGTGAATGGATATCTCAGTGCTACATGTCAAAGTAAGTACATATGTAAAACACAGTACATGTGAGAATTGACATATATAAATAACTGTGCATAAGAGCCAGTGAATGTGTGAGTGGCTGTATGGATCATTGTGAACTTGTATCAGGGATTGTATAAGAGAGTAAATATGTGTTAGTATATGTTTGAATAAGTAAGGTGTGTATAACTGTATAGTAGAGGAAATTGAGGTGTGATTAATTCTTTGCATGACTGACTAGGTGTGTGAGTAACTCCATGGATGAGTGACAGTCTGTGAGTGTCTGTTTACACTGAGTGTATCTAAGGTTATATTAGAGTCTGAAGAGGTTCATCGTATTATCACATGCATGATGTCATTAGTGATGTGCTCAGTAATGTCAAATGAGATGTCAAATGAGATGTCATCAGTGATGTCATTTGAGATGTCTTCAGTGATGTCATCAGTAATGTCATCAGTGATGTCATTTGAGATGTCATCAGTGATGTCACTGAGCATGTCATGAATGATGTAATATGTGACATCATCAGCAGTGGATTGCGGGTGCGCGATATATAGTTAGCGCATCTAACTATATATGCGAATTTCAATGGTTTTATGCGAGTAAAATAAGGTTTTGAAAATGCTAATCCCTAACTATATATGGGCTAAAACCTATGGTTTTTTCATTGAATTTCAATGGTTTTTTAATAACAAATATCAAAAGCTGTCAAATGTCAAGTACGTGATAGGTAAAAACATTTTCGTGTTTATGCACGCTGATGTGCTTTAAACGCTGCCCCCCCCCCCTCTTTTCTCTTAGAAGTACTCTCTCTTTGCAGATAGTGAAGGGTAGTTAACGCAGGCCTTTGCCCCCGTTGTAATCCGTCGTGCCTGCTTGTCTCTCCATTTGATTGATTGTTATCCAAGCATTTACTATTTTAGAATTTATTCTCTTTGGTTCATTCTCTATTTACTAACAAGCACAAAGCCGCAATACTCTGTTTAGTCTTTGCAGATAGTGAAAAATCGTGTTAAAAAAAAAAATAATCGAGCAAAATCAGTAGGCCACTAATGGGATCTCTTTTTGACCTCGCTAAAATAGAAACATTAGGAACAACCCTTCATGAGAAATACGAAACTAGTGAGATGAACTGAGCTCCACACCATGATGGCTGCAAGACAGCTCGGCTCCGCCACCCACCCCGCCCAAAATAACGATAAACTCTATGCAAATATTATAAATATATACAGCACACCAGCAAAGTAACAGGGTAAAACATTTTATTAAATAACTATTTACATAACTATTTTATACTTTTTGTTGCCTGACCCGGCTAGCTCAATCGATCGAGCATGAAACTCATGCATTCTGATAGCAATCGTTGCTGCTGATGCTATGCAAACAAAAACTGGTTTTCAGTTTGTACATTCTTCAAGATTTTTCATCCAAGGCTGGTTGAGAGTTTGTAGAACGATGGCTTCAGATTTTCAACATACGGTGTGGTGGCGCGGACTGGGAGGGTGCGCTTGACTTCTGCCCCCTCCCCAAGTCGTGTTGCCCTGGCGTGGCCTAAGATCGCCCCCGACATAGGCGGCCGGCTCCCGGGGTCCGGCGGAACTTTTTGCCTTTTGATGACTCTTCCATTCTGGACCTTATCCCACAATCCGTTTGACCTGAAGACACGCTGTAGTGGGGCGCCCCTTTACCGTTTCAGTTGCCATTCCGCCCGCTTTTGCTACACTGTGCCTCTTCCGCCATTCAGCTGTTTACTGCCCGCTCTTGCGACTACAGCGTCTCGCTCACCATGTAGTTGAGTTGCTCCCGCTCTTGCGATGCAACTATAGGCGGCTGCCACAGGACTCTCAAAATGGCGGCCGCCTCTTCAGATTTGGGCGTGGTCCACTAAAATGGCCATGGGACACCTTGGAACTCGGACGCTTGTCTGCTAGGGCTTGGGCCCCATTCTCGAAAGCGTCCACTGAGCCTTGAAGATTCTACAAAAGTCTTGGGGGCCCCCGACTCCCGCAGGCTTCTGGTGGGGAGCGGCTGCCGTGATTGCTCGTGGAATGGCCACGACTGAGATACGAGATGGTGGTGCTCTCATGCTAACGCCAGCTTCAGTCTGAAACATCCAGAAACACTGTAGACTACCAATTCGATCAGTTCCGGTAGCGCCCCAACGTGACCCGGTAGGGAAGAACTTGCCCTCCCCTCTTTCACTGATGGTTCTTGTTGCCTGTCCCTTCTGTTGTCATTTAACAGAACTTTTTAGACTGCTGAAAGGGGTTGTGTTCCGACCTCTGGTTGGTGGAGACATTTTGACTATATTCTGGACCTACGTTGTCGCGTAATGCGTTATATGACACGCCGCGTTAGCGCACCCGGAAGTACTCCAGTGCGCGAAGCGCAGCTTCCCGGAAGGGATCAGGGGCGCGGCGCGAAGCGCGTAACGTAAGCATAACAGGTCATGTGACTTGTTAATAAAACTTTTCATTGGTTCATTTTACTTTTGTTATACTAATGATGAAAGGCTTGGTCATATGACCTAAAAATTACGCTTTTTATTGCTTTCGAACATTATTTTTTCTTAAACATATATGTTATAATATTCCAGGCGAATGTATTTTCCCGGAAAATTTACAACTGTCCTGCAAGTAAAATATATTCCTTTTTCTAGCAAAAGGGCGTTTCTTCGTCCCATGACGGAGCCGTTGAGCAAAAGATGCTCGGCCTGCTGTCTTAGTCGCCGATACACCGGAATATCAGATTCTTATTGATCACTTTATGTTGCAGGAGTAAAAAACACAACAGCCCTTGACCATTTATCTTTACTGCGTTCCTGCGTATTATACCTTTTAACCGTCCTGTAATTGGACTGCTTTATTTCACTTGCCTTTTAATGATTCGAAAACAGAAACTAAAATTAAAAACTTTACCAATGTAAATACTACTACCATGTTTTGTTTTAAAAACCTTTATTGTGAAAATGTCAGTATACAAATACGGGCCTATAACCACGTGGGCCGGCCACGGAGCAAACTGGAATAGTATATGATGAGGAGACATTTACACTGTAGAGTAACGCAACGAGCGGGCCATTAGGTTGCAAGAACTAAGGTGTCTAACAGTTGCGGAATCGGTGGACGTACATTTTGTAATTAAAATACGACAGGGCCACTTACAATAAAATTATCTAGATATACATTTGCGGGCAAGTACCATGGGTGACGTTAATTCGAACTTTCAATAGTACAGTAATCAATAACACATCAGAACTTAATATCAATAGGGATGTCGAAATATTCAATCAATTCTCATTCCTGCCCTCCATGTGCTTCAAAACTGCATACGAATCTCGTGATATCAAGGTTGTGCAACCAGTACACAACAAGGAGGTACGAGTCCCATTTATACCGGCGCCATTTTGGGCGAAGCCGGGCAGGTCCAGGATATAGTCAAAATATCTCCACCAACCAGCGGTCGGACCAGAACCCCTTTCGGCAGTCAAAAAAGGTTCAGTTAAATGACAACAGAAGACATAGGCAACAAGACCAACAGTCAAAAGAGGGGAGGGCAAGATCTAAAGCCATTGTTCTACAAACTCTCAAGCAGACTTGGATGGAAAAATCCTGAAGAATGTACAAACTGAAAACCATTTTTTGTCTGTATAGCATCACCAGCAACGCTTGAGTCAGCTTTGTGTGAAGCCGCCATTTTGATTCAATCAATAGCGTCCCCCTGCACACATTCAGGGACCTGGTCGTGTCTAAAGGTTAAACGGATTGTGGGACAAGATGCAGAAAGGAAAAGGAAAAAGTTCCGCTGGACCATGGGACTTTCGGCGCAGAATTGTAGGATGGCCACACCAGTGCTGCAACTTGCTAGACACCACCTCGGTGCCATCCAGATCTCGGCGCGTTGTGCTTCCTTCGGCCTACTGTAGCCGCAAGTGTGGACGCAACTCAGCTAGATAGCGAGTGAAACACCAAGGGGCGCCCCACTGCAGCCGATGAGCCTCCATCTTGGGGGTGACGCACAGCATCACATTGCTTTCTCAAACAGCCCCCACTGACTGACGCGACCTCACAGGCCAACGGGGCGCCCCACGCCTAATTTCGGCGCAGCATTGTAGGATGGCCACACCAGTGCGGCAATTTGCTGGACACCACCTCGGTGCCATCCGGATCTTGGCCCGTTGTGCTGCCTTCGGCCTACTGTAGCAGCAAGTGCGGGCGCAACTCTGCTGGACGGCGAGTGAAAAGATAAGGGGCGCCGCACTGCACATCAGGTGCCTCCACCTGGGGAGGCGAGAGAGGCCAGTTTGCGCCACCTCCCCCCCCCCAGGCACCCCACGCCGACTTTCGGCGCAGCATTGTAGGATGGCCACACCAGTGCAACTTGCTGGACACCACCTCGGTGCCATCCGGATCTCGGCGCGTTGTGCTGCCTTCGGCCTATTCGCACATCGGTCCGCTACTGAGGCCGCCTCACGTGCCAACGGATTTTCTACGCTTTTTATAGCAGCGCGTAACGTAAGCATAACAGGTCATGTGACTTCTTTATAAAACTTTTCATTGGTTCATTTTACTTTTGGTTTCCTAATGATGAAAAGCTTGATCATATGACCTAAAAATATCACTTTTCATTGGATTAAAACATTTTTTTTCCCAAACGATGAAAGCCCCACCTTGTTTCTAGATGTTTCAGACTAAAGCTGGCGTCAGCCTGAGAGCACCACCATCTCGTGGCTCCGTCGTGGTCATTCCGCGAGCAATCATGGCAGCCGCTCCCCACCGGAAGCCTGCAGGAGTCGGGAGCCCCCAAGACTTTTGTAAAATCTTCAAGGCTCAGGGGACGTCCGAGTTCCAAGGTGTCCCAGGGCCATGTTAGTGGACCAGGCCCAAATCCGAAGAGCCGTCCGCCATTTTAAGAGTCCTGTGGCAGCCGCCTATCGCTGCACCGCAAGAGTGGGCGCAACTCAACTACATGGTGAGCGAGACGCTGTAGCCGCAAGAGCGGGCGATAAACAGCTGAATGGCGGATGAGGCACAGTGTAGCAAAAGCCGGCGGAATGGCAACTGAAACGGTAAAAGGGCGCCCCAGTACAGCCGACGAGCCTCCACCTGGGTTTCTGGCCCATGCATGAGAGAGAGAGCGGGGGTGACCAGTGCGTGGGGGAGATGGTTGCGAGGGTGAGGAGCCATGCTGAGGATCGGCGGCGTGCAGAGAGTGGGTCTGGTCAAGGCATCTAAAATGGCTGCCGTGCCCAACAAAAGTGTAGCATTGCAAAAAAGACAAGATTGCGCAGACAATGTTCATCAATAAGGATTAATTTATAACAATTATTTAAAACAAAATATTTACTCGCAGTGACAAAATGGCGGTCAACACTTCCTGATTTCCATCGAATCGAACGTTAACAGACGTCACGCAACAAAAAAAAAAAAACGCTCACGCACAGCCGCTGGAAGACATGTATCAACATATATGAACCTCCTCAGCCACCCTCAGAAAACAAAAGGGGTCAGGATACGTCTCCCGTACCCCCTTATACCTAGTAATTTAATGAAATCGAAACACAAAATGGCGAATTCACGTTTCGCTACCAGTTTGCGAACCGAGAAGCGCTTCTACCGCGAAAAATCTAATTTTTAATATTTGCCCCACGGGACCCTTTAATAACCCCAACATCATTCCTAGTGGGTCAAGAGAGGTCTACCTAGTCCCCTTTCATTAAATTCCCCCTTCGTTTTTCTCCTCCTCTTGTCTCTCGATCCTACCGACAGACAAGATGGCGGCCGCACCGGACTGTTTAGAATGTTGACAGACACCGGAGAGCCAATCAGCTTCGCTACGCAAAGCTCCGTTACGCGAAAAGTACGCGATCTGGAGCGCTATCTGGGACGCTGTCACAGATATACCTGTTTTTTAAACGTTAATTTCTCAAAATCCACTGGAGCACATATATTGAGACCCAGCAAAGGCACATCGGGCTAACAGTCCCTATAATTTTGCAAAGTTTCGTGCAAATCCATTCAGCCGTTAATTTGCGAACCGAGAAGCGCTTCTACCGTGAAAAATCAAATTTTTTTAATTTTCCCCACTGGACCCTTTAATAACCCCAACATCATTCCTAGGGGGTCAAGAGGGGTCTCTAGTAATTTAATGAAATCGAAACACAAAATGGCGAATTCACGTTTCGCTACCAGTTTGCGAACCGAGAAGCGCTTCTACCGCGAAAAATCTAATTTTTAATATTTGCCCCACGGGACCCTTTAATAACCCCAACATCATTCCTAGTGGGTCAAGAGAGGTCTACCTTGCCCCCTTTCATTAAATTCCCCCTTCGTTTTTCACCTCTTCTTGTCTCTCGATCCTACCGAGAGACAAGATGGTGGCCGCACCGGACTGTTTAGAATGTTGACAGACACAGGAGAGCCAATCAGCATCGCTTCGCAAAGCTCCGTGACGTGAAAAGTACGCGATCTGGAGCGCTATCTGGGACGCTGTCACAGATATATAAATTTTTTAAAACGTTAATTTCTCAAAATACACTGGAGCACATATATTGAGACCCAGCAAAGGCACATCGGGCTAACAGTCCCTACAATTTTGCCAAGTTTCGTGCAAATCCATTCAGCCGTTCGAGCTAAAAGTGAGGCCAAACGCCCTATGGAAATTAACATGGGAAAAACGAGTTTTGGGACCCCCCTTTTTTCTCGGCCCCCCCTTGATGAAACCCCCCCAAATTTTCAAGGGCTGCTCAGAAACAAAATGTGCCATTTTCCTGAAAATTTCAGCCGATTCCGTCCACAAACGCCAAAGTTATTAGACATAGAATTTTCAAAAGTCCCATAGGAAAAAAATCCTAACTCTATATACCTACTGGCTACTCAGAGAGATATTTTCCCTATGATGTTCCTTCTAAGACATACGCGCCAACATAACGCAAAGCCCCATTCCTAAACGCGGGACAGTTTAACACACCAACGTCACTGACTACACAGCAGGGCAGTCCAGATACGTCCAACCCAAATATTTAGTGGTCATTCAATATCAGTGCCCCAATGATGATCGCATAACCAGTCAGGCCCACTCGGGCAGCACGACACAAAACTCGGACGCGCTAACATCAATATCAACACTTGGGAAGCAAGTACACAAGCATGTACAGAAACATCCCAAACGCGCGCGCCGCTGACAGCGTTTTATCTTAATCTGCAAAGCGACTTAAATCAACTATGGTTGTTAAGCATACACAGAGACCTTCGAAACATTTGGGGGAACAACCACAAAGATCGCACAAACAGTCAGGCCCACTCGGGCAACAACATAGGACATTTGGACGCGCGAAGCAGTGCTTTAGCTTTGGGATACAATCACTGCAAGTCACAGCAGCATCCTAAACGCGCGCACAACCCTCAGCGGTAATTCTTATCTGTAACGCTTTTGCTGCTTACCTGGTTGACGAGCAGGACACAAAACACCATGGTGACATGTTGGGTTGAACCACACAAGTGAAACACAGGCAAACCATGGGGCCTACCAAATCAGGTCCTTTTATTAGGAACATCTATGGCAAGCACACGGGAAAGCAGTAGCAAAATATGCTAATGAATACATGAGACTTTCTTTTTGTCTTTCTCACCAGAGAATCACCTGCAATGTTATGTACCTTAAATGTTAGCTGTGAAATTTAACATGCTACATTACTTATAGGTTGATATTATTTTATAAACACATTAGGGTGATTTAAGACTTTAGATCATGTTTTACTTAATACTTTGTTTTAAGTGTAAATGTGTCACATGTCTAACACTGAAAAAAGACCTTCCTAACATGCAGGTGAGCCTCATTGTAACCATGGCAACATCCGGTTTGAGCCTGTATGTTAATTGATAGACATGCCCATAACTCGTTTCATGTATATAAGTAGAATTGAAAAGTAAATGCAGATGTAGTGAACAAGGCGGCAACGCCGAAACGCGTCTAAGCAGATACTGATCGAATAAATCGAGTTTGGATTCAGATTCATGGTGTCAGCGCTTTCTTCAAAATTTACAAGTTTGGTATGACTGGATGCATAGGGTTGCAGTCCTTAAAACCCAACGCTGACCCTCCTCGTTTTGGCTGCTCTGTGGAATAGAGGACACCGGCTGGTATCTCTTCGCAAAAAGACACACAGAGCCCCCCAGAACCTGCAAAAGCCTGGAAACCCGAGTAACCTGCGAAAACAGCGGAACACCATCTGACTGGAGATCCACGACGGCTGGAGAGTAGTCGGAGATTTCCAGGTAAGATGGTTGTGAGCTGGGAGTAACGGGAAGCGGGTGTGAACAAGTCTACGGTTCATGGGAGAGGCAGACCCGGTGTATGAGCAAGTACACACACGGGCAGTGAATCTATGCAAACTAATAACATTGATCTGAATACAATCAGTATGTCTGCCGAATGGGAAAGGGAGAGAGAGGAAGCTGCCGTAGATGTATTCACAGACACTGATAAAGGCATAGGCGGCAAAAAAACTCCCAGCGCTCAGGCACAACCTATTGTACTGGATGAAACAAGGAAACTACTCATAGAATTGGAGAAATTGCGTAAAAAAGAGACCAGCAAATGGTGGGAAGTAAAATCACTAACAAGATACCTGGAGGTTGGAAGAATCCCAAGAGGGCTCAGAATCCTAGTAGCCCCAACTTATGAGGACCCAGATCCGGAAATGTTACAAATGTGGGCAGACAATAGTGCAAAATCTTCAGAAAACATGCTGAGAATTCTAATCCAGTTCGCAGACAGTGACAGACAAAAAATGTTGAACCGCATTAAGGAAATAATGCAACAACTTGAACAAAAACCAAACCAAGATGAGATCACCAAGAGTCTAAACGAAATTAAGGAAAGAGTTTTGAAACTGGAAACAGAAATCAAAGAACGCAAAGCAACTAAATTCCAACGAGATCGCAATGACTATTTAAGCGGAAGAATATATACTTTTGCTAAAAAATATGATCAAATAAGAAGACAATCACCCCCGAAACCACAAACAAATGGGGTCAACACAACAGTGGAACAAAGCGAGAATGAATTAAGTTCAGAGTATGAAACAGATGGGGAAGCAGGCACTGGCCCTCCACCAACACCCGCACAGGAACTGGCTTTTTTAAGAGTGCAGCGCCTCAGAACGCTGAGGCCTCGGTTCCCATCAAAACAAGATTTGGGAACGGAAAAAGGGAAAATGAACAACAAAAAGCAAAAACAACAACCAAAAGCAGGAGAAGAAAAAACAGACGGTGGAGAAAAACAAGGCCAAAATCAAAAACAGAACAAAACACAAAACAGAAGATACAGACGCCGCTAATGGAAGAACAAAATAAAATAGATAACACAGTTATTAATCTAACGGACATGGAGCTTAACCCACAAGAACTTGAAATTTTAGCTCTGGGACTATCTTATTGTACAAACACTAACTTTGATTATGCCCAAACCCGAATTGATCTGTTTCAATATGTACGAAAATTAAAATTGCAAAAATACTTCTTGAATGCTAAAAAACGACCAACCCCAGCAACTGGGCTTTGCGAGAATGCACAACAACTAACAGTGAGGAATATGGAAGCTCTGCAAGACTTAATAGACTTGGAGCAAGACAATACAGGTGAAGGCATAACACCTAGCGGAGCAGCATCCTCATTAGAAATGGACATTTGCGCATCAATCAAAACCAATTTTAAACCTAAATCCCAATTTATGCCAGTAATGGGTAAAGACAACCTAGACCTTTTCTCAGATAATGTCATTAAAGACCTTAAGAATCTGTCCATACAGAGTACAAAAGAATACTGGAAGGAAAACCAGGACCACAGAAGGAAATACAACAACCTAATGACTAAAATCAAATCAAGATCTGATGTGGTAGTCAGATGGTCAGATAAGGGGGGTAATGTGGTACTGTGGCCCCTCCAAATGTACAACCATGAAGCCCTAACACAACTCCAAGATAAGGATTGCTACATGAGGGTAAGCCCTACTCACAACGTAGGTGTGCAAGAAAAGTATCACAATGAGTTGTACAGATGGAAAGGAATGGGACTTATCAGCAAAGAGGAATTCAATTATCTGAAGAATGATTATCCGATGACACCTCAACTATACTTAATACCGAAGGTTCACAAGAATGAACAAATACCACCTGGCAGGCCGATAATATCTGCAATTGGCAGCCTCTTTGAAAAAACTAGTATCTTTATCGATTCTTTTCTTCAACCTGAGGTCAAAAGACTCCCTGCCTACATCAGAGACACTAGTGACTTTCTGGCAAAGATCTTTGATGTTGACTGGCATGACAATTACAGATTCATGACACTGGATGTCCAGTCACTTTACACCAGCATTAGGCACCGAGATGGACTCAATGCCATGAAATTTTACCTTGGTAACAGACCATGGAATTGTATCAGCACACACTGATGATATTGGAAATGACAGAGTGGTGTCTGACAAATAACATCTTTATTTTTGACAGACTGCATTATAAACAACTGCAGGGATCAGCCATGGGTACTTGCTTCTCCCCCAGCTATGCGAATCTGCACATGGGCTGGTGGGAGGAGCATGTCTTGAAAGTCCAACACGGTGACATTATGGCAAACAATGTTGTGATGTATAAAAGATATATTATACATTTTCATTTTATGGCAGGGAAGTGTTGAAGAAGCAGAGGGGTTTGCACTGGCTCTTAATGAAAATGTACTGAATTTAAAATTCACATGTAACACGAGCGCTGAAAAGATCCAATTCCTTGACTTAGAACTGTATGTACAAGATAACAAAATACAGACACGCACCTACAGAAAACCAACTGCGGGGAATGCTCTGTTACATGCACATAGCTTCCATCCAACACCACTAAAACAGTCGATTCCCTATGCAGAGTGTTTAAGAATGACACGTAACTGTAGCACCCATGAGGGACTCTCCAATGCCAAACAAGAACTGTTTAACAGGCTAAGAAAAAGAGGGTATACCAACAGCACTTGCAAAAGGGCTGAGGAAAAATGCAGTGGTAAAAACAGGAAAGATTTAATTTTCCCTGTGACCACAACTAAACCTACCACTGAGCCAATCAGTAAAGAGCCCCCGAGACTAATAACAGGTTACAACAGATATCACAGTAACCTACGTAAAATCCTGACCAGACACTGGCCGTTAGTTCGGGGAGACCCTAGCATAGGTGAGTCAGTGGGCACAAGCCCATCCATTACATTCAGGAAGGCTAAGTCTATGAGACAAGAACTGGTATGTAATGCGCCAGCTCTTAGAAAAAATAAAAATTGGTTGGATGCACAAAAGGGCTTCAAAAAATGCTCAAAATGTAAAGCCTGCACCCATGGGGTAAACACCACTACAATACAAGTCCCCTTTAGGATTAAACCATATGTTCTGAGAGACGCATTTACATGCAAAACAGACTTCGCAGTCTATGTGCTAGCATGCACATGTGGTAAAAAATACGTAGGGTCCACGATTCACCCAGCACACGTACGGATCTTACAACACCTGCGAGCAATCGCCAATAATGATCCCACCTACCCGGTTGCCAGACACATACATGAGTGCCATAATGGGAACGCCAAAAACATCCAGTACTTTGTACTGGATAGCATTCCAAAAAATATAAGAGGAGGAAACCGCCCCCTAGCCTTACGCCGCTTGGAGTCAAGGTATATTATACTCCTCAACTCCAAGATCCCTTTCGGCCTGAATGCGGACGAGGCCCTTAGTGTTCACCTATAACCAGGTTTATTAAACACCTCTACGGAGTTTTCCTCTTTCCTGAGTACCATTCGCTTAACATCTGCAGTTCACCTACAACATAATTCACGGGTTACCTATGGGCACGACTTGGGCACAACTGCAACACAAATGATGATGAATCGCACAGCACTTAATCACTATTTTTACACTTCACGGTGTTTTTTACACTTCACGGTGTTTGTTAGCTTATTGCCTCATGCACCCCTGTCCATCCACTCTACTCAGAGAGATATTTTCCCTATGATGTTCCTTCTAAGACATACGCGCCAACATAACGCAAAGCCCCATTCCTAAACGCGGGACAGTTTAACACACCAACGTCACTGACTACACAGCAGGGCAGTCCAGATACGTCCAACCCAAATATTTAGTGGTCATTCAATATCAGTGCCCCAATGATGATCGCATAACCAGTCAGGCCCACTCGGGCAGCACGACACAAAACTCGGACGCGCTAACATCAATATCAACACTTGGGAAGCAAGTACACAAGCATGTACAGAAACATCCCAAACGCGCGCGCCGCTGACAGCGTTTTATCTTAATCTGCAAAGCGACTTAAATCAACTATGGTTGTTAAGCATACACAGACACCTTCGAAACATTTGGGGGAACAACCACAAAGATCGCACAAACAGTCAGGCCCACTCGGGCAACAACATAGGACATTTGGACGCGCGAAGCAGTGCTTTAGCTTTGGGATACAATCACTGCAAGTCACAGCAGCATCCTAAACGCGCGCACAACCCTCAGCGGTAATTCTTATCTGTAACGCTTTTGCTGCTTACCTGGTTGACGAGCAGGACACAAAACACCATGGTGACATGTTGGGTTGAACCACACAAGTGAAACACAGGCAAACCATGGGGCCTACCAAATCAGGTCCTTTTATTAGGAACATCTATGGCAAGCACACGGGAAAGCAGTAGCAAAATATGCTAATGAATACATGAGACTTTCTTTTTGTCTTTCTCACCAGAGAATCACCTGCAATGTTATGTACCTTAAATGTTAGCTGTGAAATTTAACATGCTACATTACTTATAGGTTGATATTATTTTATAAACACATTAGGGTGATTTAAGACTTTAGATCATGTTTTACTTAATACTTTGTTTTAAGTGTAAATGTGTCACATGTCTAAACACTGAAAAAAGACCTTCCTAACATGCAGGTGAGCCTCATTGTAACCATGGCAACATCCGGTTTGAGCCTGTATGTTAATTGATAGACATGCCCATAACTCGTTTCATGTATATAAGTAGAATTGAAAAGTAAATGCAGATGTAGTGAACAAGGCGGCAACGCCGAAACGCGTCTAAGCAGATACTGATCGAATAAATCGAGTTTGGATTCAGATTCATGGTGTCAGCGCTTTCTTCAAAATTTACAAGTTTGGTATGACTGGATATATATATATATATATATATATATATATATATATATATATATATATATATATATATATATATATATGCTCCTCCAACCGGTTATCGTGTCATGGAATGCCTCAAGCACTTTCCCCAGTGCGCAGACACACAAATCAAAGTCGAAGCCAGTCTTTACGTTGTTTTTAGTTTATTCCATCTATTTCATGTGCAGGGGGTAAAGAAAAGGAACGTCGAACAGACGCGTTTCGGGCGTGAACGCCCTTGCTCACTGTTGGCGGTAACATAGATTGACTGGCTTTTAACTAGTACAACAAAGGTTTGGATGAAAGCGCGCCCAAATGCGGTACATAAACATGGAAGTAGGACTTGACTTATAATGCAATTCTTCTATGCGAATATACATGACCGCCATCTTTGCCTAGTCAGGATACTATCAAGCATTGCATTGCCACATGTTGTAATACACAAATAAATCAAATTGCTTTGCAATAAACAAGTGTACAGAAAAATTGTTATTCGTAATCCTTAGTAATATAAAGTGCAAATGCATATCATGAACGTATAGGTCTCGCTCAATCGCAATAAAGTGACTAAGTGCGATATGTGCATTTTGTGCAAATTCGCCATTTACATATTCTCTGTGCAAATACGCTATTTTGATATTTTCTGTGCAAATACGCAAATAAGACAGATATACATTTTGTGCAAATACGTCATTTACATATTCTCTGTGCAAATACGCTATTTTGATATTTCCTGTGCAAATACGCAATTGAGACAGGCTAGAATATTCTAGTCTCCTACCACATTATATTTCTTGTGCACATACGCAATAAGGACATCTTTTCAACATTTTAGTCTATTCAACAAGCAAAAGTGGAAATTTCATGGGCTTAATCGTGTTCTTCAAAAGATTAATCTTAAGCCTAATTTGGGTATCAGTAGTTGACTAAAATTCCAATACGCACAAATGCTAGTATGTCCTAGTACATGTTTGCAAGATACATCCATATAAAAATGTCAATTAATGCCAGTCACAGTCCATTGTTATTAATGAAAAAATAATAAATAAAACCAATAATATACATAATGGTGAGGGAGTGACTAAGTGTTTATGACCAGTGCTGTTTGGGCCACTTAGATAGTGAAGGGATGAACAAAAAATGAAAAAATAAAATATCATATTAGAAATTCATCTTTCTTTAACAAATGTATAGTGTCTTAAAATCAGATTTCTAGAATGTTAAAGCACATCCTATTTGCTTTTCAGTATAGCAAAGTGTTTGTAACATTACAACATTGGTTAAATGACGTTTTTTTCTGGAGTTGCTAAGAAGTTCAAATTAGACACCCTATTAGCAATATTTTCTACTCACAGTCTAGATATTGTCAGCATGAGGCGCATTCAAAGAAAATTACTTAGATCTTCCCCCATATTCAGACCTCCAGGGGTTTTACTATTAAGTCTGACACATATATATATATATATATATATATATATATATATATATATATATATATATATATATATATATCTTTTTTTAAAGTATGTTAGGAGTGGAGGGGAGGGATGCAACGGGGAGTGGGTAGAGAGAGATAAAATGAAACTAAAAATAAAACTGGGAGGGGTAGAAGGGATAAAGAAGGAGGGAAAACCAATACCTGAGGAAGAGAGCAACACAGAGAACAGGAGGATTTGGCAGGAGAGAAACACACAAAAGAGGGATAAATACACATGATAGAGAGCAACATGGATCACAGGTGGGGCTAGTATCTGGAAGAGGGAAAAGCACACGGGAAAGAGAGCTTGAAACATACATCTGTTCTTATGACTTGCTTAAAGAAAAGCAAGTAGTAATTCCCCAAAAGTGAGTGGTAGAACGATACAAGTTAGCCAATCTAAACGATTGTAAGAAGGCTATGGTGCAGTGGAGGGACTAACACATGAAGAGGAAGTCAGGTCATCAAATAAGAAAGCAAATGAGAATGGGACTAAAGCAAACAAATGGTAAGCACAATACCTAAAGAGACCAGTGGTGAAGGGGGAAGTAAAGAGGAAGAGAGACTCCATGCAGGCTGTTGGCTAGAAAACACAAATTCTACGTAACAGCTTCACCCTTTGTGGAAGTGAATGGAGCAGGAGGGGACAGGGTTCATATCAACAGTAAAATCAAGTATCCAATGATACCTAAGTGATGATGGACACATTTGAGGAGGGTGTGCAACAATCAGGAAGGAATCCTGCCACCAAATGTAGGAGACACATGAAATGGCGGGGCACTGTCCAGATACCAGTCTTTGTGGGACACCAATGAAGAACACATGAAGGAGAGAAGGTACTGAATTGTGGGGGGCAGGACAGGACACAGCTAAGGGTAGTGAAGAACATGTACAAATTGTGGGAGGGGTTCTGTCCTTTTGGTGCTCACCTGCACGCTTTGAAGCTACAAGCAGGATGTTGTCACTCAAGGTTCTACCTTTACCAACAGCAAATGTGAGTCCAGGTGGCTGACCCATATTCTGAATGAAACTGCCAATGAGTCAGAGACGTTTCAAGGCATGGGCAAAGTGGACTTTAGCCCAGGGCCCCACACTTTCAGGGGGCACCCTGATAGAGCCAGCTCTGTTCTGCAGAGTCTTGCCCTGATGACTTTCATAATTTTTGTAACAGATTGTTTCAAATACCGTTTTCCTTTAATTTATTTTTAATGTGGGTGATGTGTGGGAGTCTATCACAGACATTTTGCACGGAAATGTGTTTATGTTGCATGCAACATCCATTAAAAAAGTTTCTTTTAGACCAAAACAAGACCTCACATATTCATATGTCACAGAGATTATTTGCAGTAATATTAGTGAGCTGCCGCTGTGTTACTTTATTGAAAAAACAGGTCACTATTTCAAAATATCAGATGTCCAACACATTTAGAATTTGGACCAGTGTGCCTGTGTACTGCCAGTGGCATGCCCAAGAGGGCATGAAAGAGCTGAAATTGGATGATACATTCAAGGCTGTTCGGAACAGGGGCTCCCAAAATACATTTGACCCAGGGCTCCCAAAAACTGTTAAAATGTCCCCGCGCAGAGACAGGAGTGGGCTGACCCACAACCCACTCTATGCCTGCTAACTGTAGGCAGAATCCGAATATTGGGGCATATTACCAAGCAATAGCGATTACGATAATTATCGCTATTGCTTGGTTAGAGACAAAAATTTACCGCTGAGCTGCAGCGATTTTTATCGCAGATAAACCTTGGTATTACCAAGGTTTATCGCAAATGCAATAAAAATCGGCCACAATGCATGAATATCGCTGAAAAGTCAGCGATAGTCATGCATTACCGAGCTAATGCTCTTAGCCATGTTATCCACCTCCCATTGAATAACATGGCTAAGAACTGCTCAGGGCAGGTGTTAGCTTTTGGAGATATTCGCGCTTAGCACAAATATCTCCAAAAGTTGGTAATAGGAGATAGCGATGTTAGCGACTGTTTCCAGTCGCTAACATCTTGGCACGCCCACTTTGCATGTAATTAGTATAAATTTCTCTGACATGCAAAGTGGGGCCCAAGAACTGGTGTTAGCGACAGCTAGGTAATAGGGAGATAATTTTATCTCCGCTTTCTTGGCTTTTAATACCAAAAAAGCGGAGATAAACCCCCTTGATAATATGCCCCATTATTTTTACTTTAAGCACGCAATGGCTAGCTAAAGCCCCTCTCTATGTATTGTGTATGTTTTATGTATTACAAAAGATCTGTCAATAAAAGAATACTAAAGCTCTTTTCGGCCAGACCTAAAAATCAACAAATAGCATATGCCAATCTTTACTTGTTGATGGAAAGGCATCCCTTTATAATAATGTAAAACAAAATGGCAATATGAAAATAAAAACAATTAAAAAAAGTAAAGAACGCTTGTTGATTGCATAGCAACGGCGGGGGACTAATCCATGAGGCGTGCGTCATAACAGTACTCCATCGCACAATAAACAGTTTACTTCCGGTACAGGTTGAGATGGCTCAATAGGGTGCTTGCTTTTACTTTGAACGTGCCATGGTTCGTGGATATTGCACATTCTCCAAGGAAGAGATAAGCAAATCATAAAGTGATAAAAGGAACGACGGACAAACAGCTTAGCTGTTTGTTTTCCCCACTCTTCCCCTGGCCCAACCCTTAATTGCCATTTTATTAAATGTAAATATTTCGCATTGGCTGGACCCTGGACTGGGAGACATTGTTTGGTTACCTATCAGGGAAGAGAATCCCCAGTCTGCTACACTTTAACCAGGTGGCTGGAAATAAAGAGTAAAGTCTCTCGGAGAGCTTGTACCACAGAACACACTTTTCCTGTATCCTTACAGGCAGGTTCCACAATGACCTGCTGCGAGGGTTGGTCATCCTGCAACGGGTTCACCCTCCTGGTTTTATCAATTCTAGCCATCTGCTTCAACCTGACACCCATTATTATTGACTATAGCGAAGATGGGCGCCTGCTTCACTACCCCACGTCCTGCTACGAGTGGTTCCTTCCAGGGATTCTGGGAGGGGGATTGCTGGTAAGTAGCAAACAATGCAAGATGGATGGACGGTACTTAATGACTTTTTAGGGTAAACGCTGAAGCAGTCAGATGTAATACTGGTTATATGCAGCCATAGTAAGCTAGCTCAGTGGCAATCAATGCACAAAAAATACTTTGAATGAATAGAAAGTGATCTAATTTCTACTTATGAGTTGCAAAAGGGAACAAAGTTTTTGTCTTGAATGCTGAAATGGTGCAAACACAGATAATTACATCATCAGCAGCCGCTGCACATTTTTTTCATTGGCACATGGAAATGCCATAGAATTTCAGGCAGCTTCAGATATTTTGTTAGGCACGGGGAGATTTATTGATTTGCCCAGAATCACATGATGTTGGGCGTAGTTGCAGAGACTCAAACCCAGTCCCCCAGCTTCGAGGTCGACCACTCTAGCCGTAAGGCTACATACAATACATCCTCTCCCCAGCTCTGCCGTATGTTTAGTGAATGCTGGGTTTGGTTTCAGAGAGATATGACTTACAAACAAGGGTCCTGATTTACGAAGAACTGGGAAGTGCAATGCTGTGTGAAATTCCACAGTCCTTTATTGGCCAAACTGAAAATAAATATGCAGCTCTATATTTACAAAGTGTCACTTATTAATGTCATCAGCTCAAGCGAAAATACTGTTTTATGCAAAGCTATTATTGCTCCATAGTGCAAATTTGTATATACAGGAAACGTGTAAACCACATAAAACATATAATTTGCATAAATTACAAATGTTCGACATGGAAATATTAAGTTATTAAGGTCCAGATGTACTAAGCCATTTTGCGTTCGCAAACGGTCACATTTGCAGAATCAGGCTGTTTGCGACCACAAAAAGCCATTTTGATATGCAGTAAACCCAAATTGCGATTCAGTAACAAGGGATGTATGACGTTACAACGCATGCATTTACATTGCATGCCTTTACAACGCAATTGTTACAACGCAGTCCATTACAACGCATAGTGCTTTGGGGCGCTGGATAGTGAATAGTTTAATTTACTATTCCAACTCCAGTCCCCGTGGACACTAGGGAAGGTTATTGGATAGTAAATTAACCTATTCCCTATCCTAGAGCGCCCCCCAGAGCAATGCGTTGTAATAGTTTGCGTTGTAATGGTTGCGTTGTAAAGGCTCTGCGATGTAAAAGTTGCGTTGTAAGTGTTGTTCACCGGTAACAAGTTACGTTGCAAAAACTGGAACATGGTGTTATGCATGGCATTAAACCACTTATCAGCTATGTTTTTAAAATGGTTACTACTTCATCTAGCCCCTTTAAAAATGTACTAATTTCACACATAAAACCAAAAGTAAACTCTGTTCCTATATTTTGTGAGGGTTTACTCTTTTTCACCGGACATTTCTACATGATCGCTAGCAAATTCATGGATGCTCAGTGATGTGTATGGTAGAGGTGTGTAGGTTCAATGACTGATTTGTCATAAAGAAAATCTTCCCTTTGATATGTGGTTATATGCATTATATGTTCTCGCATTTGATGAATATGATATTTCAAATGTATTAAAGTAGATTTTTTATCTGAATAAAATTATATATATTTTGTAGACATGTGGTATTCACATTAGCGTTCAGTTCATTTTTGCTTTTAAGAAACAAATCCCTTTTCTAAAATACAAAAATACTGATTCTGGCATTGCATCTTCCCCTAAAGCACAACTACCCTGTTGGATGGGGCACTTTTAGAAAAAAAATCCTGTAACAGCAAAAGGAAACTTTGAATATAATGGACTGTCCTTCATGGCGCGGGCAGAGTTGTGGTTCCAGTCACGCAACCAAAGTCGAAATCACATCCTGAGGGGCAGATTTACAAGCCCCTTGTGCCTCTTTTACGCCGCCATTGCGTCACTTTTGTGACGCAGCGGCAGCACAAAGTCAGCGCCATGTTACGGGGTATTTACAACTTGACGCATCTGGGAGATGCGTCACGTTGTAAAGCCATGCGCCACATGTAGGCACTAATGACCAGGTGCCCGGCTCTTTTCGCGGGAAGAATACCAGAAACCAAAGAAGATACAGGCATCACCATCAAGAGCTGACTTTACTACTTTCTGAAATACTCATTTCACTGTTCCAAGTTCAGAATGAGGCTACACTTAGTTGAACGCTTTTTCTAGTATGTGCAGTCTACAGTGCAGTCTGCAATCTATAATAACAAAATAGAAACTCATGTAAAATGCATGTAAGTGTACAATAATGCTAAAACTTTAGTGGACTTCAAGCAGGTACAAAATTGAAGTTGAAAATAAAAACGAAATCGCAATACATAATTAACCCATATTAACATATGTGGGAGACAGTTATTCCCAGAACTGACAATTCCAAGAGTCACTGATGTAGAAAGAAAGAAAGGAATTGTAAATTGCAACTGCACAGAATTACTGCTTTTCCTTGAACGTGTTTACAAATTATTTCGCCTCTTGAAATAAATGCACCCTGCAGAAGTTAATTTTCGAACACAACGTCTTGGTTGAAGCTGTATTGTTTCAAATAATAACAGAGAGAAAATAAAAGTGTTTTTTTCTTAAGAAAGTGAAATAAAAAAAGGCTCGTCGACGGGACTCTTTACTTTGAGTGCACCCCTATACTTCAATTTTCATGTTAGACTGTTATGCGGAAGTCTCAGTAAGCGGACGATGCTATTTAGGGTGTGCCGGGTGCCCCAAACATATGACTTGGAGAAATTTGAGAGGTGTGAGTCGATCAACCTAGCCACTGCTTGTATGAACTTTTCCTCACCTACTATGCTCTCCTGACAACATCGGTATGACAAAACCAAGAGATGTCAGTTTGTCATATGCACTGTACAAATAGGCAATATTGTGTTGAATACAGAGCAAGATGATTTTCTATAAAACCTGATGTAAGTGACATTTTTTTAATAAAACACACAATCTGAAATTAAATTCTTCAAGGTGGTTTCAGATTCAACTCTAAATTTAAATGAGGCAGAATGAAGTAAACTGAGTTTCCTCATTATACATTGTATAATTCAGCTACTGCATGGGCATTACTTTTTCTCTCCTGCTTAACATGAAGTACAATACTTTGCATTTCTTTCAGAAGCTAAATTAGTACACCCTGTTATATGAACACATGCATTAGGATAAATCAAGCTGACACAATGATCCTTTTTAGAAAGAAAAATACTAATTTAAGTGAAGGCAGGCCATACGATTTTTAGGTCTCACCTCCAAAAGAACGCAAGCTGTCTGGTTGCAAAAGAGCTATTTGGACTTACCGAAAATGTACTATCGTCTTAGAGGCTGCCCATTGTTTACCATTGGTTGGCTTTATTGTCACTCTAATTTTCTTGCTTTCTATTTGATGGCTGCCATCTCCTTCTTCTGGTTGCTTCTTCTCTAACGCATTGCTTCTTTACCGTTGTTTTGATCGCATGGCATGTAGCCTTCCACTGCTCGCTTTTAGGGAACTACCATTTCTCTTTTCCTATCAAAACTTTAAATTGCATATATTTTTTTAGCTCCCTACCTCACGTAATTCTACCCTCCTCAAACATCTGCCACACCTCCACATGTCCTCACGTGTGCTTTTCCCCCACACCTCATATTGCTTTATCCCTTGTGTGCTGCTCTATTCTCGTACACTTACCTCTTAAAAAAATCAAGATAAATCGGAAGGCAGATGCCCATAAATGGTTCTCCCCCGAATTAAAGGAGATGAAACTATTACTCCGCCAAAAGGAAAGGAGATGGAGAGCTCGCTATGACCCTGGAGACAAGCTTATCTATAAATCAGAGCAGGCAAAATATAATATAGCAATCAAATCAGCCAAGATAGATTACTTCTCCTCTAAGATTCTAATGTCCACAAATAAATCAAGAGAAATTTTCTCAATAGTGGATGAACTATCCAACCCTGATAGAGTGACATCTAAACCTATTCCTACACAGGAATTATGTGATACATTAAATACATTTTTCATAGGAAAGATCATTGCAATCAAAGCCAGTATTGTATGCTCCTCATCAGCTGCGATCTCATCCGATTCCTTCATGAACAATCATACTCTGCATAGTTTTCCAACGTTGGATCACGAATCACTTATCTCCTTGATGTCTAAGGTCAAATCAGGCTCTCCCAGAGACTGCTGTCCCCCTCATATACTGAGGGAAGTCTTCTCCACCATCCCCCAACCCGCCCTTTCTTTATTAAATTCATCACTTACCCAAGGCCGCGTTCCCAAATCATTTAAGGACGCTACAGTGGTCCCTCTGATCAAAAAGGTCGGTACCAATTTAGCTGACCCGTCTAATTATCGCCCCATCTCCCTGCTCCCATTCCTAGCCAAGGTCTTGGAGGCACATGTTGCTAAATCCATGTCCACCTTAATAGAAGAGTCTGGACACTTGGATCCCCACCAGGCTGGCTTCCGTCCAGGTCATTCAACTGAGATGGTTATCTTGGCAGTGCTGGATGAGCTCCGCAGGGAGGCTGACACTGGAACCCCTCAGGCCTTAGTCCTTTTAGATCTATCAGCCGCGTTCGACACGGTGGACCATAAGATCTTGGTGGACCGTGTCGGACGGGCAGGCTTGCAGGGCAAGGCCTTGAGATGGGTTACCTCATTTCTGGAAGATCGTTCACAGGCGGTTCGCCTGGCGAACTTCACAGCTCCTGAGCTAAGCTCTACATGTGGGGTCCCCCAGGGTTCCTCCCTGTCCCCACATCTGTTTAACATCTACCTACTCCCCCTGATCAAAGCCTTGAAACAGAGGAAAGTAAAAACATTCAACTATGCAGATGATCTGCAGCTCTCCTTCACAATAGATAATTCTATTGAATCCATTACCAACTTCCAGGATACTATGGTGTTCATCCGTCACTGGATGGATCATAACCATTTGAAGCTAAACCCTGGAAAGACGGAAGTACTGCTGATAGGAGACAGTCGCATTTCTTGGGGCCCTCACTATTGGCCGTCCGAACTGGGGCCTCTTCCTAAACCTTCCTCCTCCGTAAAAAGCTTAGGGGTGATTATTGATGGAGACCTGTCCCTTAACACCCAGGTGGGAGCAGTTGTTTCTAAATGTTTCTTCCAACTACGTAAAATCCAGAAGATACATCACTTGCTCACCCGGGCAGCACTGATACAAGCTGTGATTGGCCTAGTCCTGTCGCATTTAGATTATGCAAACTCAATCTATTTAGGCCTTCCCTCTTTTCAGATCAAGAGACTTCAGCTTGTGCAGAACCAGGCGGCACGATTGATATACCAACAACCTAAGTGGCAATCGGCCAGACCCCTGATAAAAAAGCTCCACTGGCTGCCACTTCTCCAACGTGCCACCTTCAAAACCGCCTGTCTCACATTTAAGTCCCTAAACTGTTACAGCCCTATGTTTATTAACAGTTTAATCGTGAGATACATTCCCTCCCGTGACCTTCGCTCTAAACATCAAAACTTGCTGGTCAGCACAAAGTTTAAACGCAAACGGCACGGCGGAAGCCGTTTTGGCTACCTGGCACCACAACTTTGGAACTCACTCCCTTGGGAGATCCGTTCTTGTCCCCATCTGCTCCAATTCAGAAAACAGCTTAAGACATGGCTGTTTACACAGGCACACGAGTAATCCTATCCCACTGCTACCTTTCAGAACTGGCTACTCAGTATATTCTCAACAGCGCCATGAAACCTTGGTCTAAGTGCGCTTTATAAATTGGTTAAACATAAACATAAACATAAACGCTTCTCACCCTGCCCCAAGCTATTCTCTCCTTCATGTGCTGTCTTGTGTTACTAATTTAAGTGGTGATCTAAGCTGCGTTCCCCATCCTTGATAATTAGTGAAAAAAAGGAACATTTGCGCCTGCGTCAATCTGTAGGCGCACAAATGCATGCTGATGTATCAATAGCCCTACAAAATGACACATTCAGCAACAGCAGACGTGTCATAATATCTTTATTGTCAATTGTTAGACTTAACTGCCTTAGGGTGGTCTTCCCCCAACTGTTTGCCTACCTTCCTTTATTTTTCTTTACGAGTTCTTGCTTGTCTTAGGACTCTGAGCACTTTACCACTGCTAACCAGTGCTAAAGTGCATGCACTCTCTCCCTCAAACATGCTATGATTGACTTACACCTGTTTGGTATATTTAATTTACCTGTAAGTTCCTTATCGAGTGGTATACCATATCCCCAAGGCCTGTATATTAAATACTACTAGTGGGACTGCAGCACTGATTGTGCCACCCACACATAAAGCCTTTCAAAAATGTCTCATGCCTGCTATTACAGGTCATGTGTGTGCAGTTTACTGCCACTTCAACTTGGCATTTAAAACTACTTGTCAAGCCGTAAGCTCCCCTTTTATTACAAATAAGTCACCCCTAAGGAAGGCCCTTGGAAACCCAAAAGGCAGGGTGCTATGTGAGTAAAAGGTAGGACATGTACTTTTATGTTTTACATGTCCTGGTAGTGACAAACAACGTATTTCATTTTTCCCTACTAAGAGGCCTACTTCTCTCATAGGCTAACATTGGGAATTCCTTTACACACTTTTAAGCTGTAATTTCTGAAAAGAGAAAAGTAGCTTTTTCATGTTTCATATGTTTGCAACGGTCTTGATGAATCCTCTTTACTAGTGAAACTGGATGTAACATTACTGTTTTAGAAATACCACTTGCACATCTCCCATGAGCAAGCGACTGGGGCGGACACCCGAGATTGACCTTCCAGAGGCGCCGCTCCCAGGATGTCAAGTGGCGCATTTACGCCTCATATGGAGGACATCACCCACAAGCGAGCGCTCCAACTGCCATACCCCTGCAGGTGACAGCACTTCCCTCTGTGGGAAAGCGCTCTTGAATTAAGTGGCTACAGCTACATACAAGGATATAATCATTGTGGGGCTGCAGTATAAATACCTGAATATGCCCTCTCTATCTTGCACATCGGGATGAAGGAGTGGATGTAGCCAGGTTTGCAGACAGGAACGCACCTTGACGAAGTAAGAGGGTGCATGTGCGTAGGGATATTGATCCCATGATGTGTATTACCGAGAATGGGGATAGGTACTGTGATTTACTGAAAATTCAACTACTTTCCCTCCCACATTGCTATTTTAGAATTCGACTACAGGAGCTCCTGAGCCCTTCCTCCATGTGACACAGATGACCCGATAGTGGGGTACGATTGTGAGCTGGTCTCACAACTTGATGTTTTTGCAAAAAAATGTTGTTTCATGAGTGCAGTGTCACCGTCTCACCAAGCATGCAAGTTTTGCATGCTGATGGTCATTTCTATGTATCCCAGCTCTACCTAACTTAGGTTTCAGAATCGTATTGTTATCCTGTTACAGGTAGTTATGGGCCTGGTGCATTAAAGGTTGACAAAGATGACCCTTTTTGTTATTAGTGGCACACTAGTGCATAGGTGCCACACCCGAATCCTGTGTTTCTGTCCTGAAGATTGCCACGGACTCGCATGAGCCATCAGGCAGAAACATGTTGGCGGTATATGTAGTGATGGGGTACTAATTCCCATTGTCTCCAAGTTAGGTTTGTAACACCAAGTGATATTTCTAGTAAATATGAAGTTCTGTTTAGGATGTCACATTGATTTTTAGTTTGTTTAGATCTCTGGTCCGTTCTTCGGTAGAAGTGCATCCCTGATTTCAGGTGTAGGTCTGCTCTCCATGAAACGGGGTTTTGGAGATCGTGGGGTGTCCTATGATGAAGCAGGACACCTGGTGGTGTGTGAGGACATCCCGTCACATTTCTGTGTGTGTCTGTTAGTACTTTGGTTCGGGTAGAATCATAAGGGATATAGAATAAACAAAATACAGACTTGGTGGATTTCTTGTGTTTAAAACATTGTGTTTGGTGGCCATCCCACCTTTGAGGCACCATAGCGCTAGTTCCCTGTCTTAGATATCCTCCAGGGGTGTGTGTTTGGATGTCTTTATACTGAGCCGTTCACTTACGATAATGTTAACAAACTCAGTTTACACAAAGTAAGCTCACAGGTGAATGGAGAACCATCCTTTAAAATAGAAGCAGGACCTAATACCCATGTAGAGCCTCCCCTATACATCTTCTGGCAATAGATACACTTTTTTTCTGTACATTCGCTAAAACTTTAAATAAATGATGCTTTAACAATAAGATTAAGTCAGATACTTTGATGGCGCTTTTCTTCATTAAATTATATTAAAGCACTGATGGACCAGAATCCGTGTCACTCTCCTACTCAACTAGATCAAGTCAAATAAATTATAAAGCAAGCTGTAAAACAAATTAAGCTTTACAATGAAAACATGACAGATAGGATAATAAAACCACAAGGGCTTATTTCAGGTTCACATCCTTAAAGAAGACAAATTGAATAGTTAAATGTCAGTCAATTAATCATATATATCAAGATATAGCATGTAGCTCAGAATAACATGCAAGAAGTAATTAAACAGAACGAGATACAGTTAAGTACTAGTAAATAAATCAGAAATCATAGGTCAGAACAGCGTTGTGATACCTCCTAAAAGGGAAGCGGAAAGAATGAGCCCTCCACCCCTAAGAAGGGGTTTCTTTTATAATGTGTTATACAAGGAAGTTGTACATTTAATACAGTTGTGCAATAGTCATATGCTTTGAACTAGTCGCATTGGAGAAAGCGAACCCTGGAGTTTCATAATAATGGGATATTAGTAAAGATCACCAGTCAAGTTGTCAGACTGTGCCACATAAAGAACAAAGTGTATTCTTCTAAGGACTGGTCCTGGCTTTCAGAATCCCTTCAAAGCTTCATCTCGATTTCAATTAATAATACATTCACAAACCTTTTCTCCTCAGCAAGATGCAGTGAAGCATCATGAACAACTCCTGGCTCAATTAATTTAATCCAAACTTGCTCCTGAAATATTGCCGGTTGAAAACATATTCTTTCACAAGAGGATGTATTATCGTTTCTAACACATTTTGATCGCCTATGTTGTCAGGAGAACTGGCACTTAGTCCCAATGGAATTGGCCGAATAAGTAGTTTGTTAATTGTTTGACAGGGAAATGTAACAGAAGGGACAACCCTCGGGGGGTCTGGCAACTTGGTAAGGAGGTCTCAAAAAGCCAAATGTTTATAAAAAAAATCCAGGCCAAACAAATTAACCATGATGGACGCTCTTATAACCTACGTACGTGATCTGATCCTTACAGATTCCAAATCAAAGAAAAGAAGAAAGCTTCCTATGGAATATTTGTTGCATTCAATGGGTGCCTGCTGTCAGAGAAACCCATGGCCTACAAACACATTTCAAGTAAGCGGAAGTCAGTTGTTGAATATACACTGGCGTCAATATACCTGCTGAACCGATTTATTGACTTTAAGATTGAGCATTGATTGGAGAGCTACACACAGTATTTGAAGCTAAAGCGGTGGCACATTATATCAACAACAATAAAGCGTGGCGCATATAATGGTCCGCATGAGTCGGCGAAAAATTCACTTAGACGATGAAAGCCAAAATTGAGGATCCTCTATTGCATTTTCTGATAACATCAATTACTCAATGGAAACCATAGTAGAGATGGGGACATTTCAAGATTAGTACATAATCCCACCATGTGGTATTCAAATATTCTAAATTTATAGGAGAGGAAACTGCATATGTAAAAGAGTTTCCCAATGATGTAGGAGGTAGAAAAATTGAAATTATCAACCAACTGAAGGAATACAAAAAAGTTTGTAGGAAGCAAAACGGATAGCAAACGAAAAAAACATGGATATTTTTGCATTAAACTTGTACAGGAACCAATACTGCCAAATTTGTGTGTTGGGTCCTGGGAAATAAATTAAGTTAATCCTTTTGGCAAAGCTTCTACATTTGTCCAATTGACAAGAGAGGCAATTGACACAGCCCCTAAAATTTTAGATTCATAGCCCTCTTAGATGTAGAAGCCAATTTCTATATTTGGCTGATTTTAGACCCAGAGGACTGGGTACTCAGGAACAATATGATATGCTGGTGTCAAGCGGATTTTAAAAAAATAGTAGCACATCAGACATATATAATTAGCCTTTCCAACTTGGCAATAACAAAGTGAAAACAGGAAAATCATTGCATGCCTGCTTTATCAATTTTCCAAAAGCATTTGAAAGTATTGATTTAGGTCTTCTTGGGGCTAAACTAATCAAATGGGAAATAATCAACAACATATTAAATGCAATCATTCCATTCCACTGTATTCAAATAATTGGGTGCCACTGAAATTAGACAGAGAAGGAACTCTGGCAAAGGAAACCCAGGTCAATAAAGGTCTACATCAATGGTGCGCGCTTGCTCCACTCCTATTTAATCTATTGGTTTCAGCTATAGAAGCAGCAGTTGCTAATCCTAGAGCATATCCTCTCAGGATCGACCAGCATCAGTTAAAGCTCCTGCGGTTGGGGAAGGATACCGGCATGTGAGACCATACCACCAAAGGGCTCCAACATTCATTAAACAATTTGCACAACTATTATCAGTGTAACAGTCTTGAAATCAACTATGATAAAACACAATAACATTCACTGAGGAAATAGAAAGTTACTAGTAAATGGTGAATAGGGAATAAACAGATTTCAGACACACACACTCATAAATATCTAGGGGTGGGATTTGAATCCATTGGATATTACAAAGGCCATATGCAACTGCTAAAAAAGAGAGAGGCAGGCCTAAGAGTTGCAATAGCCAAAGTGGTATATCACTTAAAAGGTTCAAAAGTGCAACCATTACAAAATGTACTACATGTGATATTTTTGTCATCGCTAGCATACAGTCTGGTTGCCTTTCCACTCAAATTTGACAATTGTATAAACAAGGTTCAGATTTTATTGCATTATTTTTAAACTACCAAATACTGTCAGTCTAGCCCAAATCGGACTAGAGTTCAATCTAAGGGAGCAATAGCTAATCCAAAAATCTACATTACTAACATTTTGGTTCACAGATAAAAAAATATAAGTTGGCAAAGGCACAATGAAGTACCATCTCTCCCAGAAGCTAAGAAAAGCAAAGAGGTCAACATGGGCCTCATGCCCTTCAGACCCCTAAATTGTTAACACCAATGTTGTTACTAAATATAAATTGACAAGTTCTCTTCCTTGATGATTCACTCATTGTTAAGTTATTTTTATTGTCCCCTGAATAATTCAACTGTGAGTTATGTGAATAGAACTCACCCAAAGTGAACTGATCATTTATTGTTGAAAATATCTTTGAACAAATCCCTTGTAGGTGCAATTACCTGCTCGTATCTAACTGCCCAAGCCACCAAGGGTTTATTGGGGTTCCCATTTTTTGTGTTTAGAAAAAAGAAAATTTATACATAGGCAGCAACATAAGACAATTTAAAGTGTCCCTTGTGCATAGCATTAATCATTCTTCAGTCTATTAACCTTGTGAAATAGTGGCCCAAAACTAATTCATAGATAAATCAAATTCAAAATGAAATTTTTAAAAAGCTGGATAGAAGACTGTACTAAGGGTAAATACCACTGCAGTTGAGCAGGTATCATTATCGAAGCAAGAAGAAACCTTGTGGGGCAGCATCAGACCATATTTTATTTGCAATATTCCATTTTTGTATTACAGTTATAGTCGAGGTGATAGCAATTTCAGTAGAGATTTAATAAGTCTGCTCACTGTATCAAGAAACGTGTCCAGTGATGTAACACACAAGGATCAAGTGGACAAGTGGCTAACACCATAGAAAATATTTGGATTGCAAGGATGTTATAGTTAAGGTTTCTATAGGCTGACTTCTTGATTGTTGGCATAGGCTTTTGGTGCTGGGATCCGTTAGTGAAATAGATGGAGTGAACATTATAGTGACAATAGACTGGTTTCAATGGCTTTCCCAAAAGTAATGGCATGTGCCTGTAATGGCGCATACAAGCTGAAAACAATTGAAGAGCATTGTAATGCGCATAGAGTAATTACCATATTTAAGAATACAGGTAATGTGTCCATCTCTCACCTTGGCACTGTCACAAACACAAAAGTCTGTACCACATTCTATCAAAAGGTCACTAGAAGGAGTAATGGGTGGTAATTGTTACACATGGGTAAGGGCTCATTTAAGTAATATTAATATACTTAACATGTTATCGCTCTTCTTTGACTCCATTCATTTTCAGACTTCTTACTATGTGCATATTGATTTACTCATACTTCATCAGTGGTTTGTATTTTTAAATTACATTATGTTCACCAAAAAGGGATGTCATTACAGAAATGATCAAAGTATTCAGGTTGAACTACTCCCTGTTCAACATGGTGGGTAAATTCTCATGCCACCTGCCAAGTTATACTCCTGATAAAGGTTTGTCGGCATATGTGGAGTTGGCAAATTGGTGTTTTGAGCATAGTGGACAATGTAAATTGTTGTGTGCTTTCATACCCGTGACTAGTGGATTTCAGAGGTTTTAGGCATGTGAGGCAGAACCTTAATTAAGATTTTAACTGTGTTTTTTCAGTGAATTTAACTGTCTATTTATGATGGCCTTCAGGCATTCTCAGCGGGGGTTGGCGCAGGGTATATCCTCTGGCCAGGCCATTTCCCAACACACTGCTGGCACCCAAGCCCACTGTGCATAGTCGGGTTGAGGACAGAGTCTGGCCTGCTTCTGGGCCTTCTCCAATCATGCTGCAGACACCAAACCTCCAGTGCGCATGGTCAAGGGTGGTGCTTAGAAGACTAGGCACAGGACCTGCACTCAATCTGCAGAGAACACTGTACAGCCCGTGTTGGGCGCAGACAACATCCTGCTGTCTAAGGAAAGCCAGACACTCATAAGTTTGGTTTTTCTTTTATTGTTTTTTACACTGCCTGATACTCAGAAATCAAAAGTGACTCACAAGTCAGGCACAAAATGGAGGTTGAATTCAGCATCTGAAATGGCCACAAATAACCTCACGATTTGACTCTGATGTACCAGTCTGTTACATTCTTGCATTCGTTCAGTTATGTTTTCTATGTCTATTATTTCTATTGTAGTTGCTGGAGCCTGGAATGGATGATGCGTGCCTGCATCTTACATGCTGGGGTCCAGATTCTGCTTTCAACTGTTTTATCTATCTGGACTTGCTGTGTAACGGACGTGCTGTGCTTCTTCTGCAAAGCTTCAAAATAAATACTTACATTTTTATATTATACATGCTTCTTACTTTTTATACTGGCGACGAGGGACATCCATCATATTTCTGCCACGTTATCTTTGGAGCACAGGAGCAGGAATTTTGAGAATCCACGATTACAAGATTTTAAACTTCATCTCTTACATGAGAAGAGAAGCGGACCGCATTGTATCGATTTTCCGCTTATTCCGGTGAATTTCCTCGAAGTATTAAAAGATTTCCTGCATTTCTTCGTGTTTTCGGCGTTTTGGTGAGTGAACCGAGACTTGTTATATACGTCATTCTGACGCTTGACGCTTCAGCCAATCCGATGTTCCCTTCAGCGTCTGCCCTGCTTTGCCACTCACTGTGTCATTTCGACCAGCGTCTGCTATGCGTCATCACGCATTACGCCAAGCCGCCATTTTGTATCCATGGTAACCGAAGTTACCGAAGAGGAAGAAAACACGAAGCATTTGATTTATGCCCACCGGACAGGCGAAATCGAACTGTTTTTGCACTTAACTTTAAAAATAAGGTACACTTTTACACGCTCTTCTTTTCCTTGCATGTTTCGTTTTAATTAATTCTCACTTGAGAGAATTTTCACCAAAGCGATTTTTTTTCTCGTTTTTCAAGACTTCTTTGCAAACTATTGGTTACTTACTCATTAAGACTATTTGATAAACTACACGCTATATCAACATTACTTTGTACATTTGGAGTTATATACAGTGGAAACTTGAACAGGAGTTCTTTTTATTTTATTGCAAGACTGCCATCTACTGGATGTTTTTAGTAATTATTCTTAACTTTCATTACATTTAAGAGTCATTTTGGACATTATATGGTGATATTATTTTACTTTCTTTTCTTAATTTTCTTAGTTTTATTTATTTAAGTATTCATTTTACATTTAGGATTTATTATATCCTTTAAGATGCAATTTGATCCTCCTTCAAAGTTCTTACAGTCTAAGGGTGATCCCCCTATTCCATGGACAAGTTGGAAAGAGGAATTTTTTACTTATCTCAAGGCAATGGACAGAGAACGCATGTCTGCAGAGAGAAAAAACAACATATTCTTACATTGTCTTGGTTCAGAGGGACAGTTAGTATTTAGAACATTGCCACCTGTTAGGTGGGGTGGTGATAGTAATGTATATGATGAAGCTGTTTCAAGGATTGAAGGGCGATTCAAACCTATTACTAGTGTTGCACTTAATAGATTTAAATTTTATACTAGAGTTCAGGATGAAAAAGAATATTTCGATGATTTTCTTACAGCTTTACGGGCATTATCACTACATTGTAACTTTGGTCTTATGACGGATGAAATGATCAGAGATCAGATCATTGTGCACGTAAAGAGTAAGAAAGTTCAAGAACAGTTGTGGATTTTAGCTTAGAAACAGCTATCAGTACTGCAAAAGCTCTTGAGCAATCAGATAAATGGATAAAATCTTTGGATAAAGCATCTACTTCTAGTACTTCTACCTCTAGTAATGAGGTCAGTGTTGTTAAACCTCATGAGCCGAAGACTGTTTATTATTCCAATAGAAACGATGGAAAGACTAAGCAGTTTTTTTGTTTTAGATGTGGTAATCCTGACCATATTGCTTCTTTTCCGCAGTGTCCAGCTATTAGTAGACAATGCAATAAATGTGGGCGTTCTGGACATTTTTCCAAAATGTGCAAAACTCCTACAAAGCCCTTCCAAGACACTAAAAAATCTTCGTTTTCTACTTCTAAACGTCCTGGTGGTAATGTTTCATATGTTAATGATGAAGCATGTAATGATCCTGATATTAAGGAGTTTGGTATTGTTGTTTCTGTACAAGAGTCATTTGATATTTCACAAGCTGATACTTAATCATCTCCTAAAAGTTTAGTTAACATTTTAGGAAAGGTATTAGAGCTTATGGTGGACTCTTGTTCTCCATGGACCATTATCACTCAAGAATATTGTATAGAATCGTTTGGAGATCTAGTAGATATCAATGCGTTGTCTAAACCTGATATCAGTGCTTACAATTTCGAAGGATCAAAAATCAATTTTATTGGTTTTAAGGAAGTTCTACTTACTATCAAGAGTAATTCTGCTATGGTTAAATTATATGTTGCATGGAAAGGTGTGAATGTGTTGGGATGGAGGGATCAAGCAAAATTAGGAGTTACGCTGAACCCTAGGTTAAAAGATCCGGTGTCAGTCCTTGAAATATCTAATGGAGAGTCTAGTGAGTTACCTGAGTTCACAGAAATTTCTCGTGCTTTTCCAAATGTGTTTTCTGATAAGTTGGGTAAGTTGAATGGGTTTAGTCACAGAATAAAAGTTAAGCCCAATTCTGTTCCTGTTAAACAAAAGCTAAGGGGAGTTCCTATTAGTATTAGGAATGAGCTTAGAGATATGTTGGATACCATGGTGAAGGAAAATATAATTGAGGAAGTGGAATCATCAGAGTGGGTTTCTCCCATTGTTTTAGCCATTAAACCTGACAAAAGTATTAGGTTATGTGTGGATTTGAGAGCACTTAATAAGAGTTTAGTTACTGACTGTCACCCACTTCCTAACATTAATGAAATGCTGTGTATGTTGGATGGTGCATGTGTGTTTTCGACGTTAGATCTTAGGTCTGCGTATCACCAGATCGAGCTCACTGAAGACTCTAAACAATTCACAGCATTTATCATCCCTCATGGGTTATTTCAGTTCAAGAGAATGCCATTTGGTTTGGCTTCAGCTGCTTCAGTTTTTCAAAGGGCCATGTATCACATCTTTAAAGATCTAGGGTCATTCGTCAAGTGTTTTCAAGACGATATACTTGTTTTTTCTAAGAATAACTATGAACATCATTCTCACCTTAAAGAAGTTTGCTCTAAATTAGAACAATATGGTCTGACAATTAAGGCCAGCAAGTGTAAATTTTTCTGTAAATCTGTTGAGTATTTGGGACACACTCTTTCCGGAGAAGGAGTTGTACCAAAGAAAAATCTTGTGGATGCTATTATGAAAGCGCCAGCTCCTGATAATAAGGAACAATTGCTCTCGTTTGCTGGGTTATGTGAGTATTATTGCAAATGTATTCAAAATTTTGCTAACAAGATGGAACCGCTGAGAGAGTTGACCAGGAGTTCTGCTAAATTTGTTTGAACGGACAAGCAAGACATTGCTTTTAAGCAAATCAAGAGTGAGATTGTCAATGCTCCCACACTAAAATCATTCTGTATTAATAAGAAATGCATTGTTACTGTGGATGCCAGTTTATATGGGATTGGAGGTGTTCTGAGTCAGTGTTCGGGTAAGGATGAGTGGTGTGTGGCATTTGCTTCAAGAACTTTATCTCCCACAGAAAGAAGGTACTCGGTTATTGAAAAGGAGCTGCTAGCCTGTATTTGGGCTGTGGAGCATTTTAGAAATTATGTGTGGGGAAATAGGTTCATTTTGAGAACAGACCACAAACCGTTAGTAGGGATTTTGTCCCCTGGGGGTGGATGGAACTCTACAGCACGGATAGCTCGTTTATCTTCACGGCTTCAGGAATATGATTTTGAAATTGTGTATGTACCGGGAAAGAGCAATGTCACAGCAGATTTTCTCTCCAGGTTACCCTGTAGTGTTGAAAAGGTTCCTACTATAGATCTCAATGTTGATGTTGTTGCTTCTATTGGTGATTGCATTTCTCAAGAGTTTTTAACGTTAAGTGAAGAAGAGTGGTTTAAGGAAATGGAAAAAGATGCTGTATGCCAACAGATTTTTGACTACGTAAAAGTAGGATGGCCAAACAGTAGGTGCACTTCTGCTGAATTAGCCTCTCTTTGTCAGGTTGCTTCTGAAATTGAAGAATTTGGTGGTTTTTTGTTTAAGACTGGTAAGTTAATCCCTCCTTCTTCTTTACAAGAGAAGATTTTGTTGCTGGCTCACCAAGGTCATATTGGTATGTCATCTATGAAACGTTTGATTAGAGAAAAATTTTGGTGGCCTGGGATTGATAAGATGGTTGACAGAATGGTGAGGGAATGTTCACAGCGATAAAATGCTTCATTTATCTTCTGCTCCTCTTAAGCCTGTGGCTTGGCCTAACTTTCCTTGGCAGAAAGTGGCTTTCAACATCTCTGGTCCTTTTAGACATTTGCCATTAAATGCTCGTTTTGCTTTGGTTTTGATTGATTACCATTCGAAATGGCCCAAAGTAAAGTTTGTTAGTAATGCCTCTTCACAGGTTATTATGCTTTTCTTGAAAGAGATTTTTGCTGGGGAAGGTTTTCCAGAGATTTTTGTCTCGGATAATGGTACGCAGCTTGTTTCTTCTGATATTGAAGAGTTCCTTAAGAGTTGTGGTATTAAACATCATGCTGTCTCCTTATATGAGGCTAGGGAAAATGGTCAGGTTGAACGTTTCAACCGAGTTCTTAAGGATTGTATTAGTGGTATAAGTTCTTCTGATGATAATTGGTTGGATGTTATCAGGAAAAGGTTGTGGATCTATCGCATCACACCTCACTCTGTTACTGGTGTGAGTCCTTTCAAACTTCTGAAAGGAAGGGAACCTACTTCTGTCATTTGTCCTTGGTGGGTTAAGAAGTTAAACAAGAATGATTCTAAAGTTGATCTTGAGAGCGTTGCTAAATGTGTTGAAGATAAGCAACAGAGTATGAAGGTGTTGTTTGATTCAAAAATGAATGTCAAAATTCATGATTTTGTGGTGGGAGAATGGGTGAGGATTAAAAAACCTGGTTTTCTGGTTAAAGGGTTTTCTAGATTCTTTCCTCCCATTAAAGTGGTTAAAGTTTTCAAAAACAGTGTTGTCACTCAAGATGGAAGAGTTTGGAATGTTCGTAGGGTGGCCAAATGTCCCGGTTCTTTTAACTCACTTCCTTCTCAGACGCCTTGTCTGAATAACAATCCAGGCATGTTGATGCGTAATGTTAATATGTGTCCTCAAGGTTCACCTCATAAAGATTTGTCAATTGCATCTAGAGTTAAAACTGATGTTAGACCCAAAAGAATGCCTAGTAGGTACCTGTGTTAATTTCTTTTCTTTAGGGATAAGATGTGTTACATTCCTGCATTTGTTCAGTTATGTTTTCTATGTCTATTATTTCTATTGTAGTTGCTGGAGCCTGGAATGTTTGTTGCGTGCCTGCATCTTACATGCTGGGTTCCAGATTCTGCCTTCAACTGTTTTATCTATCTGGACTTGCTGTGTAACGGACGTGCTGTGCTTCTTCTGCAATGCTTCAAAATAAATACTTACATTTTTATATTATACATGCTTCTTACTTTTTATACAGTCACATCGTTATCAAAGCTTTTTTCGCTGGAGAGCTTAGCATTTTCCACATGTCTTGGTTTTTGTGAACACTGACCTTTGAGGGTGGCACCCCAACGACTGTGAGAGTTTTTTCCACAGCACAATTTCAGGATAGTAGAAAAAAAAGTAAACACCTATCTAACAAATCAAATCATGTAAAAAATTAAAAAATGTAATTGACAGGATTTGTGAATCATGACTGACATGTTAAAACAACAGAGATATTCAAAAGTGTTCGGCAACTTTTGTAAATGCTAATATCTCATACACTTGTGAAAAGATTAACACCAAACCCCCAAAAGCCCACTTTCTGAGTAAAGTCATACTTTCATGCTAAGTTTGGTATAAATCCATTGAGCCAATCCAGTTGTACCCATAAGCAAAATGTCCTATGGGAAAAATTTTTTTTAACCCACTTACCTTTTTTAACTCTGCACAGATCTTCATGAAACATGGCATGCAGTAACTTATCTGCATAAATTAGTAGAGTTTTATAATTAGAGATTATCCTGCACTCAAAAGTAATACATGTAAACAAAGTTGGATGAAGTTTACACATGGACAGAGACATACGCATAATGCCGGGTTTTCAGAAACCCTAATGTGTCTTCTTCAGAAGGTTTGACCATGGACAACGACATAGCACCTTTCCGTATACCTGTCTCTCAGTTGGCACCAAGCAGAAAAATCGGCCACTTCTACCATGGAAGCCTCAACCTCCAGCCATGCGTCAAACCGTTATCCAGCTTTAGACAGTTTCAAGCAGAGCAAACACACAAGACTCGCAGAGGACAAGGAAACAACAAGCGAGAAGAGACAAACACTGAGGAGTCAGACAAAGACTTAGTAATCGATATTTCTTCTATACAGCTATCTAAATTTGTGAGGTCAGTGCTAAACAAAAGAACTTCATTTGTCCCTACTTACCACACAAATTCTTTGGAGAGTGAAATGCCACTATTTAAATGTATGCAGAAATTATGTCTATGTTTTTTTTCCCCACATTTTACCTCCCCCAGAAGCTTTTTACAATTAACTAGAATATCAGGAATTCAAACCCAAAAGCTCATTTATGGCTCTAAATTCACACAAATTTCTCGATGCATTTGAAGTTCTAGTAAAAAAGGATTTACAACAACTACATTTGTCACTCTGCACGCCAAAGAAACATTACACAAGTGGAACAGAAGGTGGTAAACAAGGCCAACATGAATCAGGACATCATGTTCAATCAGCAGATAAAGGAGGGGCTCTGATTGTCAAGGACAAAGCTTATTATGATCACACGGTATCCGCACATGATGAATCAATATACATATATTCCTTTGGAAAATGACCCCACAATAGCATTTGTGAAGACAATGGTTATTCTCTTGGACAAGGCTTTGGAGCTAGGATGTATTACAGAGAATACTCGCAAATCCTTACTGACAGATCACCCTGAGAGACCACAATTGTATAAGTCACCCAAAATGCACAGAAATGCATTAAATCCACCATGCAGACCCATCGTTTCGGGATGCGTCTCAGGGCACAAACCCATTGAACAATATCTAGACAATGTTCTTCAACCTTTGGTACAATTATGGAAATCTTATATCCGTGATACCACAGATTGTCTGAATCGTCTCATGAAACTGAAGAACATAGCTCATAAAAATATTTGGGTGTGCATAATTGACGTAGTAAACATCCATTCCTCATGAAAAGGGTCAGGAAGCGGTTGAATGGATGTTACTCAGAAATGAAGGGCTTAAATTCAACAAGATATTTTTGCTTGAACTGTTGCATTTTATTTTATTCCATAGCTACTTCTCCTGGAATAATACATTTTTTTCTACAAATGACAGGAACACCCATGGGTTTTTCTGGAGCACCCTTGTATGCAAATATCTTTATAGCAAAATTTAAGCAGCAATTTGTGTATGAGAAGGAAGCATGGACAGATAATCTTCTGACATCCATAAGATTCATTGATGACCGTGTTAACCTGGAAAGGTACACAAAATCAATTGGAGGACAACATTTATTTTCATTACAGTAGTTATCCCTTAGACACCTCCTCTCTAAATCTCGGGGAACAGCATGCCTTTCTGCCCCCCCCCCCTTACATAGCTCTTTTACTTCATTTCCACAACACCTCAAATTTTCACAGTAAACAGTAGCAGAAACTATTTAATTTCTAGCATTCCAACAGCCAGCCAATCAAAAGACCTGGGACCTTTACTACCTTCAGGCTGGAAATGTTTAGTAAAGACTTCTTATTTAGGACCTGATATGACCCCATGGGGAGAGTTAGTTACTCCATCCCCATGCTGACAGACCGGCTGACAAATTTATAATTGACTGCCAAGCAGGCGGTCATGTGTAAAGGAATTGGCAGGTACCGTCGTCACAGTGTGACTTTTTTTTTTTAAATGAAAAAGATTATGCTTCTCTTGCAATGAGAGTCTTCTCCCAATGGCAGGGGGGACATTATTGAGATTTTACTGTTATTTGCCACGAGGTAACTCTGTCTCCATACCCTATCCACCAATATATAAATCCAGGCATAGTTATGGCTAGTGATGGCTTTTACTAATCCCAAAAGAGTTTACAAAACATACACAGAGAAAGGTGCAAAAGGTCAGCCCCCAGTCCTTAGACTTTGGATTGGTGAGTAACATTCAAATTTTGATCAACCCAGGTTCATCAGTCATTGGATTACTGCAAATGTCAGTCATGGCATACAGGAGTTTCCCCTTCACCAGTGTAGTCATTCCACTAGAAAAGTTGCTATGTGAGTCTGCATAGGGTAGAAGTTCTCATTTTCTTCATCCATCTGTTTTAATCGTGAAGTGGGAGCACTACAAGGCCAAGTCCTCTGAAGAGGCAAGAGTGTGGTAAGCATGGTTGCAGAATTGTTGCCAGCTGCCACTGGGTTGGAGGGCAAAGCGATCCTCCTGCCCCCCCTGAGGTGTCCATTAGTAATGCAGCACTTAGGCACCAGAGTTTTCCTCCTCTGCTAAGGAGCACTGTAGCAAGCGAAAGCATCTGTTCAATTAGGTGCATAGCATAATCTCTGAGGCATATTTCAAAAGGTGATAAAGGCATAGAGCAATCATAATTTTCATAACCAAACACTGGGCAGGAATTTACAGACTTAGGTCTCAGATTGCAAATTGGCAGCTACAATGGACATGACGAAATATGACAAAAATATCTACCGGCCTCTTCCAGCAGCTGTAGGGGTGGAAGGATCCTCTGTCTGTGCGGTGACCTTCACCCTCTGACCCCGGACGTCTCCCCCGGTCTCGGATTGCCATCTTCACCGTCCCAGGCCGAGGGGGAGAGGGCTCTGAGCAGGTGTCTGCACAGAAAGCTTCGTGATATTCTTTCCCCCATTCCATGTGGCTCTCTTCCTTCGTGTTCTGTCCTGGTGCGGTTTGGTCTCTCACGTACGGGTGGCCCGTCTTGTTGAGCTTTGCCATTGACCCATTGCCTTCATGTCTGTCCCCCTCAGATATCAAATTAAGAAATTCGATTCATATTGGATCTCAACAGAATATCACTATTTTGACATTGCGCATAAAAAGAAACAAACCATCACAATTGAGGCGCTTTGCGCCTGAAAGACCACAAGGAGTACATGAGAATACCCTTAAGAGAACATGCTGAATGATTGATGAGGTCTTCTGTGGGTGCTTCTGGACTTGTGCTTCTGCCCCAGCTGTCTGGAGTAATATTGCCCCTCTATTAACCACAAATATTGGATCAATAGAGAGCAGATCATGATTGAACTCTAAATAAGAAAAAGGGTAATGAAGAAAATAGACTAATACTGGAAACCTAATTCATATTCAAGAAGAATCAGAAGTGACGGATGCCAGACAGAAATTAGAAAAAGAACAACACAGCAGGAGGCAGACTATCTAGTATCTGAACAGACAAATCTTGAATGAAACATCAAACTGTATCCAGTGGCTTTAAAAGGCTGAGGACAAGCTTGTCACCGGACCCATAACATCCACACAACATAAAATCTCAGCAACAGCACTAGGATGGTTCATCCAGTGATATAAGACCCCTGATAACACAATTCATCTGATAACAACCTAGTCCATCATAAACTCTGTTTTGGCTGTGCCATACGCTGCAGAAAAAGAGAAAAGGTGTTAAAAACATGAATCTTGAAAAACGCAGCTGAAGCATCAAACAAAGAAGAGGTTGGTTATTTATAAATTATACTACTATCCTGGCACATCAGACATGGCAATGAAGATCATTCTTTGTTTGCATGTTACACATTTTAGTAGATAAGCATTGAGGTTTATTTTTTGCTCACATATTTGAAAAAGCTTAACGCATTTTGAAGACCAGTATCCCAATTGAAAAAAACACACATTTGTGATCAGTCTGGCAATAATTCTAGCAACCTTACAAAACTACTGTCAAGGAAGACGCTTCATGGAGTGAATCAGCGGCAGGGCTAACTACAAGCCCCAGTGTCCAGCGGGGCAGGGAGAGCGAGCCAGAGCCCCTCCTTCACCGGCAGCACTACATCAGCAGCTCACGCCTCCCGCTTTGCGGGTGACGCTTCGTGGAGTGAACCAGCGGCAGGGCTAACTACAAGCCCCAGTGTCCAGCGGGGCAGGGAGAGGGAGCGAGAGCCCCTCCTTCACCGGCAGCACTGCATCAGCAGCTCGCGCCTCCAGCTTCGTGGAACACGCGCGGGCGAAGCCCGGGCCAATGGCGGGCCCGTCCAAGCCTGTCACAGCCAGGGCAGGACCATACCCCTTTTGTTTGCTTTCGAACACTCAGTGGGGTGAACAGCATGAACCTGTGACCATCTCTCAAGGTACTGTTGATCGTTACAAGAACTGAGGAACTGATATACTGACCCCCTTGACTCTTTAATATGGGTAAAAGAAAAGCTATGGAGGGGGCAGAGGTGAGTCCAGGTCTGAATATTGCACAGGGCCCTAGGAAAGCTAAGAAAGTCAAGAAAAATAACAAGAGGTCGTCCAAACTTGATGTCATGGACCGCATATAATCGCTTGTCGATGACTGCGGAAATATATTGCTTGGAGACCCTGTTGCAAATTTAGAAACTAGCAAATCGCCGGAGGCTGCATCTGGCATATGCTCCCAACCATCTAATGTCCATATACCTCAGATGTTTTGTAAATCATCCCGCCCGAATATTCCCATTGGCACAAAGGAACAAACTCCAAAAGATCCCTGCCCCATCCCAGGTACCTCTCTGTCCTCTCAAACATCCTCTCTGCCCTCAAAACAGTCTAGACTAGGACATTTGGAGCCCACTATCATAATCTGCTCCAATCATTTTTCTCCACTGTCTATTGATCCGGTTTCTCCCGATGTTCCATCATTCCAGGGTCTAGCAGAAGCTCAAACTGAGGGACAAGTGGTGGGTGGAGCAGAGTCAAGCGCTAGGACTGCGACCCTAATATCAATCATAAATACTCTAACCACAGAGATGAAGGACTTAAAAGCTTTAGTCACAGACCTGAGAGCCTCAGTGGAAGCCCTAGTAACATACCATATACCTGGTGACCCGATACCCGCATACCAGTCCTCAAACCCCCTGTTGAGGAAGTTAGATCAAGTAGGCAGAGTACATCCTGCAAACACTCAAGTAGCACAAAAAACATCAATACACAAACTAGTACCACCTAGGGAGACCGTGATATTGGATCAGTCCAGGAAGCGAACTAGCGTTTCACCTGGACCCATTCACACCAAAATAGCCCCTTTACCATCCCAGTTGCCTCCACGTAATCTACCAGTGTCCGGCTTACAACCCCTTGGACATTCACCACGCCCACTGCTCCCAAAACTGACTGTTTTCATGGTCAATGTTGCTAAGCTTGAGGGACGCGAGCATGGGGACTCATTAAGGAATAAGTTCATTCACTGGATTCGACAGGTTAGAGGGAGCCGCTCGATAATAAGAGAGGACATTGTTAAAGCAACAAGGCACTCTCTTCGCACCAATGACTAGATACTGTCGAGCTCACACTGACATCCCCCCATTTGGCTGATGGCCTATTGGCTTTGGAGTACAGGTCTTGTGCTCCTGGTACCTTAGGTATCCAATTTAGATCTTTCCCACTGCCTTTAAGTACAATGAGGAGGGTTGAGGATCCAAAGCTATCCAGAGGCTCACAATTAGGCGATAACGACTGACTAGCAGTAATCCCCCAAACACCAACTATGCACACATATGATCCTGAAAAGTTCTTATCGATAACCCTTCTATTGACATCATTGCCCCACAGAGCGCACATAACCAGGCCATGTCTCTTACATCAGAATCCATTTACCCACCCGAAATGGCTTCTTACCCGAGGCACACAGTCGCAAGCCCCTCCCTGGTAGAGCCTCCTCCAGACTCGAAAAGCACCCAGCCTGAACCAGCTAGCAAATTGGGGGATTTCAAATCGGCTGGCCCAAGTTTGAAGATCCTTAGTTGGAATATAGCTGGTCTCCCAAAGAAATTATCTCTGCCAGACTGGAATAGCTTTATTGAAGGCTACACTACTTGAATCTTCCAAGAAACATGGAGTGTGGTGCCCCATCACAAAATTGGATTTGTGTCCTACTGCGTTCCAGCAGTGCCTTCACCAACAGCGAAGGGGCGCCCCTCTGGTGGCCTTTTAGTATGGATTAGTATCTCCCTAGATTGAAAATTGAAACAGATCCAATGCATTTACCCCGATATTTTAACACCTTCCATGCTCATGACGAGCTCAGCTCGTCATGCAGTACACTGCTCGTGTGCTCATGACGAGCTGGGATTCAAGTGAGTGCAGCATCCAAGATGAATCACCGTAGCATTGAAGGTGTTAAGACTAACCATCAGGGAAAACCAAAGAGGCAGAACCTTGGAAATCTTTAAGATTATGTCCGAGGAACAAAAGGAGGCGCACAATCCCCGATAGTTACATCTCTGGAATCAGAACTTTCTAAATGCCCTCACGATTCGCACATCCTGGTTGCGGGAGACTTCAACTGTACTTTTGAACCTCTCGCCGCCGAGGATGTGCTTAACACCAATGAAGATGATGCGAACAGGGGAATTCCCCTGCTGACCATCCCCCCTATAAAAAGGTGGACCCAACTGGCTGTTCAGCTGAACTCCTTAGCAGCTGAACACGGTCTGAGGGCAACAAATGGTAGGACATTGTCTGATCCCAAAGGGGCACACACCTACAATAGGGTAGGTCACTTCTCTCGGATTGACTATATTTTACTAAACCATGAACTTTGGCGACATTTGATGGATATGGTGATAACACCGACCGTTGATAGCGACCACAATCCACTTTGTTTAACCCTGAAATCTTTGTGGTCGCCTAAATCCGGACCTATAGACACAGCAAATGTAATGTCAACAATGGAAGTGATTCCTTCTAATTGTGGTAGGCACCTGAAATGGCACAAAATCGTTATTGACGAAAAGAAAGTACACGGCATTGGAGAGGCCCTGACAGAGGCCCTAAGTGAAATGGGTGAGGCCCCCATAGATCAAGATGCTCCCGAAAGGGTGCCCAAAATTTACGAAAAAAACTATTAGTACTCTGGGAAAGTTCTTTTGTATAAACACCGAGGAGGGCAGTGCGCAGCACGCAAGAAGCCCAATGTTAATGATAGGTGGTATACGAAAAACTGTAGAAGGAAAAAAATGGTATACACCTGTTACAACGCATTTGTTACAACGCACTACTGTTACAACGCGACTTTTACAACGCATACCATTACAACGCATTGCGCTGGGGGGCGCTCTAGGATAGGGAATAAGTATAATTTACTATCCAACACCTTCCCTAGGGTCCACGGGGACTGGAGTTAGAATAGTAAATTATACTTACCACTATCCAGCACCTCAAAGCGCTATGCGTTGTAATGGTATGCGTTGTAATGGTCGCGTTGTAACAGTAGGTAGTTGTAATAGTATGCGTTGTAACATGGTACATCCGAAAAAAATGCATTGGTTGAGGCTGTTAAAAGCAAATCCCTCCCCACGATTCAGTCAGCAAGAAAGGACTATAAGGTGGCCATGTCTAATGCCAAGAAAGAGTGGGAAGAGCAGTACTGGCAAGCTCTGAAGGCGGCCAGCACCGAGAAGGTTAATTACTAGCAATATTACAAGCAAACCTGGTATGATCATTTTCTAAAGCTTTACTCCACCCCAGTGGAAGCCCAGAGTAAAGCTCCAGCCATTGACTTTAGTGCAAACTCGGGGGAATCCAGTAGATACCCCTTCCCTGAACTGGAAGTGAAAACTGCCATCAGGCGCATAGTGCCGGCTAAGGCAGCAGGCCCGGACGGCATCCCCGGGGATCTTCTTCGGACTGATACGGCTAAATGGGCAAAGTTTATTACCATCTTAATTAATGCCATCGACAACAGCTCTCCGATTCCAGATTCCTTTTTTTTTTTTTTTAAAGTTTTTTATTACAAGCCGTAGAAAAAGACAATACAATGGTACATTAAATTTCTTCATAATTAGACGCACATTAGCCAAAAATGTATAAAATCCAAGAGACAACCCTAGACAATAGAATACCACAGTAAAAATAATACATATTTTAAGATTATCCAATCAATAAACAACTAGTGATAAAAAGGCAACATCAAGAATAATATTGCTATTATTATACTGAACATAGAGTGCAAATACAAAGAGTAGAACGACCAACGCTTGAAGGTGTTATTATGTGCAACATGTAGCCTTAATAAAGTTACTAATGCATTAAAGTGCCAATATATAATTACACAAAGTATTTCGTTCGTAAAGTGCTACTGCAAAAATAGAAAAACCGGCACTTGACAGTGCTAATGTTGTTGTGTGAAAAAAAAAAGAATTTCTTTTTTTTTTTCTCTCTTCCTTCTCAGCCTGTATAAAGTGACTAGTGCAATAAAGTACTGATATATAGAAACAGAACTGATAACATGATAAAAGTACTTAGCAATTAAATATAGCATAGCATACGAATACTTATATTTCCTCAGATATAAATGTAATGCCGTCTTTCAATTAGCTAGGATATAACAATCACCTTCCTTTTAATAGTTCAAGCTGGTCAAGATATTTCCAATTCCTTTCGAATCTTGCAGTTGCACCCACTCTACCTGCATAGGCTCTCTCAAAATTATAAGTTCTCTTCATTTTATTAACCCACTTAACATGGCAAGGACACACCGTGGATTTCCAATTTTGCAGAATCAGAGACTTTGCTACGACAGAGGAAATAAAGATAAACACTTCTTCTGATTCATTGAACTTGCTCCTGTCTTTACTAATGCCAAAAAGGGCAACTTCCACTTCTGGAGGAAGAATTTTCCCTATTGTCATCTCCAGATCTGTGAAAATCTCCCTCCAGAAGGGTTCTAACTTTGGGCATGAGAAGAAAATGTGATGCCAGCCACCCTGTCCCCTAGTTTTGCATCTAAAACATTTATTTTCGTATTCGGGGAACATTCTTTGAAGAGCTTCCGGGGTATAATATGCCAACCAACGACAAAGAAAAGACATCCTCTTATAATTGGCTGCTCGGAGTGCCTTATTTCCCAAGTAGCTTATTGTCTCCCAATCTTTGTCAGACACCACACACTGTATTGTGAGACTTATTTTCTCCAGATGGTTGCCTATTATATTGGTTGAACCCGGAAGAGGTAACTTTTTATACCAGAATCCAATACCCTTATGTTTCTCCCCATATAACGCTGTTAACAAAGCATTAGGTGTTCTATCAAGATTTCCTATAACTTTTTTTATAAAATAACTCAATTGTAAATATTGAAAAAACATGAGCCGATTTGGATGCCTTCTGTCTCTGACCATTTGCCAGCTAATTAACGTATTTTGCGTGAGAAGATGCCTTATTTCACAAAATCCGGCCAATTCCCATTCTGACAAATGGTTTGAAGAGATCTTAAGACCCATTTTAGTACATTCCGAAAGTTTCAAATAGATGGATCCATCTGGGCCATGTTTTTCAAATAAAAGCCGTAATCTTGATGAATACCCCACCAGTGTCTTATATCGTGTTCTCTTTGGAAGTTTTGCCGTTTTTAAGAAAATAGAAATTTGAGAACCTGATTCCTCAAGCATTCTATTAAAAAAAAAATTGTCTCTTGTCTGTCTAGCCTTTAATAATCCTGACATTATATCAAAAAAAGCTGCCTCGTAGTATGTATAAAAATGGGGAAGAGCAAGTCCACCTTGGTTAACTGGATGTTGAATTACCGCAAGTTTGACTCTATTGGCCTTTTTATTCAAAATAAATCTTCTTATCATGGAATCTAGTTCATTAAAAAAGGCCAAATTAACTTTAATTGGGATATTACTAAACAAAAATAAAAGCAGAGGTAATATGTTCATCTTTATCAATGCCACTCTGCCAATCAATGATAGGGGCAGTATATCCCAATGTTCTAAAAGGCTCTTGATTTTATTCATAGTTCTTACGTAATTCAATTGAAAAAGTTCTTGATACTCTCTGGTCACGTAAATCCCTAGATATCTTATTGGGTCTCTTTTTTCAGCTTGAGACTGTAAATCTGACGGAAGGAAGTCTAAATCAGTATTCAGAATAAGAACCTCAGTTTTCTTTTCGTTGATTTTGTAACCCCCTACCTGCTCATATTTCTGTAGCTCTTTCATAAGGTGTTCTATATTTTCTTTATCGGGAGCCATATAAAGAATAATGTCGTCTGCGAATAATTTTAACTTCGACATTCCGGCAATTGGGGCAGATATTGCGTTATTATTTCTTATTTTTATTACCAGGGGTTCGATAAAAAAGGTAAAAAGCAGGGGAGATAAAGGGCAACCTTGCCTTGTGCCTCATTTTATTCTAATCTTCCCTGCTTGCTTGGCGTTTATTATCACCTGGGCAGATGCCCCCTCATAAATATTTTGTAGCATATTAATAATAGGGGCGGGGAATCCAAAATAGCTCAAGGAAAAAAATAACGTTGACCAGTTAACTAGATCAAATGCTTTTTCCGCATCGATCATAAGAATGCATGCAGAAATAGAATTAAGATTAAAATAATCTAGTGCCTGCAATAAATATTCTGTATTAGCAGCCATATAGCGTCCAGCTATGAAACCCGTTTGATCTTGATGTATCACCTCCTGGGTGGCCAATACGCATCTTTGAGCCCAAATTTTCATAAAGACCTTATAGTCAGAGTTTAAAAGACTAATTGGTCTATAGGAATTTACGTCCTCCGGGTTCTTGCCTTTCTTAACAAAACTAATAATTGTGGACTCTTTAAACTCTGAGGGGACCCTACCACCTCGTCTGATATAATTAAATAAATGTTTCAAGGGATCCTCCAGTTCCTTCAGAAAAACCTTATAAAATTCAATTGGGAATCCATCAATCCCTGAAGCCTATGCTCCCGCTGTGGCTTTTATACTATTTTGAATTTCCAAATAACTTATATCGCCGCCTCTTTGATTAGATCGAGATTTAGAAATTTTGGGGATATTTAAGTTGTCGAAATATTCCCTGATTAAATTTTCTTCAACTTGGATATCAGTAGAGTATATTCTCTCATAATGATCAAGGAATATTTTCGCGATTTCCTCACTTCTAGTATCTATCTTGCCTGATGGATCTTGAATTTTTAAGATGATGGAAGATTCTTGTTTTTTCCTAATCGAATTTGCCAACAGCTTGCCCATGAGTTGACTATCTTCATATAGCTTTTGTTGGAAGACTTTTGAGCTATTTATCTCTTCCAAAATGAAGAAGTCCCTAAGTAATACTTTAGCTTGTTCCCAGTTGTTTGGTTTTTGATTAAGTTTCAAGGCATACTCATTTTCTGCGGCATCCTGGAGGGCAGATATTTTTCTTTTTCGTTCGTTTGCTTTGTTAGAAGAAAAGACTATAATTTGCCCCCTAGCTGCTGCTTTGAATGCCTCCCATACTGCGAAGGGCTCTGCTGAGTCCTTATTTACTAGAAAAAATTCCCTTATCCATACTTTAAAACCCTCAACCCATATCATATTCTGTAGAATGGTGCGATCCAGCTGCCACCTAGGTCGCACCCCTACCGTGCCCTCCAATATTAATTCAACCTCAATCCCCCCATGATCTGAGAATGGATTGCAGCCTATCAATGCGTTGGAAATTTGGAGCGATCTTGAGGATAAAAAGAAGTCTATTCTAGAGGCTGTGTGAAACCTATTGGAATAGCACGTGTAAGATTCTAGGTTGGGATTTAGGGAGCGCCATGAGTCCCGCAATTGATATTCTGACATAAAAGCCTCTAATACCCCTTTTGTTTTTGGTTTTAGTTGTTTCTTATTCTTATTAGAGGTGTCCTTTTTTAAATCCTGAATATAATTAAAATCACCTCCTACTATAATTTGTCCAGCAGTACTCCTTAGAATTTCACTAATTTCAGTCAGGGCCGAGGTGTCATCAAAAATTGGGCCATAATAGTTAGCAAAATTGTATACCTTTCCCAACAATTTCGCTGCCACCCAAAGCCATCTCCCTTTTGTAGAATCTCCCAGGGTAAATTTCTTGAGAAATAAATAGCTACACCCCTCTGGGCAACACCAGCAGAGGAAAAGAACCCATGGGAGAAATATCTAGGAAGAAACAACTTTGGGGAGTTTGATTTCAAGTGCGTCTCCTGGAGGAAAACTACGTGAGGTTTAATAGCGATTGCCATTTCAAAAGTGCTCCATATTTCTGTTTATTTAACAGTCCATTCGCGTTAATGGACAGGATATTACATAAGTCAATTGTCATTGTTAAGGCTATGAGATTCTAAACTCCTTCTGTACCAACCAAAGATAAGAATAGAAAACCTACTTCTCTTGTATTTTTTACTGCATTCACCCCCCCCCCCACCAAGAACCCCCCCATGGATGCGGGACCCCCCTTCCTGACCACGCAGCCCACATCCCAGCCTTTCTTCCACTTCGGGTGTCTTCTTATTACACCCCGGTGTGTCCTGGTGTGATCCTGGACCCAGGAACCCCCGCCTATTTTAAAACTCTCATTATTTTAATTCCTCATATTCAACATTCAACATTCAATATAGCCAAGCCACAGAGCCTAGGCCCTTGTTGAAATTTCATCAAGAAGGGTCTGTGCCTCTTCTAGATCAGTAAATAGAAAAAATGTTCCTTTGACAAGAACTTTCAACTTTGATTGCTGTGCAATAGAGGCCTGGGCTCCATTAGCCTTGAATAACTGCAGCAACTTTACAAACTCTTTTCTTCTCTTAGCCGCAGTTGCTGTCATATCTGAGAAAATCCTGCATTTTGTAGTTTCAGAAACAAAAAACTGGCGTTGTTGATATGCTTGGAAAGTATCCGTTCCTTATTTCTAAAATCCGCAAAATTTAATAGAATAGTTCTAGGAAATGGAGAATTCGCAAAGCGCTGAGCCGGAACTCTGTGGGCTCTTGTTATTGTCAAGTCTCCTTCAAAATCTGGCAGAACTACTTTCTGAATAAAAGATTCCTGAAAAGGAGCCGAAGTCGTTCCCATTTTTAAAAAGGGGGCTAGGGACGACCCCGCTAATTACCATCCTATAAGCCTGATTGATTCAGTCCAAAAGGTTGTCGGGAGGGTGGTGCCGGAAAGGATCTTAGAATGGGCTGACGAAAATAAGGTCCTCTCTGACTATCAAGCAGGCTTTAGGGCGGGCACTGGGACTATTGAGCAGGTCTTTAGACTGCTTCTTCTTTACTGGAAGGTGGTCCGTATAGGCAAGGGCAGTCTTTATCTCGCATTCATCGACCTAAAGACAGCCTTTGACCTGGTCCCTCGGGAGCGCCTATGGCGGGTATTAGCTGAGCAGGGGGTTCCAATGAACATCCTAGATATACTAGTGCGGCTCCACGAAGGCAACTTTGCCCAAGTGAGATGGGGTTCCCAAGGGAAGAAAACCGCCAGGATTCCAGTAAATAGGGGTGTCCGCCAAGGCTGCGTTCTAGCCCCCATACTATTCTCGTTGTACGTGAATGGGGTGGTCGAACACTTACAGGGTGTACCATCTGACGCTCCAGCCTTGGCGGGCGAAAAAACTCCAACTCTCCTATTCGCTGATGATACCCTCCTCATCTCTAAGACCCCAAGGGGACTGTAGAGTCTTCTGGACAATTTTCAGTCGTTTTGTACCATGAGAGGGCTTGTCTTCAACTCAGGGAAAACAAAGTATCTAGTGCTGAATCCACCTAAAAATCTTGCGTCCCCTCCTGTCGTAAACTCTGTTCCCCTGGAAAGGGTTACTGTGTTCGACTACTTGGGTATTCGCATCTCCGACTCTATGCTCTGGAATTCCCATATGCAAAAAATGCTCCTGAATCATAAAAGGGTAGCGGGGGCAATACTTAAGGAGCATCGCTCTTCAACAAGCAGACCTATTGTCCCCGCTATCGACATCTACAAGGCTAGAGGAATGAGTTCGGCCCTTTACGGTGCCGAACTTTGGGATTCCACCAACTCGGACCAAATTGTGAGGTCAGAAAACATGTTTCTAAAAGACCTTATGATGCTTCCCCAGAGGACCCCTACCGTGCCCCTATTGCAGGATGTAGGGTGCCACTCATTTAAAGACTTAGCAAGACTTCGTCCCCTCTTGCTGTGGGCCCGGTTGTGGCGGACACCAGAACTGATAAAATACGCAGCAGGCTTAACAAAAATTATGTCTATGCATGGGTGGCAAAAAATTAAATGGCTAAAGGACCTAAAATCATTATTGTACGATCTCGATCTTAAAGTTGCATGGCTAAATAGAACTGCCCCACCTAAGGCAGAGCTCAAGAAGGCATACTGGGCTTGGGTCAGTAGCAAGGGGTTTCTCGATCCCAAAATAGGCAGGATGACAGAGGAGTTCTTGCAACATAAGCACCTTGTGAACCATACCTAGATATCATACAGAAACCTTTTGACAGGGCTCTGTTTTTCGAGTTCAGGGTAGGTTAACTGCCTACACGCGAATTGACTGCGCAATAGAAGGCTCCGTATCAAACATCATCTTCATGCCCGAACTGCGAGGCTAAATCTGAGTCAATTGCGCATGTCCTTTTTGTCTGCCCAGCCTACAAACTGCCAAGGGAACGTTGGCTTAAACCACTTTGCAGAGATTTGGGTACTCGTAGCCACTCTGTGGCGTTGCGCATTTTTAGGTGTGACGCACGAGCACTGTATGCATGTGGTCTGGCCAAATTCCTGAGATGGGCATTGAACATCAGGTCAAGAACTTTGAGTGCAATTCCTTAGGTGCCCCATTTTCCTCTTTGCTGCTACGTCTCCTCCTTCTTCTCCAAAATGCACCCTTTTCCATCGATTAAGTTGTTTTTACTATCTAAGATGAATTATAGGATGTGTGGGGTACAATTAATATTTGTCGAAATGTATTTTGTTTTTAATAGTAGAGCTTTTTTGATATATTTATTCATTCATGTTATGTTATGTCATGTTATTCATGTTTTTTTTTATCGAAATAAAGCTATTTACTACTATTAATCTACTAACATAGAAAAGAGACTACCGGGGCACAATGACTAATTTTAGAAAACAGACTAGATAGAACAGTGAGAAATTGTTTTAGAAGTTAAGTTCTTTGCTCCATTTCAGTACAATTTCCCTGGATTAGAGCGCTCAAGTCCTGAATTTTGTTGAGATTCCCTTTCTCGTGGAAATGAGTGAAGAATATGCGAGAAAGGAAATGATGACTACTGCAGAGGTATTGTCTGTCCTTATTTTCTGACTAAGATTCCCTTTGTGACAGATTTGGGCCTAAATGTATAAATGGTTGTGCAGGCGATCACATGACACTGCACAATTATACGTGTGCCACAGGGCTTTTATAATGACAAGTAAACTGAAGCACTGCTTTGCATAACTTGCACAAGCACCCGAGGAAAGCCATAGTAAATAGCGTCAAGAATCTCATTTAAATATGTGACATTCCAGCTGCCTTTGCGTTAGAGGAAGCACCATTACCACATAGGTGGAAGAAGAACAGTCAATTTAAACATTGACACCATGGTGGCAGTTATTTTTTCCCAGAGGTGGTTTTTGCCAGCATGGCAGGTGGCTCTTGGGAGGAAAAACTTTGAAAGCAAATCACCACGTCCAGTATGCAGGACGAAACTGCTGTCACAACATGCAGGTACTGGACATGTACAGCTCAGGTTGGATTGTGTTCCCTGTATTTATGTACCAATTTCCCCATTTTGAGGTCTTACTTGACAACACAGCTGCCTGAAAGAACTTTAATTTATAATAAACATAACATGGAGTTGGGGTCCTTTGACCACTGCCATATTTGGATCACCCCTCCTTCATCCATTGCTTTTAACAAGAGCTAGTCACTTCTTGGATCTGTCCAGCTGTTGTCTGTATATCATTCTGCCCCCTAGGAAGTGGATTCATTTCAATTGACAAGTCATTTTTCCATCTGAAAAGTACACTCAATCTTTTTGTTCAATTCAAATCTTTCTTTCATAAATGTGTTGTATACTAAACGGAATTTTTTCTTGATATTTCTTTTTACTCTAGACCAATTCTATTCTCTCTTTACATCAGTATCCTATTTGAAATCTGCAAACGAACATGAGTTCTGGATTAAATGAGACTTTTAGATCTGGATAGTGCTATGACAAGGTGATACGTGTTAACCTTCTAAGAAGTACCAGGAAGGGCATGACAGGCTGCCATCGAACACATGAATTATAGTTTTTTTGCCACATCGTGGAGGCAAAATCTTTTCATTTTAGGTTGGATGTCACAAATGCTTGCACCACCTAGGATCCAGGATGTATTGTTCAACAAGACAGACTATTACATAACGACACATGGTTCCTTATTAAATGGATGTCCTATCTATACATGACCATGTTTGTAAAATGGCATAATCACTTTTTAAGAGGTCTTGGTTTTGGCATTGACATATGCAAAATCAAAAATCAGCATTTTACTAAATCTCAAGAAAGGTTCAGAAATTAATGAGCTTAGACCTTAAGTTTTCAGTAATCTAATATTCATCGGTAACCTGTTAGAGTCAGTTCCACTCAATAAAATGCTATCAGAACAAATGATCACCATTTAATTTGAATATATATTTAATTGTCTTATAAAACATCCAATGCTTGTAACTAAAACTGGTTGTATGTTTGGCATAAATGTTGATGTTTGTCACTCCTGTGGTCTACAGGTCCTTCCAGCAGTGTCAATGACCCTAGCGGCAAAGAAAAGAGGCAGCTGCAACTCAAGGTGTGGGGTAAGTTCCCCAGTTGAAACATTGGGGCCATATTTAGCTGGGCAGTGTTGAATGTATGAAAATCCGTCCAATTGCCATGAGTTCTCATGGTGTTTCTGGTTATCATGTAATGCAAACACAAGGAAATGATGGATGGAGCGCTGATATTTTCCAGATACTCACCCCAATCAAAGATATGGGTTGAATCTATCAGTCCAGCCCAAACTGCCAAGCCAGGTCTTCCCTAGACTGTTAACAAGCATTGTGTAATGCAGCAGAGTGGTATAATAAAATAACTTACTTAATCATTAAAAAAATGTGATTCCTTACATATTTTTCCTAACTAGGTTATCAGAAATGTTTACTACTCTGCATTAAGTAAAATGGCCAACAACCTCTTTGTTTTGTGTTGTCTATCTTTAACAACAGATTGTGTCCCTTTGTATGTCAGAAATGAAATCAGGTACATCACAACAAATATGTACATAAAAAAGAATGAGATGGGAGGAAATGTTGAGTTTCATGTATGTCCTGTGATTTGCTTGATATGCTTGACTGACATTCATGAAACCTGAATATTCTCAAGATCCCAGAAGACAAGAAATGGTATAGGTTCAGGTGAGGTAAATTGGGAGAGAGATGTGGCCTAGTGGCTAGTCCTGCTGAATCTGGAGCCGGGTGACCCAGTCATGAGTCGTGGCTTAGGCTCAACATTCTGGGCCATATTATCTAAAGCGAGCACTGTGAGCTCTACGTTTTGTCTCAGTCTTGGCCACAGTTTTGGGGCGACTGGTGTCTTAAGCAGTTGAAGAGCTGGAGGGGCACTATTCTACCATCTAAAACAGTGGTAAATGGTTGCTACCTTTAAATGAAAATGTAGCAGCATTTGTTACCATACTTTAAAAAAAACAACAGGAACTTACACAATCACATAAAGCAATATAGCAACAAACTGCAAAAACAGAACTATTCTCAACTACTGCATAACAATGCAACAAAATCACATTGAAACAATGCAGCACAAAAACACAGTAGCATAAAAAAATGAACACATTACCGCCACAACAAAATATCCCCTGAGAAACACGCATTAGTGTTCTTGTTAAATGTCACCACTTCTTTAATGCTGTTTTCATAATACAGAGATAAAAGGTGGTTGGAGCAAGCACTGCCTCAACTTACCACCAAGGACATTAAAGAGCACCAGTCAAAATTGTTTTGCCATCTATCCCCATATTGTTTTGGCCAAGTCACTGAACATATCTGTGCTTGAATAAATGTGGAATGTTGCCTGTTTCTGTTGCAAACTGATCTAACACCTTCAGGCCTAAGCTTGTGCTATATAACCCAGCAAAACAAAAAGGCTTATCCACACTGTGACTGCAGATGCACTGCATCAGAAAAGCCGCACCATGATCTGCACGCTGTGTGGGGTGTGACCATCACACCCTAAGGCAGCTCATGCATCTTAACTATAAGGGCTGTGGCAGCTTATGTTATGTTATAGACGTTTTTAGAGTGCAGCGGTTACCCAAGGGTGTCCGGGCGCTAGTCAAGTCACCTTTGGAAAGAGAACGGAAAACAGGGTTTATTTATCAAAAAAACAGGTTTTTGTACACTGAAATGGCCATAGCACCCATGGCGTTTGCACATTGTGAAAACAGTGGCAGCACTGATGTCTGCATACTGTGAGAGCAATGGCAGCACTTGCAACACCACTATTTGGGCTATAGAAGTACTACAGAAAAGTCATCTGTGTACTCTGAAGACAGTGGCAGTTCAGGAACTTCACTACAAGCAATGTCGCAGAATAGGCTTCTGTAGGCTGAGATGGCTGTAGCAGCCAAGCCATCTCCACACTGTGAGGATAGTGTTGGCATTGGCTTCTGCATATTACAAGAACTTTACTACATCTATCTGTGTATGAAATCCTAGTGGTGTTTGTACTGTTTCTCTTCTACGTCCCTTTTGCATGGATTACACAACGCAATGGGATTTGGCGCTGCACTCAGGTCAACTTGATTACGTTTACCAGTAAGTAATCCTTGCATTACTGCCTTTTCTTCTCCTTTGTCCCGTTACTTAGTATATGAGGATTGCCAAAGCAAATGTTCCTTCAAAGTAAACATCGAAATAAGACAAAGAGACATCAAAGGAAAACCAACACTTTATTTGAAATTAATGTCTAAACTCCTCTTTGGAAAAAAGAAAGGAATCATGATCACACTGGGAAAATGTAACACAAATGTCTAGGAGGACATGGAACCCAAAACAACATCTCTTCCAAAAGACAACTCAAAACAACTCGAGTACCACACCAAACGAGGGGCTGGCACATGCTTTGGCACGCTGAGGTTCCTTAGGAAGACATTGGACTATCTACCTGTGACTGCTAGGAAGACCATGGTCCATGCACTAATCACATTGAGGCTGAACTATGGAAACATCCTATATTTGGGAGCCAATGCTAAATGCTTTCCGAGGCTGCACTGATACAAAATGCGGCAGCCCGTCTGGTTCTAATGCTGCCAAAAAGAGCCGCTTCTAAGAGAACACTGAGAACACTGCACTGGCTTCCGATTAGGGAACGTGTGGCGTTTAAAGAACTTTGTGTTGTCACCATATCCTACAAAGGAAAGGATCCAATTACCTTCACAATCTGCTCACGCCATACCACCCGACCCGTCAATTGAGATCTAGCGGGACAGGGAGGGTGTTGGCGCCTAAGTTCAGTGGAGTAAGAATGGGAGGACATTCCTTCCGTGTCCTGGCGGCTCAAAAATGGAACAAACTTCTTCTGGAGCTCCGGCTGGAGAAGTCAGTGCTCAAGTTCCGCAAAGAGCTGAAAACATTCCTGTTCCCTAAAGACTAGGGCCAGGCTCTGTTTGGTTATGTTCGAGTGGGCAGTATTAGCAGCTAAGTGGCTTAACCTGGTAGTCCATAGCGCGGGGACACACTAGTATAGTGTAACCAGGCGCTTTACAAGCTTATTAATAATCCAAGTCCCCCCCCCCCCCGATCCTCCCTTCTAACTTTCTTTCCAGTCTCTTGGGGCTTACAGATAAGCCGTCTACCAATATCAGCCGCCATGCCTAAATACCGAATGTACCCAAAAGATGCCTGTATCTCATCTGTATGTGCCCCCGCATTACCACTGTACTGTATTAAAAATATCTTCAATAAAACTTTTTGAAATAGAAAAAATAATAATAATAATAATAATAATAATAAAACCCTGAGCTATGATTAGTCTGAATTGAAGTATAAATGTGGAGGGGAAGACCAGTTGGATGCTAAAAATCAAAAATAGAAACACCTGGCCACTCTCCCCAAGAGGCGACCATATCTCTAGTGGTGAGCTTGGATTGCCTAATTTCCATGATCCTTCTGATATGCCAAGGATATAACAGATTTGATCGACCTCACTAAGGTGGAGGAAGTAGGCTTACTGCCTCTCCTAACCAGTCAAAAATTAACAAAGAGGGCATCAGAAATCCAAAACCTCTCTGACCTCTTCAACTTGATATTGACTGCTCTCACTACAGTGCATTGAGACTCTCACTGATGAGTAGCCACGCTTTACAAACCCCGTATGATTGTCAACATCCAAAAGGTGAAGTGAAAATCAGGGTCATCCTCATCTCTTGAGATAATGCAGGGAGAATAAGCTCCTGATTCCTATGAAAAAGAGAGTTGACCTTTGGAAGGAATTTGGGGCCCAAAGTGAGAACAATCTGATCTATAAACACACTCAAATAAGGATATCTGCAGACTACAGCCCTTAATTCACCCAAATATATTGGTTTGGTAATGGCTATAAGGGAAAAGACTTTTAATGGTAGAAACTTCTCAGAAACAGTCTGAAGAGGTTCAAACAGGTCTTCTTGAAGAGACGACTGAACTGAATTAAGACCCCAAGATGGAAAAGGATGAGAAACATAAACCTCTTAAATATTCTGGAAATTAGAGGTTCTGTGGAGGAAAGGTCCTCCCAGGGAGATCTGGATTATTTTATTGAGGATCATTGTAACTTTAGAGTGGCAACCACCAAACCCTAATCAAAACCCTCCTTCAAAAATTGGGGGATATTTGAGGTTGGAGTTGTGAGAAGGAAAAAACCTATACCCCTACACCAAATATCAACAGAGGCCCAATGGTGGGAGTAGGACCTGTTGGTTGAAGTCTTTCTGAACACCTGCAAGGAAAAAGAAACTTAGAGAGACAAACATCTTCACAAGAACCCCTCTCTCTTTACCTCGAGATCGATAGCCTTAACAGGGCTATCATGTCTGGAGGAAGAGGGGGATATGCTACAGGAGGAGGGAACAAAGGAAGAATTCATTCCGATTTCATCTGAGGAAGTCGCAGAAGATTGAACATTAGTTTCCTGGTCCAAAACGGGAGAACCCAGACTATTTTGAACAACTCTCTCCAAATTTTGGCCAGTAACTTTAGAATTAAAGGTATGGGAGGAAAAGCGGATAGAAGCTCCACTGGCTAGGGGGAGGGCAAAGCATCCATGTCCATTGCTGTATGCTCCCCAAACCTGGAGAGGAACAAAGGGAGGTGAGAATTTATCTCTGATTCAAATAAGTCCACCAGGGGGACTCCTATGCCCCCACCTCCTACATATCTTCCAAAAGATATCGGTGCTCAGAACAAAGTTGTAAGAGGGAGGAGATATTCTGCTTAGATAGTCCACCTGAGAAGTCCATGAGCCCTTGATATAAATGGAATTAAAATCTAGGGGGATCCATTCGGCCCACTGGAGTAGCTGCTGAGCAAGAAGATTGAGAGAAGGAAAGCCGGAACAGAATTGTCAGTTCAGATATGACATGGCAATCATGTTGTCTGTGTGAACCCTCTCCGTCCTCGACTGTAAAAGCTGGTAAAACTGCTGGATCGCCCCTCCAAACGAACCATAAGTTCCCTCCAATTTGAGGATATGTGCCGCTCCTCCTCATTTCAGAGACCCTGAACAGATTATGCACCTGAAACTGCTCCAAAGACCCCACACCATGACACTAGCATTGGTAGTGAGAATGATTGGGTTGGGATAAGTTCCCCTGTTTACAGAGGAGCCTATCATCCACCAGGCTGAATCCAGTCAGACAAAGGGAGTTACTGGAATCATCTGGTCATAGTCTTACTCGAAAGGGATCCAGTGTTGCAAAATTTGAGTCACCAACTGCCCCAAATAGAATCTGGACAAAGGAACGATATCCAGCGTCTCGGTCTGAAAAAAGAAAACATGGAAAATAAATTATTCCATGATTCCTTATATGCAGGACAGCCAAGCTTGAGGAAGAGTGGCAACACGAAGAAAACATTTACTAGACATTTCCATATGTCACGGTAAGCGAGCCATTCACTCGTTGTAGCCTTGTCCTTGCACAAAAACTTCTGCAAAAGGCTCAAATGCTTGGTCTTCCAACACTCTGGCAAAAAGACTGCTTCCTGTATTGTTTGGAACCTGGCTCCAATGTATTCCAGAGCAGTCATAAAATTGAGATGTGACTTCTGCCAATTGAAGAGCAACCCTAATCCATGTAGAGTTTCTATGCTGTGCTCTATATCCACCATCAACTGAGCCTGAGATAGGGAATAAATCAAAAAGTCATCAATTAAGGGTGAATATCACATCCCACAAATGCAGAAGTCCTAATATTGGAGCAAGTATTTTGTTGAATAGCCATGCCAATAACTTGAGCCCAAAGGGTAGCACCCAGAATTGCCAATGATTGTCAGCTGTCACAAATCTGAGGAACTAATAATGGACAGGCACAGTGGGCACATGCAGATAAGCATTCTGTATGTCTATCTTCATGAGGAAATTCCCCTTTGAAATGATAGGTCTGACTCAGTGAAGAGTGTTCATCTTGAAAGGAACATCAGGGATGTACCGGTTTCAGGAATCTTAAATCTATTTTCATACATTAATCACCCAAGGCCTTTTGAACAGAAAGATTCGAGAGTAGCACCCCAATCTCTTTCCCAGGGAACAGGAACATGAATTATTGCTGCCTTCATCTCTAAATTGGCTATGCTGTCTTGAGGAGAATAGTGTTGGACTTTGTCCTCTGGCCATGATGTCTGAACTTAATGGGGTTCTGGTAAATCTTGAAAGACCTTTAGAAAGTAATCACTGGAAACAGCCTGAATCAATTAAACAGAAGGAGCCTTCCTCAAAAAGAGCTACTTGGCATAGTCAGGAATTCTGCCTGGAAGACTGCCTATTCCTGACTGTTTAGAAGAGGCACCAGATAGCCCTTTTGGCTGAAAATAAGATTTATTATGGGAGGAGTCTAATCTCCTTCTTCAGGAAAGCTCACTTTTCCTCATGCTTCCATCTGAAGAACTTTGCAAATGGCAAAAAGGTTGTGCATGCTTTTGACTTTTAAAGGACTTGTGCAAAACTTATTCTAACTGCTCACCAACAAATTTGGCTCCTGCAAATGGCATTCTTACAAGGCAGTCCTTCAGCCTTCCAGTTTCTCAGAAGAAGAAGTCTTCTAGTAGGAATAGATCTAGTTCGAGCCCATTGTTGAAGCCTTGAAATTGTGGAACATAATGAGGCCCAAAGTGAGAACAATCTGATCTACAAACACACTCAAATAAGGATATCTGCAGACTACAGCCCTTAATTCACCCAAATATCTTGCTTTGGTAATGGCTATAAGGGAAAAGACTTTTAATGGTAGAAACTTCTCAGAAACGGTCTGAAGAGGTTCAAACAGGTCTTCTTGAAGAGACGACTGAACTGAATTAAGACCCCAAGATGGAAAAGGATGAGAAACATAAACCTCTTAAATATTCCAGAAATTAGAGGTTCTGTGGAGGAAAGGTCCTCCCAGGGAGATCTGGATTCTTTTATTGAGGATCATTGTAACTTTAGAGTGGCAACCACCAAACCCTAATCAAAACCCTCCTTCAAAAATTGGGGGATATTTGAGGTTGGAGTTGTGAGAAGGTTAAAACCTATACCCCTACACCAAATATCAACAGAGGCCCAATGGTGGGCGTAGGACCTGTTGGTTAAAGTCTTTCTGAACACCTGCAAGGAAAAAGAAACTTAGAGAGACAAACATCTTCACAAGAACCCCTCTCTCTTTACCTCGAGATCGATAGCCTTAACAGGGCTATCATGTCTAGAGGAAGAGGGGGATATACTACAGGAGGAGGGAACAAAGGTAGAATTCATTCCGATTTCATCTGAGGAAGTCGCAGAAGATTGAACATTAGTTTCCTGGTCCAAAACGGAAGAACCCAGACTATTTTGAACAACTCTCTCCAAATTTTGGCCAGTAACTTTAGAATTAAAGGTATGGGAGGAAAAGCGGATAGAAGCTCCACTGGCTAGGGGGAGGGCAAAGCATCCATGTCCATTGCTGTATGCTCCCCAAACCTGGAGAGCAACAAAGGGAGGTGAGAATGTATCTCTGATTCGAATAAGTCCACCAGGGGTACTCCCATGCCCCCACCTCCTACATATCTTCCAAAAGATATCGGTGCTCAGAACAAAGTTGTAAGAGGGAGGAGATATTCTGCTTAGAGAGTCCACCTGAGTAGTCAATGAGCCCTTGATATAAATGGAATTAAAATCTAGGGGGATCCATTCGGCCCACTGGAGTAGCTGCTGAGCAAGAAGACTGAGAGAAGGAAAGCCGGAACAGAATTGTCAGTTCAGATATGACATGGCAATCATGTTGTCTGTGTGAACCCTCACCGTCCTCGACTGTAAAAGCTGGTAAAAATGCTGGATCGCCCCTCCAAACGAACCATAAATTCCCTCCAATTTGAGGATATGTGCCGCTCCTCCTCATTCCAGAGACCCTGAACAGATTATGCACCTGAAACTGCTCCCAAGTCCCCACATCATGACACTAGCATTGGTAGTCAGAATGATTGGGTTGGGATAAGTTCCCCTGTTTACAGAGGAGCCTATCATCCACCAGGCTAGATCCAGTCAGACAAAGGGAGTTACTGGAATCATCTGGTCATAGTCTTACTCGAAAGGGATCCAGTGTTGCAAAATTTGAGTCACCAACTGCCCCAAATAGAATCTGGACAAAGGAACGATATCCAGCATCTCAGTCTGAAAAAAGAAAACATGGAAAATAAATTATTCCATGATTCCTTATATGCAGGACAGCCAAGCTTGAGGAAGAGTGGCAACACGAAGAAAACATTTACTAGACATTTCCATATGTCACGGTAAGCGAGCCATTCACTCGTTGTAGCCTTGTCCTTGCACAAAAACTTCTGCAAAAGGCTCAAATGCTTGGTCTTCCAACACTCTGGCAAAAAGACTGCTTCCTGTATTGTTTGGAACCTGGCTCCGATGTATTCCAGAGCAGTCATAAAATTGAGATGTGACTTCTGCCAATTCAAGAACAACCCTAATCCATATAGAGTTTCTATGTTGTGCTCTATATCCACCATCAACTGAGCCTGAGATAGGGAATAAATCAAAAAGTCATCAACTAAGGGTGAATATCACATCCCACAAATGCAGAAGTCCCAATATTGGAGCAAGAATTTTGTTGAATAGCCATGACAATAACTTGAGCCCAAAGGGTAGCACCCAGAATTGCCAATGATTGTCAGCTGTCACAAATCTGAGGAACTAATAATGGACAGGCACAGTGGGCACATGCAGATAAGCATTCTGTACGTCTATCTTCATGAGGAAATTCCCCTTTGAAATGATAGGTCTGACTCAGTGAAGAGTGTTCATCTTGAAAGGAACATCAGGGATGTACCGGTTTCAGGAATCTTAAATCTATTTTCATACATTAATCACCCAAGGCCTTTTGAACAGACAGATTCTAGAGTAGCACCCCAATCTCTTTCCCAGGGAACAGGAACAGGAATTATTGCTGCCTTCATCTCTAAATTGGCTATGCTGTCTTGAGGAGAATAGTGTTGGACTTTGTCCTCTGGCCATGACGTCTGAACTTAATGGGGTTCTGGTAAATCTTGAAAGACCTTTAGAAAGTAATCACTGGAAACAACCTCAATCAATTAAACAGAAGGAGCCTTCCTCCCAAAGGGCTACTTGGCATAGTCAGGAATTCTGCCTGGAAGACTGCCTATTACTGACTGTTTAGAAGAGGCACCAGATAGCCCTTTTGGCTGAAAATAAGATTTATTATGGGAGGAGTCTAATCTCCTTCTTCAGGAAAGCTCACTTTTCCTCATGCTTCCATCTGAAGAACTTTGCAAATGGCAAAAAGGTTGTGCGTGCTTTTGACTTTTAAAGGACTTGTGCAAAACTTCTTCTAACTGCTCACCAACGAATTTGGCTCCTGCAAATGGCATTCTTACAAGGCAGTCCTTCAGCCTTCCAGTTTCTCAGAAGAAGAAGTCTTCTAGTAGGAATAGATCTAGTTAGAGCCCATTGTTGAAGCCTTGAAATTGTGGAACATGATGTCTAATATAAATCCCGTTGAGAAGTTGTGAAAAACCCTGCCCTTCTTGAATACATGAAATGAAAATAAAATATGTAAAGCACTCTACTACCAATAGATGTCTAGTCGCTAATCTAGAAGAAAAATGAAAACAGATGGAGAGATAGCCCACTTGAGATATTTCTAATTAAAAAGCCAGGTTTGTATGGCTTTTCTAAAAGCCAAACGGTCAGGTTCCCTTTAATATCAAGTGGCAAGGAGTTCCACAGCTTGAATGTGTAAGTCACAACCCCCCCTCCCTTTCACTTGGACCTTTTAGATATGGGAATCACTAGATTGAGGTTTAAGTCAGAGCAGAGGGGTTGAGATGGAATGTAACGCTGAAAACGCTGAGTCAAATACTCGGGCCAGAGTTCTGCAAGTCTTTAAAGGTGAGTCATAAGGCTTTAAAGTCTTTGAGTTTGTTTACTGGGTGCTAGTGGAGCTTACTCAGGACCCGAGAAACAGACTGGTGTCTTCGAATTTCTAGCAGCAGACAGGCTGCTACATTCTGTAAAATCTGTAGTTTTAAAAAAAAAAACGTTTCTGTATGTTTGTAAAAAGGGCATTAGAGTAATCCAATTGAGATGTGATCAGAAAAGAGACCATCTTTTTCTGTAAATCCCGCAGTATAAATGAAAGAACCTTCCTCAGGATCTTAAGTAGAAAGGAGGACTGGGTGATGGTGTTGATGTGGCCTTCAAATGATAGCTAACTATCAAATTGTACTCCTAGGTTTATCACCTTTGCAACCGGGGTGGGAAGAGTTTCTAAATCTTGGGGCCACCAACTAGGGACCAGAAGGAGATGTTTCTACCTAATAGTAGTACCTCAGTTTTCGGGGAGTTCAATTTCAGGCAATGGTCCGCAATCCATTTCCCGATTTCAGTCATGCAATTTTGAAATCTAGCCACAGTGTACTCCAGGCTGCTGGTCACTGACACCACAATCTGGGTAATGTCAGCTTGAAACACTGGGAGAATCCAAACGTTTTAATCACATTGCCAATGGAGCGACATATAGGCTAATAAGAGTCAGGCTTAGTGAAGAGCCTTGCAGCACTCCACATGGTAATAAAAAAGAGTGGGATGTAAAATCTTCCAAGGCCACAAATTACTTGCGGTCAGTAAGAAAAGACTTCAGAAGGGAGAGAGCTTTCCCTCTAATTTATACGGAGAAGAGATGGGCAATATGTAGGCTCTGGTTGGCCATATAGAATGGGGCCAAGAAGTCTAATAAAATCAGAGCGGCATTTCTGGGCCTGCCTAATTTCTTTTAATTGTTATTAAGGCCAGTTCCATGCTATGTTGACTTCTAAAGCCAAACTGAGATGGATCAAGAAGATGATTATCATTTATGAAGGATGTCAATTCCATATCAATTTTCGCTGGGTACGGCAGCCGCAAAATCTTCCGATAGTTTTTGGGATCGCCAGCATTCAAGTTGGCTTTCTTAATGACAGGAAGGATGGATGCTGTTTTCCATTTTTGGTTTAGTACCCTGTACTAAACATCTTGTTTGTGGAACTAAATGCATGACTTTGGAAGGGCAGGGATCCATCTGGGACCAATATTTGATTTTGCATAGTAGGTTCTGAGTTGATTTGCCCTTATTGTACTAAAAGTGGTTAGCATGGCAATGTTATCTGACAAAGAAGGCCCATCCGCAGGTTTTGGAACAGAGACAGTTGGAAGTTTACATAAAGGTAAGGATTGAAAATCATTCACCAGGATTGTGAGGCATAAACTGAGATTATTCCAGCTCATAAAACCAGACTCAAACCTGCATGAGATCATTTGAGAGCTCACTCCACCATCTTACCTACTGAATCAACAACAAAAACTCCTTGAACAGAAGGGAGTGTTTTCCCACCAAGTTTCCCAATAAAGGGTCTATGATCAAAGATTGCGGCAACTCCATTTCACCATTAGCCAAAGGGTGGAGACGACCATTAATCTAGGAACAGACACTCTGTCCTTTCTAGGACATGCAGGACGGCAAGAATAACTGGCAATCTAGAAAAGGAAGGCTTCAGAAACTGTTGTAAACACTCAGAACTAGTGCTGGGTTGCTCCTGCTCTGTAGGCAGTTGCAAATTGGATAAAAGAAAGGAGAGAATTGGTTTATGGCCCACTGTTTGAATGCATTTCCCTCTGGCAGCATATGAATCCCCTGCAAAACTATCATCCTCATCATCATACTCAAGTAAGTCTACAAAAAGCCGAAAGATTGACCCTAAACAAAACGCAGAGGGACCTAGCACCCGAGAAAATGAAGGTGCCACGGCAAACCTTCAGGAGCCTAGTCCGAGTAACAACAGGGTACAGGAAAGAACAGGAAGTGCAGAGGGAGGTTTGAGGAAATTGTGGGTAGCTCCTAAACTTATTAGTAGGGATAGAAAGCAGCTTTGTTAATGCTAGAATTGTTATATGCAAATGCTGGAGGCAGGTGAGTCATGGCCTTGAATAACAATTATATGGCCATCTAAGGAGCTAAAGCATTGTAAATGTTAGGAAAAGGCACATTTCTACAATATTCCCCAATGACGGTTGTTTGCAAAGCACAAATGGAAAAGTATTATTGTTTTGTGTTTACAGATGCTGACATCTTCCTTCCTGAGCCTGCTGGCCATCCTGGGAGCACTTTACTGTTGTTTAATATCTGTCTTTGCCATAGCAGAGGGTCCTCTTATTTGCAACGAAGGGAATAAGGACGTGTCTAGCTGTGACTTTTCGTTAAGAAACTTAAGGTAAGCACCAAGAGATGTTTCCGAGGTGTCCCCAAACAAGATGTCGTGATGCATAAGGTGGTCCCTTATTTTCCTGCAGTGATTTTTGATGACACAATAATGTGTACAGTGTGATTATTTTGTAGGTATAAAACTTTCCCATATCAGATGCTATCATTACCCAAATCACATCAATATATACCCATGCTTCCCTTAGAATAGGTGCTCTGAGGCTGCATTAGAGTTACAGCCACTTAGGTTTAATTCAATAGAGTGCACCAAGCCAGTGTAAAAGCAGGTAGCCTCATAAACCAAGAGAGCCACAGCATCCTCCCACCTTTACTAACCCGTTCCGTGCTCGCGTCAGCCGTTGGCCGACGTGAGCACTACCTCGCTGGTGCTGCGAACGAACGTTGGCCGACCCAGCCCTGCCCACTCTGCAGAACGCCTGCACCGCTGCAGAATGTCCACCCCGGTAAACGGGTTAAAATAGCATGTGTTTGGGTGTATTTTTTTCCCCCAGTTTTGACATGTGGTTAATTTTGAGGTACTGGACCTATTTCTTAACTGCACTACCAAATTCTTAGGTGGGTCCGTTTTTAAAACATGAATTATGGAGATAGATCCAGCATGCTACTAGGACCTCAGAAGTAAGTAACGATCTGTGTATTTTGCTTGTTAAGACCGGCGTTATCTAGGGTAAAAAACATTGAAAGTGTATAACTAGTATGGTTAAAGGGGAGCTCATTATTTGGCTTTTAATATATCATCGCCACATTTTTCTCTTCATTTAGAGCTAGGTCTTGATTATGTACAAGATATTATAAATGTAGCACCTTTAGCCACCTGGTGTTCCATTTGGGCAAACGAAGAGGCTGAACTAAACTGGGCAATCATTAAAGACTGTTTAAGTTGTTCCCGAGGCCTTTCCATTCCTTGGCTACAATACATTTTTGAGCACCCAGAACCAATTGGCAAAAGGGACCGACAGAGGGTGTTGGATAGCTTCTGAAAGAAGCATAAAGAATCCTCTGGGAACTATTTGAAGTATCCAAACCCACTGTCAGAAATGATTGCCTTATTCAAGAACCTTCCACTATTGCCCCCTATCTTTTATATGTAAATAACGTCCACAAAAGGAATTTAATGACGAGGTTAAGGCTGGGGTCTTTTCGCTGGTTGATATGCTTCCCCTTGGGCCAGTATTCCTTTGAAACTATTAACACTTGCGCTTGCGATGAACATTCGAGCCAAACTATTTTACATTTTGTCTTTTTTTGCCAATTTTATCTTCCATTTACTAGGAAATTTTTATTACCACTTTTGTGCAAGTATAAATTTTCTAAATGTAAAGCGGCTTTGTATTTTCTACAGCAATTTAATGACCTTGACGTTTGCTTTGCTTTTGCAAGCTTTCTGAAGTGCACTTTAGCTAAGAGAAGGAGCATGTTGTTTTGATATTAATGTTTTTTTAACAGCTCCTGTATGTACTGTATTTGTATTGCTGCTCTAATGCTTATTGTTGCTGCTAACTCTTTTATAAGACAGATTTTAATATTTTAATGTTATTGGTTTATATTTGCTGCTATCTAATTCATCTGCACTGCCACTTTAGTTCTGATCGAACTATTGTTTCTGCCTGCACTGTAATTGTAACTTTTAAATGAGTTTCGATTTTAATGTTGTTTGTTATTCTGTGCACCTTTTATGACCTGTCTTCGGAAGGTCGAATAAAGACAAAGATTGATTGATTGCATACATTTCTTCATTTCTTTAACTTTGGGGTTTGTTTGGCCTTACCAATTCTGTATTTATTTAATGGTTAGAGCGGCAGACCCTGATGCAGAGGGCTAGCCCGGGACCAGGGTTCAATTCCCCGCCTCGGCGGGTCTTGGGCTCAAAATTCCAAGGACCTGATAATTCTCGCCTCAGTGCCTATTCCAATCATGGAGTCCCACTCTGCAACTCTGGGCAATAGCTTGCTTAATCTCCACAACGGCCCCCACAACGCGAAGGATGCCTGGCCTCCACCTTGGGGGTGCCCAGGAGTGGACGCCTCACAGGGAAAGCCAGGAGGGGTTCCACAGAGGTATTCGCACAAGCGCCTTGAGACCCTTGCGGGTGAGTAGTGCGCTATACAAATATCAATTTACATTTTACATTTCACATCAGGCCACTGGTTATCTGGGACGCAACTCGAAACACAACATAGCTTGCAAGGCACTTCTCATCGAGCAACCATCTTGGAATGGTATTCCGTATAATCAATCTTTCTTTGTAACTTTTAAGAATGTCTGCCTCGTTTAGATGCAACACTGTGATTTTCTTGGAATAGAAAAACAATGATATAGTAAGCACAATGCCCTTCTAAATTGGTCACCCACTGCAATGTTTACAGGGAAGCCATCTTTCGTCTGCTATTGCACATACAGTGTCAATGCTTTACTAATCTGTTGCTTCTAAACATGGCAGCCATCTTGAAGCAGTAAACCTGTGGTAAACTACACAGAATATAATATCTGGATTACAACCGACTACCATGGTTAAGTTTTTTACTTATTTTGCAAATTATGCTCGACGATTTTAGACTGCAGCACTTTAATTTTTTTTCCATAAAAATTTTAATTTTGAGAACATATGCATGCACAAGAATAAATTACCAAAGAACTTCAGTCTTGCCAAGGTCAATTCTTGTTTTACTTTATAATTATCTACTTGCTTATCCCAAATCTAATTATAGACACATCATTAAATAGATGTCACAACACATAAATCATCTGTAGCCTTTTTGTTTCCTATTTCCACAGGTACACACATTCACTTTACATACCTAAAGCAGTCACAACTCGGGTTCAAACAAGTGGTCTGCTCACATCCCAACCCCCCCCCCCCCCCCCCCTCCACGGATCAGCTTCAGAGACTGATGTGTGACCTGCAGGGAACTTGTTCACTAGGTCAAAGGCAGGAATAACCGTAAATTGGCTTGAACAGAAAAACTATTCAGAATGAGGTGTGGCTCATATGAAAGGGATGCTTTTGCCATATGATATGGTGACAGGTCACCATGAAAAAACAAGCATTAGCAAAGGCAATCGTTTTTTTTGTCATCTGCCAGCCTTTTAGAAGTTCTTGTTTTGTTTTGTCATGGCTTTTGCAAATGTTTATTGTTTAGGTTAGCTGCTGGGCGTTTAACAATCTAAACATATTTACCAAAGGAAAAAATGTTTTTATTCTCAAAAAAGCAAACAGTCCCATAGAACTCCCAGTCACTAAAGGGAACTACTTTGCGTGCAGGTGTGTACCTTGTGAAAGAGAAAGTTTCTGTATTCTGTAACTTATAGTGATGTCAGCCCAATGCTGAATTGGGTATAATGATTTGCCCCTTGATGCATACTCAAGTGTGTTGGAGAAAAATGTAAAGGACACAACCAAAAACAATGGGTGAAGTGCGGCTGAAACTTCTTATAAGTAACTATGTCATACACATAATTTTAGGAAAATCGAAAGGTCTTGGCAAACTCAGACATAACAAAAGGTAATCGTTATGAAGTTGGCTGCATCCTCTTGCCTTTAAAAAAGAAAGAAGGAAGGAAAAAACAAGAAAGAAGGAAAGAAAGAAAGGATAGAAAATAGGAAGAAAAACACGAAAGAAGAAAGTAAGAAGGAAAGAAATAGAGAAGGCAAGAAAGAAGGAAAGAAAAATGGAAGGCCAGAAAGAAGGAAGTCAAGAAAGAAAGAACAAAGGATATATAGAGAGAAAGCAAGAAGGAAGGAATGAAAGCAAATAAAAAGGAAAGAAGGAATGACAAGGACAGAGAGAGAGAAAGAGAATGAATGAAAAAGAAAGAGAGAGAAAGAAAGAAAATGGAGGGAACAGAAAGAAAAAGACAAAGAAAGAAGGAAATAGGCAATAGACAAGAAGAAAAAAGGAAGAAGGAAAACAATAAAGCAATATAGAAGGAATGAAAGCTTGAAAAAAGTAATGAAGGCAAAAAAGAAGGAATGAATGGAGGAAAGATGGGACAAAAGAAATTGAAAGCAAGAAAGATGGAAAGAGGAAAAGAAAGCACAAGAGAAAGTAAGTAAGAGGAATGAATGGAAAAAAGAAAAGAAGAAAGAGGAAAGTATTGAAAGAAATGGAATACAAGAGAGTAGGAAAGAAGGAATGAATGAAAGGAAAAAAGAAAGGAGGAAAGAAGTAACAAATGAAAAAAGGAAAGCAAGATAGAAGGAAAGAACAAATGATAAATGAAAGTAAAAGAGGGAGAGGATGTAGCCTTATGGCTAGAGCTGTCCACCACAAAGTTGGGGAACCAAGTTCGAATCTCAGCAACAATGCTCAACATCCTGTGATTCTGGGCAAATCACGTAATCTCCCCGTGCCTAACATAAAAAATGACTGTGTCCTTGAGTAACAAAACTGGTGCTTATTTAAAGCGCTCTGATACCTGATATCTTCAGGTCTAGTGTGCGCTATACAAAACTATGTTTTTAAAAAGGGGGAAAAGTAGGAATGAAACAATGAAAGAAAGAATTCAAGCATGAAAGTAGGAAAGGAATTTAAGAATAGCAAAAGAGAATGAAAGAAAAAAGGGAAAACATGACAATATGAAATAAGAATAGAAAGCAACAAGAAAAAAAAGGGAAAGAAAAAAGAGAAAGAAGGAATGAAAGAAAGGGAAGAAAGAAGGAATGAAAGAAAAAGAAAGGAAGGAGAGATGAATAAAAGAGGACAGGGCCCTGTTTTTAGTACAAATGGTCATTAGACACAGTGCCATGCCCTTATCTCATCTGAGCTTCCCACACCTGAATGCATTGTCATGGCTACTTGACAGTTATCTGTGGAACATAAAGCTTGCATTATTCGCTCTTGTTCATGTCGCTCCCACTGGACTACACTGGGACTGCTTTACGGCACTGTGACCAGTGCAGCGGCACCTGGCACTGGGCTTGGGGGTGCTGTGTTTAGAAATAACTTATGAGTTTAAAAGTACCTGCTGCAGAGTTCCTTGTGTGTCCAGCAGTGTTCAGGCAGCATGCCAAGTGTCAAGATATCTCTGGTGCTTAATGTTCCTACTGGCGAGAGATCCAGTGTTGTCTAGATGCAGACTTGACTCGCATTACGTAGCAGAGAGCGTTAATATTCCTGCGGCGAAGAAAGTGTATCATGCAGCTCACAGAACTGTATTTTATGTGGCAGCTAATATAGCACAGTGACCTATGGATTGTCGTCCAAGGGCTGCATGCAAACTGCATGGTAAATGGTAGCATGTCATGTTTTTCCCCAGCCTTTCATTATCCTAATGTTGCAAAAGAGGGTTAGCTTGGGTAGGAATACATTCTTATTAGTAAAGCCAACCCCAACACCTGTGGTACGTTTTAAATCCAGAGTTCATACTTTTCCAGACCAAACGTTGTTAAAATATGCTGCCTACTGGTATCGGTGACATGTGATTCCTACACCTTGCAATCCTCATTGTCTTATGTAATGTTTTCTATAGACTGATTTACACAGATATAATTCATTGTCTATATAATACGTGTGTGATGCAAAGTGCTCTAACACAACACTGGAAAGAGTAGCCCTTTAAAACAAATGAAATGCATGAGAGGGGATGTGGAGGGATGAGGGGCACTGACAGAGGGTGGTGGTGAGGGAATCCATGGAGAAGGAGCTCATGGGAAGGGGCACGAAAAAAGATTGTTGAACCGGGTGCCACCGGCGCTAAAGCATTGCTCTGACTACACATATGATAGAACATCTTGCATACCTCCACCTGAGCCCAAATAGGTTATATAGTCCAGTTTTACAAAGCTCATTAAAGCGCTTGCCCCAAATATTTAATTCTCAAATAACAACCCAACCCCAGGCACTCACATAGATCTAACAAAGCTCAAGTTGGCCATACAGGTGGCCATCACAGGACCGCTTAAATATACTGGACAGTATCATACAAAAACACACACACTCTTAGACTTGGCATCTTTGGCACGGTTTCCCCTGACTTTTTGCCTCTATCATCTGTATTTTTGATGTTGTGCTGGATTTCGTTTTTGCTGGCTTAGATGCGTTGGGCACTTTGCCACTGCTGATCAGTGTCAAAGTGCAAGTGCTCCCTGTATACATTTCTTTTACAATTGGTTCTCCCTGATTGGCATGTATGATTTACTGGTAAGTCCCAAGAAAAATGCACTGAAGTGTGCCAGGGCCTATAAATAATCAAATTCTACTAGTGGGCCTGCAACACTGATTGTGCCACCCACGTGAGTAGCCCTGACAAAGTATCTCAGACCTGCTACTGCAGTATCTGTGCGCAGTTTGTTAGCTTCCATGTCGACTTGGCAAGTGCACCCACTTGCCAGTCCCTAACCTTCCCTTTTCTTACATGTAAAGTGCCCCTATGGTAAGCCCAAGACACCCCCATCAGCAGGGTGTAGTGTACGTAAAAGGTAGGACTTGTACTGGTGTGTGTGACATGTCCTGATAGTGAAATTCTGCCAATTTCGTTTTTCACTATTGAAAGGCTATCTTACCCCATAGAAAGAATGGGAAATGCTTTGTAACATCTTACAAGCATAACTTCTGATTGGGACAAGATAGAGATATAACGTTTTGGCTCTCTGACTCAGAATTTAATACCACATCTTTTTGTAAAGATGTTTTTTAAATTGTGTGTTTGAAAATGCCACTTTTAGAAAGTAGACATTTTCTTGTTTAACCATTCTGTGTGCCTCTGCCTGTGTGTGTATTGGCTGCCTGGTTTTGGAGTAACAGGGACTGGGGATGTGCATTCACTGTAGACAGCCAATGGGGGGTGAAGTGTGCCTGGCCCTTCCTGTATGACTCAGAGCTGGGCTGAATAAACTGTGGCTGAATTTAGAGTAGTGTGAGGAGATTTCCTTGCAGCTGAATAGGGCCTGTCTCCCTTTTACAATGCTATATCCACCCCCTGTGGTCATACTGCACCAGTGAGGGCAGAACTGGTTTAGAATGGGTTCAGAGACCCTTGCACAAAGTGAACAAAGACTTCTGGGGTCTGAGTATTACACCTACAACCCCAGAACTTTAGATCACTTCTTAACTCAAGAGGAACCTTTGCTAAGAAGAAGATCTGAAGAGCTGTGAGGAGGAGTACTGTCCATTTGCTGTGTGCTGTGTGGGGTTGGCCTGCAGTTGCTGTTTCTGCCAAGGAGAGGACAATGACTGAAACTTTGCTTTGAACCTGCTTGCAGGAGATCTCCAAGGGCATGGCGTGTGCTGGCCTCCTGTTCTGAAGTCTCAGGGATACAAAAACTTCACCCCCAGCCCCCCTGAACTCTGCTTCTGAGAGTTCTGACCTGCCAGGAGGTGCCTGTTCCAGTCTGGGCCTCTGGAGGCTGTGCTTCCTGCGGGGAGCTGGAAGAAACACAAACAACTGAAGAAAGCGACGCATGGCTCTTCTTGCAGCTGTTTTTCCGATGCAACACCGCTGTGCGAGAAGAATCTCCAGGATGCACTGTCTCGCTGCCAAAACCGACACAGCGCCTATCAGCACTGCAAGAACCGATGCATGGAGAGATTGCGGCTGAAAAAAGCAACACAGCGCCGCTCGATGCCGCTGCATCGATCTCCGCTGCATTCTGAATTTCCACGCATCGTACCTGTGCTGCAAGTTTTCCCGACGCATCACCTGCTGATCAGAATTGTCTTGGAGTCACCGCATCACTTTCCTCTACAGACCGGGCGCAACGCATCACTTCTCCTGAGTGCAGCAGAACTGTTGCATCGCCTCCCCAAGGTCTCAGGAGCTGATGAATCTTTTTGTTTCTTGACGCTTCCCATCTCTGCGGCTGTTTGGCCTTGTGAATTTTGTCACATCAACAGGTACTTTGTAAGAAATCATGCATCCATTGACTTCTATGGACCCATTTGTTAGAAACTTTCTAAAATCATATTCTTATTACATGTATGTTGATTTTTTGTCGTTTGGGTCTTGTTGAGTTTAGATAACAATACTTTATTTTTCTAAACTGGTGTGGTGTCTAGTTGTGGTGGTATGACTGTATTACTGTGTGTTTTGAGTGCAAATACTTTATACATTGCCTTTGGGATAAGTCTGTCTGCTCATGCCAAGCTACCCAGGGGGTCAGCAGAGGTTATCTAAAGTGTGTATCTCCCTTACCCAGACTAGAAGCAAGCATCCTTATTTAAACAAAAGTACCTACCTCTGCCAAGTAGATACCCCCATTTCTAACACACACACACACCTAACACAATATAGATATATCATCAGCAAGAGACACATTTTCTCCATCATTGCAAATCATAAACTAGCGCACAAAATCTCAGCTCCATCCGAACCGTTCAGTTAGATCCTTTTCCAGCGTTTACTTGAAAGGTTTACCCCACACTTGGATAGATTATTATTAATGACATGTGCTGCTTGGGCTGTGTGCCATCAGATGTAATATATTACACATGGCACATCATCCTCATCACCATAAGAAGTTAATTTCAGATCAGTAAACAATCCATAAAAACACAAAATCAGTTCGTATACATGAGCATTTGTGAAACTGATATCAAAATATAAATAAATTGCGCTCATTAATAAAGAAAATGGCTCATGGGCTCGTATTCATAGATGCACCAAATACTAATGCCCTCATTACAAGTGGCTAAAGTCAGTCCAGAGCAAAAAACGTGAGATGAAATTTGACGAATGGTCAGGTCCATTAAAGTCCAGACCCGGAAATACCAAACCTCTCTTTCATGCCGCAGTGGGGGCGAGCAGCAGGCGGATAGCAAACAAAACTCTCTCTGGACCTGCTGAAGTCTGTCCTGGTCTGTTTTCAGACACAGAGGCTTTGTGAATCCCCCACTTTTTTCACTTTAAGAGGGGGTGATGACACATAGTTATTAATGCGTCTGCCCAGTGTGACAAAAGTGCTTAAAAAACAAAAGTCAGGGAAAACAGTAACAAACGTCAGGGATGCAAAGTTAATCACAGCAAAAATATTATAACAAGGTTGGGAATACAAGCAAAGAAATGAAGAAACAAGCATTTGCAATGCAATAGGTCTCGCATTTACGCACGTTTAAGTTATTGGCATTGTAAATGACAATGCTCTTTATTTATGCTTTAAAAACCAAAACATAAATAAAAGGCAATGTCATTTACAATGCCAATAGCTCAAACTTGCATAAATGATAAATGCAAGACCAATTGCAAATGGTAGGCATCATGGACAACGGAGGGGGAGAAGGCGCGGACAACATGGGGGGTTAAGAAGGCCCTGCAATGGGAGGGAGGGTGGTGGGTAAAGAAGGTACGGACAAAAGGAGGGAGGGTGGTGTTGTAAAGAAGGCACCAAAGCACGTCATGCCTGTAATAAGAGAACCACCTGGATAAAGAAAATAATGCTCACAGTCTAAATACCACATACCATGTAACAACAAAAATAAAGGGGCCAGTCGTCATTCGAGGTGACAAATGAAGAGGAGATGGTACCAAGAAGCGACTATCAAGCCTATTTACAAATCAGAAGCCGGCATTTAGGACAGACAATGACACAAGCCAATGTCAAATATGGGCGGAGAGTTGGCGGGGCTTCTATTCCCTACTCCAATAAAGCAGATCGACAGAGCAGCGCATGTGCGCTGGCTCAGGCTAGACCTAAAAAAGAGAGTGAAACAGATTAGGGATGGAAGTAATAGTGAAAGGAAGGACATGAAAATGAGGAAGAAGCTGTGACAGGAAAGAAGGGCCACAAGATGGAAGAGTAGATGCAAGGGTCAAAGGACTGATGGATGGAAAAGTCAAACAGTATTTACATGGGTGGGTGAAAGAAAGTGGCTGGAATGATAAAAGGCTGGATAGATGAACATCTGAAAAAGAAAAGGTGAAAGGAAGGATTGGTGGTTTGTTAAAAGTATAGTAAATTTGTGGATAGATGAAGTGTGAGTAGAATGCATGGATGGAAGACTGCATTCATGAAAGGGTGGATGGATGCAATGGTGAAAGGATGGATGGATGGAAGTATGAACAAGCATTGGAAATGCAATATGTCTCGCATTAGAAAAGTTGGAGCTATTGGTCTTGTAAATGACACATATTTTATTTATGTGTTGGTTTGTAAAATAGCTAAATTGATAGCTTTGTCATTTACAATGCCAATAGTTATAACTTTTGCAAATGTGACACCTATAGCATTTGTAATGCAATATGTTTTATTTACGTGACTTATATGTATTCATATTACAAATAACAATGGCCTTTATTTTTTTATAATTAATACTTAAATAAAAAGTTATTGTAATTTATAATGGCAATAGGGGTGTAGAGAGAGGGGTGTAGAGAGAGAGGGGTGTAAGCGTGGTGTAGGGAGAGAGGGGTGTAGAGAGAGAGGGGTGTAGAGAGAGAGGGGTGTAGAGAGAGAGGGGTGTAGAGAGAGGGGTGTAAGCCTGGTGTAGAGAGAGGGAGGGGTGCAGAGACAGAGGGGTGTAGAGAGAGGGGTGTAAGCGTGGTGTAGAGAGAGAGGGTTGTAGAGAAAGAGGGTTGTAGAGAGAGAGGGGTGTAGAGAGAGCGGAGTGTAGAGAGGGAGGTGTGTAGAGAGGGAGGGGTGTAGAGAGGGAGGGGTGTAGAGAGGAAGGGGTGTAGAGAGAGGGGTGTAGAGAGAGGGGTGTAGAGAGAGGGGTGTAGAGAGAGAGGGATGTAGAATGGAATATGCAGGCTGTACATTACGCTGTCACCCTGAAATTCACGGAAGCTATTATGTTTTTATGTGCTCCTGTCTTCAATGTGCATGCCAGTGGGGCACGGGTCCCTTGATTATATTATTTTATGTATCGACTCTGTTTTTCAAAAATCTCATAACTCAGAAGAGTCTCTCATAACTCAGAAGAGTCCAAAAAGGAGAAATGGGCGTTAGAATAAATATAGATTACATTGAAAAGCTTAAAATATATAAGTAAAACCACTGGAGGTCAAGAAAAATAGCAGGATCACCACAAAGAATTAAACTGAACAAATGGAAATGTATATTCGGCATTCAAGTAAATCACTGCAATAGAATAATCTCAAGAGACAAGAAACCTGATGGAGAGACGCAACACCAACACAAATCCAGTAGCATTAAAATATTTACAATAAAAGTGAAGATAATCAGCAGCTCGTAAAAATGTGATTCTTGGATAACTGCTGCCAAATGGAGGGCAAGAACGCGTTAAAATTACAAAAGCGGTAAAATCGGTGCCTGGCTTAATCAATCAATCTTGGGCAAGAACAAAAGCGATTTGAAGAGGACATGACAGGAAACAACAACTGAACAGAAGACTCAGCCCGCTGTATGGCAAATAATTTTAGAAATGCAAGGTTGGCGATGCATCTAAAATGGGATATGGTTTACCTGAAAATTTCTCATTTCTTAAAAGTCTCAGCACGGTTATAACGTGAATAAAAAAATATGTGAAACAGCCTCAGAATGAATTAATCGTATCTAGGAATTCATAAATCACCAGACAGGATAACTCAGGAGGTTAATGCGCGCAATATAGGAGAGAAAATGTGTGCGCGCGCCTGACCTCTGGCCACAGACCTCAGACACAGCTTACAGTTAACTTGCCTGATTGATACCGAGGGTTGTGAATAACCTGAAGCGATCACTGAATTTAGAGAAGATACCACAGAGGGTTAATTTGTTTATAGCAGGAGTTCTTGTTGTAATTGCAGGTAACAAGTTCCAGTCCTTGCAAAATAACGCAGTGGGCTATGTCTTTGGAGCAAACATCTCCATGCAAATGGCGAGATTTACGTTTGAATATGTGCGAGGTATTTTCTAAAATGAGAGCGTTTGGTAGTAATTAATACCATTATTTAGTTACCAAAAAAACAAAAACAGTAAGACGAACAAGACGGAGGGCATTGCTGTGGGGAGGGGGGAGGAGAAATGCGAAACGACCGCAGCAGGGGGCGGAGCGGGGAGAGCGGCGATGGGGGAGAGACACGGGCCATAGTGTGAAGCAGCAGGGGCCTTTGTGCCACAGACCTCAGACACAGCTTACAGTTAACTTGCCTGATTGATACCGAAGGTTGTGAATAAGGTAACAAGTTCCAATCCATGCAAAATAACGCAGTGGGCTATGTCTTTGGAGCAAACATTTCCATGCAAATGGCGAAATTTACGTTTGAATATGTGCGAGGTATTTGCTAAAATGAGAGCGTTTGGTAGTAATTAATACCATTATTTAGTTACCAAAACAACACAAGATCACAGCGAAATAAGGAAGTATAACTTGAATCCTAAAACAAAGGTGAATGAACACAGGCGTGCTGGCCACAGAATATGCAAATCGGTTTAATGCAGCTCTACGCAAGACCACAGTATTGACATTTGACAGGAGTATACACTTATGAATTCTGTGAAACGTACATGTGCCCTTCGGTTTACTTCTCTCTGCTAGAAAAATAAATACGTAAAGTACACTCTGAGAGCACCAGATATAGAAAAAGCTTCAAGCAGCTATGGCATTTCTTCAACAGGAAAGTGGATTCGGCTGGGGGGGTGAGGGGGGGAGGCGGTTTGTTTTAGAAACAGAGGAAAACAGGAGGAGGGGGCAGTCGGTTTTAAAAGACATTGTGATGGTATGCGTTGTGAATGTATGTGTAACGTCATACATTCCATCACCACAGAACCTACGGAAGGTAAAGGCCGATCTGGAAGTCTTTTTAGCTGTTCTAAAGTTATCAATTGTTCCTCTATTATGACTGAATGATGTGAGTAAATACCGAGCTCTATGTTCAGACAGCCTTTCACTTTTTTGTAGGTAATGTTTTATCGAATTATAAAATGAACTTTTCATGACAATCGGCAAATCAGTGAATTCACGATGTAAAAGACATGCCCTGCTCTAAATTGAAGCAATTATATCCGTGCTACGCCTCTGTTCATCCCTAGGGGTACCACCCAGAAAGAAAGCAGTACCGGGGGATGGAGGGGGGAGGGGGCGGCGAGGCGATGGTGATCTACATGTTCTGGTGGCCGTACAAAAAGCAGAGCTGCATTTATCGACCTGCACAGTTTATCGAACCTAGCCATTGTGCGATCGATGAATCTGCCCCTGTCCTTCCCTGTTTCTATTTATAGCTGAATAAACACAAGGGCTGGGTGCCCACGAGCAGAGTGCAGGGTGCAGCCAGCAGACGCCCACCCTTGGGCGAAGGCGCCAGAAACCCAACAAGGGTCAGGGGAGAGAGACTAGCACGAAGCAAAACATATTCTGCGGTAATCTCGGAAAATGCACACTAATCAGAGCAGATGAAAAACAATCACGCTCCACACGGATTGTGCTAGTTGGGGAATAGAAATCAGCCTGTGGTGAATGGAAATGGCCATTGCAAGAAGAAAGACTAACACGAGTTGATGTCATCAGGTCCAGGCTTTGGTCAAGGTAGCCAGCAACAGAACCTGTAGTGTCGAAGCACGATTATCCTATAAGTTTTGTGCTTCTTCTGGGCTTGTGCTCTCAAGTGAAGTTAATGGCAACCAGGCAGTCACTGGATTCTCAAAAACAGAGTGTCCCACAGATGCATGGCATTCACTTGGGAGGCGAGGGAGAGAGGAGAAATACGAGACGGCCTTGCGGCCGTGAGACGTGTGAAGCAGGGGGCGGGGGGAGCGGATGCCTTTGAAGTGAAGCTAAGCTTCACTTCAAAGGTGTGTGAGGAGTGCTGCTGAGGGAACAGACGGCGATTTGATGATGTGCATGCGCATTTTAGGTCAATGCGCTTGCGCATTGACCTAAAAGCCACGGGCACAGCACCAAATCGCCCAGTTAGGTAAAGTCTGTTTAAGACGCTATAGTCTCGCTCTGCTCAATGCGCTTGCGAGACCTAAAAATGTATAGATAGATGGATGGATTCATAAAAGGCTTAAGGGAGGGTGAGCTAGATGGATGGAAGGCGGTACGACGGGACCTCATCTAGAGTGGGCAAGGCTTACTCGCTTTTTTCACCTGGAGGCGTTTGAGGTATGGATCAAAATGGGGGTGATATATTGTTATGGCTAATCCCTTGTCCAGACAGCATTGTAGATATCAATCACACAAGCAGGTGCAGTGCCGCCAGGGCCATGGGTTCTCAGTGGCCCACTGTACACAATTATGGATGTGTTTTGTTACTTAAACGAGGCCAGTAGGTTACAAGGCCCGGTTACTAGTCCATAATTTAAAGACCCCAAAATATCTGCCTCAACAATAACATTATTCAGGCATTCCTTTTGTCATAAAATGAACCATATTAATTCCTGGATGCGAGAACAGTTAGAAACTGTTTTGTTTCCAAAGACGGTATTTCTGTGGTCTAAAAGGAGGATGTACCTTGTAGGTATTCATTTTGTGGGACCAATACCTTCAATAACTGGAAATAAGCATATTCAGTAATTCTTTACTTTGGAAAAATTACCAGTAGTGTTTTTATGATCTGTGATGAGTCACTCTATTGAGCTAACATTGTCATTTCATTCTCAGTTCCTTTCACATGCTAAATTTCGACCTGTACTGGTTCATGAATGGAACTTGTTTGTCCGCATTGGAACCACCAGCCAGTAACGGGACAAGACTTGCAAACTTACTGGACAGAATCCCCGGGTTCGACATTCCCTCCTTCGACCTCCCCCGCATCGATATCAATGAAGAGCTTCAGAAAATCCTCCATCTCACAGTATACGTTGGTCTTTCAGTCGTTGGCATTGTTGAGATCTTAGTTAGCGTTAGTCAGGTGCTTGCTGGACTTTTAGGGTTTCTCTGCGGAACCTCCAAGAAGAAACGAAACCATTCTGTGTAGATGAGAGAGAAAAAATACTTTAAAACTATAAAAGTGCACCTGGAGCTGGCATCCACCATGGAGGTAAAATAAAGACATTTTGCATGTTTTGACAACTGTGATAGCGTATTATGTCAAAAAGAAAGTGAATCTTTGTTGATTTGATTAACCTACCATTCAGGAAAAAGTACTGTAAAATAAATATAGCGTATGTAACTACTACCTGTAAATTACGATTCTTAAATGTCATTACAAGGTTCTGCTGACATGGTGGTTCAAATGTCCACAGAATGCCAGTATGCCATTCTAGGTCCACGTTGTATCTTTTACATCTCTTTGTATGCTTTTATATTATGTTGATACATTTGTAGGCATACAGTTGATTGAAAATTCATAATATATCATTCATGGCAAATACATAATTTACTTGAAACGTGAGGTGTTATTTGATAACAATATCTAAACTTAAATTATTGTGTATTCAATGATGGTTTTGAATATAGATACATAAACAAAAAGTGTATTTCGCTTCACTTGCTTTCTTAAAGTTTCTTGCCTCTTTTCTCACCCCACACCCTGGTATATCCCTGTGTCTATTCTCTTGTTTTTCCTGTACATAGCCCCCCTCTGGGCACCATGACAATGCCAACATTCACATGTATTACAAGGTTCTTCAACACAGGACTAGGGGCCAGATGTAGGTAGCCCTTTACTGATCGGAATCGGCCGAAAATACCGATTTTCGGCCGTTTCCGATCGGTAAAGGGCTATGGAGAAGTAGGGGCACATATTCGGTAATTTTACCGAATCGTTATTATTACCGAATCGGTAAATTTACCGATTCAGTAATATTTACCGATTCGGTAAAATTACCGAAAATGCAATGTGGGTAGCCAATTTTCCATTGGCACATGGCTTTCAGAATCGGTATTTTACCATGGAATACAAATCCATGGTAAAATACTGATTCCTGTGTACATGCACATCTGTGCATGTACACAAGTGCCATGTGACAGACAGACGTGCCCTTAGGGCATGTCTGTGTGCCACATTGCATACATGCCCGTTTTGGGGGTGCTAGAGGGTGTCAAAGTGACACCCCCTGCACCCTTGACAAATTCGGTATTTACCGATTCGGTAAATACCGAATCGGTATTTGAATTGAATCCTATGGGCTTCAAGGCCCATAGGATTCAATAGCAAATACCGATTCTGTATTTACCGAATCGGTAAATACCGAATTTCAAGGTATCGGTAAAAAATCCAGATGTTGGTACCTACATCCCATTTACCGATTTTGAAATACCGAATCGGTAAAATTCGGTATTTCAAAATCGGTAAATGGAATTTACCTACATCTGGCCCTAGGACTGTTTATGACCAGAAGTCACGCTAGTAGATTTCCCTTAAAAAAGATGTTAAATGCATGGAATCATCTTCCAAAAGACGTTGCGGACACTGAGAAAGTATTAATAAAACAAGCGTAAGATCTTAGAGTAACAAAGTGTAAGGGCAAAGACAAAGGTGGAGACCAAGTAGAATCTGCTTTGTAGCTTCAAGAAGGTAAGTTGATGTAATATATGGGTCTGAATGTCTGAATTACCAGATATTATTAAGGTCCAGGAGTTCTGGAGGTGACAAAAATTGCCATTACCAAGGGAAAATGACTGTCCAGGTATAACATGCACAGAGTTAAACTTTTTCCAATTAAACATTCTCCAGGTAAGCATAGTTTTTCTTCCATTGCTGCCATTTTGTTGTTACCTAACACATATAATAACCTGTCTTAAAGCTGTCATGAAGATCATTCAAAATTGCCTGTTGTACCAAAAGTATTGATAAACAAACCAAGAACATTCTGGCAAACAACCACTCATCATATGTAGTGAGATGACCAGGTCTCCCTATAACTTCATGTTGGTGTACCTGGCTGGATCTCATTGAACTGGAATTTAATCAAGACCAGTGATCTGACCATAATTGTGGAGACAGGAAAGAGGAACCTTCCAGAATTGCCTAATATTTCAACTTTGCCACATCTTCAGCAATACTTGTACTAAGATGACTTAGTAAAGTATGCTTTGTTACATTACTTTACAGTCAAGGCTAAAGGGCACCTCTGCTGCCCTACCTCCACATCGAAGTACTGATGGTCATTTTAAGAAGTGAGGGGATGGTAGTAAGACAGTTCACTTATTTTTCATTACATCATGTTGGGATGCTGAAGTCATGTGCAGAAAATGTTGTTTTCTCAATCAAAAAAGTTAAATGCATGGTTAACATACAATTCTGTTATTCTTTCTGTGTTCATACGTAAAATGCTTTCACAGTGACAGCAATGCTCTCAGAGAATTAATCAGCACACCTGTCAAACTCATCTATGCAAGGACCAATTTATTTTAATACAATCATCTAAAAATGAATCCTCACCAGTGTGTGAAAATAGACATGGTAAATGGAGAAATGTATGGATTTAAAATGGTAAATGCAGTACCCTTCCAGCAAGAAGTTACACTGTCCCAAATTGCACTTTATATTATTTCTTTATATAAGGTTTTTTAAACCTGCTCTATATTGTCATGATACTAAAAAAACACATTTTAGAATACATGTTTTTAATTTCCCTATAATGTGCTTTGCTATTAAAATATGACTTAGACAAATAGTTGCATATAACACGTTTTTATTGTACAACATTATCCAGGATAACAACATACATTTTTCAAGATATTTACTGGCTTACCTGCAGTCTAAGGCAAATAAAGAATACTAAATGGATGACACTCAAATACTCCAGAAGATTGTTTCTAAAGAGTACTAAAAATCAATAAATAAATCAAGTAATATAAAAAACCCAATAACAAGTAAAATTGGTTTAATTCTGTTTATCAGTATTTTTTTCTGCAGAGGATGGAAAGGTCTCAAATATTAGTTTCAGTGGGAAAAGTCATGTTTACCTTTTCCACTTGATGGATCTGCACGAACCGTGCCATGCCGAACCCAAATCGGATGAGATTTTGTTTTTGGAAAGTTTGTAGTGATTCATCAAATAAGATCTAAGTCAAAAAGAAACCAACAAAAAGTTTTTAATATGGAAACTCATACCTGACCATATATATTTCCTACTGGCAGTTGCCAGTAGGTAGTTATAGTTAGGATCATGTTTCCAAAGAATAAGCCATTTTTTACTTGCCTATATCAATGGCGCCATTTGACGAATCTTTATGAAACTTTCCAAACAAAGTGCCCCACTGGTTATAGTTGTGAGATGAAAGTTTTGGGCGGATCATCAAGTAGGGGCGGATAAAAGGGGGGTGTCAAAAAAATGTGTTTCCCATGTTAATTCCAATAAAGTCTTTAGACACTCCTGCAGCCCAAACCGATGGATGGATTTACACCAAATTTGGCAGAAAGGTAGATTTTGTTCTGAAGATCATGCTTTTTTTATTTGATGTTTATCCTTTCAGTAGTTTTGGAGATACTAAAGGAAACCCAGATTTGTATATCTGGGACGTCCTGAGCACAGATCTCATGGTGGGGATTGTTTGCTTTCCTACACTTCAACAAGGAAGCGTTAGCAGCCATCTTGGGACAAATATACATGATAGCACCCCATTGAAATGCATTGTAGTGAATGGCAGGTTTTGAGGGTCATAAAAAATGAGAACATATAAAGGGTAATAACAGATTTTAGTTACAGTATGAATCATTAGATGATGTTACCATGCACATTTTGGGAATTGAGGTGTGTTCTAAGGTGATTATACCCTGTGGAAAAGCCTTCTGTGGGATTTCAAGAATCATGTTTGAGAGAAAAATGTTATCTCATGATTTCCCCGTAGAGATTATGGAATGTGCTCCAGAAGCTAAAATGAGAGCTTATTTTCTGTAAATGCACACTATCTTCCTCAGCCATATGAAAATAAAGTCTGACATTCCCAGTAAATCACGTACTACCAACAGGAGCAGCCTGCCTTTTGATTCCCTTGTGTTCTACTGCAGCCTCCCAGAGTGTTCTAAAGAACAACTAGAGTGCTAATAGTGTTACATATGACAAATGTATGTCACACCTGAAGATATGTTGATATAATTAAACAAACTGGTCAAACTTAAAACATTTAATTGAGAAAGGAAAAAAATGAGGGTGTTCATTTTGACATAGAAATTATTGTTAGTGCTATAAAGAGAAAAAGAAGGGCACATTTTAAGTGAGTTATCGAATATCTTCCTCTTGTATTTTATTAAAACATTTTGACATGCAACTTGCATTTTCAACACCAGAAGCAGACGGCCAGTTAACTCGCTCAAAGTGGTGTAACAATAGCCCCTGCTGCCCCTATGGTGCAGGGGGGCCATTGAGCTCCAGGGGACCCCCTCCTGCACTGTGTATGGGTGGTGGCTGAGAGCTCCTGACTGGGTCGGGAGCGAAGGGGGTCCCCTCAAGTTTTCTTGCGCCACTGCTCCCTGGTAATCAGCAGCTTTCTACAGTGTTGTAAAGAGCAACTAGAGTGCCAAAATTCAGATTTTATGCCAATAGTGTGGCACATCTGAATGCCATCTTGATGGAATTAAAGTAGAAAACTGAAAGCATTTTCTACTGAGAATACTGCAGTAAATGAGGAAATTAGGGAGCTTCATAACAAATAAATCTTCCAAGATGGAAGCAAAAGCCGAATACTACACCAACAGGATAATGATCGCTGAGTCCCAATCGAAGGAAATTTTCTCCACTGTCCATGAACTTGCCTCATCCACCAGAGCCACGGTTACCATCCCCCTTCCCAGTCCCTCTGTGACTCGCTTAACGAGTTTTTTATAGACAAAGTTGTTAAAATTAAACACAACATTCCTCCGCCCTCCTCCACTTTTGTTAACCCTTCCCCTCCCCCACCATTGTTAAACTGACTAACTTCCCATTACTAACCATCGACACCCTCCTTCCTCTGCTTCATTGTGTCAAATCAGGCTCTCCCCTGGACTTTGCCCCTGCTTGTATCCTTAGGGAAGTTTACTCAGCTTGTCCCACTCCCCCTTTGACCCTCCTTAATGATTCACTTGCACACGGTTTTGTCACAGTCCACACAAATCGGCGGTTGTCATCCCAATTTTAAAAAAACTGGACGCCGATTCTTCCTCCCCCTCCAACTACCGCCCCATTTCACTCCTCCCTTACCTTGCAAAAGTTCTTGAAACCCATATCACCTCCACTTTGAGCACTCATATTGAGGCAAATCATTGCCTCTCCCCCTGTCAAGCCGGCTTCCGTCCCCTGCATTCTACAGAGAAAGTGGTCATTTCAGTCATGGACAAGCTGCGCGAAGGTATTGACATCAACCTTCCGCAAGCCTTGATTCTCCTAGACCTATCCGCCGCTTTTGACACGGTGGACCACTCCATCCTCCTTAACCGTGTCAGGGCGGCGGGCATAGAAGGCTTAGCCTTCTCTTGGCTGGAATCCTTTCTCGCTGGGAGAACTCAAGCGGTCCGTTTGACTGGCTTTGCTGCGGCCTCTCGCAAGGTAGAGTGCGGGGTCCCTCAGGGCTCATCACTTTCCCCTCTTTTGTTCAACCTTTATATTTTTCCCCTCATTTTTATGTTACAGCAACTGGAGGTCACCGTGTTCAATTACGCGGATGACCTCCAGTTAATCTTCAATCTGTCTCACTCACCCTCATCCGCCCTGAACGTCCAAACAGTAATGACGTTCATTCAAGATTGGATGAACTGCAGCCACCTCAAACTTAACCCAGACAAGACCGAGCTGGTCCTGACCGGAGGTGGTTGCAGTCCATGGTCCCCTTCCTTTTGGCCCCCTTCCCTTGGTGTCCCTCCACTTCCTGTGTCCAAAGTAAAAACCCTGGGAATCCTTCTTAATCCCCAGCTCACTGTCCACTCACAAGTCAGTTCTGTGGTTTCTTCCTGCTTCTTTTCCCTTAGAGTAATTAGGAAAGTTTCCCGTTTCTTTTCTCCCTCAGCTTTAAAAATTATCATGTTGGCCATGGTACTGTCCCGTATAGACTATGGCAACATAGTCTATAATGGGGCCCCTGCATACGCGATCCATCGATTACAACTGGTGCAGAACCAGGCGGCCCGCCTGATCCACGGCCTACCTAAATATCATCGGGTCACTCCACTACTCAAAACACTGCACTGGCTCCCTGTGAGAGAGCGTGCCCTGTTTAAACTCGGCTGCCTCACGTACCAGGCTAGATTGGGCACTGCTCCCGAATTCATCTGCTCTCTCATTAAGCCATACTGTCCAGGCAGAGAACTTCGCTCGGCTCATTTGGCCCTTCTTACCATCCCTCGCTTTAAAAAGCAGAAGGCGGGCGGAACGAGATTCGCTGTCCTGGCTCCAACCTTTTGGAATTCCCTTCCGGTTAGCCTACGCACCTCACCTTCTTACCTTCTGTTTCGGAAGAATCTTAAAACCTTCCTTTTTACGCAAGCCTACCTGACTTAATCTTTTAGCTGCTGCCGCCCACTGTTCACCACTAGCGCCATGAAACCGCTGGGTATACGAGCGCTGTACAAATGTTTTTAAATTCAAAATTCAAATTCAAGATGGTCTCCAGAGAAAAAAGAGCCTAAATATAGCACAAATATCACTTAAATGAAGCCCAAGTATAGCCCAATTTTAGAAGTGTGCAAAACACGTAATGTTTTTGTTTTTGTGCAGTTTTATATAGCACAGACTTGACTCAAAGGTGTAGGAGTGCTTTACACGAGCATCAGTTACATTACACAAGGACACATTCAGTTTGGTTTTCGGTATGGGGAGATGAAGTGATTTTTGCAGAATCACAAGATGTCGAGCTTACATTGAAACTCGAACCTGGTTCCCCAGTTGCAAAGTCTGCAGCTTTGGCTGTAACGTCATATCCCCCCCCCTAAGTGTACCACATAATCAAGTGATCAACTGGATAATAAAACATACATATAGAAAATTATTTTAAAGTGCTTTGTCGTTATTTGAGAACTCAGAAATAATTTCCTCATTTCAGTTGTTTAGAGCACTAACCATACTTTGTATGGGAATAAGATCCTCTCATTGAGGATGGTGCAGAGACAACAAGCTGACCACGCTACGCAGGTGAGAGGGCCAGTGGTAGAAAATCGGACCATGGAGGACAGAGTAAAGGGGGGCAGGAGCAACAAACCAACCATGTATTATAGGCAAGCGTGGATGTGCAATAAAAAAGACCATTGAGGGCAGAAGGAAGAGGGAGTGGCAGTACAACCATTCATGGCAACAGACCCGATTCAGGCAGGAAACTCCAGATGTTCTTAAGCCTAAAAGAGGTTTTTTTTCTGTCTCCTGCCTAAAATCTTCTCTTTTTGAATGTAAGTCAAAGGGAAAAATCAATTCTCCAGGTTTTTTTTTCAAAATTTCCCTCTTACCAAGTTAAAAACGTTGGCAAGTATGTACATTGGATAACGGAGGGCAGGAGCAATGGCTCAGAGACATGGACTAGGATAAGAGAGGGCAGGAGGGAGATGGGCAGAGTCACCAAACTGGTCTCACAGGGCAGGTGTTGGGGTTTGCAGCAGCACAATACACCACACAAGGCAAGTGTGATGGCATTTCAGAACAACTGACCATGGAAAGCAATAGGGAGGGGGCAGGGCCATGCACATTGACAACACAGAGCAGAGGAGAAAGAGGCAAGGGCAGTAAGCTGGCCATACCGGACAGACAGGAGGGACAGTCGCAGCATAATGGACCATGAAGGGCAGGGGAGGCGTCAGGGGCACAACAGCAGACCAGACAAGGCAGGAAGGAGGGGAAAGTGATCTGCAAATGGAAGACAGAGGGCAAGGCACAAGGGGGCAGGTCAGGAGCAAGAAGCTGGCCATGAAAGGCAGGTGGATGAGCACTGGAAGCACAACATACCATGGAGGGCAACAGTGAGACTATAATAGCACACATAAAGACAACGGTGGGTAGGTGGGAGGGGATCAGGGGTAGCAAACTGACCACACTTTGCAGGAGGGAAGGGCTGTGGCAGCACAGAAGACCATGCATGGCAAGTGGGAGGGTTAATGGCAGCACAACAGCCATTGTGGGTAAAAGGGATGGGTCAGGGGCATGTACAAAGGACCATGAAGGACAGAAGGGAGGAGTAGGGGCTGGACACAGACAAAAGAGGGAAGGGGCTTCACAATAAACTATACAGGGCGGAAAGCAGGCACAGTTACAGCACAACAGAGCATGGAGGGTAGAAGGGAGGGGTAGCAAAATGGATCATGGTGGACAGCAGGGAGGGGATAGGGGCATGGAACTTGGACAGGCAGGGTGGAGATAGCAGAGCCTGATGGGGCAGTGGCAGCTCAACAGAGCACTCAGAGTAGATAGGAGGGTGGCAGGTCCATGGAATATGGTGTTCAGAAAGATGGGAGCAGGGCCATGAACACAGACTTTGGAGGGCTAGGGGAAAGAGATTAGGGGCACAAAGATAAGCACAGAGGCTAAGCAGGAAGGCAATGATGGGGCATAGAATAGGGGAATGGAGGGCAGGAGGAGTAGGCAGGAATATCAAGGTAAATGAGGGCAGTGGCAGCACGTCGGATCATGCAAGGCAGGGGGAAGGAGGCTTGTGTATGGACTCGGACAAAAGACAGCAGGGAGGGGGTGGATGTGGCAGCAAGCTAACTGTTTAGGTCAGGCGGTAAGGACAGTTGCAGAACAACAGCCACACACAGCTGGAATGACAAAGCAGGGTCATGGACTTGGACAATGGATGGCAAGGAGGGGGGGCAGGTGCCGCAAGCTTGAGTGGGGCAGTACAATGCAAGACCAGACCCTGCATTCTAATCCTCCACCCTCTGTGCATTGCAAGGGGCATCTTACTTAAAAATAAAAAAACTTAGAAATTCAATGAAAAAAAACCCAAAGGTTACAGGGACATTATAGTTAGGAAATAGAATTTAAAAAACCTTAGAAATTCATGAAAAAACAAAGTTTACATAAGCTTTGGAGTTAGGCTCAGATTTCACTATTACAAAACCACTACAATTCAGCTGTAATAGTTATCTGAACTAACTATAACTTATGCCCCAGCAATGCACTGCTTATTATCTCACGTAAGACGTCATCATGACAGGTTAGCTGCTCCCCATGTGGGAAAGCAATGCCGGCTCCCGCAGGAGGTGGGTAGCCGGCGGGACCGTGGGGGGATTGGGGACCACACCACGGTCCCCAATGGTGAGGCCAGCCCCGGGGGATGGGGTCCCCGGGGCTACCAGTGGCCCTGGAGGGGGGCCACGTGGCCCCCCTCCCCCATTAACAATTTTTTTTTTTTAAACAAAATTGACAACATTTATATTTGGGGGTCTGGCCCTGAGGATGGGGTCCCCAGGGCCCAAAAAAAGTAAAAGGAAGGGAGGCGACACAGCACCCCTTTCAAAATTTGTTTTTTTTTAAAAGACGCAATCGTCCCTAGGCGCCGCCCCCTCACAAACACACTCTGCAAACGCACCCTGTGGCACGTTTTAAATTGGGGAATTAATTCCCCTTCAGTACTGGGGGTCCCTGGGGGCCAACTAGCCCACCAGCTACCTCCAGTAAGCGCCATGGAGCTGCTTTGCAGAGTGTTGTCAAAAGGGGCGTGGCCTCTGAACACCTCTCTGCAACGCAGCCTCCTGGCGCATACTGGAGGTACCTGGTGGGCTAGTTGGCCCCCAGGGACCCACAGGATTGAGGAGGAATTAATTATCTAACTTAAAACGCGCTACAGGGTGTGTTTGCAGACATATCTCCTCAGGCCACGCCTCCTTCCTTCACCACTGTGCAAACCCTGTGGGGCGTTTTAAGTTAAGATTCTCTTTCAGTACTGAGGGTCCCTTAGGGCCAAATAGCCCAACAGGTATCTTCAGTATGCGCCAGGGAGCTGCGTTGCAGACAGGTGTTCAGAGGCCATGCCTCTTTTTACACCTCGTTGCAACGCAGCTCTGTGGCGCTTACTGGAGGTACCTAGTGGGCTAGTTTGACTATAGAGACCCTTCGGATCGAAGGGGACTTAATCTCTCAACTTAGAATGGCGAAATAAGTGCTTCTCTAGGTAACGGCAAAGACTTGTCAATTTGTTACTGTATGATATGCAGAGGATAGCCTCACCTTTTAAATAATGTAGCAAGCTCCTGCAGATGGACTTTACAGGTTTCCTCATAGCTACAGATGCGTCTTATTCTGAGTGCTTGGCTGTAGATGATGCTCAGTTTAGTGTGGGGTGAGTGACATGAAATCCAGTTTAGACACAAATGAGCATCTGTGGGCTTGTGGTACAGATCAGTTGTAATTTTTTGTTCGTACATGGTGAGTAGCACATCCAGAAAAGGGAGATGATACTTTTATTTAGTATTTCTGCTGGTAAATTTGATGGTAAGATGGATATTGTTGATATAAGACCTTTAGAGACTATTCCCAACAGTGGTTGCAATAGCACGATGCACTTCACCTATATCAAGGTGGCAAAAGTAACATTGGGGCTCCGATGTTACTCAACGGGTTTATTTTGCTCTTGTCCGTCAACAAATGACAATAAAAAAGCTTCTAGAAGTCTTAAGAATTGAAAAAATAATAGAAAACAAAAACAGAAACATTGTAACTTGTAAAGCTGCTTTTCAGTATAATAAGAAACAATCGAGTTTAAACACTTGGTTTTGCACTATTATACACTTGTTCTTTCAGGATCGTTGGTTTTACATTAAAAGTATATTGAATATTATATGTTTTAGCCGGAATGTCAATAATGTGTTAATGTAATTTTCAACACAAGTAACTGTTTGTAGTTTTTAACTCAAAACTTTCTATTTCCATACGAGTTGTAGGCTGAAACATGTGACTATCTAATGTCCTTATTTAAACCAATGTCCTGAGTACTGACTGTGTCATGTGATCAAGCGCTCTGGGCAGCGCGAAACGCGTCATGGCGATCTGAAGCACAAAAAATAAAACTTCACTTGCACCTACTTTGGGTCCGTATGCGTTTCTGCAGCTTTCGTGATTCTGTGAAGAGATCGGAAAATCCTTGGGATATATATATATAGTGGCCACGGCTTTAATACATCGGAGCCTTGAAACCCTGGTAACAAGAAGGACACAATTGAAACGGGCACTGAGGAAGGAAAAACTAAGTCTGAAACGCGTCTGCCTAACGTTTCAGGGACCCTTTTGCTTGCCAGCGCTTGTATCATCATTAAAGCAAATTGTTTGTATTCCCCGGAGCTGGTCACACTCTTTCTTTTTTTCGAAGAAGAGACTGGTGGTGTGTATTGCCAGCAAGTAGGAAATGCTGGCTGTGTGACCGCACTCTCGTTCAGGAGCTACGCGTAGAAACCTACATCTTTTTTGGAACCTGCACGCAACTGCATACGCGTCGCCCCCCCGGTGCAAGATTCCCACATGGAGGTGATTGGTGCCTGGGGAGAGAGGAGGCAGAATGGATCTGCCTGAGAAGGGGGACAAACAATTGGCTTTTACCTGCTGTGTGACTGCTGTATCGGCGTTGCAACACTGTCCAGCGATATTGGAGGGCAGCACTTGCTGTCTTTGCCGTCTCTTCACTGCAGGAGCGCAATCGGTGTACTTCAGCGCCCAGCATGCTGTTGGGCCGCAGGAGCAGCGTGAGGTGCCTGACACCTGTGAGGCAAAGGCGGGGTAAGTGGTCACGTGATAGGGAGTGGCCACGGCTTTAATACATCGGAGCCTTGAACCCCTGGTAACAAGAAGGACACAATTGAAACGGGCACTGAGGAAGGACAAACTAAGTCTAAAACGCGTCTGCCTAACGTTTCAGGGACCCTTTTGCTTGCCAGCGCTTGTATCATCATTAAAGCAAATTGTTTGTATCACCCGGAGCTGGTCACACTCTTTCTTTTTTTCAAAGAAGAGACTGGTGGTGTGTATTGCCAGCAAGTAGGAAATGCTGGCTGTGTGACCGCACTCTCGTTCAGGAGCTACGCGTAGAAACCTACATCTTTTTTGGAACCTGCACGCAACTGCATACGCATCGCCCCCCCCCCCCCGTGCAAGATTCCCACATGGAGGTGATTGGCGCCTGGGGAGAGAGGAGGCAGAATGGATCTGCCTGAGAAGGGGGACAAGCAATGGGCTTTTACATGCTGTGTGACTGCTGCATCGGTGTTGCAACACTGTCCAGCGATATTGGAGGGCAGCACTTGCTGTCTTTGCCGTCTGTTCACTGCAGGAGCGCAATCGGTGTACTACAGCACCCAGCATGCTGTTGGGCCGCAGGAGCAGCGTGAGGTGCCTGACACCTGTGAGGCAATGGCGGGGTAAGTGGTCACGTGATAGGGAGTGGCCACGGCTTTATTACATCGGAGCCTTGAACCCCTGGTAACAAGAAGGACACAATTGAAGCGGGCACTGAGGAAGGACAAACTAAGTCTGAAACGCGTCTGCCTAAAGTTTCAGGGACCCTTTTGCTTGCCAGCGCTTGTATCATCATTAAAGCAAATTGTTTGTATCCCCCGGAGCTGGTCACACTCTTTCTTTTTTTCGAAGAAGAGACTGGTGGTGTGTATTGCCAGCAAGTAGGAAATGCTGGCTGTGTGACCGAACTCTCATTCAGGAGCCACGCGTAGAAACCTACATTTTTTTGGGAACCTGCACGCAACTGCATACGCGTCGCCCCCCCGGTGCAAGATTCCCTCATGGAGGTGATTGGCGCCTGGGGAGAGAGGAGGCAGAATGGATCTGCCTGAGAAGGGGGACAAACAATTGGCTTTTACCTGCTGTGTGACTGCTGCATTGGCGTTGCAACACTGTCCAGCGATATTGGAGGACAGCACTTGCTGTCTTTGCCGTCTCTTCACTGCAGGAGCGCAATCGGTGTACTACAGCGCCCAGCATGCTTTTGGGCCGCAGGAGCAGCGTGGGGTGCCTGACACCTGTGAGGCAAAGGCGGGGTAAGTGGTCACGTGATAGGGAGTGGCCACGGCTTTAATACATCGGAGCCTTGAACCCCTGGTAACAAGAAGGACACAATTGAAACGGGCACTGAGGAAGGACAAACTAAGTCTGAAATGCGTCTGCCTAACGTTTCAGGGACCCTTTTGCTTGCCAGCGCTTGTATCATCATTAAAGCAAATTGTTTGTATCACCCCGAGCTGCTCACACTCTTTCTTTTTTTCGAAGAAGAGACTGGTGGTGTGTATTGCCAGCAAGTAGGAAATGCTGGCTGTGTGACCGCACTCTCGTTCAGGAGCTACGCGTAGAAACCTACATCTTTTTTGGAACCTGCACGCAACCGCATACGCGTCGCCTCCCCGGTGCAAGATTCCCACATGGAGGTGATTGGAGCCTGGGGAGAGAGGAGGCAGAATGGATCTGCCTGAGAAGGGGGACAAACAATTGGATTTTACCTGCTGTGTGACTGCTGCATCGGCGTTGCAACACTGTCCAGCGATATTGGAGGGCAGCACTTGCTGTCTTTGCCGTCTCTTCACTGCAGGAGCGCAATCGGTGTACTACAGCGCCCAGCATGCTGTTGGGCCGCAGGAGCAGCGTGAGGTGCCTGACACCTGTGAGGCAAAGGCGGGGTAAGTGGTCACGTGATAGGGAGTGGCCACGGCTTTAATACATCCGAGCCTTGAACCCCTGGTAACAAGAAGGACACAATTGAAATGGGCACTGAGGAAGGACAAACTAAGTCTGAAACGCGTCTGCCTAACGTTTCAGGGACCCTTTTGCTTGCCAGTGCTTGTATCATCATTAAAGCAAATTGTTTGGATCCCCCGGAGCTGGTCACACTCTTTCTTTTTTTCGAAGAAGAGACTGGTGGTATATATATATATATATATATATATATTACCTACTGGCGGTCGCCAGTAGGTATATATAGTTAGGATTTTTTCCCTATGGGATTTCTGAAAATTCTATGTCTAATAACTTTGGCGTTTGTGGACGGAATCGGCTGAAATTTTCAGGAAAATGGCACATGTTGTTTCTGAGCAGCTCCTGGAAATTTGGGGGGGGTTCGTCAAGGGGGGACCGAGAAAAAAGGGGGGTCCCAAAACGCGTTTTTCCCATGTTAATTTCCATAGGGCGGTTGGACTCACTTTTAGCCCGAACGGCTGAATGGATTTCCACGAAACTTGGCAAAATTGTAGGGACTGTTAGCCCGATGTGCCTTTGCTAGGTCTCAATATATGTGCTTCAGTGGATTTTGAGAAATTAACGTTTAAATCAAGATATATATCTGTAACAGCGCTCCGGGCAGCGATCCGGTTAGCGAACTTTTCGCGTATCGGAACTTTGCGATGCGAAGCTGATTGGCTCTCCGGTGTCTGTCAACATTCTAAACAGTCCGGAGCGGCCGCCATCTTGTCTCTCGGTAGGATCGAGAGACAAGAGGAGGTCAAAACAAAGGGGGAAATGAAGGAAAGGGGGCAAGGTAGACCCCTTCTGACCCCCTAGGATTGATGAGGGGGATATTATAGAGCCACACGGGCCCAAAAAAATATATAAAAAAAAATACGATTTTTTCGCCGTAGAGACGCGTCTTGGTACGCGAACCGGGCAGCTAACCGGGCAGCTAACCGGGCAGCTAACCGGGAAGCTAACCGGCAGTGTAACAGGAGTCTGAGGAGTAGCTGATTGGCTGTCAACATTGTAAACAGTCCGGAGCGGCCGCCATCTTGTCTCTCGGTAGGATCGAGAGACAAGAGGAGGCCAAAACAAAGGGGGAAATGAAGGAAAGAGGGCAAGGTAGACCCCTTCTGACCCCCTAGGATTGATGAGGGGGATATTATAAAGCCACACGGGGCCCAAAAAAAAAAAAAAAAATCTGATTTTTTCGCCGTAGAGACGCGTCTTGGTACGCGAACCGGGCAGCTAACCGGGCAGCTAACCGGGAAGCTAACCGGCAGTGTAACGGGAGTCTGAGGAGTAGCTGATTGGCTGTCAACATTGTAAACAGTCCGGAGCGGCCGCCATCTTGTCTCTCGGTAGGATCGAGAGACAAGAGGAGGCCAAAACAAAGGGGGAAATGAAGGAAAGAGGGCAAGGTAGACCCCTTCTGACCCCCTAGGATTGATGAGGGGGATATTATAAAGCCACGCGGGGCCAAAAAAAAAAAAATCCGATTTTTTCGCCGTAGAGACGCGTCTTGGTACGCGAACCGGGCAGCTAACCGGGCAGCTAACCGGGCAGCTAACCGGCAGCGTAACGGGAGTCCGACATATTGTGTTTTTTGAACGTTTGTGATATGTGCACGTGTGGATTTTGTCTAATTAAGGTTAAAAAAATATATATATATCTTTAAGCGTGTTCTGGCGCGCTTACGTTTTGGGTTTGGTTTGCGCTGCAGAGACGATACGTCACGGTTATGCGATGCATCATGAGGCGTCTCACGGGCTACGAGATACGTCACTTAATAAAGAATATATTTTACAGCTATAGATATTAGTTTTTAAAAAACCAATGAAATTCACAGAAAAAACCATAGGTTATAGACCATATATAGTTAGGAATTTGCATTTACAAAACCTTGAAAATTCACTGAAAAAACCGTAGGTTATAGACCATATATAGTTAGGGATTAGCATTTACAAAACCTTATTTTATTTGCACAAAACCATTGAAATTCCATATATAGTTAGTTGCACTAACTATATATCGCGGACCCGCAATCCACTGCTAATGATGTCACATATTACATCATTCATGACATGGTCAGTGACATCACTGATGACATCACTGATGACATCTCAAATGACATCACTGATGACATCACTGATGACATCTCAAATGACATCACTGATGACATCACTGACATCTCATTTGACATTACTGATTACATCACTGATGATATCATTTATGTGATAATACATCTTCAGACTCTAATATAACCTTAGATACACTCAGTGTAAACAGGCACTCACAGACTGTCACACATCCATGGAGTTACTCACACACCTAGTCAGTCATGCAAAGAATCAATCACATCTCCATTTCCTCAACTATACAGTTATACACACCTTACTTATTCAAACATATACTAACACATATTTACTCTCTTATACAATCCTTGATACAAGTTCACAATGATTCATACAGCCACTCTCACATTCACTGGCTCTTATGTTCAGTTATTTATATATGTCAACTCTCACGTGGAGTGTGTTTTACATATGTACTTACTTTGACATGTAGCACTGAGATATCCATTCACTCACCAATATACTCATGCACACAGTCAACTGTCCATACAGCTGTTTCTACATGCACTTTTGAACCCATACACCTAGGGAATCAACTGCTCACACATCTATGCACAGAGTTATACACCTCCCAGCCACCCACACACATACTCAGTCTCCCATACAAATACTTGGGCAACCATTCAATAACCCATATAGTTAGTGATATAGCTACTGATTTAAACATGCAGCAGTTTACAGAACAACATAAATAATGATTGCCAAATTAAGACACTTTAATCACTAACCCATGCACTCAGTGAGACACATTTAATCATTCTCTCATACAGTCAGTCATGCACCTACTAAATCCTTTATCCAGACACTTATACATCCACTCATTCTTCAATATGTAAGACATATTTTAACTTTACAGAAACATACAGTCACTGGGTGTTGTCATCAGTGATGTTATCAGTGATGTCATCAGTGATGTCATTTGAGATGTCATCAGTGATGTCATCAGTGATGTCACTGACCATGTCATGAATGATGTAATATGTGACATCATTAGCAGTGGATTGCGGGTCCGCGATATATAGTTAGTGCAACTAACTATATATGGAATTTCAATGGTTTTGTGCAAATAAAATAAGGTTTTGTAAATGCTAATCCCTAACTATATATGGTCTATAACCTACGGTTTTTTCAGTGAATTTTCAAGGTTTTGTAAATGCAAATTCCTAACTATATATGGTCTATAACCTATGGTTTTTTCTGTGAATATATATATATATATATATATATATATATATATATATATATATATATATATATATATATATATATTACTTTCTTTGTGGAGGAAGTTGGATGGTTATATATATATATATATATATATCTAAGAAAGAAGTGACTCAAACAGATAGATTCACCAAAGAACAAAAATGTATTTCCACTACAACGTTTCAGCTTCCGCCTTCCTCAGGTAGTACAAGATGGTTTGCTCAGTGGCTGCACAGATGACACAGCTGAATTTTCAAATAGCATCATGAGTGAAGATTCCATTTGGAATGTGGAATCGATGCAGTCCTGAGAGCTCTTGAGATATGCAGTAATCAGGTTGTATTGTCAGTAATTTCAGTCCATCTAGATGCAGGGATTTTAAATGGTACATCCAGAAGTCTCTGGAGTCCAGTAGTTCTTCCTTTGAGACATGTTCCACTGGGAAAATCTTCAAATCTGATAGTAAATGACCCACAAGGTTAAAATGATTGGCTACAGGCTGCTCAATTTTCTTATTAGTTATTGCCGATTTGTGGTTCCTGAATCGTGTACGGTGGTACACTGTTTAGCCTACATATTGTTTTTTACAGCTTTGCCATTGGCACTGAATCACATAAATAATGCATGTTGAGCGACATGTAAGATGCTGTCTTATTCCATAGGTCCTTCCTGTAACAGAACTAGCTACTGATGATGTTTGTAAAAGGTATTCACATGTGATGCACCCTTTAGAGTCACAGCAATGAACCCCTGCATTTGTTACAACTTGCTTGAGTTCAGCTCCCACAATAACAGATCGTAAATTTGGAGCTCTGCGGTGAGCAATGACTGGCGGTTTTGGAAAAACTTTTTCCAATTTTTCACAAGTGGACAGTAAGTGAAATGTTTTTTGGTTTATATTTCTGTAGTTGGGGGCTGATGGATGATAGTCAACCACCAATGGAGTTCTGTTACTTTTGTTTCTGCAATTGGTATTCCAAATAAGTGCTTCTCAAGGTAACAGCAAAGACTTGTCAATTTGTTACTGTATGATATGCAGAGGATAGCCTCGCCTTTTTAAATAATGTAGCAAGCTCCTGTAGATGGACTTTACAGGTTTCCTCATTGCTACAGATGTGTCTTATTCTGAGTGCTTGGCTGTAGATGATGCTCAGTTTAGTGTGGGGTGAGTGACATGAAATCCAGTTTAGATACAAATGAGCATCTGTTGGCTTGTGGTACAGATCAGTTATAATGTTTTGTTCATGCATGGTGAGTATCACATCCAGAAAGGGAGATGATACTTCTGTTTAGTATTTCTGCTGGTAAATGTGATGGTAAGATGGATATTGTTGATATAAGCTGTAAATTGTTCCACTGTTCTACTTCCTGCATTCCATAATATAAATATGCCATCAATGTATCATAGCCATACAAGTGGTTTGATGCTAGAAGTAGCATGTATACAGTTCTTTAGTTTGCCCATGAAGATATTTGCATAGGATGGAGCCATCCGAGTGCCCATAGAAGTCCTTTGTATCTGCAGATAGTGTTTACCATTGAAAGTCAAATTGTTGGATTTAAGGATAACTCTTGCAAATTTGGTAGCACATTATATAGTTATATATATGCATTACTCCACAGCAATTTTCTTCAGAGAAAATACTCGCGCTCCGGATATGCCACAGTTTATTAGGCAAAGGTTACGCGTTTCGACAGCAAAGGCTGTCTTGATCAAGACAGCCTTTGTTGTCGAAACGCGTAACCTTTGCTTAATAAACTGTGGCATATCCTGAGCGCGAGTATTTTCTTTGAAGAAAATTGCTGTGGAGTAATTAACTGCCGAGAGACCTGCTCGGCTTCCTCTCGCCATCTGTCCACGGGCTGCGGACTTCGTGCAAACGGGTCACTTTGGAGTATATATATATATAATCAAGTTTCACTTTATGAATCTTTCTGTTTAAATTTCTGTCTGTGTTACCATATTTTAGGTCTATACTTTTTGTTACCATTTGCAGTCATTATGTTGATGTTTTACACATTTTCAGCCTCTCGTATTTTTTAAACTTGTTGGGCTTTTTAAAAGAACTGAGCACTTTAAATCCCCAATGCCTGCTGGGGCGCATCATGTGAGCAAGCTCCTTTTGGGAGTGAAATGCGTCATGGAGGACACTGGTTCAGCACTTTTACCTTGAAATAAACAGACAAAACTGTTTGCACGCATGTTCGTGTCTTTGGCTCTTCATTGAAGGTTTCTGAGTTGGGGAAACGGTCCTTGCCTGGAGTAGTCCGCCGTATCATTGGCGGTCAGGTTTTTGCAGAGATATATATATATATATATATATATATATATATATATATATATATATATATATATATATATATATATATATATATATATATATATATATATATATACATATACATATATATATATACATATATATATATACATATATATATATATATATATATATATATATATATATATATATATATATATATATATATATTGTTTTCTCTAATTGGTATGTTTGTGGCATTTGTACAGAACGCCGTGGGTGCTCGTTGGTCTCAAACACCCAGGTGAAAGTATGAAAACAACTCTCTGCGCTTACTTCTCCACACAGAGACGGCATTCCTCGTAGTGCAAATAAACATTTTTTTTGTTCCTTTGCAGACGAGCATCTACGCATTTCGACTCCCACTGAGCCTTGTTCATGACGTCATACAATTGTGTCAACCACCTTTTTAACAAACATGCATTAGGTGACATAGAAAGTGGACTTTTCTTCAACTTAAGCAAAGAGCGTTAATAGGGGCGATATTGTAAAGTACAATACTACATTGTATCACCTTTCTCGAGCATTTATAATACCTATGAGAAATTCTGCAAAACAATGATTATGCCCCATTCAACCAAATGCCACATATTTAAATCAATGATTTATAATATTCTAAAAAAGAAAATTATAATCATAGCTAATCTATATCAAATTAAGTCAGATAAATGATATTCCACAGTTTTGCCCCCTTAGGTGCCACAATTGGCAATTCAAGTTTCCATAGAGGTCATCTTGTAATATACAGCACCACATTATTTCGCTATTTTTGGGCATTTGCAAAAAATACAAATAACAAAAGGTGCGCCCCAATTGGCTAAATGCTACTTTTGAAAACAACGCTTAGTAATATTATAAACATTAAACATTGCCGTACTTAACCATAAATTGTAGAAGAAAGTAATATTCGATAATTATGGCCCATTGGGCATTCGTTAGGTGACGAAATGTCCACATTTGATAATTCAGGATGATAGCCTATCTATACTACTATTATAAAGGAAGAACTTTGAGGCTTTGAGGCGGGTAAACTCGGGAACCACAGCGCCAATCCACACACCCGATCCATCGTTGGAATCCTCAGGGTGTGCAGATGGACATAGGCTATATAAATTTAAAAAATAAGTTATATTTAAAAAATTTACATTTAAAAAAAAGTTGTCCCCTCGAAGTAGCGCCGGCCGCGACCTGCGCGCTGACGTCGTCCAGGAGCGCGAGGAGGAGCGGGGTCCAGGAACGCGAGGAGGAGCAGCGGACATGGCGTGGGGGAGGAGCACTGATGAGCGGTACACAGGCGGTGAGCAGCAGCAGACCGGCGAGGAGCACTGAACTGAGGAGCGACGGCCGAGCGGCGGACATGGCGCGGGGAGGAGCACTGACGAGCGGCACACAGGCGGTGAGCAGCAGCAGACCGGCGGAGCGGCGAGGAGCACTGAACTGAGGAGCGGCGGCTGAGGTACGGCTCCGGGGGACAATGTCGGGGCAGGCGGGGGTCGGGGCATGCGGGGGACGGGAAGTTACAACAAAAAAGCTCCGGGGGACAATGTCGGGGCAGGCGGGGGTCAGGACAGACGGGGACCCTCTGCCATAATTGTGCTCAAGCTACCGACTCCCGCCGGCCGCTCCATACTCTGTGAACTCCTACTCTTATCCCTGCAACCTCTGCTCATCCTCGCCTCCCTGCAAACAGAGCGCCAGAGCAGAAAGCTCCCCAGTGCCTCAGGCGCTGCTGCTAGCCACCACTGCAACACTGGGCCCCTGGCATAATTGTGTGAGGTAATCCTCCGGAGGACAATGTCAGGGCAGGCGGAGGTCGGGGCAGCCGGGGGACGGGGCGGACGGGGGCCCGGGCTGCTGGCCAATGTCGAGGCAGGCGGGTGTCGGGGAAGCCTGATTGCTCCCGGACAAGCTCGGGACAGGCTGCTAGTTCAAAATAAATTGAATAAAGTAGGACACATTACGTCCCATTGGGTTTAGGTCGGATTAAAATAAGGGAAAATTTTAATTTAGCTCTTTTGCTTTTTTGTTTAGGTGTCTTCTTCCACCAATCTGTAAATAAACACAAATATATTCACAATTATATATTGCATGAAATTGAAAAGGAGGCTGAAAGTATTTAAAACCAATACAGATAAAACATTTTACAGAATACTCTATTCTGAAGATAAAGAATAGGGGGAAAAGGACATATCATATACATTATTTCTACAGGAAAGTGTACATCACCTCATCCACAATTAACCCTGTGGGTTCTTTTGAACCCATTTTAAAAAAATACCTATGCTCAAGTTGTCTCAATGCTCTTTCCTGATCACCCTCTGAAGCTGATTTCTGCACTTGATCTAAGATACTGTAAGTCAAAGCACTGGGATTACTGTTATGATAATCCTTAAAAAGCCTTGCCATGGGAAAAGTTTCATCTGCATTCTTCACTGTGCGTATATGCCATAAAATACGTTTGTGTGCTTGTAATTTAGTACTACCAATGTACTTTTGGGGACACGGACATTCCTATAAGTAGACTACATAATCTGATTTGCAATTTAGTGGTTTGGTTATCAATATCTGTTCTCCAAAATCTATTCTGCATTCGGTAATGTTTTTTCCACACTGGCAGGTGTCTGATATGACGTATTAATGTCCACTTTTACATCAGACTAGGTAATACGAAATAATAACCATGTATAACATTGGAAATCAGGACAACTAAGATGGCAGGCTGTTATACATACTGCAGTCTATAAAGACACACAATAGTGATGTCATCACGCAACGTATTAACGAGATCTCGGACTATTTCATTGCGGAAGTTGGCCTGGAAAAAGTTTCATACCGGCACATTGTCGCACCGTTCGAGAGTTTACAAGACATGGTGTCTAGTGAGGAAGGTAGGATATTGATTGACCTTAGACCTGGTGTCTGTTTACTAATGTAACACTACAAACATTTCCGGAGGCAATAGAAAAGCTGCGCGCCGATACTTGTTTAAAATGGAGGGGTGCCTAATTAAAATTATCAACAGTTGGACTAAAAGTATACATAACGTGGGAAAGGCAAGATTGTATAGAAACGACCATTTTTGAGTTGTTTCATTAAGTATTAAAATAATATCTTATGTGCTGCTAATGATAAGTTGTAAGAATTGCACTACTGACTTTCTAAATACAAAAAAATGTTTTAATTCAGATTAGCGACTGTTGATGGTACGTGCCCCTTGTAATACCGCGCCTGTATTTCCGTTATATGTACATGTTTAAATTAAGCGTTTGCTTCAAAATGGGTAGATAGGGAGTTAAAACTATAAACAATCTTTAACAGGGCATTAGTTAATAGCTGTAAGTAATCAGTAGTATACAGTTATCTCAAAGTCAATATTGACAAATATCTCAAATTAGCCATGTTTGATGGTATGATTGGAGCAGCTGAAGTCGGGGGACCGGGAGCTGCTGCAGAAGGCCCCGCTGGAGTACAACACCGCGGTGCGGAAATAACTTCGTTTGACAACACTTCTGCACCTGTTACTGTGAAGAATCGATACAAGCTACTATCAGACGAGTTTTTGCTGTGTACAGAATGAGCACCTTTGGACGCCTTACACACCTGTTACACCGGACAATCGTGACAGGAGTCCCATCGGACATTTTTAACATCGTATGGCTTGCTGCCTTGCAGACCCCTAGATTAAACATTAATCAGTACAACATCCGGGGAGTTGTCATGCGATACCATTGTATCTGATCGTCTGCTGCTGAGGAACGAGGGCTCACCTGGACCCCTAATTTGCTTTACAACTTGCGGAACCCGCTTCGCGGGTCCCGCTGCGCTCCTGTGTTACTGGGACGCCTGACTGTGCTGCGTGGGTTGGACCAGGGCTGCGAGCGTGCGGGGCAGGACTTCCAAGACCAGAAGCCTCTGCACACCGCGCCTCTCGACACCTGGCCGCTCTCCCTGTCCACCACGCCCCGCCTGCAATCCTACAAAAGGTTTGAGTGGAGAAACCGACGTGGGACACCATTGTATCTGATCGTCTGCTGCTGAGGAACGAGGGCTCACCTGGACCCCTAATTTGCTTTACAACTTGCGGGACCCGCTTCGCGGGTCCCGCTGCGCTCCTGTGTTACTGGGACGCCTGACTGTGCTGCGTGGGTTGGACCAGGGCTGCGAGCGTGCGGGGCAGGACTTCCAAGACCAGAAGCCTCTGCACACTGTGCCTCTCGACACCTGGCCGCTCTCCCTGTCCACCACGCCCGCCTGCAATCCTACAAAAGGTTTGAGTGGAGAAACCGACGTGGGACCAGTGGCGGTTTCTGGTTCAGGGCGTCGGGGCTCCGCCCCCTTTATTTTCATCCCCACAGCATCGGCATTGTTAAAGTAAAAAAAATCTTTAAGGGAAATTATTTATAAAAAAAAATGTGCACACGTTTGTTGGGGGCAAGGCAGTTGATGTGCTGACACATTGCCAGCCAGTCCGATGCATTCCTAAACTTTCTGCCTCTGGACGAGCCCTGGCGCCTGAGTCTAATGTATTTGCCGGGCGGATGAGCTCACATCCCTGAGGTCTGTGAGGTCATCAGCTCGGCAAAGACATGTGTTAGCTCCGTAATTTACCTGCTCAATTGTGTTACGCTTTCCCGCTGTTTGTTACAGCTGGGCGCTTCTTCCCACCCTATTTGCACAAACCGGGGGCCGATTTTAGGGTCTTCTCGGTAGAATAACGGTTTTGCAAAGGGCGACGACTTTGGCCGCCATTTGCAACTGAAATAACGCGGTCAGCGCTCTAGCGCTCGGGCGAATCACAGCCCGGGCGTTACTTATGAAGCCTGACTTCCGTCCGCGCAGCGGGCGGGCGCAGCGGGCGCGCCGATGGCGCGCCGATGGCGCGCCGCAGGCTTGCCAGAGGCAAGCCCGTCTGGGCCCGTCTGGGCCCGTCCGGGCCAGACCGGGCCTAGGGCCAGCCACTATGCCCGTGTTTTCCCCTGGACCCATAAGGTACTCTAAGGAGGATCTACTGTCAATTCAACTCATGGGCAATTCTGGATGCCCGCACTGGGTGGGTTCTAGCCCTCCCTTTTGCCGATGCCCTGTCTGTCCGGCCCCTCACAGCGGGGAGTCAGTCGGTAAGAAGCTGGGTAGAACTCTGCAGATGGCTCTGCTGAACTGCAGATCGCTTCCGAAGCATGCGGTCGAGATCCACCTGCTGTTAGAAGACAGTAAGTTCGACCTACTCTTCCTGACGGAGACATGGTTATCCCCTCACTCAGACTTCGATATTGTATCGGCGCTCCCCAGTGGTTTCAATATCCAATGTCTGAACTGAGACAAAGGTATGGGGGGGGGACTTGCCATAATCCATCGGGAGTCTCTGACCTGTAGATTGAAGGAGGGTGGAATTTTAGATGCAGAAAGTGCTAGTTTTAACATTCAGCTCTCACCCACCCACTCCCTGTCAGGTCTTCTCATCTATAGACCCCCGGGGAGTCTAAAACACTTCCCTGACTCCCTGTTAGAAATCTCCCTATCAGCTGCCTCTCAGGCCCCGAATTTCTTGATCCTGGGCGACTTGAACATACACTTCGACGATCCCAAGGATAACTCTGGGGCTGAACTGATTACCAACCTTAGCTCCTTTGATCTTGAACTGACAAATAAAGAAGCCACCCATAATAAAGGTCACTTGTTAGACCCGATCTTTTCTAACATCCCCCAGATTAAAGCCAAACCACCTTTGCCCCTATTATGGTCAGACCACTTCCTAGTTCCTTTTTCATGGGAACTTCACCAAGGAGGAATCAAGATCCCTTGTTCCCGTACGCTTCAAAGGCCATGGCCAAGGCTGTCAGTAGACAATTTGTCAACTGCTCTCGAAAAATCTGCTCCCCCCACAGAATCCGATGTTCTTCAGGCAGACATAAATTTTCGAGACTGGCTCACTAATTCCTTGGATTCGGTTCTGCCTCTTAAACTCTGTACAAAAAAGAGCAATACGTTCAAATCTCCCTGGTTCTCGCCTGAACTAAGAGAACTCAGGAAAGAGTGCAAAAGAGCCGAGCGCGCCTGGCGCAAAGACTGGGCACCTATTCACAAAACCGCATACAAAGCAGCCCTTAAACTTTACAAACTAGGACGACAAAAATCTAAAGCTGCCTTTTTTGAAGAAAAAATTTGTCTCTCTTCTAATTCCTCCAGAGAAACATTCAAAATTGTGAACATGCTTCTTAAAGTCCCAGCCTCCTCTTTGGTCCAGAATGACCCAGTACTGAGATGCAATCAGTTAGCAGAATTTTTCGATACCAAAATTCGGAAAATCCTAGATAGCCTCCCTCAAACCTCCATCACTGAACTTGTCGAGATCCCTTCCCCTGACCCTACCTGTCCCCAACTAGAGGCTTTCAGCCCCATATCCAAAGAAGATTTTTGTAATATCTTTTCCACTATTAAAAGCGGCTCTCCCTCAGACCCAGTCCCGATGCACATTCTAAAACAAACTTTAAACATCATTGCCCCGGTAGCCACGGAGTTACTCAACTCGTCGCTATCTTCGGGCATAGTGCCCCCGAGCTGGAAACAGGCCAGAGTCAAAACACTTTTAAAGAAACCAGGACTAGACACCTCCGATCTGGCCAACTTTCGCCCGATCTCGCTTCTACCTGGACTAAGCAAAGTGGCCGAAAAAGTGGTGAATAAGCAGATCTCCGAGTACCTAGAGGTTAACCATCTCCTCAGTGACTCTCAGACTGGTTTTCGCCCGGGTCAGGGCACAGACACCGCCCTTTTGGCGGTGACTGAAGAGGTAAGATGCATCTTGGATTCAGGGGGATCAGTAGCTCTGATCCTCCTGGATCTGAGTGCTGCATTCGATACTGTGGATCATGCTGTCCTGGCCCAAAGCCTGGCCCTGCTGGGCATTTCAGGATCAGCCCTCAAATGGTTGCAGTCCTACTTGGAGGAGAGATCCTTCAGGATCTGGGAAAATGGGTCCATGTCAGAGCCCTTCCCTCTTCAGTGTGGGGTGCCGCAGGGCTCCTCCCTCAGCCCCACACTGTTTAATGTCTACATGGCCCCGCTGGAGAAGGTGATAGCCCCATTCGGGGTTAAAGCTATAAGTTATGCTGACGACACGCAGCTTGTCGTCTCGCTGTCGCAACATGAGGGCAGCTCGGTTGATCTCCCAGATTGTCTTACAGCCATTTCCTCCTGGATGTCCAGTTCAAAACTTAAACTAAATGGATCTAAGACGGAGATCATGCTCCTAGGCAACCAATTCACCTCTCTGCCCCCTGAGATGTGGCCTGCCTGTATGGGAGATCTTCCACCCCCTAAGCAGCAAATAAAAAGCCTAGGGATTTGGTTCGAACCCCAACTGACCTTCAAGACCTATGCGCAGAAAGTGGTTGGAGGCTGCTTCGGCCTGCTCCGGGCAGCCCGGAAGGTACTCCCTCTCCTTCCGTTTCAATCTAGAAAACTGTTAATCCAGGGTTTGATCTTGTCCAAACTGGATTATGGTAACTCCCTTTTCCTCGCAGCCCCTCTTGCTACCATCAAGACTCTTCAGCGAGCTCAGAATGCCGCAGCCAGGCTGCTGATGGGGGCGCCGAGACGGGCCTCAGCCAAACCATTGCTGAAAGCCCTGCACTGGCTCCCCATCCAAGAGCGGGTCTCTTTCAAGTCTCTCTGTATTGCACATAAGATCCTGCAAGGTAAAGGCCCTCCAGCCTTGAGAGGTATGATCCGACCTTACAAGTCGACCAGGGCCCTTCGCTCGGATGGAGAAAATCTGGCCATTGTCCCACGAGTGAGGAAAGCACGAACAGGAGGCCGACGGTTCTCTCTGAATGTGTCAAACAAATAGAATGCTCTCCCTAGAGAACTCCGAATGGAACCGGATCACTTGAAATTCAGAAGAGCACTTAAAACCTTTTTGTTCCCCACCACCCTCTAACCTTGCTTTGCTTGAGTTCACCAGGTTCAGATTAGGATTAGCGCTGGGACGCTCCAGGGCAGCCATGCGCTCTACAAGTCCAAATCAAATCAAATCAAATCAAATCAAATCAAAGACATAGACTCGAGCTCAAGTCTCCACCCCCTGATGACGTGTGGGTAAAGTTTTGCCCGGGCGCTTCAAGTTGAAGCCCTGAAGCACCGGGGATCCACGTCAGTCAGGGAGAGGAGATGATGGTTACTCCACCCTTTCCTGATTCGTCACAGGGGGTGGTACCTGCCCTATGACGAGTTGTGGAGGGGTGGGGTAGAGGCTGCAAGCAGGGGGGAAGTGCAAATGTCGATTGTGCGCTGTTTGCCATAGTGACTGACTTGTGAAAAGACACTTTGCAGCCTCGAGGAGGTGTCGGTTTCCTGTGCTGCTAACTGCGGGACTTTATTGAGGCTGCCATTTGATCTCCAGCGCTTCAACTCTGGACTCGGAGAGTGAGACAGGTCTGAATGGATTATTTCGGGCCTGTAGTCAGAGAGGAGACAGAAGCCATGGTGACAGGACAACTCGAAAGTTTGAAAAATATTGACCTGGAATGGTTACGCAGTTTTGTGGACAGAGAATTAAGGTAACTGAATGTGTTTAAAGTAAGACGCCAATTAAAAAATATTATTTCTGACGCAAAGATGCAAGTTCAAAAGCTAGTGTTAATTAGAAAGATTGCGTTATTATTAATGGTCAATTACAGATTTATTTCGGGTGGTTCCACAATACAAGTTATGCAAGATACTAAAAATATATATTTTGTTCTTAAAGTGCCATTCTGCAAACAATTTCATGAAATTCCACAAAACAATTACGCAATTTCGTACAAGCCATACGCATTCGTTTTTCTTCTCCTAAGTGTTTTAGGGACGATCTAAGATCAGCGTTACAAACAGCTATGGCTTGAAGAGAAGTGCCCACCAGATTCAGGAGTCAGAAAAAACACATGTTGTAATGAAATATATTTCAGCCAATTAATGTAAATTCATTTCCCAGGTTTTTTTCCTAATGTACCTATGAAAGAAAGAGACATCGCATGTTATGAGCAATACTTTCACGAATATGCCAAAATACCCAATTCAGTGGGGAGACTCCGGATTTGTATAGCTTAAACGTATTTAATTTAGGGTTTTCCTGCTTAAATTTGTTTACAGACTCTTTTTTCAAAATCTCTTTTTTTCATATTTTACAAATGCGGTTAGGCATGCCATCAGACAGATGTTGCTCTATAATAAAGAGAACGTGACTTGCAATTTCGCTTTTTGTTTTAAGTATGAGATAAAACAGCTCAGCATGCCAAAGACTAGAAAGCCCGGACTGACTAAAGGGCAACCAGGTCATACAGTAGGCAGTTTGTGACACAATGCCATTTTCTTCTAAAAACAGAAAACGACTTCAATTGTTTTCCCTTTACCTGCTCCAACTGTAGATAGCCCTCGTAAGCACAAGGGAGCTCCTTCCTACCTGCTGGGTATTGTGTCTTCTCTTCTCGTGCTAGACTTACCCCTTTTCAGAACTGTCAGCACCACCCCTTCACTGGAGCGTGAAACTCATACTCGTTATTACCACTGTAAGGGGAAGCTATTGTCCCAAGTGCGGTGATCAGGGCTACACCTAGGAGAGCGCACGTGCACTAGCAAGAGACTATTTTGTGGCTGTACACTGTATTGTGAGACTCAACGTGCATCGGCTTATACTCACCTCTGTTTGCTGTCAGGTGTGCAGGTCAGCTGAGGTGAAAGCAGCGGGAGCTGAGCTTTTATTTTGTTGCGTTAGATTGGAGGAGTACCTTCATACTAGGCGTCCATGCTCGAGGTAATATACTAACAGTAAGGAAGGACAACCAGCCGGCATGTGAAACCCTGGCAACTAGAGACAGTGATGTAGGACTAAGGCTCAGGGTTATAAAGACAGAAGAAGGACACTGAGTAGTCCTAATTAAAATTATTTCTGAGAGCGCACTCTCTCGTGACTCGCCTGGAGAGAGCTCTGCCGGGACAAGCCCGTCTGAACTGGGGACATCGTGCTGCGGAAGAACTGTGGGGACGGGACTGCGGCAGTGAGTGACAGCGCAACAGAATAGAGATTTGGCCAGCAGCTGCAGCAGTGAGTGTGCGCATGTCAAAGTAAGGCCTAGTAATTTTTAGTACTGGCCCAAGCATGCACACACGAAGTACTGCTTCTTTCCTCCCTAAATTGTAACTCGGACATTGGCAGGGACTCAGGCCCCCGGGTCTCATTATGGGCAGGAATAACGCTGCTCTTAGCAAATCCTGGCGCAGTAGTGCTGCGCCAGGATTGGCTGGAGTCACCACACTGACTACAGAGGTTGCTGTGGTGGTGGTGATGGTGGTGGTGGTGGTGGTGGTGGTGGTTGTGATGGTGGTGGTGGTGGTGGTGGTGGTGGTTGCTCATGCCGCACTGCATGGCCAATCACACCATGGCGTATGCAAAGCCATGCAGTGGATTGGCCATTTCCTCTAGTGTTGTTGGTACGTCACTGCGCCAGGAGCGCTAGTGCCTGTTGCGCCACGAGTCACGAGAGAGTGTCCAGTCCAGTCGTCGTGTTCCTCACCTCGTGCTTGGCTCGCCGCTGGTTGTACTCACTAAGACAACAACAGTACAGTCAATGTACGTTTTTTACACTGTGTGTGACAGGGCTGCGTTAAGGAGGCTTGGGTAAGAGCATTACCTCCCTGTGATTGGTCCTCCGTGTTCGCTATGTGTGCACTATGATTGCAGGCTGCGGGGGAATTTGTTTTGTCTGCTCAGTGCGCACTTAAGACTATTAAACTCAGCCTGAGAGGCGGCCTCCCCAGTAACTCCTGTGACCTGTCACCTGCGCACCGACTGCTTGCCGGCTACTGGGCTGGGTGAGGGGCAGCTCGACTACCATGACGCCACGCCGCCAGGCCAGGCCAGGGAGGGCTCGCGCTGCGCGCACACCTGTGGACAGTGGCCCCCTCAGTGTCAGGCACTGCTGTAACCAGTGCAGTGCACCCAATATGTCACCGGTAGGGTCCGCGCCTCACGGCCCCCCCAATGCCATGTTCTTTTTGCCGCTGGGCTCAAATTCACACTGCTGCCATATTATGTTGATACGGTTTATTTTCTTGATTTGTACTGTGATTGATAGCATGATTGTTGGCAATATTGTATTTATCATTAGTAGTGTTCCTTATTATTGTTATTAAATAGTAAGGCTCAACATTATTATTATAGTCCTTATTAGGATAGTGACATCTCACAATCAGTGTTTCAGCATAAGCGGGACCAGGCAACAAACGGGGACAAAAGACGTTATATAACGTAGAGTGTTTCACCCTCAAATGCTAGTTTAACTGATAACTGACAGCACTCTCTTCATAGGTCACACGGTAATCATTCACAGGGCACCAGAGGGTGGTTGGTTCCCGCTCTGCTGTCCCGTGAGAGGAGCTCGCGGCCCCTTCCATATCCATTCTCGCCGCGGCCTAGGACTGTGATCGGACCATCTGAGGTGGTGATCCTGACATGCGTTCACTTCACACGGACGACACATACACACACTCAAGCGGACATACCATATGACAAACAGAGTTTTAAAGCACCCAGTGCACACAATGGCAGGAACATCTGAACAAATGAGCTCCCTTGCATAGTTACCAAATCCACATTTAAGCTGTTTAGAACTCAGTAAACATCTGTGAATGGAATTGCCGAAGACCTTGGCATCGAAGAGGTTAAAGTGCTTTCAGGGTCCCTGTTTGTGACAGAGTTGGACTTGGCATGTGGACAGCAGTGTGCATTACATGTATGATTGTCATCAATGTCTATTGGCACAATATCAACAAGAAGCTGTGCGTGGTTGATTAGAGTGATGAAGTAACCCACTCACTACTGGTGGAGAAGTGTGGCTCAATGGTTAGAGCGGCAGACCCTGATGCAGAAGTCTAGCCCAGGACCAGGGTTCAATTCCCCGCCTCGGCGGGTCTTGGGCTCAAAATTCCACAGACCTGATAATTCTCGCCTCGGTGCCTATTCCAATCATGGAGTCCCACTCTGCAACTCTGGGCAATAGCTTGCTTAATCTCCACTACGGCCCCCACAACGCTAAGGATGCCTGGCCTCCACCTTGAGGGTGCCCAGGAGTGGACGCCTCACAGAGAAAGCCAGGACGGGTTCCACAGCGGTATTCGTACAAGCGCCTTGAGACCCTTGCGGGTGAGTAGTGCGCTATACAAGTATCAATTTACATTACATTTACATTTACTGGTGTCATGGCTGTCACCAAGTGTAAACAGCAATGCCTGCGCATGTCTTCCGCCATTGGTTTATGAAAGGTGCCCAGTGTGGTCTGACCAATAGACAGTGCTGCTACTGACAGCACTTTGAGTGAAGTGCCAGACTGCAGTGAAGAGATGTTGCACTGCAATTAGAAGTACTGGTGGTGTCGGAGATGCTTCGATGCACATGAATCAATAGTTGTATCCTTTGTGACCAGAACAGAAAGCAAAATCATGCCTAAAACCAATGAATAAATACATAAATGTTTCTTTACATGACTGCAGACAGTCCACATGCATCAGTGTGCAAAGTTCCTATTGGCACAACCCCGGCCTGCAAAGCCCGGCGCAGTGGAGGAAGAACTATCCCAGCCTCCTCAGGCAGTAACTCCTGGGCTGCGCACCGACTGTTTGCCGGCCACTGCAGCTCAACTCCCATGGCGCCAGGCCAGGGTGGCCCTCTCACTCACTGCACCAATATGTTACCGGAAGGGTCCGCGCCTCACGGCCCCCCATGTCAGTCACCCCTGCCATGCCCTTAACTATAAACCCCTTGTGCCGACCCGGCGCAGTCCTACATATCGCCCACCCCCCCGCACCCCTCTACACCTGGGCAGGCCCAACTCTTGGTGCAAGGGGATAGCCCTGCCCAAACCCAGCAGGTGATGAGCGGACGCTGGGAGCGAGACCGGCTCTGCCGTTGTCATCTCCGGCAGAGTCTGGCACTTGGAAAGAAACCCTACTCAGTGGTTATTAGTGCATTCTCTGGGAAGGTGTGGCAGTTGATCTTGTTGTCATGTATCCTAGCACTAGTGTGGCCTTATCATAGATGTGCATTCAGGAGCTGACCGAGTGTTGAATTTTAACATATTTGGACAAGGTGAATTAAGTGTGCAGTGGCATCCTTTCTGTTGTACTTAGTATGAGGTTACATTACAATAAGACATTGGAAGATGCAGTTGCTGTCTTACAGGCAGCATGTGTCAGCACTGAGAGTGTGCAAGTTTAATTTCTATTGACTGAATAGTGTATCAAACAGCATTTCTTCACTAAGATGTGCGATTTGCGAATAATAAAAATATACTCACTAATTGTTAGGGGCCACTACTAGGTGTCATTGAGCCGAGCGAAGGAACAGAAAAGGATCACAGGAATACTGTTTCATTTCAAGATGTTTACTTATGTTTCTTTATTTTCCCAGTAACAGCTTTTTTCAGACACAAAGAAAGAGACAGGAGAGGGGGGGTCAAAGTAAGGGAGGGGGCGGATAAAGATGGGGAAAGACTGAGAGAGGAAAAGATAAAGACTTTAGCAGCTAGTGTGACACCAAGACAGAAACTGAAAGAAAGAGGAAGACCTAAGACAGGGACTCTGAGACAGCCAAACTGAGGCAGAAAATACAAAGTCACTCAGAGCCTGGGTGAATCCCAGACAGGAACATAGAGAGCAGTAGGACATGCAAAGAGAGGAAGAGAGAAAGTGGAATGGCAGATAGGGAGAGAGGCAGAGAAAGGGAGAGACAGAATAAATACAAAGATGCGGAGAGACATAATTCGGGATTAAATTGGGAAAGACACAGTTTTACAGAGAGAGATTTAGTGACAGCAAGAAAAAAGAAAAAGCAGGAGAAAAGAAGGCGAGAAAGCCAGAGAACAGGAGAAATGAATGGGGAGTGTGAAAGAGACAGAAGAAAAGATGGAGAGAAAGAAGAGAAATATAAAATGAGGAGGGAATAGGGAAATAGGGAAAGAGAGAGAGACAGCACAAGACAAACACAGCTGAAAAAAGGGAGAGAAAGAAACTTGAAAAAAGAAAACGGAGGACTATGAAGCGACAGGGAGGGAGAGGCAGGGAAGGCAGGGAGGCTTCAAACAATGAGGGAAAAAGTGAAATAAGGAGCGAAAAAGGAAACTAAACACATTTCAGATTCGTAGAATGTGTGCCTTTCCAAATATGCCTTAAGATTTGTTGCAGATGACAGTGAAGTTTTTTGATTCTTTGTCTCTGTAGTACTTGCTAGATTTGTTGGCCTTGGCAGAACTTTTTTCTTCCCTGAGTTGGTGTGCCTTAACCCTAGATTTTGAAGCACTCCTTTCCGAGCACTGCAGCACTGCCGCTCCAAGCCTTCTTCCAGGACTAGTATTGCAGCCAAAACCCACCTGTCTAGATATATGGTTCTGGTCTGGCGGCCCCCTTTTGATTGTATGGCCAACTGTGGACATCCACAAACGTCTGCCCATGCACACCCCAACTTACTGCACCCGCTGCCGCTGTTTATTCTAGGCCTGCCTTTCCAGAACCAACACACAGTGCACTAATGGCTTATCTATGGAGGCTCTATACAGCACTACTTGTAAGGCTGCGCCTCTTGTTTCGCACCTTTACGTTGCACATTGTCCTTATTTTTACAGTTTTGTAGTTGCTAACTGAGCACTGCTCAATCCCCCCACCTTTCCATTCCCCTTTGGGGAAACCAGATGACAACAGAGGGCAGGTGGGAGGGCATGGGAGAGCAAACTGAAAACAGGGGAAAGGCAATCATGAGGTGTTGCCCAATAAGGAATGAAAAGATACATTTTGCCCAAACGTTTGGTCCTTGTTTTTTCAGTGGAAAAGCCTTAATGTAGGATTCCAAGTGAAGGCAGGATGAAGAAGCAGTCGTAAGCATGAAGGATGCCTTAGAAGAGCCCCAGTCACCAGCTAAGGGCTTCAGGCACCTCAGGCTCCCACTGGTTAATTGCTGACAAGAAGAGCCAAGGCTAGGCAGCATAGATCACAGCCCATGTCAAGTTCCTAAAGGTGTTGTTGCACCAAGGATGTTGTTAATGTTTTTCCTAGAGAGAGATTAGAGTTTTGTCTAATGGAAGTTTTGACTCATGGAAAGGTAGCACAGAAGGTTAATGTGCCTGCTGCAAAGAACATGTACCTGATGCATATCACAAAATGCACATGATGGAAATAGGTCAGTGAGTCACTGCTTTTGTCAGAGAGATCCTTTTGTTACTTGCAGTTTGTAAGTTAAAATCCTAACATACAACTGTGAGCTAATAACGGTCATCTAAGAGCTGCATGCAAACTGCAAGGATAAAATTGGAGTGTTATGTATGAAGCTCTGTGGTTATACTGAATAAGCAGCTACCTATGTTATGACATCTATTAATGCAATAACTGCACTTTCACAATTGCTTTATTAACCTTCCTGCTTTCTCAAATTTGCTTGAAAATGCACCATTTGTCCACGCTTTTTTCAAAATTGTCTTGGGGGGAAATCCCCCCAAACCCTCCTTAGGGGGTTCGGGCTCGCTCGCTGCGCTCGCTCGCTACGGTGCAGTATGATTAGCATTTTACGCCTCACCACTTTCAAATGTCACCAGCCGCCACTGCGTGGGACACCATTGTATCTGATCGTCTGCTGCTGAGGAACAAGGGCTCACCTGGACCCCTAATTTGCTTTACAACTTGCGGAACCCGCTTCGCGGGTCCCGCTGCGCTCCTGTGTTACTGGGACGCCTGACTGTGCTGCGTGGGTTGGACCAGGGCTGCGAGCGTGCGGGGCAGGACTTCCAAGACCAGAAGCCTCTGCACACCGCGCCTCTCGACACCTGGCCGCTCTCCCTGTCCACCACGCCCCGCCTACAATCTAGCGGTCTACCTATTTAAGGCAAGGCCATTACCTGCTAAGCGGGAGCGTGCGGGAGCGTCCCGGGAGAAGCCCGGGACAAGGGCGGGACCGTCTGTGGCCGTCCGGGGCCGCAGGAGGCCGGGCAGGGCCAGGTTATTGTTATTTGGTCTTTTTTTTTTTTAATCTTCCTTCTTGATGTCCACTGTGTTATAGTTTGTCAGTAGTGTGTAATTTGGGCCAGATAGTATAGTTTGTACTGTCTGGGTATGAGCCATTCCGCACCCCCAGGCGTGGGTGTTTCTGTACTCGGCCCACTCGACAAATTTTTTAAGAAATCTACCAAGGAAGTAGATATGGACCTACTGCTAGCTGAGAGAAGAGCTGAGCGCCGACGCTCAATTGAGCATTTAAAGAAAATTCCGCTGCCCACCCTATCAGACACAAACTTCACCCAAGAAACGGCTGCCCAAGGGTTGAGCTCCATTGAAGATGATGTCACTGATATTAATCAAGCCCCTAGTATATTTAGGTTTCCAATTATTTCCCCCCCCCCTGTACTAGTGCTCCCAGCGGTGGCCATCTAGACTGTCCCCCTATTGATCATTCTAGCCTTATTGATTTAAACAACCCCGATACCCAGATCACGGAATCTGATTCTCGTCCTACGCTGTCAAACCAGTCATTGGTCTGCATAGACCCTGGCGAGAATCTGTTTCCAATGAGTGTGTGTGACGCGGGAATCAAGCCTGATAAGGCTAAGAGGGTTGTGCGTTCCCCACCTAGAAAAAAAAGGAGGAAGGGCGGGGTAAAAAGGAAAAGCCAAAGTTGTCACTCACCTCCCCCGCCATTACCCAAACCAAATTCTGAGCTACCGATCCCGCCCAATGCTGAGTCACCGTTGCCTGACCAACACGATTTGGTTACCCCTGAGACTGTTATTGAAGGGCTTAACGAGGTGACCTATGCCATCATAGAGAAGCTTTTTAAATCATATATGTTACCCCTGCTGGAGCGTGTCAGGACAATGGGAGTCAAAATGGATCGCCTACTGGCGTCCGTTGAACTAACACACCCCTCTAGCTCTGATAAGGATTCGGGACCATCCATTAAACCACATGGTACAACCCACGTTGCTGGCAACATAAATGCTATCTCTAGCCAGCAACCAAAAAGTTCTACCAATGCAGGCACTATCTCAAATAAAACATTGATCTTGGCTGTTAAATCCACTAGTACAGCTAGCTCTGCCAAAGTGAATACTGGGGTGGTCGATAACAAACCACCTACTAAGGGAGTAGTGCCTCAGGTAAAGAATGGGGTGGGCAAATCCGCAAACACTAACATTAAATATCACAAATCCCTCCCACGGAGGAACAATGTAGACTTGCCCCCGGATTCTATGAACTATGTTATTGTAATGACGGGTGTGCCACCAGTTCAGGAGGGGGATCGAGAAAATAACGAAAGCCTAAAAAACAAAGTCATCTTCTGGCTGAAAAAAAATAGACCGCTTCCTGTTCATCTTAACGGGGATATTGTTTCGGTCAGAAGATGTCAGTGGCTGGGGGTACGCCCCAAGGATATAGAGGGGGATATAGTGATCATCAACTTTAGGGACCATAGAGTAGTATCCCATCTCTCAGATTGGTATGTGGGTAGAAATGAGGGAGGGATCTCCACGAGGAACCTCAGTTATTTTTATCCTGAGACCCTGATTAATCCAACAGATCAACCTCCTGCCAAAAACACTAAAAGTTTCCTCAAATGGTCCAACTTTACACCTAGTTTTCATGGACCTCAATTTAACCCTGAGGCACGGTACCGCTCCTACACACAATCTAGCTACAATTGTCCCCTACAAACACCGGGTTAGGCTAAGGTTAAGCCCCAGCCTCTTGGTCCCCCAGCCTTTTCGAACTTCCCATCACACAATAAGTCTCTGTACCCTTTGGTTCCCCCCACCCCTGTTTTCCCACAGATTCAACAGCCCCCAAGTTTTTACCCAGCATATCAATAACCAAATAGGTTCACTCAGCCCAATGAGTTTTGGAACATCCCGCTGAGAAATCTCTATGACCCACTATCAGGGCTGTCGACTAATGACTGACCAGCTTTTTCAACAAGGGATGATGAGTTTAACTCTGATTGTATGGGTGTTGGAGCTGTCTTGGGTAACCCACTAAGCACTGTTAAAAGCTTTGAAGATCAACCTCATTATTGTGTGAAAGGGTGTATGGTTTACTCAAGAGAGCCTGATTTATTGGCTATGGCACCCACCTCATTGTCTTCCATGGATGTCATCTCTGTGGGCGCTATTTCAGAGCCAAACACCCAGGATGGGTTAATGTGTATGCCAATGGAAGGTACGAATACAGTTGCCCCCGAGCATGAAGAACCCCTCCCCCAGCCCATCGAATCCCACCCTCTAGACGTAACTAAGTCATGTGACCGAGTACGTTTAAAGGGTACTACTCTGGGATGTTGGAACATAGCGGGAATTGAATCTCGTATATGCATTCCTGAGTGGGTTGATTTTATTTGTCAAGGCGATGTTTGGTCTTTTCAGGAGACCTGGGCAACCTCCCCAGTGTTTCTTTCAGGCTTCTTGAATTTTAATAAGCCAGCCATTAGAGGTCATAGAGGTCGGGCCATGGGTGGCCTCACAACTTGAGTTCGCCAAATCGAAGGTGTGTCTGCTAAGGAAATTTATATTGACTGTCCGGATATATTGATAGTTAGTATCAAAACAAAAAGTGGGATGGATATACTGCTGATCAATGTATATGCTAGAGGAATCACGGGTGGCAGAGTTTCAACCACCCTTCTCTGTTTGGATGACTTCCTAAGTTCTACCTCAAAAGTTGGTCATGTGGTTGTTATGGGTGACCTAAATACTTGTTTTGAACCTCTAAGTAATGATGATGGTCTATTAACTGAAGCAGAGGATCTGATTTGGGGAGTCCCCCAACTTGACATACCCCCGATTAATAAGTGGTCTCAAGCAGCCACATATATTAAAGGTCTCTGTCTGAACTGGGGGTTACATGCCCTTAACGGACGAGTAAGCTCGGACAGGATGGGTAATCATACATTTTTCAATGGTAGACATAGCAGTCGTATTGACTACATTTTAGTTGATATCAAAATGTGGCCTGTGGTATCGGATATGGTAGTTAAGCCACGTCCAGAAAGTGACCACGAGCCTCTGATAGCGGAACTGAAGGATTTTAGTTTTGCAGGGCCGGTAGAACGACAGCTTAACCCTGTACAGGAGGCTGTCGTACTTAAAAATGACATGAGGAGGGTTCGCTGGCCAAAGGTTTCTGTGGATGTGGATGCACGTAAAAAGATCAGAGCCCTGGTTTCGAACTCATTGATAGAAATTGATAAGTGTGAAAGTCAGGAAATGCTCAACACAAATATCACAGACATTCATGCTAGCTTGTGTTTGTCCCTAAAATCACTGTTTATCAAGTATGTTGCCAATAAGGGCAGCGGGAAGGTGAGAAAACCCGCTAATTGGTACAACGACGTTTGGCGACAGACCCATGCAGATCTGTTTAAAGCTTTAAAATTAAAGAACCCAGCCCTAATTAAAGCAAGTAGGAAGGCTTTCAACGAAGCTAAACGCTCCGCCAAAGCCGCTTGGGATGATGAGCGTTGGACATCATTAGCTGAGGCCTGTGGCTCTAGGAACCTACAGCAGTTTTGGCACCTTCTCAGATGGGGTCAATCACAGGATGACCGCCCAAGCCCCGCATCCGTTGATCAACAGAAATGGGTGTCCCATTTTGAGGAACAATTTAGGTGCCGTAGTAACACGCTAGATTCCATTAGTTGGCCACTATCGCTAGATACACTTGTGTTCTCGGCAAGAGAAGTTGAAACAGTCCTGAAAGCCATCCCTAGGGGAAAAGCGCCTGGCCCGACTGCATACCAGCGGACATATTCCAACAGGACCTCGATCTATGGGTAGCTTACTTAGTGCGACTGGTAAATGTATTGGCCATGGGTGCTAGGGTACCTGATTCCTGGGCTGGTGCAGAAATATTGCCTATTTTTAAGAAGGGTGACCGGTCGGTTCCATCAAACTATCGGCCGATCAGTCTAATTGACGCGGTACAGAAGATCATAACCCGTCTTGTTCTTTCCAGGATTCAGGCTTGGATAGAGGAGCATGACATCCTTACTCCTCTTCAAGCCGGGTTTAGACCCCACGTGAGTACCCTGGATTAGGCATTCCGCTTCAAGTCAAGTCAAGTCAAGTCAAGTCGATATTTATATAGCGCGCTACATACCCATAGGGTCTCAAGGCGCTTGAGGAAGGGTGGGGAATTACTTGTAGAATATCCAAGTTTTAAGTTGTTTTCTGAATGCTAGGTGGTTCTGAGTAAGGCGAATGTGAGTGGGAAGTGAGTTCCAGGTTTTAGCTGCCAGGTAGGAGAAGGATCTGCCTCCCATGGTGGTTTTGTTGATGCGAGGTACATTGGCAAGGGCTTGGTTGGAGGATCGTAGCTGACGGGAGGGGGTGTAGAAGGACATTCGTGTGTTGAGGCATTCGGGTCCAAGTTCGTAAAGTGCTTTGTGTGCGTGGGTTAGGAGGCGGAAAGTAATCCTCTTATTTATGGGGAGCCAGTGGAGGTTTTTCAGTTGACCAGAGATGTGTTCTTTACGCGGGATGTCTAGTATGAGCCTGGCTGAAGCGTTCTGGATGCGTTGGAGTTTTTTCTGGAGTTTTGCGGTGGTACCGGCGTATAGGGTGTTTCCGTAGTCCAGGCGGCTCGTGACCAGTGCGTGGGTGACCGTTTTTCTGGTTTCGGTGGGGATCCAGCGAAATGTTTTTCTGAGCATGCGAAGATTGTTGAAGCAAGATGATGAGACGGCGTTGACTTGTCTGTTCATAGAGAGTGAGGAGTCCAGGATGACGCCCAGGTTCCGTGCGTTGTCGTCGGGATGGGTGCTTTTCCAAGGGCCTCTGGCCACCAAGAGTCATCCCAGGCGGAGGGGGAGGTGCCTAAGATGAGGACTTCTGTTTTATCTGAGTTCAGTTTTAGCCGGCTATGCTTCATCCCCTCGGCTACTTCTTTCATTCCTTCGTGTAAGTTGGTTTTGGCGGTGTTAGGGTCTTTGGTGAGTGAGAGGATCAGTTGAGTGTCGTCAGCGTAGGAGATGATGTTGAGGTTGTGTTGGCGAGCGATGGCCGCAAGGGGGCTCATGTATACGTTGAAGAGGGTGGGGCTGAGTGACGATCCTTGTGGCACGCCGCAGATGACTTCAGAGGCCTCTGACTTGAATGGTGGGAGGCGGACTCTCTGTGTTCTTCCGGTGAGGAACGAGGTGATCCATTCCAGTGCTTTTCCATGGATTCCGATGTTTCTGAGGCGCTGTAGAAGGGTGCTATGACAGACTGTGTCGAAGGCAGCGGAGAGGTCGAGGAGGATGAGGGCGACTGTGTCTCCATTGTCCAGTAGAGTTCGAATGTCGTCTGTTGCTGCGATAAGTGCGGTCTCAGTGCTGTGTTTGGCTCGGAAGCCGGACTGTGAGGGGTCGAGGGATTTGTTGGATTCGAGGAAGGTGGCTAGCTGATTGTTGACAGCTTTCTCAATGACTTTGGCCGGGAATGGAAGAAGCGAGATGGGGCGGTAGTTTTTGAGTTCGGTGGGGTCAGCTGTGGGTTTTTTCAGAAGGGCGCTGAGTTCTGCGTGTTTCCAGCTTTCCGGGAAGGTGGCGGAGTTGAGGGAGCAGTTGATGACCTCTCGGAGATGTGGTGCTATGATGGAGTCTGCTTTGTTGAAGATGTGGTGCGGGCATGGGTCAGTTGGGGATCCTGAGTGGATGGAGTTCATCAGGCGGATGGTGTCCTCAGTGGAGATTGGGTTCCAGTCGTTAAGGGTGTTCAAGGGGGGTGAAGGTCCTGCAGAAGGTTGGGTGGGTTGGTCTCCGGGTCGGTTGTCGAAGCTGTTGTGGATGTCTGCAATTTTGTTGTGGAAGAAGGAAGCTAGGGAGTCGCAGAGGGCTTGGGAGGGGGTGATGTCGTTGGAGTTGGCTGATGGGTTGGTAAATTCTTTGACGATGTTGAATAATTCCTTGCTGGCTGTTGTGGGCGTTGTTATCTAGTCGGTCTTTGAATGCGGCTTTCTTGGCAGACCGGATTAGTTGGTGGTGTATGCGGGTGGCGTTTTTGAAGGCGTCCCTGGTGCTGGTGTTTGGGTCTTTTTTCCAGGCCTTCTCGAGGGAGCGACAGAGTTTCTTCGATTTCTTAAGATCATCGTTGAACCAGGAGGCGTTTTTGCTGCCTAGTATGTTTTGACGTTTTTTCAACGGTGCTAGGATGTTGGCGCTGTTGGAAAGCCATTGGGTGAGGTTAACGGCTGCTTGGTCGGGGTTTGAGGAGTGGGCGGGGGGGTTTAGAAGAAGCGATGAGGAGATCTGGTCGCTGGTGATTTTGTTCCAGTTTCTTCGCAGGGTGGGTTGAGGATGGTTGTGGATTGTGGTCTTATTGTAGGTAAAGTGAACGCATCTGTGGTCCGTCCAGTGAAGAACTGTGGTGTGACTGAATGAGACATGTTTGCTGGAGGTGAAGATGGGGTCGAGTGTGTGACCTGCAGTGTGGGTGGGGGTAGTGACCAGTTGTTTGAGTCCGAGGTTGGCGAGATTGTCCAGAAGGGTGGTGGCGCTGCTGTCATTACTCTTTTCCAGGTGAAAATTTAGGTCTCCCAATAGAATGTAGTCCTCGGAGGGTAGGGCGTGTGGAGTGATAAAGTCAGTGATGTCGTCACTGAATTGTGCACGGGTTCCTGGAGGCCGGTAGAGGAGGGTGCCTCTGAGTGTGGTCTTGGGGTCGGTGTGGATCTGGAAGTGGAGGTGTTCGGCGCTGGCAAGGTTGACGTCTGATCTGGTTGAGATGCGGATGGAGTTCTTATGGACGATAGCGATGCCTCCTCCTGTTTGCTTGATGTGGTCCTTGCGGATGATCTTGTATCCTTCCGGGATGGCAATGGTGATGTCTGGGGCTGAAGAGGCATTCATCCATGTTTCTGTTAGGAAGGCGACGTCCGGTGAGATGGTGTCTAGTAGATTCCAGAGGTCGATGGCGTGTCTGTGGACCGAGCGGGTGTTGAGCAGGATGCATGTTAGGTGGTTGGTGTCAGGTCTCTGATTGGTGTTGGTGGATGAGGAGTTGGTTTTGGTGCCGTCGAACTTGCAGGAGTTGCAAGAGAAGGGTCCGTGGGTGTGTCCAGGAGCGGCTTGGACGCAGTTGGGGAAACGGCCGGGGTTAAGGGCTAGGAGGGTGGTGGCATCATAAGTGATGCGAGTGGGCTGGGCATTGCGGGAACCAGGGGGTCTGGCGCTGGGCGCGGTCCAGGCGCGGACGGGCGTAGATGGGCTTACCTTTGGCGCACCTTCGGCGCAGCCGTAGCGCGTGGACGCTGCGCATTGGCTCATCAGCCTTAAATGGATGGTGGAGGGGGCGGAGCGTGGGAGGGGGAGCAGGGAGGCGGGAGCGTAGGGGCAGGGACGGGCTGCAGGCACAACAATATGGACGGGGAGATAAGCAACAGGACCGGGAAATGCGAGCTGGCGCTGAAAAACGGGCACAATAACAGATTCAGTTAAGAGAAAGCAATGCCCAGCTTTCCTAAGAGCGATATGCAAATTTGGCAAAACAATGCGAGTAAATCACAGTTCACGAACAAAACACACTGCAAGCAGAGTTATGCTGAGCGCTACGCAGACAGAGCGGGTGCAGATCCAATTAGTAGAATAACAATTATGCCAGAGGTGAGCAGCGCTAGGATACCAAAAGCAGCGCTATGGATCCAGGAGGGAGGGTGGAGCGGCCGCCTCACACGGAGTCAGGCAAGTCACGGAGGTAACACAGCTGAGACGTCCCTGGTATCTCGTGGGTGGGAGGGGGAGCAGGGAGGCGGGAGCGTAGGGGGAGGGACGGGCTGCAGGCACAACAATATGGACGGGGAGATAAGCAACAGACCGGGAAATGCGAGCTGGCGCTGAAAAACGGGCACAATAACAGATTCAGTTAAGAGAAAGCAATGCCCAGCTTTCCTAAGAGCGATATGCAAATTTGGCAAAACAATGCGAGTAAATCACAGTTCACGAACAAAACACACTGCAAGCAGAGTTATGCTGAGCGCTACGCAGACAGAGCGGGTGCAGATCCAATAAGTGGAATAACAATTATGCCAGAGGTGAGCAGCGCTACGATACCAAAAGCAGCGCTATGGATCCAGGAGGGAGGGTGGAGCAGCCGCCTCACACGGAGTCAGGCAAGTCACGGAGGTAACACAGCTGAGACGTCCCTGGTATCTCGTGGGTGGGAGGGGGAGCAGGGAGGCGGGAGCGTAGGGGGAGGGACGGGCTGCAGGCACAACAATATGGACGGGGAGATAAGCAACAGAACCGGGAAATGCGAGCTGGCGCTGAAAAACGGGCACAATAACAGATTCAGTTAAGAGAAAGCAATGCCCAGCTTTCCTAAGAGCGATATGCAAATTTGGCAAAGCAATGCGAGTAAATCACAGTTCACGAACAAAACACACTGCAAGCAGAGTTATGCTGAGCGCTACGCAGACAGAGCGGGTGCAGATCCAATTAGTGGAATAACAATTATGCCAGAGGTGAGCAGCGCTACGATACCAAAAGCAGCGCTATGGATCCAGGAGGGAGGGTGGAGCGGCCGCCTCACACGGAGTCAGGCTTCATGCTTCTGCATTGGAAGACGGTCACCTTGGGCAAAGGCAACCTATACGCGGCCTTCGTGGATTTAAGGTCAGCATTTGACCTTGTCCCGAGGGCCGGGCTATGGAAATGCCTATTAGATATGGGTATGCCCTCCACCTTGGTACGACTTATAGTGAACCTACATGCACACACCTTTGCTTTTGTGCGATGGGGTAAACCGGGTGAGGTGACGGAGAACTTTCCAGTGGCCAAAGGTGTCAGGCAAGGTTGTGTGCTGGCACCCACCTTGTTCTCCCTATATATTAATAGAGTCACTAAGTATTACGACAATTTTTCCACGGATGCTCCAAGTCTGGCTGGAATGAAAATCCCCTTGCTCATGTTCGCTGACGATACACTCTTGATCTCACGAACCAGACAGGGATTGCAGAAAGCCCTGTCGAGGTTCGAGAGTTTCTGCAGCGAACATGAGCTGGAGGTGAACGTGTCCAAAACCAAATTTATGGTTTTAAGAGGGCATAAACAAATAAATGCCAGTGTTTCCGTGGGGGATATCCCCCTGGAGCAGACAAAGCATTTCACCTACTTGGGAGTTACCTTTAGTGAGACTCTGAGCTGGTCCCACCAGGTCGAGCTCATGACCTTGAAGCATCAGCAGTTGGGTGGGGCACTAATTAAGGAACATAAAGGTTCATTTACAAGGCCAATGTCCCCGCTTATTAAGATATATGGCGGTAAGGTTTTACCAGCAGTTCTATATGGAGCAGAACTATGGGGTGGTAGCAACTTGGACTCGCTAAGACATGCTCAAAATAAATTCTTAAGAATGGCAACAGGTCTGCCACAGTCAACACCACTAATTCCCTTTCTTTATGATCTAGGGTGCCAACCGGTGGAGGACCAAGCAAGATTTCGCCCCCTATCATTCTGGCGTCGTCTATGGACAACGCCGGAACTTCATCACTATGCAAAAGCCTGTTTGGAGGTTAGAAACAGCTATGGTGCCACAAACATTGGCTGGTTCAGAGACCTTAAGGCCACCCTAATAGCTCTGGGGCATGGAGACCTGTGGTCCTCCCCCGAGTCAGCCAATTTCCCCTCTAAAAAGGATTTCAAACAGTGTTATTGGGAATGGGTGACACATAACAGGTATTCAAAAATGAGCTCTAGTAGCCTTACTGGCTTGTTCACTGTTTACAAGGACACGCCCAAGTTGGAAAGGTATTGGGATATTATAACAAAACCCATGGACCGCAAATTATTTTTTCAATTCAGATGCGGTTCACTTCCTCTTGGGGATTTTATTAAAAAGTGGGGAGCTGAACGGTCGGGGCACTGCCCCAAGTGCCAAGGTATTGAGGAAAGCTTGAGTCATTTCTTGTATGTGTGTCCGCTATACTCTGCTCCAAGAGCCAAATGGCTTAGGCCGGTATGTAGAAACCTAGGTACCAGCTCGGCTGGGGAAGCAAGTAGATAGTTAAAGACCAATTTGGACCCTTTAATTGTTGTGGGGGTTGCTAAATTCTTGGGGTGGGCCTGGTTACTTAGAAGCAGGTTCATTAAAAGAAATTTAACGAGGGGCGTGGCCAAGATGGCGTCGGAGTAGGACGCACTTTCGAACCTCTCCGGCGCCGCTTCTACAAAGCAGCGTATAGCGGGGTCCCGAGAGCGCTGCTCGGCGCTCTGCGAATTGTGGTGACTGGCGGAGTGCTCCGGTGCCGCCGAGGAGGAGTTTTGGAGCCTGCGGCGCCTCTGGGGGTCGATCCAAGTTGCGGCCTGTGACGCCGCGTCCTCGCGTACTAGAGGACCCGGCCTCTCCTTGAGCGACGTCTCGCCCCTGGCGGGCCCGGCTGCTGCTGACGACCCCGGCGTGGGTCAGACGAGGAGCGAGGCACGTCCCTGCGGGGAGCTGCGGGGAGGAGCGCATCGGCGGACCCAGCGAGGCGGGCTCACAGACAGCGGCCCTGACCCCGACGGAGGCGGACAGGCCGGGGCGCCTTTGCTACCCCCGCCACCGGAGCACAGCGGAAGGTACACCGGAACGGCGGTGAGGCGCGAGGTACTGGCGGAGACGCGCAGGGCACCGCGGCTAAGTGGGACCTGAGCCGAGGGCGGATCGAGAGCGGCGCCTGCGAAACAGGGGCGCTTCCTCTACGTTGCTTGGTCCTGCCCGAAGGAGCATTCCACCTGCACCAGCGGCTGGGACAATTAACTGCCTGAGGTGGGAGACCCACCGTGCAGACTGGCGCCGCCATCTTGATGTACCCCTGTTTGGCGCTCGCCCTCGCTGTGCTGCTAGCTGGAGACGCTCACCGCGTTCCCCTCGGACCTGCGCCCGGCTGACCGCTGACCCTGTGCTGCTGCCCCTTGCACCCTGAGGTAGAGGAGGGGACGCAGCTGGAAGACGCGGAGGCCGGATGGTGGCGAGCTGCATTCACTGACCACCAGGAGGGGGTCTCTTCCCGCAACGGCCCGCATGGTCCTGTGAGCGCTGGAGGTGGGTGCCCAACCCGGGCACCGGAGTGCAGTAAACGCCCCGAGAGGGGGAGGCCGCCTTGCCGACTGAGCACGCCTGCTTGAACCCGGGACAAGGTGAACTACGCCGCCGACAGGAGGCCCGACGCTGTGAATCCCTTGCCGGTGACTGGTCCTCCCGACCGCGTCTGCCTAGAGTTTGGTGGAAGGAGGGTGACGGAGTTCACGGCCATGTCCAACTCACAGCGCAGAGGAGGGAATAAGGGGAAGGAGGGGGCCTCCAAACCGTCGCAGCAGCCTGCGTCGCCGGGAGCCAGTGGTTCCTCTAAACAGTCGGATGATGAGGCTCCGGCGACCAAGGCTTTCATGAAGGAACTCTTCGCCACCATCAAAGAGGATATTACCGAACTCCGTACACAGCTGGCCTCGGACCTCAGGGAGGTGCGGAGGGATGTCGATGGGATCGGCGAGAGGGTGGCGACGCTGGAGGACCATGACCTTAGCATGGCGAATGATGTGCACCAACTCCAGCAGGACATCCTACGTCTCACGGAGCAGAATCTGAGCCTACAAACCCACACAGAGGACTTGGAAAACCGCTCCAGAAGGAACAACATACGTATTAAGGCGGTACCGTGGGATGGTGAAGCGGGGGACCTGCGTGGGTACGTCCTGGCCTTGTTCCTTCAGATCCTAGAGGATGAAGAAGTGCGGGAAATCCTGATGGACAGAGTGCACAGAGTGGGGCTACCCAGGAGAAATGGGGGCCCACCGCCGGACATCCTTGTCTGTGTACATGACTTTCAGATGAAGGAGAGGATATTGAGGAAGGCTAGAACCATCTCCTCATTACAATTCAGGGGCCACCACCCCCAGCTGTACCAGGATCTAGCGGCGACAACCTTACAGAAACGGAGGGATTTCCGACCTGTGACCGCCTTCCTCCGGGAGCGCGGGGTGTCCTACTCATGGGGTCACCCCTTCCGGATCGTCTTTCGGTGGGAGAATAGATTGAAGCAGATCAACTCCCTACAGGTGGCGAAGGAGCTGCTGGGCATCGAAGAGACGACACCATCGCAGGAGGCACGTGGCTCGCCATTCCGTAGGCGGCGGCGCTCTTCCTCATGGCACAGGGTGGGCCCATCACCGGAGCGACGGCGACCAGATTCGGCGGCTAGTGCACAGGAGAGGGATGCAGCGGTAGCATCGGTAGCCTCCGCCACTGTGGCGGACTCCCAGCTGAGCTCTGGAGCAGCTTGACCCCACAACAGCGAAGTGGCGTCGGAGGGGGCTCTTGGTCTGAGGTCCTCGGGGTACTAAGGTACTTTTGGAGAAGACACCCCGGATTTCGGACCTGGGGGTCCCAAGGTGGACTCCCCTGCCCCTACCACAGTCCAGTGGGGGACTCTTGAACCGTGACCTGCTGGAACTGAAGACTGCGAGGTTCAGGTTCAGTGCCTTGAGTGGCATTTTGTTGTTCTTTGTTCTTGGAGGGGTGCTGGGGGGGTTTGTTGGCGCTCTGATTGTGGGTGACATAGCGGGGTGTTTTGGGGCGGGGTTGGGTGTTCGAGGGGTGGCGGCGACACTGTGTGGAGAATATGAGATGACAGGTTCATTATCGTTACTTTCATTTGTGTTTTACGTGGGGTTCTGGGAACTACCCTTGTTGACCCTTATGTGCCTTGGAGATGTGGCTGCCTCATGGGACTCGCGGGGTGGCCGGGAGGGCCTCCTGAATTGGTTGTGGCTGGGTTTCTTCCCTGGAGACCCCGTGGTTGTTCTTTCTCTTTGGGCTTGGCTGGTGGGGCAAGTACGAGTCTGGGGCGGGCCTCGTGACTGTTTGATGGTGAGCATGGCATGGAATCTGTGTGAGCCCTTATGCCTATTAGCGTAGGGACTTGGAATGTCAAGGGCCTTAACTCCCCACAGAAGAGGCAGAAGCTCTGGAAGTACATCATAGATCACCATCTGGATATAGTGGCCCTCCAGGAAACCCATCTAGCTAGGAAAGATGAACTGAGGCTTCGTCATCGGCAGTTCCCCCTTATCTACAGGGCCTCTGCAGCCACGAAGCACAGAGGGGTGGCCCTACTCTTCCGGGCTTCCCTTCACTTTCAGCCCCTGGGTGTGAGTGCGGATAGAGACGGCCGTTGGCTTCTGGTGAAAGGTCTGTTGCGAGACCGCCTGTGTACCTTTGCTGTCTTGTATGCCCCTAATACGGGTCAGAATGGCTTTCTGCAGGATTTGCTGGACAGAATGGGGGACTTTGTGGAGGGTCACTTAATAATGCTAGGCGATTTCAACATGGTATGGGACAGAGGGCAGGATAGCTCTGGGGGCCGCAGGGTGGACACAGGCGTCTTTTCGGACAAAACTAAGCAACAGTTGAGAGATCTAGGGTTGTTTGATGGTTGGCGCTTTCTTCACACACAGGCCAGAGACTACACCTTCTTTTCCAACGTACACCACACATACTCCCGTATTGATTATATCCTACTCAGCCAGGCTCTTCGGGGAGATGTACAACTGGCGAATATTTTTCCACTTTCACTGTCGGATCACAGCCTCGTTGTTCTGGGACTGCGCTGGGCCGCTGGGGGGGATGGTTGGCGTAAGTGGTACTTTCCGGCGGCTCTGGTCCGGGACGAGAAGTCGTGTAAGGCACTGCGTAAGGCAATTGGTGATTTCTTCCTCCTTAACCCACCCTCGGACACGTCGGTATATACCACGTGGGACGCATGCAAGGCCTCCCTGCGGGGCACGTGCCTCGCTCTCAACGCGAACCTGAATAAACTGCGGCGCGAGGAGAGGGAGGCTCTGGAATTGGAATTGGCTACCTTGGAGCAGGCCCACAAGGCGAACCCATCCAGGGTGACCCTACGCCCCCTAACAGCGGTCCGAGGGAAACTGAGGGCCCACTACAATAACAGGGCGGAATTCACCCTTCTGCGACTCAGGCGTACCTCCTACTCCCAGGGCAACAAGATCGGGCGTCATTTGGCCCGACAACTGCGGGACAAACACGAGAAGGAATATATCGGGGGTATTCGCGATCAGGCAGGATCTGTCCAGCATAGAGACGCGGACAAAGCAGCCATCTTCGGGCGCTTTTACGCGGCACTCTATTCGAGTGACACTCTCGATCCCGGCGCACAGTCCAAATTCCTGGAGGGCCTGCCACTCCCGAAGGTTTCTAGAGAATGGAACGAATTGCTATCCTCCCCCGTCACCCGTGAGGAGATCTTGGAGGCCATCAAAAACCTGAAGCTGCACAAGGCCCCCGGCCCTGATGGCTACACGGCCCTCTTTTACAAAACATTTGCTTCTGAACTATGCGACTACTTGGTTTCCCTCTTCAACGCAATGGCGATTGAGGGCAGAACCACAGACTCTATGGCTGAGGCGCTAATCAGCATTATTCCCAAATCGGGGAAGGATCCTACCCTTTGTTCATCCTACCGCCCGATAGCACTCCTCAATTTGGACGCCAAACTGTATTCCTCTATCTTGGCGACTAGGCTGCAGGACTTGATGCCGGCCCTGATCCATCCTGATCAATCGGGATTTATCAAGGGCAGACAGACCCATGATAACCTGCGCCGCGTCATACACCTCATCGAGAAGGCGGAGCGCTTCCACATACCCGCGGTGCTCGTGGGGCTCGACGCAGAGAAGGCTTTCGACCGCGTCGACTGGGGCTTTCTACATCGGACTCTAGTGGCTTTCGGCTTCTCACCCGCGTTCGTGAAGATGGTTGAGGCTAATTACAGTGGGCCCACGTCCCGTGTTTTGGTCAATGGCCATAGATCCACGGCTTTTCGCCATTCCCGAGGGACGCGCCAGGGTTGTCCCCTCTCACCCCTTCTCTTTGCTCTGAGTATTGAGCCATTGGCATTAGCAGTCCGGGGTAATGAGGGGATTTTGGGTCTTCCCTTTACGGGTGAACAGCACAAGATCTCGCTCTTTGCGGATGATGTTCTGCTGTCCATCAGGGACCCGGCGCTGTCGCTGCCACATGTCCACTCAGTGCTCTCGGCCTACGAAGAAGTGGCGGGCTTTAAGGTGAATTTTGATAAATCCTACATCCTCAACCTGACTCTCTCGACGGGGGAGGTACACGCGGCCGGGCTGCTCACTCCACTTGCCTGGGCTTCAGAGTCCTTGCTCTATTTGGGCGTACGACTGACCTCTACCGTGAATGCCCTGTTCCACGCTAATTTCCCCCCGATGCTATCCTCCGTGAGGGCTGAGCTGGAACGCTGGAAGCCTAAATACATCTCGTGGCTAGGCAGGGTGCACGCCCTCAAAATGGTGCTCCTTCCCAAACTGTTGTATCTATTCCAGGCGTTACCTATTCCGATAGGGCTGGACTACTTCCGCCAATTAAAGACCATGATGCTCCGGTATGTCTGGCAGGGTGGCCGAGCACGGCTCCCATTCCACGTCCTGAGGCGCCCACGCTCGGAGGGGGGGGTGGGCTTTCCGGACCTGCATTTATACTACAAAGCTGCCCAACTGAGGGTCATTGTAGAGTGGTCCCAACAGCAGTCGGAGAAACACTGGCTCCACATGGACCGTAGCGTGGCGGGCCGCTCCGTTTGGGACTTAGCCTGGAAACCTAAAGCGGACCGCCCCAGGAATGCCTACATTAGCACCCCCACGAGCACGGTGCTGAAGGTATGGGGCACGGTGAGCGGAGACGACCGCTGGACCACGTTCCGTCCCCTTTCACCCCAATTCATTTCAATCCGGCTTTTCCACCGGCTCTGGAGGAGGGACCGTTTGACGGATGGAGGGAGGGTGGCTGTAGAGCACTCACCCATTTGTTCCATGGCGCCGTACCCCTCACTTTCCACAACTGTATGAGGGACTATGGTGTCCTCCCGACGGAGCGCTTTAGGCATCTCCAACTCCTGCATTGGGCTACATCACCTGCAGTGGTGGCCGCGGCTACCAGACCCTTGTCAAAATTTGAGTCCTTCCTTCTTCACACTACTACCATGAGGGGCGCGATCTCCTTCCTGTATAAACTGTTATTAGACTCTGCCGTGTCACCACGCCCACGATATCAAGATCATTGGGAAGCCACGTTGGGGAGGGACATCTCTGCTATCGAATGGCGGGCCCTATGGAGAGACGTGACAGCGCACAATCACTCTGCTGATCTCAGAGAAGCGCATCTGAAAGTCATCTTTGATTGGTACCTATATCCCTCAAAGTTGCGCCGCATATTCCCAGCTACTTCGGATAGGTGTTGGCGGGGCTGTGGGATGTTGGGAGACTTTAAACATATTTGGTGGGACTGCCCTACCATCCAGCCGTACTGGGCTGAGATTCTATCCCACATTAGAGGCATCTTGGGTTACCCGATACCGAACTCCATGGACTTTGTCCTACTGGGGCTTAGAGACCCGCTACTTGAACACCAGACTAAGGCGGATAAGCGGGTGATGTGGCTGTGTTTGGGTGCGGCCAAAAAGACTCTAGCGGCAGCGTGGAAATCCCCATCTGCCCCGGCCATTTCCTTGTGGCATGCCCGACTGTGGCGTCTGTTAAGCATGGAACGCCTTTCTGACATCTTCCTGGGGCGCTTTAAGAACTTCATGTACAATTGGGGCTCACTTGTGAGATTTCTATCCCGAGGTTTGCCCTCAGCTGTGTGCCCGCCAACATTGCGATCTCTCCATCTTTTCCAGATTTGATTTCAAGAATGCCTGTGTTGAGTGCTATGAGTGCTAGTCGCCGTCACTGGGGGGAGGGTGATGTTGGGGAGGGTTGTGGGAGGGGGATAGTTGGGGTGTTCGTTCTCTGTTCTCCTTTCCCCCTTTTCTCTCGCTGCGACTAACTGTGCCTGGGGAGGGCTACAGTGCCACGTGCGGACTTTGAGCGTTGCCTCGCTCTGCCGCTGCCTATGTTGGACTAGAATCCCTATTATGGATGGACTATGGAGCTCTATCGCCCTTCCCCTTTGGATGAGTCCCTCCCCCTTCTTTGCGCCCCCTGTGTGGGGTTTCGTGGCGGTATGTCGCCTGTTTTTTTATTTTCCCTTTTACTATACTGCAAAATAAAGGTTTTACAAAAAAAAAAGAAATTTAACGGGGACCTAAAAGATGGGATGTATTACATCTACGCCTGTATACTGCTGAAACATGGTTGCATTCGAGTGTTTTTGTAAAAAAAAATTTTAAATATGTACAAGAAGCTGATTAGCTTGTCAATGATTTAATATTTGTCTTAACTGCTTTTATATGTATAAACTGTATTTTATGTCTTTTATGATGAACTAATCGAATAAAGACTTCTTGAACTTGCAACTTGGTATGATTGACCAATATTTAACAGCTATTTCCCCAGTCCTAAGATAGGTACATGCTACCTTCCTGACATTCACGACGAGAGGTTCTATTACTATAAGCCTGCCCAGATTTCTAATAATGATAATTTAGGCTAAATACTATGCTGTATTCAATAGTAAATAAACATATGAGATAGCTATAGACTACATCATACCGAGAAAGAAATACATGTATAAAAGTTTATCAACATGTATTTTAAATATTATGAGCTAGAAATTAGGATGTACCCATCAGCTTTGTTTTTCTTTTTCTTTCTTCCCTAACTAGGATTTATCATGTCCTACTCTCACGCGCTCTAAAGATTTTAAGATAAGGAAATTTAGAACAACATTCTCACGCACTCTAAAGATTTAAGATAAGGAAATTTAGAACAACATTCAACGGATATGGAGTGATTGTAGCTGTTCAGGTTAGTACCTTCTTTTATGTATGTCCAGATACCTAGGAGAGATATACAACAGTATTATTGAATCTAATATAGTCCAATTTATTATAATTGCAGAGATATATATCTATAAAACTGTTGGAGAATACTACTTGAATTTTCAAGCTTGTGGTGATATTTTAAGGAGGTGAGTATCTTGGTTGTCTCCACATTAGTTCCTTTCTAGTATAGCTGGAGATCGAAAAGTATAAGTCTTTATAGGTAATAAAGTTACTTTATTGTTACAGCTACACTATATACTCTTCACATCCTATAAATCATTAGATTAGACTACATATGGAATCCGATGTTGGAATACAAGCAACTGAAGGATATAATTGATGTTGTTTGAGTAAGCTATCAAAATACTAAAATATTTAGGACTCCACATATAGAAAAATTAGGTAATAAATATAATTTTACCTCTCTATTGACAGCATATTATTGACCGAATTTGTGCACGCTGAATCTCTTGAGCAACCGTAAAGAGGAAAAGCAGCCTAATAGATCTGGTAAGAGGACATTAAATGCTACCATGTGTATATAAATATTGGTACTAGGATATAGGGATTTACTAGACAATAATAACAAATATATCTATAGATAGAGATATGCCCCTTTGTTTCCTAATAAACCCTAACATTCTCTAAAAAAAGAGACAGAGATATCAACTTACGGAAATAAGATCGCATAGTATTGTCAACTTGCTAGCAGCCTTGAAAAGATGATTGAAAGTATAAGTCAGGACATACATCTAGTTAATAAAATTAACATTTATGTCAAACTGATGATTATGGATATATACCTGTATGAAAGAAGTGTAGAGAGTATTTAAACCTATGTGGCATCAACTTTTTAGACACATTATATCACTCTTGTGGTGCTATAGTAGTCTGCATGTTATGTGTACACAAGTTTTGTATTAGAGGACAAGGATGCATTATATAGCAGAACTGGAACCTTTGAGCCTTGTTGACCCTATAAATATGGAGGGGTGATAGTCTCTTGTGAGACATGTTAATGTTGTTATTGTAATTTGCAGTTGTACCATAGAAATAAATTCAAGCAAAATCTTTTTCTATTTTAGCATACCACTGGTATGAACACCCTGAGGAAGGCTTTTAGCCGAAACGCGTTGGTGATTATAAAGATCTGCAACCAGTGTCTTTTCAAAATCAGTACAGATATGATGTCTGATAATCAACAACTGTGATAAGTCTATTTTGTTGCGTTCTAATCTAGGACCCTGATCGATACTGTGACCTTATGCCCCTATACGGCTATAATCCCCTTATACCCCTATATTGGCATAACCGATCAAATGCAACATTCAGAAACTCGTCTCTGGCCTCACACGAACAGAGCCACATTTCAGAATCGCTTCCTCTGCAACTTCCTTTGCAGCTAATTAGTGCAATGACATAGCAGAAGTTACTATCTAAGATTCCTAGATTAACACTCCGAGTTCTTCAACAAGAAAAAACTCAGCAACCTGGGAAAAACCTGCTTGCTATGTTTTGATTAGTAATAGAACTCTAATGAGCACTGATAGACGATCACTTCCTAGTGACATCTTTATTGACATCTTATGTCCAAAAACTTACGTCAAACAAGGCACCTTTCAGGTATAAATATTACCAACGTTGCCTTAAGCAAACGCTGAAGTTGCTGCTGTTATGCTGATGATACCATCGCTGCTATCGCTACTGCTATCGCTGCTAACGAGTGAACGATGGTGTGGTGAACTTAGGAGCTGAACAGCCGGCCCCTGCAAGAGCCCAGCAGATGCAAGCTGCCCGCGGACGCTGCCCCTCCTCTTGACGCGCTGAGAGAGACGCTGTCTTTTCTCCTGCCGAGAAATCCAGCTCCAGCGTTTCCAGCCCACTCTTGAGAGTGACTGGGATATCGAGTTCCCTAAAGGAGATACCAGACCTCCATCATTCTATTCCAGAGGTATGGTGTTGACTAAACCCTTAGAGAGAATTCTTGAAGCAAACCTTGGCAAAACCAACTTAACTCAAAGCTACTTACTTACTCCCCTCCCAAGTATTAGGCTTAGGTCAGGTACACTGGGGTAGGCGTAGTTAGAAGCACCAGTTGAGTATTTTAGCCTAATGTATATATGAATGTATATATGTTTTATTCATTTTAAACCATTGTATGGCTAAGAAACCATATCAATGCTTTTACAGTATTATTTCGTAATACTCATTTTACTGTATGTACTTTTTATAATAACAAGTCTTGCAATTGTGGCAATTCATTTCTCTTGTACGAGAAGAAAGACTGTTCAATGAATGTTACCCTTTATTGACAACGCCTGTCTCTCTATTCTCTACATATTGTGAAAGTAATCTACACAACCACTGACTGAGTAAAATAACTGTCTATTGTTTCACACGACCCTAGAGATTGACTCTTATCTGAGGAGCAAAGTTGTCATGTTGCACGGTTGTTGGAAAACTGAATCCCTCCTTGGCTGTGCCAGGGAAGCTGATCACTTCCTATTCAGTCAAGAATGTTTCCAGTGACCTCTGAGCTAGTTGGTAACAAACCCAATTAAGTTTAGCATAGTCAGTAGAGGCCTGGAAGATCCGCACTTCTACGTCGATACTACTGTTTATGTTATTCCAATGCGCAGGGCCTATTGGGAAAATAGGAACTACACTACATGGCGCCCAATGATTGGTAAGGCGATAAACTAACGCAAGACGTTAGAGTAACTCAGTCGTGCATTTTTCACACAGACCCCTTTCTCCCGTAAATACTCCAATAGACGTCTGGAGTGGGTGAAAGGTTAAAATCCGCCCGACCTTAGTAGGAAGAGATTCCTATGTAAAGCTCTGGTTTATTCAACGTTGAAGGATACAGTGTTCCAAAATATTGTGCACCTAATCTTTGTCTTCTTGGACACCTGCTCTGCAAAAACCTTTCTGACAATAAAATGTCAGACTTAGAAAACGGAACCACTGGGGGTGCAGTAAATGCGACTCAGCAGGGTCCCGACGGGACTACTGAACCGGGTGCAATAATCTTCATGGCACATTTAAGAAAATCTATAACGTTAAAACTTATAGAAAATGGACTGACCACACAAGGTGGCACAGTCGTCTTCGTGGTAGAGGCACACGAATATCGCCATACAGAGGTATTCTATTCATGGATAAAATTTCCAGCGGCAAACGCTGCAACACATGAGTTCCACTATTATAAAAAAGAGGATCCACCGGAAGAGTACGCTCCTTTCGAGGAGACTGAAATCCCATTAAAATACCGAGAACATTTACTTTGGTTTAAAGGCTCCCTAAAACATAATGATCATATTAGCAGGCTCGGTCCACTAGGTAGACCAGGAGCAACGTGGCCGGTTCTAGCCAGCTACACACCACATCCGGACATTGAAAAAATGTCAAAAGAAGAACTCTTAGTTAACATAAGAAAATTAACAAAAGCATATAGAGAGTTTATTATAAATAATTCAAACACTCCTAAAAAGAGCTGGGAGGGAATTAAACAATCCACTCCCAAGGAAAAAGTTTTCCAGTCCAGAGGAAGGTCTCCTCGATGGAGGGAAAGAACTCCGACTCGAGAACACCAGTCTCCCCAGAGGGAGCCCTCTGAAAAAAGATACAACCTTAGAAATAGGGATAATTTGAAAAAGCCTGATAGATATCAAAGTATTGATACACGTCCCTCTCGATCTTTTTCGCAGAAATCGGAAAGAAGAGGGCGGTCAGACCCAGGAGAGCACACCAAGTCCAAAGACAAGGAACCTGCTCAGAGTAAAAAATCTCAATTTCCAAAAAAGAAGGTAGCCAGTATTAGAGTAATCAACCATGCCGAGAATACTGAGGACACAGTTGAAAAACAGGGAGTGGGCACAGACAATGCTAGACAGTGCAGCAGAAATCACTATAGCCCGCAAGATCTTGATGAGTCATCTGGAGACAGTGGACACGAATGAATACATTCAGGTTGAAACTGCCGACACCAGACTTAGCGAGCCCCATAAGATATACGAAATAACATTGCGTATAGAGGGTGATAAGACTAGGAAAATAAAGGGTCTATTTTGGGATAAACTCTCAAAAGGCTATGATATTCTGTTAGCTGAAAAAGATTGGCCCCCAGAGTTTGTCAGGGAGTGCCCTCGTGGCGAAGAAATGATTATGCCTGCCTTCTCGGATCACATTCCGATTCACAAAAAATACACTTATGCAAGGAAATGGGCAGTAGCCCAGGCACCGGCATTATATAAAAATCATGTAGGATGGGATGAAGACTCTCCTCCTCACAAAATCCAGTTAAAAAATGAACCAACTGCCCAACGGCAGTATCCCATAAAGCAAGAAGCTAAAAAACAAGTCAGGGAGATCTTTGATCAACTTGAATACCAGGGGGTGATTGAAACATGCACCTCTCAAATGAACAATCCTTTGTTTCCTGTCTCCAAGCCAGACAATTCATATCGTCTAGTTTTGGACTACAGACACCTTAATGCATGTTGCAAAACATTTGTAGTACAACATTTGCATAGTGCTGCACTAATGAACAACATAGTTAGGAAAAAATATAAAACAACATTAGACATATCTAATGGTTTCTTTTGTCAAAACATTGCACCAGAAAGCAGATACTTGACCGCTTTCTCCGTAATGGGGTCTCAGAAAAATTTCTGTAGGCTCCCACAGGAGTTCAAGAACAGCCCAGGACTATTCTCAGCCAGAGTAACAGAGTTACTACAAATATATGATGATGAGGCATTATCTTACGTAGATGATATCTATCTCACAGACGACGACTTGGATACTCACTTGAAAAGAGTGAACACCATTATACTTGGGTTCGCAGCAGAGGGTTACAAATTCAACTTTAAAAAGTCTTGAATTGCCCATCTGACAGTATTATTTTTAGGATACTAATTATCAAGTGAAGGAAAAAGCCTAGCGGACAACTTCTTAGAGAAGTGCGCTGTACTCCAAGCTCCAAAAACGCTGAAGAATTTACAATCGATTCTAGGCTTTCTGAATTTCGGTAGAACTTACATTCTGAATTACGCAGAGAGGGTTAAACCTCTCTACGAACTAATTAAACCTGATTTTAAACAAATCAATTGGACTCAAAAACACACAGAAATTTTGAGATCACTACAAACAGACATGTTAGCAAAAACAAAATTAGATACATGTGACAACACACGCGATCTTGTAATCCGAGTCATCCCAGGAAGATGCGGATTCACGTACCTGACCTCTAATGAGGGAGAAAAGGTACCAATTTCAATTAAATCTCACTTGTTCACACAAGCAGAACAAACATTCAGTCACACAGAAAATACTGTGAAAGCAGTGCAAATTGCATTAGCAAATGAACGAGAACTAGCACATGGTAAAAGGATTAATATCCTCACAGCAGAATCCGCCTTCGAGACGCTATTCAGCCCAGTAAACCGGCCTACAGTATCACTGGATCCGAAATGGATACAATGTATAAATTCTCTTGGAGCGGAAGATGTGAAATACTATTTCGCCCCGCAATTCGAAAAACTGAATGACTTAGAATATGAAGAAGAATATCCTCTGCCAATCGAACTTCTGCCTCTCCCACAGTACGCCTGTATAATCTATACAGATAGATTTGTACAGCATTTCAACGTAGAGAACAAATCCTACAATGCAGCCTGTGCGATTGTTAAAGGTCGTTGGCTGTGCGGTAAATTCAGACCGAAATAACAAAAACAGCCCAGGACTATTCTCAGCCAGAGTAACAGAGTTACTACAAATATATGATGATGAGGCATTATCTTACGTAGATGATATCTATCTCACAGACGACGACTTGGATACTCACTTGAAAAGAGTGAACACCATTATACTTGGGTTCGCAGCAGAGGGTTACAAATTCAACTTTAAAAAGTCTTGAATTGCCCATCTGACAGTATTATTTTTAGGATACGAATTATCAAGTGAAGGAAAAAGCCTAGCGGACAACTTCTTAGAGAAGTGCGCTGTACTCCAAGCTCCAAAAACGCTGAAGAATTTACAATCGATTCTAGGCTTTCTGAATTTCGGTAGAACTTACATTCTGAATTACGCAGAGAGGGTTAAACCTCTCTACGAACTAATTAAACCTGATTTTAAACAAATCAATTGGACTCAAAAACACACAGAAATTTTGAGATCACTGCAAACAGACATGTTAGCAAAAACAAAATTAGATACATGTGACAACACACGCGATCTTGTAATCCGAGTCATCCCAGGAAGATGCGGATTCACGTACCTGACCTCTAATGAGGGAGAAAAGGTACCAATTTCAATTAAATCTCACTTGTACACACAAGCAGAACAAACATTCAGTCACACAGAAAATACTGTGAAAGCAGTGCAAATTGCATTAGCAAATGAACGAGAACTAGCACATGGTAAAAGGATTAATATCCTCACAGCAGAATCCGCCTTCGAGACGCTATTCAGCCCAGTAAACCGGCCTACAGTATCACTGGATCCGAAATGGATACAATGTATAAATTCTCTTGGAGCGGAAGATGTGAAATCCTATTTCGCCCCGCAATTCGAAAAACTGAATGACTTAGAATATGAAGAAGAATATCCTCTGACAATCAAACTTCTGCCTCTCCCACAGTACGCCTGTATAATCTATACAGATAGATTTGTACAGCATTTCAACGTAGAGAACAAATCCTACAATGCAGCCTGTGCGATTGTTAAAGGTCGTTGGCTGTGCGGTAAATTCAGACCGAAATAACAAAAACTGAATCAGTGAAGTACTGTTCGGCTCAGAGAGCTGAAATCAGATCTTTAAAGATGGCGCTTGAAAATGCAGAACGTGAATTCCCGACACTTATCGTGTGCGATTCTCATTTATGCGTCAACTCTTACAATAATAAGCTGCAGAGCTGGATTGAAAACGATTACAAAGATGACACAGGTGCCACAATAAAGCATAAATTGCTCTGGAAACAGGTAGCTCTTTTTCAGAAAGAACGACAAAAGACTCACGTGATACACGCACAGAGTCTTCAACGTGATGGCGTTCACGTTGCAGGAAATTCATTGGCTAATACAGCCACAGCGGAAGCAACTAAACCGGCTTCCGTAGCCACAAAAAAGCGTGCAGAAAAATACATAGACGGGGAAACCATGCTGGCAGTCAAAACGACCGTAAAAGGCGACTGTGCAGCACTACCCGTGAACTATCCACTCAATTATGCATACGTAATCGATGCAAACTCCGTTCCTTTTGCTCGAATCCCTGGAGTGGGGGATAGGGTAATTCCAAACATGAACAGGAGAATATTTTTAATAGCAGACGCACACATGGGTTTGGGTCCTAGGCACAGAAAGATCAAGGAATCCCTGACTGAATTACAATCAGTATACTGGTGGCCGGGAATGAGTGTGCAACACCAAATATATGCAAATAATTGTGAAAACTGCAACAGGGATCGCAGTAGTGAACTATGCTACCGGCTACCAATCAGAACCAGCGTAACGCTGTCTACATCCCATCCTGCGTCCTATTAATCATTAAGGCTAAACACACTTAAAAAATGTGGCCCCCAGCGCTTGGCTGACGCCAGAATGGTTATAAAAGATCTGCGAGTCTTTATCGGCACATATGCAATTGCCATGTTCCATTCTGACCAGGGTCCTGCTTTCAGCTCTCGAGCTTATAAGGAGGCCATGGCCAGCATGGGAGTTGGGTTGCGGTATTCTTGTCCGTCACACCCCGAAGGGAACAGTGTGGTAGAAAGAAAAAAACGGGACATAAAGCAATCTATAACAGCGAAAGTATTTAGTTCGGGTGCTGGGTGGGTCAAACATTTAATAGGTGTCCAAATCAGTCTTAATAATTTGCCAAGAAATTCTCTAAAAGGTTTCAGCCCATACGAACTATTGTTCGGAACTAGAATGCGAGTTCAGGACCTAGATAGTCAAGTATCAGTGGTACAAGATAAGAAAACAGACTTTGACATCAAAGATCGTTTGGCTGTTTTACAGGACTTAAATGAAACAAGAAAATCGTTAAGCAACATAAAGTTAGAGCAACAGCCAGCTACCACTGACGAGGCACCACCAACAACAGCCCCAGCAAGACCTGTCTGGATTCCAAAGACTGGGGATCTAGTCAGAGAAAAAATAGCGTTGAAGAAGGAATTTGGGCCTTCTTACAGAAAAGCAGTACCTGTCTTGGCAGTCACCGGAACAGGATCAGTAGTACTACCGCCCCTTGCTGGTAAAAAGGAGAACAGAGTTGTATCAATCGACCTGGTAAAACCACAAGCATGTGGCCTATAATCAACAGTAGGCCCAGTGGACTCCCAAGAAACAACAGAATACCCAAACTTGCAACAATCCAAGAGGTTCAAACTGAAAGACTAATCACATTCGATCAGCCTGAGGTGCACAGAGAGGGACTATGCAATAATGCCATGGAACTCGTGCCTCTTGAGACACAGATTGAAACAGTTCGTCAAGAAACACCAGTCTACAATGATGTGGCATCTGAATGTGCTACCGAAAGACAAATTGAAAGAACAATTCCAACAATTGACAGAACTGCCTCTGGTTATTTCATCGACTTCGACAACTTTTCTGAGGATCAAAGCAACCCCGAAGTGATGCCAGAAACAAAAAAGACTTTTAAAGAAAAAGCAACAGAACTCTTTCAACAAATCAAAGACGTATATCAGGATGCACTGTTGATTGAGCATTGGATTATTTCAGGGGTATTCATACTCCTACTATGCCTTATTTTAGTTTTAATTTTAGGAAAGTTTATTACAATTCAATGGACACAGCGAGTCAGAACATCAACTTAGTCCTCAAACCACACAGATCATCCCACGTAAAGAAAAGAGAACTGTCAACAGTAAATGTCACAGCCATTCCAATACCCGGTGGGGTAGTATGGGAGAAAACTGACTATGAGATCTATGGTCCGGTCGAGATCCTGAAGTATCCTCATCAACTCAAGGTTTCCTTAAGTGACTTTGTAAAACCTAGTACATTCTCTGATGATTGGGACTTTGACAGTATTAATAACATGATGTCTGATTTAGTAATGTCAGCTAGATTCACAGAACATGATTATTTACAAGGTTCGTCTAGTTATGAACAGATGTTCTGTTTTACACATTATGGCGATCATTATTTGCATAAATCTGCACAGCCTAGAAATGTTTTTAAGTATAATCAATGGGAACATTGTTCTACACCACCTAAAAGCAGTTCTAAAACATTCTTTGAGAAATTCAAGTACTTCTCAGGGTTTAACACCAGTGATGCAGAAACGTTTTATTACAAACTATTAGATAACGCAGGATTGAAAACAATGCTGACAAACACTAAATTGATATATTCAGAAGCATTTTATGAAAAAATGATGACATTTGGTTTCGATTATTGGAAAAATAACATTGAAACAAAAACAATCTGGGGTACAAAAGAGTGGCAGGTACAAGGCCTAGAAGCATTATTCAGAACCTGCATGATAGCAGAACAAATGATGTTTTTAAATGACACAATTCACCAAACATCCTGTCTTGGCCTAGCTAAGATTAAAGACCTTAACAAAACGTCTATTCCAAAGCCAATACCTGAAAATGCAACAACAGATATTGAGATAGACGTATCCAAAATTGTACATTTAAACAGAACACATCCTGATTGGAAAAAGTGGTTAATCTGGCCTACTGACACAAACAACTGTCAAGATAGATTCCTGAACAAAACACAGGGGTTAAAAATGACCAGACAAGACCCTATATACTCCCAGAGACAACATCCAGGGATAGTAACAACATACAGCGTAGGGAAACTCTGCCTTGAATGGCTAGGATCGTCCACACTGGCTGAAATTAAGCAACACTTGTCTTTACTTAAAGAGGGTGCTGATTTGCGCGATTTTATTCTTGGACCACGCAAACAGCGTCAAAAGCGTTTCATATCGACCAGTATCTATGCGGTATACAACGAGGCTTGGAAAGTCACACAAATTGAAACAGCAGAAAAAATACGAGAAATTGATTGTATTAATTTGGAAAAATCACTTTCTGTAGTGGACAATGGGTTAATGATTCTGTCCTCCAGAATATATTCGTTGGACAATATTGTATCCTCTGCCTTTGATATAATAGACAGAGACTTGCTAATGTTACAGCATGGCCAGTCGCAATTACGTTCTATTGTACAATTAGGCTGGACTCTGCAAAATCTTCGTTCAGGCTATGTGCCTTGGCGTTTAATCAACACAACGCCATTGTTTTCCATCTTTAACCTTACTGATAAACAAATCAGCTTGGCACAGAAAGGAGCAGACTATACAATCCTGAGCATCAAAAAACTTGAGAGATTACCATTGACAATGTCAGAAAGTCCTGTCATTGAATGGATAATACACGGGATTATCACAATTCCGATAACAACTTTCCGATTTAAAAAGTGCCTTGAATACATACCTACTGGCCAGTATGAACGATTAGGTAAAGGATATGTTAAGTCAGCATGGAAATTACCATACACACATTCATGCTATAGTGACAGCGACAAAAATGTATTTCTTAGTGGTGAAAACTGTAAACGTTCACTAAGCGGTATACTTTTGTGCCAGGGTATTAATTTACACGGAGCCTGTGAAGGTAATTCTAACAACCTTTCATGCCACCAGCTTGTCACACCTGCAACACAGATAGAGCCTTTCTTTATGCAACTCGCGAATGGGAGTTACATTCTAAGAACGGATCACAGATGTTGTGGCCTTTTGCCAGGGAAAGCGTATCTCGTAAGCGTAACTTCCATGGTCAAATGCTGTATGCAAGCATTGTTTCCGAGCGGCCCTGGAGACATAGAGACTCCCATCTGGCCTCGTCTGCATTTCTCTTCTATACGAATTGATACTTTAAGCAAAATGAAGTCTGTGCTTTTGCAAACAATAGTGCCCATCACGTCATCAAAAGAGACGTATGATCTCCTAGTTGCAAGGACAGCTACGGAGGTTCATGACCTTTTATCAACAAATTGCCCCGTGCATTTCGTAGAAATGCTTAGCCAACTCCTTAACATGTCTAGTGCCACAGGCATCCCAGGCATATTTAAGACGATTTTTACGGGACTGCTAACACCATTTCAAGCAATTCTGGGAATCGTTCCTAATTTTGTCCATTCAGTCTTTGGCGGCATACCCCTATTTTTGGGACTTGTAGCAGGGATTTTATTTTTGACCCTCCTGCTCCGATATGGCAAGCCACAGCTCAGACATGACTCCTATGGGAATGGAAGAAACAATCCTAGCAGTGCGCTACCGGGACCGAATAACTAGAGTCCTTGGATTGGCCAGGCTGAGAGATCTAAACATGACCTGGTTCCTTTCATTCAGACCTATATGGCAAAACTGCATCTTACCTGTACTACGAAGTATGCTATGCGGAGATGAGTGCGTGTTGGACACCTGTCTTGCACTTCCATCAGCAGTACCAATGGATATCGATACTTTGCTCAGTCCGATAACGGCTCACGCATTGTGTTGTCCCCAGCGGCTGATGACGGCATTCGTTGAGACTCCTGTACTACGACTAGGTGGTAACAGTGGAGCGAGTGACAAGAGCAACATCACCCAGGTACGACCTTCTGTGAACATTGCTGATCCATCCTTTGATGACAGCAATCATTCTCACACCTGCCAAGTTACAGCACTATCGAATTTGGTCGAACTGTCACCTGATTTTGTAGACCAATTCTTTGCGAGCCTGTCTGATATGATGTTCTCACCCGAACAGAAACAATAACTTTAGAGAAGCATTCCGACACACAGCGTTCCCATGAACTCTGAATTTGGCCTTCAGTTTTGAACAACAAAAGCTGCTAAAAGCGTTGGAACTTTATTTTCCCCGTTCAGCAAGAATTCTTTTGAATTGAACACTTTTCAATATTCACCTTTTTTTTGGCACGAAAATTCTTTGCTTAAGGTAGAACTATTCATAGAGAACAGAAGTTTCTACTTCTATTTTTAGATTAATCTAGAGACATGATAACTTTACGCCAGCCTCTAGCACACTTTACTGCAATGCATTTATATGTGATGAAATTATCTCGCCCTTCTTTTCTGTATTCTGAGATATTTCATGTGTAATTATTTTTGCAAAATCATTCATTGATTGCATATGCTATCATTTGAATGATTTCTATGCTTCAAAAATGTACAGTACCTGTATTTTCACGTATTACAAATACGCCTATTTCAAATGCATATATGTATTTTGGGGTGGGCAATGTTACACATGCATCTTATTGCTCTAGTTTTAGTAATTTGATGGACATGAATTCGTGGAGTGGGTGTTGCGTTCTAATCTAGGACCCTGATCGATACTGTGACCTTATGCCCCTATACGGCTATAATCCCCTTATACCCCTATATTGGCATAACCGATGAAATGCAATATTCAGAAACTCGTCTCTGGCCTCACACGAACAGAGCCACATTTCAGAATCGCTTCCTCTGCAACTTCCTTTGCAGCTAATTAGTGCAATGACATAGCAGAAGTTACTATCTAAGATTCCTAGATTAACACTCCGAGTTCTTCAACAAGATAAAAACTCAGCAACCTGGGAAAGCCCCGCTTGCTATGTTTTGATTAGTAATAGAACTCTAATGAGCACTGATAGACGATCACTTCCTAGTGACATCTTTATTGTCCAAAAACTTACGTCAAACAAGGCACCTTTCAGGTATAAATTTTACCAACGTTGCCTTAAGCAAACGCTGAAGTTGCTGCTGTTATGCTGATGATACCATCGCTGCTATCGCTACTGCTATCGCTGCTAACGAGCGAACGATGGTGTGGTGAACTTAGGAGCTGAACAGCCGTCCCATGCAAGAGCCCAGCAGATACAAGCTGCCCGCGGACGCTGCCCCTCCTCTTCCTCGACGCGCTGAGAGAGACGCTGTCTTTTCTCCTGCCGAGAAATCCAGCTCCAGCGTTTCCAGCCCACTCTTGCGAGTGACTGGGATATCGAGTTCCCTGAAGGAGATACCAGACCTCCATCATTCTATTCCAGAGGTATGGTGTTGACTAAACCCTTAGAGAGAATTCTTGAAGCAAACCTTGGCAAAACCAAGTTAACTCAAAGCTACTTACTTACTCCCCTCCCAAGTATTAGGCTTAGGTCAGGTTCAGGTACACTGGGGTAGGCGTAGTTAGAAGCACCAGTTGAGTATTTTAGCCTAATGTATATATGAATGTATATATGTTTTATTCATTTTAAACCATTCTATGGCTAAGAAACCATATCAATGCTTTTACAGTATTATTTCGTAATACTCATTTTACTGTACGTACTTTTTATAATAACAAGTCTTGCAATTGTGGCAATTCATTTCTCTTGTACGAGAAGAAAGACTGTTCAATGAATGTTACCCTTTATTGACAACGCCTGTCTCTCTATTCTCTACATATTGTGAAAGTAATCTGCACAACCACTGACTGAGTAAAATAACTGTCTATTGTTTCACACGACCCTAGAGATTGACTCTTATCTGAGGAGCAAAGTTGTCATGTTGCACGGTTGTTGGAAAACTGAATCCCTCCTTGGCTGTGCCAGGGAAGCTGATCACTTCCTATTCAGTCAAGAAAGTTTCCAGTGACCTCTGAGCTAGTTGGTAACAAACCCAATTAAGTTTAGCATAGTCAGTAGAGGCCTGGAAGATCTGCACTTCTACGTCAATACTACTGTTTATGTTATTCCAATGCGCAGGGCCTATTGGGAAAATAGGAACTACACTACAATTTAAAATGGGCATAAATTGTGTATCCAATTGAACATCACTTAGATATATTGCAATAACTGTGACTGTTTTAGTGTACAAACTAAAGACATTTGTACCTCATAGGTATATCACACCTTACAGTAACTTGTGGTTTATAAATGTACAGAGAAGGATTTAGGATGTGTATTCTTTGGAAATGATCATTGATTACATGTATGTATGTCTTTTTACAATATTTGAAATAATTTATAATAAGTAAAAAAGAAAAGAAATAAAAAATATATATTTTTGTATCATAGTAGTATTGGTTGCGTAATTTGATCAGAGATCTATGGTCTAACTGCTATACAGTTGATTATTGTGCACTATGCCCGGTGCAAATTTGTTTCCCAAATAAGGCTTTGCATTTTGTGCTTTTCTTAAAGCTATTACCTGGTTGTAGCCAGTTACTAACAGCGCTTATCTGTGTATTAACAAGTGTATTGCTCATTGAGTGTAATTTTAGATAAGGTATTGAAGGTCTCAAATTCATTTCTGCCCCTATTACTGGATCATGTTTAATAAGATACCAGTGTTGTCTCACATTTGTATTTTCATGAATTTATTTTATTTGTTATGTACTGTATAGTTAATTCATTGAATAGTCGGACTGTGATATGGTTTTTCTCTAGTTGCTTGTTGGCTTGCCGAGATTGGTGTTTTTTTTCTTTTGTGTTATCTTCGTGTTTCTGAAAATTGTTTCTTGTATCGTCGGATGTTTGAACTCTACCATTAAAATACAACGGGTTTTACAACACTTGGCTAAATTAGAGGCTGATATAGCTCTGATAAAGGGGTCTCATCTTACGGAAAATGAATCTCTAAAGTTGAAGAGGGGATGGGTGGGCGAGATCTTTTTCATACTACTGGATGGCAAGTGAAATGAAGTTGTAACTCTCTGTCGTAATTCGCTTTCTGTTAAGCTGCTCTCCCAGAGTTCTGATGAAGAGGGAAGATGGCAGTATACAAAATTGTTGGTTGGGAATGCTCTGGTTTCTTTACTCAACATTTATGCTCCTACAACTGGAGATTCCTCTTTTTCAACATCCCTTACTCAACATATCTCGCGTTGCATTGAGGACAACTTTATCCTCACTGGTGAATGCAACAAAGTTGTTGATCCCTTCATTGATCGCAACTCGATGTCTCCTTTGTTTCAAATAAGGGACGTAAACTTTTTGTGCAAAATATCCAGCAGTGTAAGCTTTTTGATGCATGGAGACCTTGTAACCCCACCGCAAGAGAATACACTTATTATTCTCCAATCCATCAAACTCAATCATGAATAGATTATTACTTTACATCCCACAACATCTCTCAATCCCGAAAGAAGGAAAAACATGGCGGCTGGCTAGGTGCGGGCTGCCGGTGTCGGCAAAAGCGGCGGTGCGGATGCTTTTTTTTATTTGCCTGGTGGGGGTCCGATGACTACCGGGGACTAGCAGTACGAGTTGTAGGCACTTTTGGAGAGTGTTTGGGACAGATTTCGATGGATTTTGACGGTTAATCATGGCGTGGGCTGTGCATGGTGGGTACGGCCGTACGGAGCTCTCAGAGATGGAAGGAGGCGGAGGCGGAGTCAGCAGTGCAAGCTGAGATCTGCTGGGAGAGAGCTGCCTTCGAGGTTAGCAGGGGCCGTCGGGCTGCATCCAGAATTCTGTTTCGTGTCGGAGGTCGTGGGAGAGGCAGGCTGGCATTCGGTCTGAGTAAGGTAATTACGGAGAAGCAGTGTCCTGTTTTAGACGGTGCAGACGCTTTGATGGACTTGTGATACAGAGGAAATGCTGGGCGATTTAGGGATTGAAGCTCAGATTGCAACATGTTTGACTGGGGTTTCCAGATACGCTCTAAGAAGTGCTGGGAGGGGGCCGGAGAAGTTCCCATTTAACCATACAGGTTCACCCAAGACCAGCAACAAAAGGGTGATAGAATTCTAGTCTAAGACCACAGTAAAGAACAGCAAGCAGTCTAAAAGTTGTAAAAAACAGGGGATGGGGGCTCACTGGAGCATAAGATTAAGACAACACCCTCACTCACTTCATTCTTTAAAGTCGTACCAAAGACTTTGATATTAAAGGGCAAATCTCCGACAAAGTTAACAGCTTTAGCAGCACCTCCCAGAACTAAGCAGGACTGTTTGAGTATGGACCGTAGTTTGGCAGGTGGCAGGAACGTTGGGGAGGAGGTTGAGGACAAAGACTTGCTTGATTGGTCTAAGCAATTGAACCCCAATCATTTCCAGGTCCTCGCTTTAGATATGGAGGATGCAGATCATGCCCCACAGTCTCAGATAGACTTGAATGTTAGCCTAGAACAGTATGCCCTTCCTTCCAATGTAGAAGCCCTAAACACTTCTGGGGTAACTATAGGGCTACCCGATAATTCGAGTACTCCCAGTATACCAGGTGCTGAGGTGGAGAAGTCCAATCAGATGGTTCAACAAAGGGAGGGTTGGAAACAAATCTGGAATCAGAAAATTACGATCCTCCAGTTATTGCTCTGCTTATAAAGTTAAACACAGATATGCATGAGGGATTTGAGGTCTCCAAGCTGAATCAGGAAAGTATTAGAGATGCATGTAGTTTGTTAGAAAAAAAAATGGATCTCAGAGAGGAAGTTATGGTGAACCACAAGGAGTTGAGGCAATCAAGATTAAGGATAGGGAACACGAGGAGAGGGTAGAAAGATTGGAAAATATGCAAAGGAGAAACAACTTGAGGATTTTCAAACTTCCGGAAGGTAAAGAAGGCACGGATATTAGGAAATATGTAGTGAAGCTACTGAAGAGTGAATTGCAGCTGGAGGAGGCAGAGGAGGAGCTCTCTAGGGATATTCAGAGAGTGCACTGCGATCCCTTCAGGTTGAACCCAAACCGTGCTAAGCCCAGGAGAATTTTGATTAACTTTTTGACACATGCTTTGAAAGAAAAGATTTTGGCTACTGCTCTTAAGAAGAAAACTATTGAAGTAGATGGTGCCAGGGTAGAGGTAAGATCAGACATGTCGTCAGTAACTGCCAACAGACAATGGGAGCTTAGTAAGAGGATCAAGCCATTGAGAAAAGTGGGAGCTTCGGTACAGCTGAAGTTTCCGGCATTTTTAAAGGTCATGTTGAATATTAAAATGCATTCTTTTCGTTCTGTCGACGAGGTTGATAGCCTTTTGGAACCGTGCCAAACTGGGGGGTTGTAAGGCAGGCAGTACTATGGCTATGTACTGTTTTTAGGGGCTGTTTATGTTGCTTCAAAAACAAATCAAACTCCTGGCAGGTATATCATTAAATTTGTTTCGTTGGAAGGTTGTTTATTCGCACCGTCTGCTGTAGGGCACCCATAGGGCTGCATGGCCATGGGTATTCAGGATGGGTTTTCCAGGGTAAGGTGGGGGTTTCTTGGGGGTCTGGGGATGGGGGAGAGGGGCAGGGGATAAGGGTAAGGGGTGAAATGGAAAATAAATTCCTCAGAAGCTTTTTTGCTGTTAAAAGAAGTCAGGATGCACAAGACTGCTGGCTCAGGCTGGGATGAGCGGGGGTAATTTAAAGGAGCTGAGAATCCTATCTTGGAATATAAATGGTCTGCATGTAAAAAGAAGAAGGGATCTGATTTTGAAAAACCTGAGGAATTCTTTGGCTTAAATTATAATATTACAGGAGACTCATTTATCGGGGGATGAAAGTAAGGAACTATTTCTATCACAGCGGTGGGTGGCTCATGCAGTTCATACTCCTCAGACAGCTGCTACCAAAGGGGTTGCAGTTCTAATCAGGCAGGGTGTGAATATTACAGTTGAGGATAAAGCAGCTGATGTGCGAGGGAGATGGCTGATTGTTCAAGATTTGTGGGCAAATGTTTATTATGGTTGGCTACTATGGTCCGAATCAGGATGACATAGGTCCTTTAGATGATTTGGCCAGGGAGCTATAGAAATTTTCAGGAAAGATCATTATGGCAGGTGATTTTAATACTGTGCTGGATCATAAGCTGGATCGCTCTGAAAAGAGTAGAGCTGTTGTGAATCCCAAAATGTCAAATAGAGTTAAATTGATGATATCCCAGTTAGGATTGTGTGACATTTGGAGATCCAGGTTTGGACAGCAATTAGGGTTTACATTTTATAACAAAAAATATAATCATAAATCTCGAATTGATTATTTTTTGGTGGATTCTAGGCTGGTTGATTCAGTGGCCCATGTGGGTCATGTCGGAGTAAGTAAGTAAGTAATCTTTATTGTAGTGATTATTTAAAATCTTACAATATTACACATCTAAAACGAGAAAACAGTAAAAGCTATGTTCAAATATAAAAACACTTAAAATACCATTACATCAAATAAATTCATTTGGTTTCTTAGTAATTTACATAATAAAAGTAATTATTCTCCTAATTTCTTTTTAACTATCAATAATAACTTTGCAAAGGTAACATTCAAAATTATATCACTTGATTGTAGGCACCTAATCAGGGCCTGCCTGCATGTCCTTATGCTGCGTTCATTAAAAGGTAGCTTAAGCAATTTCATCAAGACCGGAGGCTAACATTATGCTTACAACTTTTAATGCAGACCCAAGCAGCCGCATATGTCATAAAGTAAAAGTTCTATACTAGAACATAACAGACTAAACAATAGCAGTAATCACTAGGCAATCAGCCTCTTTTAAATGCGGCTCCAAGCAGATAAGTCATGCTTTTCTTATCCTCCTTATCATTGCTGGTTTAATTTATTTTATCTGATTATTCTTATTATTGTTATTAGCTTCTTATTATATTGTTATATAGCTAATGCTTTAGATTTATACATAAGTGTTTACACTTGCCATTTCTATCTAATGAGCATATTGCTTTTCAGAACTTTTCAGGTGAGTTTTATTCTGTATGTTTCACCTAACTGATTCCCCCCCCTATTCCTGACTCAGGTAACCGTTCTACAATTTACGGAGATCGGCTTCCCCCCTCTTCTCTCACCGCCTTGGTAGTCGTTTTTTCAAGTGTCTGTCGACTTCCGCTTTTCGGGCGCTTTACGCGCCCTTTCATATGTAGCCTGAGACGTTTCTTGCCTCGCCTTTCCTTCGGACTTCGGGACCTTTTCCCGTTTTCCTCCCCATGCCTTCAAGCCCACAGGGACCCGAGGAAGGACCGTTGGCAACACACGCGCTGCGTGCTATGCTTGCCTAGGTACCTTCCTCAATTCCCTCGTTTACCATGGGCGTCTCTACACAGCTCGCGCTCGAGGAAACAAACAGTTCCCCAACGCGATCAGCTGTTTTGAAGGAGATTTACGGTTCGTTTTAGCGCTCTTGCCAAATCCCATATAATCCCTCTAAAACTATCCATTAACCCTCCCAACCTCACACTTTAACAGTTTTAACACTGTTTTCTGCCCTTTACTGCCTATTAATCCTTGATTAAGAGTCTCTTCGTCCTACTGGACCCTCCCCACCCAATCCTACTATATTAATATATTTTAAAAAAAAAAAGGGGCACTGAATTATAGATTATTAAACATTATATTAAAAAAAACCAATAATTATTATCCTTGAATACATAAAGGCATCACATATTTTATTATAATTTTACTCATGTCTGATTCCGACTCAGATCAAGCCAACGCAGCTGAATCTGATTTTAACGATGAATCCATCAGGAATCTTATACATAAAGAAATTAGATCTTGCATGTTCTCTACCCTCTCTCAGGTCATGTCCTCCAAGAGATCACTCCCTCCCGGAAGAGATGACTTTAATAACGATGACCTGGTAAACGAGAACACAGAAATAAGGGGTAAAAGGCATAAAAAATCTAACAATATTAATTTTACCCCAGAGAGCACGGGAGGTCCTAGCACCTCAAATTCTACAGGAGGTAATCTCACCTCACTTGCCTCAGGTGTCCTTAGCGGCACAAATTCAAGAGGTGTCCTTAGCGGCACAAAAGTTTTGGGTGTCCCCCGCGACACATACTACCAAAGTGCTCAGAATGATACCAATGATGATCTCAATGATGATGCCTCAGATATCCAAGATGAATATATCCTTGAGCTAGATGAAAATGACGAAGATTTTGACTCACTTCTCTTTGGTGGTGACCATCCGTCATCTTCTAAGGATAGTATTATAGACCCCTTGGGAGAAGAAATGTTTTCCCCTCTTAATATTAAGCACCCTAGAAGTTCTGAATGGACCCCCCATGACCACATTTGTAAGTTCATTACTAAGTGGATCAGAAATCCTTTGGAGAGGGAGACTCGAAACCTTTTGAGAGCCGAATGCTCCAGGCCCTCTATAGAGGGTAAGGTTTGCCAAACCCCAAATCTCGACCCGAGCTAATAACTTATCTGTTTAAGCTCGGCAGGGACCCTCGTAAAGGACTGGAAAGATCCCTAAAAATATGCCAAGATAAGGTCTTAGATATCCTGGGTCCCTTGACTAAAATAATTAACGCAGCAGAAGAAAGCTACCTCACCGACTCCCCTCTTGACACTCTTTCAATCCGTGGTTGGAGTCAAAGAGCTCTAGTCTTGTTGGGCAATGCTAACGCAGGGCTCAACTCAGAGAGAAGAAGAGTGGTCTTAACCAAAATTAGCCCAAAACTAACCGATTTGGCCGACAAAGAGCCCTCCCTTAATCCCAAAGGTCTTCTCTTCGGGGAGGACTTAATTAAAAGCCTTGGTAAATATGTCAATACCTTTACCGCCTTGGATAAGGCCCATCAAAACAAGAAGAAGGTCTTCATTTCTAGTAACCTTTTTGGAAGGGCCGGAAGACGGGGCCAATCTTTCGGCCATTTCAACCGACGGCCCTTTCCTAGATCCAGGGGTTATGGCGGAAGAGGATACCAACCCCCCAGCCAACCTCCCTTCTATCCCCCCAGAGGAAGAGGCTTTCGTTCCAGAGGTTTCAGAGCGAGAGGAGCTCCTGCCGACACCAACCCTCAAAGTGAGTACTCCTTCTCTTCCCCTTTCTTCCAATCCAAAAGTGGGAGGCAGGCTGAAGTTCTTTTACCACAACTGGAAACTTATCACACAGGATCCTTGGGTTATAAATACCGTAGTTGGTTTCTACGTAGATTTCTTTCAAACCCCAGTTCAGAATTCAATTCCGAAAGCAATTCCACTTACTCTGGACCAAGAAAAAATAATAGAGGAAGAAATTTCCTCAATGCTTCAGAAAGGTGCTATCATAGAAGTCCCTATGGAATTTCTGAGGTTTGTAAGCACCCTTTTTCTCGTAGAAAAGAAGGACAAAGGTTGGAGACCCGTTATAAATCTCAGGGAACTCAACAAATACCTTGTTTACAGACATTTCAAGATGGAAGGCATCCATCTTCTCAGGGACCTCTTATTAGAAGGAGACTGGTTAGTCAAGTTGGATCTGAAAGATGCCTACTTTACGATCCCCATGGCCAAGGTTCATCAACCTTTTCTTCAATTCATTTGGAAAAACCGTCTTTACCAATTCCAGGCCCTTCCTTTCGGCCTCTCCTCAGCCCCTTGGTGTTTCACCAAAGTGATGAGGGCAGTGACCTCATCCTTAAGAGAAAAAGGTATTCGTCTCATCATTTATCTAGACGACATCCTTATTCTTTCTCAAGATTACGATCAGATCATTCAAGATCTCAAAACTGTTGTAGACCTTCTAGAAAGTTTGGGTTTTATCATAAACAAGGAGAAATCCATTCTTTCCCCCTCCAAAACGATGGAATTCCTCGGTTTCACAGTAGACACACAGAATTGTCTTCTTCTCCTTCCTCAAAAGAAAATCTCAAAAATAAGGAAAGAGATAAAACATGTCCTGAAACAACAGTATCTCTCTTTGAGAGAACTAGCCAGACTCTTGGGCCTTCTCTCTTCTTCCATTCAGGCTATCTTTCCGGGCCCCTTGAATTATCGAGCCCTTCAAAGAATAAAGACCAAAGCTCTCAGATCAGGTCTCTGGTACGGCGACCGCGTTTCTTTGAACAAAGAAGCGGTCTCAGAACTGAATTGGTGGTTAGACAATTTGGACGCATGGAATGGCAGGGCGATCTTTGGTTCAGCTCCAGACTTTATTTTGGAATCAGACGCGAGCCTTCATGGCTGGGGTACCTGTCTCCAAGATCAAAACACTGGTGGGATCTGGTCTCAAGAAGAATCCTTTCAACACATCAATTATCTGGAATTGACTGCAGGGCTATATGCTCTAATGAGTTTCAAACACTTTCTTCAAGGCAGATCAGTCATTCTGAAAATGCACAACATATCCGCGGTTGCCTACATAAACCGCTTAGGTGGCAACAAATCGGAAGACCTGTCAAACCTAGCCAAGAAACTTTGGATATTCTGCCTGGAGCACAAGATCTCTTTCAGAGCAGAATACCTTCCAGGGAAATCCAACCTCTGTGCAGACTGGAACTCGAGGTTCCTCATAGATTACAGCGATTGGAAACTCAACACTTCTGTCTTCAATTCCCTCAATCACTTCTGGGGTCCTTTCCAAATAGACCTTTTTGCCAGCAGACTGACTTTCCAACTGGAAAAATATTACAGCTGGATGCCCGATCCGGGTGCTCTAGCGGTGAACGCCTTTCTCCAATCTTGGAAAGGGATCGTCTGTTATGCTTTCCCTCCTTTTGCAATGATCCAGAGAGTACTTCAAAAAGAGAGACAACAACGCTCTTCAATAGTTCTGATAACTCCGTTCTGGCCGTCCCAGGCATGGTTTCCCACTACTCTGGAACTAACTTACGATCTGCCGTTCCTGATTCCTTCACTCTTAGACCTCCTTACAGACGTAGACGGTTGAATTCACCCTCTCGTTCAGACAGGGAGTTTAAACCTTCTTGCCTGGAAGGTGTCAGGAAATCTAACCATCTCGCAGAACTTTCGTCAACAGCTTCTACTCTCCTCGGAGAATCTTGGGCTCCCGGTACACATTACCGGTACAACAACATCTGGAAGATATGGTTACGTTGGTGCTTGGAAAGGCACCTGGATCCCGTGGAGGCACCTATAGTTGATATAGTTAATTTTCTGGGAGAACAATTTGATAGAGGTCTTAGTTACAGATCTATCAACTGCTATAGGTCTGCCATTTCTGCTGGTCATTCCCTTGTCAACAATAAGACGGTAGGTAAGAATCCTATTATTTGTAGAATTCTTAAAAGTGTAAGGATCAGGAGACCTCCCAAACCAAGATATCAATCTCTTTGGGATGTTAAATTAGTCCTTGACCTTTTCTGCTCCTGGCCTGAGAACTCTCTTTTAAGTAGAAAGAATCTCTCTTTAAAATTGGCAACTCTTCTTTGTTTAATTTCATGTCGAAGAGTTTCTGATGTTAAAGCTCTTAACATTTCGTATAGGTGCTATGATATGTTTGGGGTCAAATTTGAATTACATAGGAGAACCAAAACTATGTCTGATAGCATCTTTTACCCACGTTTTGACATGTGTAATAAACTTTGTGTTGTTCACTGCATGAAAGAATATGATTTAAGGATGAATTCTCTTCGTCCTCTAGGTGTTGATCAATTGCTTATCTCCTTTGTTAAACCTCATAAAGGTATTTCTTCCAGTTCTATAGCAAGATGGGTTAAAACTGTTATGGGCCTTGCTGGCGTCAATCTGGATCTTTTGAAACCACATTCCATTAGAGGTGCTATGGCAAGTACGTCTTTCTGGTGTGGTGGTAAGTTAGAAGACATTCTTAAATCTGCTGATTGGTCGAAATCTAGGACCTTTGTTCATCATTATTGTAAACGTATTACTCATATGTCTGATGCTGTTTTACATGACTACCAACAAGCATAATGGTAGCCTCCGGTCTTGTAATGAAATTGCGATTCTCCTATTAACATGACCAGAGAATCTGGATTTCATTAAAGACACGGAGGCTAACATTATCCCTCCCACCCATCCCTTGGGTGGTTGTGTTTAATTTCACGATCATATTAAATTCTTTTTCTGTTGCATTTGTATTTCATTCTCATGTTATACTCACATGTTTACTTTATCCTTTATTACAGGATTTATCTTCGATTATTCTATGATTTACTGCATAAAATTTTGTTTTATTGTTCATATTTCTGAATTCATTTATATCTTTCTTCTTTTCAGATAATCTCTCATGAGTTTATTTTATGGCTCCTGTTCTACATCCCTTGGATTTAATTCCTGTTTTTCGGATTTTCAAGTTCTTCTATCTTCATTCAAGCTGTACTTCGTGGATGCTCCTTGGACTTCCTTTGCTCCACATTTAAAAGAGGCTGATTGCCTAGTGATTACTGCTATTGTTTGGTCTGTTATGTTCTAGTATAGAACTTTTACTTTATGACATATGCGGCTGCTTGGGTCTGCATTAAAAGTTGTAAGCATAATGTTAGCCTCCGTGTCTTTAATGAAATCCAGATTCTCTGGTCATGTTAATAGGAGAATCGCAATTCTCTTCTCTCCTGTAAGAGCTCCGGGCAAGTACATAATAGATGGAGGATATTCTCTTCACCGTTGTTACACAGTCTACATATGGTTTGGGTTTCCACTTTCTCCCACGGTGGAAGATGACATAGGCCGGGCAATATTCCAAATCTTGCATTAAGGAGCACCTGCTTATTTCTTTCCGTCCAGGGTGTTTCCAAATATTGCTATATTTCCTTTTTCTTGTACCCATCTATTATTGACCAGGCATGTTTTCTCTTTGTAAGGACCGCTTTGTCATTTACAATGGATAGTTGGTTTGCAGTTTTATTAATTATTTTCTTAAACGATGCCTTGGTTATATTATTTTCCCAAATAGGCGAGACTGCAAACTTCCTTATTGCTTCCTTAAGATAGTGCCATGCGGTAGAGTTTGCATTTTTATTTATCTCCCTCCATATTAGCTGTGATATTTCATTGTCATGATCATTTTTTATTCGATTACAGATTTTTATAAAGTGACCCTTCCTTACATAGTGCTGATTTGTTAGTCCAAACTCCAATCTTATTTGTACAGGTGACGCATTTGCTGGGAGATGAAAAAGAGCCCGATATGCTCTTGTTATAGCTTTGTTCAGGGTTTCAGTATCCTTGCCCATTGCTGCTTCACTACCATATGTGATGGTTGGTAGGAGTCTTGCTCCTATGATACTCAGGAGAGGGCCATAAGTTAGGCTGGGAAGTGACTTCTGTACAATTCTGAACGCTTCAGTCAGTGCATTAGTCTTCCTTTGAATGTCCTTTTTATGTAGCTGGTAATTACCCTTCTCATCGAATAGCACACCCAAGTATTTGTATGCCCCTACTTGTTCTAGTTGCGTTTCCTCCATGAACCATTTACTTTTGTATCTTGTCTTGATATTTTTATTTTTTGTAACTGCCATGATCTTAGATTTTGTCTCGTTGGAGTACATCTCTCGGATCATTCAGCTACTACACTTTGGTTGGAAATAGGGCACACTATATCGGGTTCAATATGGAGGTTAGATCGTACAGTCCTCTCTGATCAGGCAGTATTAGAGCTTTTGAATGAGGAGACAATATTCTTTTTTGAGAAGAATCTGCGATCAGCTAGGATTGAGACTGTCTGGACACCTATAAGGCATTCTGACGAGGAAAACTGGGAGCCTTGGGAGTGAAAAAAAGGAGATTATATTATGGAAAGGTTACAGATTTGGAGAAGAAGATTTGTCAGCGAGAGGCAGACATGGTGAACTCTGGTAGAACTGCTCCAGTTGAAAGGGTCCATCAAGAGTTAACAGAGTTAAAATCAGATCTGGTGGGAATCTTGAGAGAGAGAGAGAGTTAAGGAGAAGTGGGACTCCAATCAACTTGCGCATTTTGTATATGGTGAGGGCTGCAATATACTGTTAGTGTGGAAGACGAAGAAGGACCAAGTTCGGAATTTGATTAAGGAAGTGAAGGGTGTGGAGCCGGGGCTGATGATTGCAGACACCAAAGGAATAGCGGCTGCTTTTCATGAGTATTTTGTGAAGGTTTATAACGAGGATTTGATGGTTGAAGAGCAGGCAGTGCGGGGTTGGGTAGAACTTCTGGAGCATTTATCGGATGAGTTTAAGGATGTTTTAAATCAGGAGATATCTCAGTCGGAGGTTGAAGGGGGTATTAAAGGGGGAAAAAGAGGTAAGGCACCTGGGCCAGATGGTCTTCCTGACGAAGTTTATAAATCTATGGTAGGCATATTAAAGCCAATTATTTGTCAGCTGTTTATTCAGATTTTAATGGGTAATGTGTCTCTGCACCCTCCTTGGAATGAGGCAAATATCATACTAATACCAAACCCAGGGAAGTCACAAAAGTATATGGATTCATATAGGCCCATATTGTTACTTAATTGTGACTATACATTTTTTGCTAGGATTATGGCTGATAGATTGAGTGTTGTCATTCCACAGTTAGTTCACGTAGATCAAAAAGGCTTTATAAAGGGCAGATATTTGAAAGAACTAACCTTTTCACTGATTGGTACCATAGATATGGCTTCGGCCCATATTCTTCCCTTAGTGGTTATCGCTTTAGATGCCGCCAAGGCGTTTGATCGTGTGAATTGGGCTTATCTGCATTCCTTAGTAAAACATCTCAATCTAGGTCAGAATTTTTGTAAATCCCTTGCAGCTACATATCAGTTCCATACGTCTAGAGTGTTAGTTAATGGGATACTCACTCAGCCAGTGTCAATCATGCGTGGGACCAGACGAGGGTGTCCCCTGTCACCTCTTTTATTTGATTTATACAAAGAACCCCTAGCATGTAAGATAAGATCTGTCGAGAATATTGTCCCCTTTCAATTTGAAGGTTGGTCTAAAAAGATTGGACTATATGCTGATGATATAATTATCTGTACCCCCAATTTACATCAGTCAATGGAATGTCTTTTAGAATTGACCAAGGAGTTCGGGCCGTTTCAGCCTATACTATAAATAAGGAAAAAATAGAAGTTATGGTCTGGAACACGAATTCTGAGGGAATTGTCTGCAAGAGTGAGATGAGATATCTTGGGGTCAGGATAACCCAGGACATTGGGGAACTCACTAAAGTTAATTTTATCAAGCTAAAAAAGGAGATAAGTGTCGGTTTGCGAGGCTAGGCACATCTACCACTTACTTTGTTTGGCAGACGAACCTGGTGAAAATGACGATTTTGCCAAAGTTAACGTTTTTTTTATTTTTTTGGGGAAAACCTTTATTGTTACTTCAACCAGATACAAGTATGGGCCTACAACCACCAGGGCCGGCCGCTAATCAGTTTCATCACAGCAAGTCAGTTAGGACACGACTCGGCAGCCCGGGAAGCGAAAGTGCCACAAATTCGGTTAAAACTGGCTATTAAGCATACCATGATAATGACAGGATTCTAAAGGCTCCATTTTACAATATAAAAATAGAAGGATCAGGTGCCATACAATATCACAGAGTCGCATAAAGGGCGGGCAAAATAGTAGGATTTCCACAGTTAGACCGATCTCATTTGGGACAGTGGCGCTAAGGCGTACAATTCAGGATAAACAAGCATACAATCACAATTCGCACCAGGTAAGCGCCCGCCCAATGATACTGAAATACCGCGAAAAGTATAGGCACAGATAAGAAAAATCGATAATTGACAGAAGAGTGGACCCACTACGCTGGCGCATAAAAGGAAGAAGCGAAAGAAAAGGCAAAAGGAAGGATACGAAAGAGAAAAAAGGGCCATAGAAACAAATAAAGGCAAAACAAAAAATCAGTCGGTCTCCGCAAACCTAGTGAAGCAATCCCTTTACCGATGAAACCACAGTGTGAAACCCAAAACAACAGTCTCAGCCTTGACCCCGTCGATCAAATTTGCTGATTCCCTCCGATAAGTAGAGCCCCATCGTCAAATTGTCAAAATATACACAGAAGGTGCCGAAATACAGTCTGTTAGATGGAGAAAGGATGGCAAATCCCAAAGTAGATGGCCTGTTCCAACGATACCCATCCCCGACTCCAAGGCCAGACACTGTCCCATCCGCCATCTTGATGGACCAGCTGGAAAGGCGGTGCGACACAATCCAACACAGTTCACAGTTCCGACCAAAAGTTTCCAGAGTGGGAACAGCAGTCAAGTGTTCCGCTGGTAGCGAAACCAAAGATTCCGACCATATAGTCGATACGCAAATCTCAGCATATTCAATCAGTTCCACTTCTGTAGGGGCAGGCACAGCTCCATGCACCGGGTCCGAATGCACCGCTGGGGTGACTGTCGGGAGTAGAGCTGGCCGCCGGGTCCCGGTCAACGAGTCAGGGTCCAGTCCCGATCTTCTAATTCCATCTGCTGCCGACATCAGTTTCCAGACCTGGTCCTCCATAGTCACCTGAAGTGCCTCGAGGGCTGCCAGCACTAACCGCAATGACGGGCCGCACTTAGCCCGCTCCGCCGGGTTTCGCATAACATCAGGCATAGTGATCCCCTCGGAGAGTCGCCCTCCCCGGGGGAAGAGTAGTTGGAGCAGAAATGAGCCGTGAGGGACAGATCGGCAACATGCATTTGTGCATGCCAAGTCTCCAACCCAAGGGCACTGGCGATGCAAACGCAAGGCCTCCGGGTCAGGGGCCCCCGCCACACCGCCTCGGGCGTCACTCATCTTCTCACCTTCGATACGAGACCAGGCAGCAGATCGGCAGCAAAGCAATCCAAAAGATGTCGAAAGTTCCATGGACCGGACCCTGCCGCCCTCACCGGTCCGCTGTTGTTCAACTAGGACCCGGCTGGACCAGCACTCGAGACCCCGGCTTCCAGACTGGGTTAGGCCTCAAGTCAAACCTCGATGTTACTCCACTCCACAATGTCGGAAAAGTCTCGGGATTGTTCCATCGGACTGCAGATTAGTTCATAGACACGGATATGGGGCGGAATATCAGGATAGATGACAGGATCTTCGAGCGAAAGACGGAGGTCAGCGGAGCCGGGAGACTATGCGGCCATCTTGCTTGCTGTCCTAGCTCCTCCTCCGATCAGTTCCTTTTTATGGGCATCAAAAGGGCAGCGTCTGTCTTGGAAGAAGCTTAGGAGGAGACTTGTTAAAGGAGGCTTAGCGGTCCCAGACATGCAATTCTATTCATGGGCCTTTTTGTTAAAAAACTGTAGAATAATGTTGGATACCCCGACCAACTCCATGATTGGGAAAATGTTTTGTGTAATGCTCAGAAAGCAAAACTTTAATGACCATGGCTTCTTATATAAATTTGCTGATCCAATTTTTTTTTTAAGTTCAGGTTGAAGGTTTTAAGAGACTTCGCAGAGACATGGTTTAAAATCAGGAGGGCACTAAAAATTTCCTACTACAGCCAGATGGCTTTGATTTGGGATGCGCCAGGGTCTCCCCTTTGGTCCAAAGACGCGCTGGCTCGACCATTAAAGGAGTTGGGTCCCCAGAGATGGAAGGACCTATTTCCGGATGGGAAATTGGTCTCCTGGGGATTTTGTGAACAAGAATGGGGCCGAAGCTTCTCCAGATTTAAATATCTGCAGATTCTGAGTTGGAAAATGGAGGTAGGAGACAAAATTGGAATGTACAATAAGCTGGAGGAGAAGCTTTTTTCAAACTGTGTATTTAAAAAAGAATTCTCATTGTGGTATTGGCTGATGCTAGAGATGGAGGACGGCCCCTTCAAGTTGCCGGAGGTCCTGTGGGGAGATAGCTTGCCGGAGATCGCAACAGAAGACCAATGGCAAGTAACAATGTCTATGCTCTATAAAATAGTAAAACCTGCAAATTTAAGGTGGAACTATTTCTTCACGATTCACAGGGCGTATTGGTCTCCTCAAAGACTTTCCAAATTTAGCTCTGGAGGTGTGGTGGCGTGTCCCAAGTGTAAGAGCCCCAACAAAGATGACCTGCACATGTTCCTGCTATGTCCAAAGATCAAAGAGTTCTGGAAGGCCGTGAGTAGCTGTCTGTCAAGGGCCCTAGGCCTGCAGATCGAGGTAAGTCTTGAGCTAGTTATATCTGGAAGACTTGATCTGCAAGGTAAGGGTACTGATGATAATGCTAAGCTATTTTTTTATGCTATAATTCTGGCATGAAGAGAGATTTGTTAATTGTTGGTCTCACTGGTCTCCCCAACAGAACTGGATTGGTTACGAGCTCTGAGATTCACTGCAAAGTTGGATATTTCGGATCAGACAAAAAAGAAATATAAATTTTGGACTCCATTTTTGTTGTGTTTTGGGTGAGGATAAGGGTCTTTTGCGTTTGGTAAAACATGAATCCAATAATTAAGCCTTCGCCTACATCGGATGGTTGAAGTCTTCTCAGGTATTGAGAAGACTAGCGGTAAGGGTGGACACGCTCTTGAGGAAGACTCTCTGTCCTATTCATATGAAGGGCTATGCCCGGAGCAGAGCCTCTGCTCTAAATAACGTTGTGTAAGCCTTTTTCCTGCAATGTAAATGAGGTGAAAAGCCTAGGGTGGTTTCGCTTAGTAATGGGCGGCGAAAAGGCAAATGAGAATAAAAAAAAAAAATGAAAAATTTAAAAACATCTCCCAATCCTATGAGATGCGGATATTGGCTCTATTCTAATACCCGATCATGTCCCAATTTCTATTCAATTGCATATCTTGCAAAAACCTAATGTATCTAGGAAATGGCATTTTATTAATGCTCTTCTCTCAGATCCAAAGTTTACCTCCTCTTTCATTTCCTTTTTTAATGAATATTTGTTCGTTAATCAAAATGACACCCTACCATTTTCAATAATTTGGGATGCCTTTAAGACAGCTGCTCGAGACTTTATTATTGGCTTTGCCTCTAAAAAAACTCCAAACTTTTTGCAAACTAACCCAAGACCTTTTAACTAAGATAAAGAGACTGGAGTATTCCTACTACTCCTCCAAATCAGAAGACTGTCTATCTGAACTTGTCAGTGCCAAATTTCAATTTAACAAGGAATCGACAGACAATGCCTCAACCTAGTTATTAAAATCGACTGCAAAGTTTTATTGTGGCCAGAACAAAGATGGGAAAATATTAGCTAATTATTTGAAAGTTAAACACAATAAGCTTAATATAGAATCAAATATGAAAGAGCAACAAACTTTGAAATTTAAAGATGCTGACATTTTGAATTAATTTCTTACTTTTTACAAAACATTACACACAACAGAAAATTCTTCTTAAGAACTTGACATTTCTCAATTTGTTTTCTGTCATTCAGAATTCCTCTGATACTCAGTTGGATCTCACTTCCTTAGAATCCGAATTATCACAAAAAACTCTTAGCTGCATTACAAATACTCAAAAAACATAAAGCCCCAGGTCCAGACGGCTTCACAGTTGAGTTTTTTTTGCATTTTGCACGTTCTCTTAGACTTCTTTTTACACTCTAGCAGATCCTCTGGTTCTTTTTCAGATGCCCTTATTTGCCTTATTACTAAGGAAGGGAACGACTTGCGATATTGCAAGAATGATAGACCTATTTCGCTAGTAAATATCGAATATTAAATTTACTGTAAGGCTTTGGCCATACGTTTGGAATCCCATATACCCCAATTACTAGGGGCAGAACAGTCTGGTTTTGTTAAAGGCCGTCTTATCACAGATAACACCTGGTTCTTTTTTTATGTATTATCTAAGTCCTCCCACTTACTCCAATCCTTTGCAGCTGTAGCCTTAGATGCAGAAAATGCGTTTGACCGAATTGAATGGCCTTATCTTTTTCAAACACTTAAATGGTTTGGTTTTGGCCCAAAAATGATTTCTTTAATTTCGATTCTATACTCTCAACCATGGGCAGCTGTGTGTGCAAATGGCAACATATCCTCGCACTTTAATCTAGGCAGAAGCGTTCGCCAGGGTTACCCATTATCCCCTTTCCGTTTTAATTTAGCCTTAGAGCCTTTTTTGTCTAGAATCCGTCAAAACCAAGATATACATGGGTTTGATTTCAAAGAGCAACAATTTAAATTGGCAGCAAATCCCGACAATGTATAATTATTCATCTCTCAACACCAATCCTCTATCCCCGCTTTCCTACAGGAAGTTGAATCCTTTGCCTCTGTATCTGGGTATAAACTGAACAGAGACAAATGCAAAATACTGCCTTTAACTAAATATACTTTCAAAGATGATTTTGTTGCCTCCAACTTTACATGGAACTCTAACCACATAAAATATTTAGGTTTACATTTTACCCCTTCCTTCCCAGCAATGCTTTCTTTATGTATGGATAAATGTATCCAAATAATGTCTACACTGACTGCTAAATGGCATCCCTTATGTGGAGGAGTGTGGCTCAATGGTTAGAGCGGCAGACCCTGATGCAGAGTTCTGGCCAGGGACCAGGGTTCGATTCCTGCCTCGGCGGGGTCTCGGGCTCAATTTTCTCGGACCTGTTAATTCTCGCCTCAGTGCCTATTCTAATCACGGGCCCTGCGCTGCAACTCTGGGCAATAGCTTGCTTAGCCTCCACACCGGCCCCAACAGTGCTAAGGATGCCTGTCTTCACCCTGGGGGTGCCCAGGAGTGGACACTTCACAGGGAAAGCCGGGAGGGGTTCCACAGCAGTATGAGTATCAGCGCCAGGAAGCTGAATAGGTGACACCGCAAGGTGACCGTCTGGTGACAGTGCACTCTATAAGTACCATGACATTTACATTTACATTTATATTTATCTTGGTGGGGTCGGTCAGATACTATAAAGATGATGATAACCCACATAATACTCTCCACAATTTCCAATATTCCAGAGCCCATTCCGTCAACATTTTTAAGAAAATAAACTCTGTGGTATCTTCATTTCTATGGAATAACAGGAAATCTTGCATGTCATTATTAAAGTTGACATGGCCAAAGTCAGAGGGTGGTGTCAACTTTCCTGATTTCCCGTCCCATCAAAAATAGTTTTTTCTCCGCCAAGCTTCAAGATGGTTCTCTAAATCTCCTTTGGATTGTCCTTTGTGGGTGAAACTTGAATGTTCTTTTCTTACTCCTTACTCATTTCAAGAATATTTATCCTTCACCCGCAGACCTTAATCTATATATACTCCTATACTTAAATACACATGCAAAAGTCTGGATCCTAATCCATCGACACGCCCTACATATTTTGACTCTTTTATTGGATCCACACTATGGCACAACCAGTTGCTACTGATACATGGCAAGTCTTTGTAGTGGAAATCCTAGAGAGAGGAGGGTTTAATTTGGGTGCATCAGCTTTTTGTACAAGATGAGGTCATGCTTTTTTTACAAGCTAGCCAAATCTTCAATCTTCCTTCTTCCTTTCAGTCAAAATATAAACATCTGAAGCAAACTCTTCAGACTGCTTATGCTCAATTTCTAACACCAAACACCAATATATATTCTCCTGTGAACAGGTTATACACTCCTCTTCACACCTATCCTAAGACTTTTATTATGTATAATTATTTATGCACCTCACACAATGTTAGAGAAAAAAAATAAAGTAGAGCTTTCCTGGGAACAGGATTTCGAAGTGCGCTGGTCAACATCCCTATGGAATAAGATATGGACTAAAATCAGGAAATCTTGCAGTGCAGCAAACACCACACAAACACTCTTTTTTTTAAAATGTATAATAGACTCCTGCTATCCCTGGTAACTTTAAGCAAAAGACACACTGGCCTTACTGATACTTGCTCAACGTGTTCCTCCTCCCTTGCTAATTTAAATCACTAACTTTTAACATGCCTGCATGTTCATAAATTCTGGAAGAGTATTTGGTCTCACATTAACTTAATCTTTGGTTCCAAAAACCCCTTCGCCACCACACATTTATTTTTAGGGAGTTTATCTCCAGCCTTGATCAATCGTAACACCAATACAAAGATTATGGACCTTCTATTAGCAGGTGCTTTCCAGCAAATAACAAAAAATTGGAAAGACTTCACCAATTATCTTTTCAAGCTTGGTGGTACGCTATTTGTCATAATCACAGACCAGATAAAACCCTTGTACACCCTATTCATATGGCTTCGAAACGCTTGATTTTATGATCACCAGTGACATCATTTATAGATGCTAGCGCCAGGCACTCCTTTTCCCTAACCCCTACACAACAGGAAGTTTCCCAACCTCCATGACATTCCACATGTTAGTTCTATATTAATCTGTTCATAATAATATCATGTATGTATCCTCTGCATGAAATGTAGTATTTCTCAGCATACACCAATTTAAAGGAATACGAGAAGGGGAGAGAAATAGGACCAAGATGAAAAGAGGAAGGAGAGAAAAGATAAGAAACAAGCATTGGCATAGCCAATAGGTCTCGCTTTTGGGACCTTATAAGTATTTATTTTGCAGCACAATATACTTGGTGCAACAACATCAACTGTCGCATGGCTAAACACTTATAAGGTCCCAAAGGCAAGACCTATTGGCTATGCCAATGCTTGTTTTGTGTATGTTGTACATGTTGTAAAATGTCCACATTTTTGAAGTTTTGGAAACAGTCCACACATTTTCAACCTCTATCTGAATGTTCAGACAAAGGGATAGCATGCAGATATGTCAGAAACACAAGAGGTATGACTGACGTGAAGGAAGCGGAGACACAGTGGCAACTACTTACAAACTAGCAATACTAAAGTTTTTGCATTTAATTGCTCCTCAGTCGAGTCCGGTTGAGCAGTAGGCAAGTGTAAGACAATCCGACTTTGTTGTATGGCTACCCTATATTTTGACCTTTTGCTGGACCCTACATTTTTGCTGGGTTTAGCACTGGGCACTTTTCTCCTGCTTACAAGAAGTGCCTGTGTTCCCCTTTTCAGCATGGTCTAATTGACATATCCTAATCAAAATATTTAACTTGCCCATAAGTCCATAGTATATGGTATTAAGTGTACCCATAGCTTGGAAGTTAAAATGCAACTGTTGGCTGCAGCGCCTATTGCCCCATACGCTACAGCAGCAGAGAAAACATAGCTTCAGGCCTACCTTTGTTGCCTGACCATAGCAGTGTCAAAATAAACCCTTTTGACAGGTCAAAACCTCCCATTTAAATATTAGAAAGTCACCCCAATGGAGACCTTGTAGCCCACAAGACGGGGTGCATGGCATTTACTGTGGGAAATCTTTATTGCATGATTTAAAAAAACCTTTGCAAGTTACAGAATATAAGAACGATATATCAATAAATACATATAAAAATAAGTATAGGATCATATGCGTTATGAAGATTATAAAATGTGTAAAAACATACTTATAAAAAGGAGAGCTAAGGATCATGTCCGTTATGCAGTAAGGTGGCAGTTGGAACTAGGCTAGTAATTGTGCTGGTGAGAAATCGCGTACTTGGGACTCCTCACCAAGTTTTTTTTCTGCTTGTTCCAAAAACCTTACTAGGGCACAGTTTAATTTAGTGTTCCGAGGGTCAAAGCAAGCCAAGACTGCTGCTCTACACGATCTAATCATGTTTGTGTTCCAAAGTTTCCTCAGGAGGGACCATCTTTCGTTCAGCAGGTTTGGGCAAAGACAAAGGATGTGTACTATGTCTTCTTTGTGATTCCCGCAGAGTCTGCATTGTTCCTGTCCGTGGGCTCTTTTCCATTTTGGCAAATGGACCAACAGGTTGATTACTCCCATTCTCAACTTTAGGAAACTTAATTTTGTTCGTGCAGTGAATGGTTGAGTTAGGTACTCCTGTGGGGTCAACTGGACGTAGGATTGCAAGGACATCCATCCGTGACTTCTTTTTGCTAGCCGAGCCTTGTCTTCCACTGAAGAGAGCTTTTTTGTGCTTATTTTCGCTAGACGTTTGAATTCATTATGGCTTACTTGCATGCCCCAAAGGTGTTTCAGGCCTAGTGTTCTTAATCCTCTTTCCCGAAATGCAAGCCCTGCTCGCCATAGATTCGTTTGAAGCCAAGACCATAGGTGTTGCGCTAGGCTGCCTTCCTTCGATGACCTCAATTTATGACAGCACATTAGAAAACTCAAGGCTCTGGCAAGTGATTGGTGGCAGATTCCCAGTTCCAACCTAATTTGGGCCGGTGATGTTTGACTTGGTAGCTTGAACACTATTCTATAAATTTTTGTAATAATTTTGTCCAGTTGGCTGCTATCCAAGTCTTTTAGAACCTCGCTTCCGTAGGTTAATGTCGGAATAATTTTTGCTTGCGCTACCTGGATTGTTGGAGCGAACGTTGGTCCTTGTAGTTTCTTATGTATAGAACTGTTTGTGAAAGCAAGCGCGGAACCCTTTTTTTTTTTTTCTTCTAAATGTGTTTTGTATCTACCGTTGTTGTTAAAAGAGACACCAAGGTACTTGTGGCATTTGGATTCAGCAATCCTTTCTTGATTCAAGACCCAAACCAGCTTCTTGGCCTTTCCTGAACGTACAGCCAAAATTTTGGTCTTCTTGCTGTTTATCAGGAGCTCATTCTTATTTGAGTAGTCAGAGATGGCGTCCATGAGTCTTTGCAAGCCGATCTTTGTTTTGCTAAGAGGTACAACATCATCAGCGTATAAAAGATTTGACAACAAGAAACCAGCTACTTTGGGAGAATGAGAAATTACCTTATTTAAGGCTTCAGGAAGGTCGGATAGAAAAAAATAAAAAAGTATAAGGGCAAGGACACATCCCTGTTCGAGCCCTTTTGTCGTCGGAATTGGACGTGATAGTCTGGACCCGTCCCCAATCTTTATCCTGACCCATGTGTCCTGATGGAGAAGCTGTATAGCTCTTAGGAGATCATTTGGGATGTTTAGACTGTACAGCTTCTGCCAGAACTTAGCTCTGTTCACCTTGTCGAAGGCAGCTTTATAATTAATAAATCCCATATAAAGTGGGCAAGTGCTTACCTCTGCCTGATCGATCAGACAAGAGAGGGTCATAAGATTGACAGAGGTGCCGGTGTTACTTGTAAAACCAGTTTGGTTTGGAGGAGTTACAGAATGATCATCAGCCCATGCCCTAAGTGAGTTAAGAAGCAAACCAGCAAAATACTTTGCTTCATTGTCAATGAGGGCTACCAGGCGATAATTCCCGGGAGATTTTTTATCCCCGCCTTTGAAGATTGGTGCCAAAATGGATCCCTGCCAGGAGGGTGGTATGATGTTATTTTGAAGGATACAGTTGAAGAGGGTGGTTAGCTTCAAGGCCCAGAAGGTTGTGTCCTCCTTAAACAGAGCCTGAGGAATTCCACCAGGGCCTGGGGCACTGTCCTTCCGACCCTTTTTGATCAGTTTTTCGATTTGGGTCACCTCAATTGTTGTTCATTCTTTGTTGCTTTGCGACGTGGGGCACTCATTTGGTAGTGCAGTTTTCTGGCCAACGTTAAAAGATTCCTTCATTGAAGGGGATTTGATGTTACTATCAGATGGCTTGGCTGCCGCTTTTTGAGCAAAAATGTCTTCGACATTAAGATTCTATTGAAGGGTTTTTACTTTTTGGTCATTAAAGTGAAGATGCAAGGAGGCGACCCACTCGGTCTCCAGTATACATGAGGACACAACTTTTGGGACTCGCCCAGAAATGCTATTGATGGTTCGCCAGAACCTAGCGGAATTGTTTGTTTTAATGTCATTTTGCAGCCTAGCCCAGAAGGAGTGCCAGAGACTTCTGCGTTGTTCTCTTTTAGCCTTCTTTAGATAGCTGCGAGCCTCTCTCAATTTTGTTACTAACTGAGGATCCGTTGGATTTGTTTTTAAAGCCCGCCATGTCCGATTCATGTTTCTTGTAGCAGATTGTATAGCGGGGTTGCGACTGGGCATCTGCCTTTGCCCGTAAAGGTTCGTCTGCCTTATTGGTTTTGCATGTTTGTCGATCAGTCCGATTGCGGACTTGTTGACCAGTGAGCAATTTCATCATTTGTGGGCCTACTGGTGCTCTCCATAATAAGTTTGGCATTTGCTGCGATTGCATTTAAAAGTTGGACACATACAAATGTAATGTTAACATGCCCTTACAATGACTAGCACATAAAAGTATTTTCACTGTGGCAAGAGAAACCATCCTAAGTAGAAAAACCTGGGAACAGATCAAAATACTAAGGCTGTATCTCGGGAATGGGACAGCTGGAAAAATAAACTATGATTTGTAATAGATATTAAAAAAGCCAATTCAATGGAGTAGTCAGATTTTTAATGAATTTAATAGTAACTTTTAGAAAGTTACCTTTTCCTTGTCTTAAGTTCCTGGAGGCTAATTCGCATTTTTTCTCCAGTAATTATCCTTCTACCGGTGTGAACAGACGTGAAATTCCTCACTGAAGCCAACACTAAGCAGGCCCCAATAGGGAGCAGGAGGAGAGGACTCCTCTTAACACCAAAGAATATGTAGGAGGGGGGGGTCTATGGCCATCCTTTTGTGACACTACGGTGTCAAAGCCTGCCTGGTTTACATATATTCCTTGGGGTAAACTTAAAAAGGGAGTGAACAAGAAGCTTAGACAATTAGTTGATTTACAGTCTGGTAGGACAACAGCAGAGTCCTTCAAAAACTAGACTTTTCTTTGGGTTTACATGTAACCACTTGGGCACACTTGAAATGGGAGAGAATAGGATTTCAAGACAATGCTTGTGGATTCAAGGTGTGATGGCTGAAAAATCTTGCTTTTGTTCTACCAGACTACTGCCTCTTGATTTATTGAGGGTAAAGGGACTATCCCAAACTGGATTTTAGTGTTAGATGAGGGAAGACACAAGGATTACCATAGTGCACTCTCCCCACACAGCCCAAGTTTAGTGTGGTGATAGAATTTCCTCATCTTAAAAATGCCCCTGTGGGGTTGGACCAGGGAACTTTCACCCCCACTGGTTAGTGCGCGCCCAGGAGTTATTTCCGTCCACTAGATAGTGCCAGAAATAAATGCGGCACCTCCAGAAACCCAGTTCAGAACACTTTCTTGACATGCAGAAGATCAGATGAGGACCAGATCTACCATCTGTAACCTCAGCAGATCCCTGAAGCACTGTATCTGCTTCCTATTGTACAAATAATTAGAGTTATAGGGTGATAAGGCCATAAGACTGACCTCTTGTTCAAGCTACAAGGATTCAACAAACTTCAAGAAGACTTTTCCTAGAAGCACCCAGCCGACCAATAGCAACTGGACTGAGGTTGGGCATCGCTGTTGGCCTCTGCCTGACAACATGCAGGTCTCTAAGAGCTTCCCCAGAGGTCCTGTGGGGACTTCAGCAGTGTACTCCTGTTTTGGATTGGTTTTTAAAGTGCTAAGTCAGAGGGTAAAATGTCACAACCCCCACTCACCTGAAAACCAGGTAGCGCAGGAACGAAGAGAGCATTCTCTCTCACCTCCAAACCAATCCTCCACACCGAGTAGCTCATTATGGGCGATTGATTTCAAGGGGAAAGGGGAGAGAGTTTACATCACTCACAATGTTTTTGGGATGTGAAGGGATGGATTTAAAAGAGACATCCACAGGGGATACTGACCAAAGGAAAAGGGAATCAGATCGTGTCTGCGGGATGACCTGCAGTAGGTCCTGGAAAACAGAAAGGTAAGAGAGTTTTAAAGGTGAGAATCCCATAAAGGAATAATAATTAATCCTATTTCTATGCAGAAGGAAAGAAAACCAAAAGTATTTTCTTACCCTGGAAATAACGCCTTATGGTACTTTAGGAAATAGTCCACTGGAAAGGAATGTCTCGTGGATCCAATAGGGCACAAACAACAAAACAAAATCTCGCGGTATCTCGCGTTGGAGGCGGTGCCGCTGGCTCCTGCCATGCACCCCTGAGAGCTAACAAAAGGAATCAGGGGATAGCGGTGGAGGCGGTGCCGCCGGCTTCTGCCATGCGCCTCTGAGAGCAGTTGAAATGAATCAAGGATGGCGGTATTTACCGCTGGGAAGGCAAAGTCTTGCAGTTCCTTTTTAAGTAGTGAGACATGTATTTAAGAGCTGCCAAAAACAATGGATTTGCCGCATTTGATTTGTGTTGCGGCTCCGGCCGTGTTTTTCATGTTAAGCGGCGGTTGCCACATTCGTTTTGCCTCACGGCTACAGCTGGTTCTTCAATGTGTAGCAGCGGTTTGGTGCGTTGTTTAACCTCGCAGCGCCGGCCGCAGGGGCAACGTTCCTTTCGCAGCTACGACCGCGGGCGCAATATTGGAGCAGTGGTTGGTGCTTGGAGTATCCGTTTGATTTTGGTGAACACAGTGCCTCCTTTGATTTGATCCAATAATACCAGAATGAGTGGTAACGGGTATTTGTTTTTTATGGTGATTTTATTAAGCGACCTGTAATCTATATAGGCACGACGGCCTCCTTCTTGCATCGATATGAAATACAGGAGAGAAGAAACAGGCGAGGAGGAATGTCTGATAAAGCCACATTTCAACATATTGTCCAGATATTCTTTTTGATAGGTAGTCTCTGGCTCTGACAGAGGATAGATGCAACTACAGGGTAATATGCCTCCAGATTCTAGATCAATGCGACAATCAAAGTCACGATGAGGTGGCAATGCCATGGCTTTTGACTCATCAAACACATCAGAATATTGTTCATAGCAGCTAGGGAGGAGGTCGAGCTTTTGAAGGCTACAAGAGGCACATACCAATGGAGAAGTCCAATCAATGGCTTCTTGGTAGCAGTGCTGGATGCAAAAATTAGAATCCAAAGTCACAGTTCTCCGTACCCAATCTATCTTGGGGTTATGTTTTTGCAACCATGGTACCTCAAGAATCAAACCAAAGGCTGGAGTGTCTATGAGATCAAATGTGACTTCTTCTGAATGTCCGTTATCACAAATCAATGTTAAAGCACCGTATTTCTCGTAATGAGTCCTGAGGACAATGCTGACCCATCTACAGCTCTGACTGTTTCAGGCTCTTCTTTCTGTATACAAACGACTCCTAAGGAAGAGGCTAATTTATTGTCCCAGAAGTTTCCCGTAGCTCCAGAATCCAAGAGGACTGAGAGCGTCACTCAATTGCTACTGGATAATATCAGTGTCACACTAATGGTAAAGTGTTTGGGCACTCTGGCTATAGAGGCATCTTGACTGTTCCATGAAAGCGCCACGGTCTTTCTGGGCCCTACGAATTTAGGGCGAACAGGACATTCTCGTGCTATATGGCCTCCCTTTCCACAATACAGGCATAGATTGAGACTACGTCTTTTTTCTTTTTCCTCTTGCATCGGAGGACCCCTAACTCCTCCTATTTGCAGAGGTTCTTCTGTTACTGATCTTTGCTCTTCTTTCTTGGGATTTCTATACAGTAATACTCGTGGAATTTCCACCCTCCCTTCTCGCCATGTCATTCTCGGAGTCTGTCGTCCAGTTTGATTACTAAAACTATAAATTCGGGTGTAACGGAGCAGGAAAACATACCTCTCGGGAATGGTGGAGCCCGCGCCCTTCTGACTGTGCATTTCCGCCTTCTCCACAGACCAATGAGTGGGAGGACGGAATGACCGAGCAGGACGGCAATGGAGAAGAGAGCGGCTCCTTTAAGTGGGCGTCTACACCTAAGGAGGAAAGCCCGGCACTGCAGGACGTCACAGGGACCGGATTGGAGAAAAACCAGGAAGTTCTGTACACGGGGTGTGTAATCACCCTGGAGGAGAAGGCGGGAGCAGAAGGGATGGAGTGGAGCGGTCGAAGCAGAGACGGAGAAGCAGACGGAGAATACCCAGAAGAACAGCGCAGAGAAGACGGAGGGTCCGAGACAAGAGCAGAGCCAGGAGGCCAACGCCCCCGCGAACCACTGTGCCACACTCCCGAGGGAGGAGTGTGGCTGTCACAGGTACGGCGGCGTTGGGCAGCCAGGGTGGGGAGACGGAGTGCTAGAGAGTAGCAGTGTAAATATCCCTGTTTGTCCCTTCCCTATGTGCTTTTCCTACCCTTCCACTACCTTTTACACCTTCCCTGTTTCCCCACTCAAACCCCCCTTATACGTTGTTCACGAAGCACTGTGTATAGAGCACGCCCGAGTCACTGGGTTCACCCCTCACTCTCCCCGGGTCCCTTGGTGCACCTCCCCTAGAGGACTGTGACCTAACGGCCTCCCTTCTTGTTGGTCTTTTTCATGTGGCGGAACCATTGGTAACCGGAGTGAAGACCCCCCCCCCCATCCGAGTGAGAAAAACGGGTGAGACCAGCGCCATGGACCCCAGTACCTTTGCCCGAGAAAGACTGACCTTCAGGACCAGAAAGACGTTTATGTCAAATCCCATAAGAACCTTAAAAATAAAACCTTCTTTGAACCCCACACCTGGTGTCACGGTCATCCCTACTCCCACACCCACACTGGTGTCAGAAGTGGGATCCGCCCCATCAGAAGGGACCATGGCAATGGAACAGGTGATACAGACTTCTCAAAAGCTAGAATGGGCAATAAGCCAACAGATCAACACCGCTGATGCCGACCGGGACTTGTTCCGGACCTCTATGTCACAGCAAATGGACACCCTACAAAAGGTAGTACAAGCCCCAAGTACCCCAACGCGTTCCTGTTAAACTTTGAACATGCGGCAAGAGCATGTGGGTGGCCTGAGGAAAAATGGCCCTTATTTTTGGCCCCGCTACTGACCGGAGAAGCACAAACTGCCTATCAAGTAGCAAACCATTCTGGAACGTCCTCCTATGCCGACATAAAAGCGATAATTCTGGACCACCTAGGGATGGACGCGAAAGCATACAGGCTCCGTTTCAGAAAGGAGAAGGGAATCACAGGGGAGAACCCCAAAACCATGTATCTACGTGTCAGGATGGCCGCAGAGAAATGGCTCAGACCCGATATCAGGAGCAAGGAGGAAGTCATGTCCAGCATCATACTTGAACAGTTTATGGAGGTTTTGCCTTATGGCACGCAGAGATGGTTAAGGCAACACCCCGGTCTAACGGCGGCTCAAGCCATTGAGATGGCAGCCAACTATAACAGGGCAGCACCCCGTACTTTTCCATGGGATACCGACAGAAGCAATAAATCCACTCCTACTCCGTCCAAAACTGAGAAAAATAAGACGGTCCCCGAACCACTCAAACCGCGCCCATATAAACTAGAAGGACCCATGATGAAGGGGCCCCAGTCTTCGCATGCGGGGAGTGGGGGCACATAGCCAGGATGTGTCCCCTACGAAGACCCCCAGAAGAACCCATGGAGGTCGGCTATATTCCCAGGGCCGCGATGTACACCGCCGAAATGGGCCCATCATTTTACGTAAGGGTGAATAAGAAATTAGAGAAAGCCTTACTTGTTTCAGGATGTCGACAGTCAGTCATCCAGGAACGGCTCTTACACCCCTCCCAGATAGGCCACGAAGGTACCGTCCACATTAGGTGCGTCCATGGTGACGTCAAACCTTACCCTATGGCCCGTATAACCCTGCACCCGATAGGTAGGGAACCATGTTCTGTGAAAGTGGGAGTGGTCCGATCCTTGCCAGAGGAGTTGATAATAGGAGTAGACAATCCAGATTTCCTATCTCTGTTTAAAAGGGAGTTAAAAGACCACCCTGCAGGGGCTTACCTGTCCATAGAACCCTGGGTGATAGATAGGGGGTTCAAATTTGCACAGGCCAACGATCCCTCCCTATGAAATGCGTGGGAGGCGGCTCATCTCTCTCTGGCCTCTCCTACCCAGGGATACCCCAAATTCAGAATAGAAAATGACCTACTCTATAGAGAAGGGAAAGAAGGAGAGCCAACCCAACTAGTGGTACCAAAGGATTTCAGGGAGCAGATTCTTTTCTACGCCCACACCCACCTAACCGCGGGGCATAGTGGAGCTGAGAAAACGACACAGAACATACTGCGGCTCTTTTATTGGCCGGGTATATACAAGGAGGCAGAGAACTACTGTAGACAATGCGAGGTGTGCCAAAAGAAGAACCTAACCCGACCACCAGCTGTACCCCTACAACCACTACCAATAATAGGCAACCCGTGGGACAGGGTGGGGATGGACTTAATTGGTCCCTTACCCTGCACGTCAAGAGGACATACATATGCCCTCGTGGTGGTTGACTACAATACAAGGTTCCCAGAGGCCTTTGCCCTCAGTGCCCCGACTACCAAGAACGTAGCTGACAAACTGGTGGAGTTATTCTCAAGGGTGGGGTTTCCACGCGAGATCATAACGGATCAGGGGACTCCCTTTGTTTCCCGGATGATGGGAGAGGTATGTAAGATGCTTGACCTCCATCACATCCGAACGTCCGCCTACCATCCCCAGACGGATGGCCTCGTTGAGAGGTATAACAGGACATTAAAAACAACCCTTAAAAAGATATTAACTGCCGAAAACAAGGACTGGGATAGGATGCTACCCCTAGCACTATATGTGGTGAGAGCACAGGTACAGAGCAGTTTGGGGTTTTCACCGTTTGAGCTACTGTACGGCCGCCAACCACGTTCTCTTTTAGAAATAACCAGGGAAGCATGGGAAAAGGAGGAGGCCGCTGAACAGAGAAACCTATTGGAGTATACCCAACAGTTAAGATCCAGACTGGGAAAACTAAGGGATTTGGCATACTCGAACTTAGAAAAAGCCCAAACTACTCAAAGACGGTACTACGATAAGGGAAAAAAATGGAGGGCCCTAGAAATAGGGGATTGGGCCCTGGTGCTCCTACCCTCCTCCACACAAAAATTTCGGAGTGAGTGGAAGGGCCCCTATGAGGTGGTAGAGTCCTTTGGGCGTACCACATACAGTTTACAAGTGTGACCTAATAGGAGACAACCCTTCCATATCAATCTCCTCAAGAGGTGGCTCGGTCAACACCCTCGCCCAGCCAATCTAACACTACCATCCGGTGGTACCGGGTCGTCCCTGGAGCACCTTCCAGTGAACGCAGAGCTGACTGAGACAGAAAAAAAGGAGCTAACAAAGACTCTACACCCCTTCTCTCCGATCTTCTCAGACACCCCTGGTTGTACACATATGGCGGAACATCAGATCCATACAAAAGAAGGACAAGTAGTGAAACAGAGGGCCTATCGCATTCCAGCAGCTAAAAGGGCGGACGTGAGGAATGAGGTGCAGGAAATGCTCAGGCTGGGAGTGATAAGACCTTCAAAAAGTAACTGGGCGTCTCCCATAGTCATGGTTCCTAAACCCGATGGGTCTACCCGCTTTTGCATGGACTTCCGAGCCCTGAATGCTGTGTCGTCTTTTGACGCATTTCCGACACCCCGGGTGGATGAACTAATAGAACGGATAGGGGACGCTCGATATATAACCACCCTTGGCCTGACCAAGGGGTATTGGCAGGTACCACTCAGGGAGGAGGACCGACACAAAACTGCCTTTGCGACAGAAGATGGGCTCTTTGAATTCACTGTTCTCCCTTTCGGGCTCCATGGAGCCCCGGCCACATTCCAGCGGTTAATGAACACGGTGCTGGCACCACACACCAAATACAGCTCGGTGTATCTTGATGATATAGTCATCTTTAGCACTTCTTGGGAGGAACATTTGAAACATATAACCAAAGTCCTAACTGCCTTACAGGCAGCCGGACTCATGTGAATACAAGGAAGTCAAGAGCAGCGTACCCAAAAGTAAAATACCTGGGGTTCATGCTAGGGGAAGGAGTTATAGCCCCTCAAGAGGAAAAGCTCAAAGCCATAACCAACACTCCCTTCCCATCCACGAAAAGGGAACTGAGAGCATTCCTAGGTCTCATAGGATATTATAGACGCTTCATCAGGAACTTTGCAGACCTTTCTAGTCCCCTAACCGACCTCCTACAGAAAAACATAAGGAATACCCTTCCGAACCCTCCCTCTGAGGAGGCCCATAAAGCCTTCCAGGCCCTAAAGAAAGCCCTTACTACGAGCACAGTTCTCATTCCTCCGAACTTTGGTAAACCCTTTTCCCTAGCCACAGATTCCTCCGACACTGGCATTGGGGCCGTGTTATCACAGGAAGGGGATGACGGAGCCGAACACCCCATACTCTACATAAGTAGGAAGCTCCATCCAAGGGAACGGAAGTATCCCACAGTGGAAAAAGAGTGCCTGGCCATCCGATGGGCAATAGACAAGTTGAGGTACTACCTAGAGGGTAAGGCCTTCGTTCTTTACTCGGACCATGGACCCCTTTTTTTTTTTTTAAATATATTTTTATTGCAGAGTTATAAACCACAGGATACAATTAATCAGCCAGTTCACTCGTGATATCCCCCCGTCCAATAAAAAATCCAAATCGTACACAGCCATTCAGCCCGCATCCCGGAGGCCGGGCGGCATATTACTTCGTTCAATAGGAAAACATCACGGTGCACGTCCCATAGGGACCATGGTTGAAATGTCGTTTTGCGTATCTGCTTTTACCCCCCCACCCACAACATCACTCCCGTCAGCCATCCCAGTGAGAATCAGCGGTATCGCCCTTGTCGGGACCTGCCCTAGGCGCTATGAGTTGTCACACCTGGCCGCTCTCCCCAGCCATTCCACGCTCCACACAGTACCCACCATCCTAGTAGGTCCAAGGTGCCCTAATGGGCTACCATCTAGCGGCTTCCGGCCCACCCCAAACTCCCATTAACCAACCCCCCCAGAGCCCCCCTCCCCTCGCAACTGCTAAGGTGTATGCCTCGTCCTGCCGAATTGGATGGATCCACTACAGTGCGTGGTACAATACTTTTGTGTTCGCCCCGCGGTGTCCACCGGCCTAGTTTTCACCATCCTCATCCTCTACCAAAGAATCACGCAACGCCTGTACCACTAACTCCCATGCACGCGCCGCATCCAATGCCTTCTCGTTCCCCATCTTGACAGCCTGCTTCATCCGGAGCACACTCTCGCAGTCAGACCACCGCAGCAATTCATTCTTCCATCTACGCAGTGAGGGTCCCCCCCTGGACTTCCAATGCCACGATATTTCCCTCTGCGCCAGTATCAGACCCAGGTCAATGAATTTGCTTGTCACCTTGGTGTGTTTAGTATGCGGGAACCAGAGCAGCAGGCACGCCGCCATATCAAATTCCACCTCCCTGTCAGTTACTTCGTTCAGGAGTTCCCCTACCTCCGCCCAATAGGTCCCCAGGTGTGAGCACCCCCAAAACAAATGGTCCATGTCCGCGCCCAGAGACGAACACCGTGGGCATCGGGCATCCGGCACCTGAAAGTACCGCTGTAATTTCTCAGGAGTTAAATAGGCCCTTTGAAGCACATAGAAATGCACTTGCTGAAAGCGCGCGTTTCTCGTGCCCTTCCACGTGCGCCGCAGGATATGGCCCCATGCCGTATCCGGTATGGGCCGGCCCACGCTCCCCTCCCATTTAGCCTTGAGCCCTTGGAGTGGTTCCAGTCCCTCATTCAGCATCCTATTATGGAGGCACGTCACAGCTTTGAACGTACCTGCCGCCATCACCACATATTGGCACGCCATAGTCGTTGTTGGTTCCATGAGCCCCCCTTTCCAGTGCTTCTGTATGGCAGCCACCACCGCCGCGTGTAGGAGGAACCCCCCATCTGGCAGCCCAAACTGGTCCCGGAGCGCTTCGAACTGCGCCAAAGCCCCGTCTAAGTATAAGTCGCCTACCACCTGCAATCCCGCCTCTTCCCAATCCAACAACGGGGACCAATCTCCCCCGTGCGGCAAAGCCGTCAGCATTCCGATCGGGATCTCCGGTGCATAAGGCCGCGATGCCTTCGCTCTCCGAAGGCTCCTCTGCCAGCACAGCCGGAGCGTCCGCTCCTCCATGGTGAGGGCCCGCAACTCGAGCCTCTGTTGCATGATGATGTAGGACAGCACGTGGCGTTGTATCCCCCGATCTCGGTCCTCCTCTGGACCCCGAAACACCCTAGCTACGTTCTGAGTAAGGACCTGCAGCTGCGCCGCAAGATAATACAGCTCGAAGTCGGGCACAGCCATGCCCCCTTCTAGCTTGGGGCGAAGTAGCGTGCTCAGGGCCACTCTACGGCGGCCATGCCCCCATAGGAAGCCAATAATCATTGACCGCAGGTCTCTAAAGACCCCTTGGGGAATCCAAACAGGCAGCGTTCGGAAATAATAGAGGAAGCGGGGGAGCGCCACCATTTTCAAAAGTGCAATCCTACCCAGAACCGTCAGCGGGAAGGTCGACCAGAAAGACAAGCTGCCCCTCAGTGCCCGGACCTAGCGACCAATGTTGCCCTCCAATAAGTCCGCTGTCGCGTGGTAGATGCGTACACCCAGATAGGTGAAGCAAGAGGGCTCCCATACCACGCCCAAATCGCTGTCAGGGACTGGTGAGCCCGCTCGCAGCGGGAACACACAAGTCTTCGCCCAATTGACCTTAAGGCCCGACAGCCGGCCAAACTCAGACAACAGATCCATCGCTCCGATCAATGCCCCCGAGGTGTCAGCTAGGTACAGGAGCAAGTCATCCGCATATAGCGATATATAATGCCAGTGCCCGCCGCTGGCTACCCCCACGTACCTGTCACCTGACCTCGCATGGACCGCCAAGGGTTCCATCGCCAGAGCAAACAATAGGGGGGATAGAGAACATCCCTGTCGTGTGCCCCTGCCCACCGGGTACGCCGCAGACACCAGACCGCCCAACCGCACTCTCGCCGTTGCCGAGGTATATAAGACCGTCGTCCACCTGCGGAACCCTTCGCCCATGCCAAACCTCTCTAATACTCCATCCAGGAAAGACCATTCCAAACTATCAAAGGCCTTCTCGATGTCCACGGACAGGACCGCCGGAGCTCCCTCTCCGTCCAAGATGGCGTACATTATTCCCACCAGGCGGCGAATATTCAGCGCCGTGCTCCTCGTGGGTATAAACCCGGCCTGGTCCCTGTGTACCAGGCCCGTCATATGTGGGGCCAACCTGGTGGCTAGGATTCGGCTCAGAATCTTATAATCTACCGTCAGCATGGACAGCGGGCGATAAGACCTCACATCCGCGGCATCCCGGCCAGGCTTTAGGAGCGGTACAATCAAGGCCTCCCGCATGGACCCAGGCAACGCCCCAGCCTCGAAGGCTTTCGTATACACCACCAGCAGCCTGGGAGCCAAGCTGTCCACATACCATTGATAAAATTCAATCGGCAGTCCGTCCACCCCGGGCGTCTTGTTGCGGGCCATATGTTTGATGGCCACCCGTATTTCTGTGAGCGTGATCGGGCTACCCAGCTCCTTCGCGTCCTCCTCGTCCAGGACCGGAAGCTGCCTCTCCCCCAGGTATTCCGCAATGTCCTGAACCCCCACTCCCAGCTGACTCTGGTACAATTCCTCATAATACCCCCTAAAACGTTCCAATACCGCTGCCTGGGAGTACACCATTTCTCCCTGCGCATTATTAATGCTGAGGATCGGGCAGCCCCTAAGTTCCGGGTTAGCTAGTCTGGCCAAGAGGGTACCCACCTTGTCCCTTTCTGCATGTGCCCTGATGATATACTGCCTGTAGTCATAACACCTTAAACGTTCCGCCTCGGTGGCAACCACTTCCTTCGCTTCCAATAACTGGGCCTGTAAATCTGGCCTAGCCGGCCTGCGGCGCTCCAAGTCCCTCAAAGTTTCTTCTGCTTTCATGAGGTCGTTCAACACAGTCGTGCGAGCATTCGAGAACCTACCCAAACACACCCCTCTCACCACCACTTTCATTGCATCCCATTCAGTGGACCTGCTCGTGGCCGTGCCCTCATTCACTCCGAAATAGCTATCAATGCCTTGCCGAACCGCGTCGCTGAACACAGAATCCTCAAGCGTCTCCGGCCGAAGCCGCCATGTTGGTATCACTGAGCGCTCTCTCTGCCACTGAATGTGTACCAATAGGGGGTTATGATCGGAGATAGTCCTAGCCAGGTACTCCGCATGGGAAATCAATGGGGCTAGGGAACCACCGCAGAGCACCGAATCAATCCTGACATGCAGATCATGGAGGGCAGAGTAAAAGGAATAATCCCTGGCTCCCCTGTGCCGCTCCCTCCAGACATCCAGCAACCCCCATCTATCCTGCCAATCCTTCCTGTGCGCGGCCAGCCTGTGCACCGGGGAGTCCACCAGGGGGGGATGGGACCTATCCAGTGCCACATCCGTGATCGAATTGAAGTCCCCCCCTAACACTATCGGGCCCGCCAGGAAAGAGGCCAAGGACCCCGAGAGGCTATCAAAGTATCGAGCTTGTTCTGTGTTCGGTGCATATACACAGCAGAAAACCACATCCCTTCCATATAACCTCCCCTCCACCGCCACGAACCGGCCATCCGGATCCGCTACTTGATTCAGCACTTGAAAGGGTATCCCCGCCCTCACCCAGATCAGCACCCCCCTGGCATACGCTGAATAAGTGGTGCCAAACACCTGGCCCCGCCATCTTTTCTGCAGGGCAGCGCACTCTTTTTTGGTGAGATGAGTCTCCTGGAGCATAGCAATCTGAACCCCCCTACGTACTAGATATGCATGGACTTTGTAACGTTTCACCATAGTTCGTAGCCCCCGGACATTCCACGTCAGGCATTTCAAATTAGGTAATGTCCCCATTCCAACTTCGTACAGTCCGATTCAAATAACAAAGGATCATAGCCCCCCCAATGCAGTTGCCCCCCCCCGAACATACCCAAAACAGAAAAACTTCCCAAACCCCACTCCCCAGGACAGAGCACACGAACCCAATGGCCGCCCCCATCCAAACCTTGAACCAACTTCTCGCACTCTTACCCTGTGGTCTCCACCACAGTCGGCCTTAAGGGCCCAAGGGGGGTGAGTCACCGCCGACCCCAGCAAGCGGAGCCCGCGCCCCGCACCTTCATCCCCTCCGATGCACACAGCTCCCCCTCCCGGCATCCCGTCCTCCATCAACAGGATACCACCCTACCATGAAGTCTAGATATAGTCCCAATTCAATCTCAGCCGCAGAAGATACCATCCGATGTCTGTGGGGTCACTATCGGTCCCTTCGAGCTTTCCGCCTCTGAGAGTTCCTCACCCGTCCTGCTGCCTTCCCCTCCCGAGTCCGTCTCTGCCCGTTCACTGTTCTGTTGCGACCCTGTAATGGCTGCCGTCGCTGCGAGCGCATCCCTCTTCTCCGCCGCCATTTGAGCCTCCCGTTTCTCCCGCTGGCGCCTGTTGCGGGATCTGATGCGTTGTGATTGCCTCACCCGGGGCTGCTTGGGTTGGTCTCGCCTACTTTTATGCGATCTGTCCGTCCCCGCTCTATACGACTCCAGCCATTGCCAAACTTCATCCGGAGTCTGAAAAAAGTGCGTGGAGCCATCCATAATGATCCGCAGCTTAGCCGGGTAGAGCAAGGAGTACTGGATGCCTTCCTCCCTGAGCTCCTTTTTCACCGCGAGGAACGATGCCCTGTTCTTCTGGACTGCTTGAGTGTAGTCCGGGAAGATCGTAACCTTACTGTTCTCCACCTCATACGGGCCCGACATCCTGGCCCGCTGGATGAGGAGATCCCGGTCCTTGTAGTGGAGGAGCCGCACCACCATCGGTCGGGGGGGGCGGCCAAGCCCCGGCGGGCGTGCAGGTACCCGGTGAGCTCGCTCCAGAGTGAAAAAAGGAGTAAGCCCCTCCGGCGCTACCACAGTGCGGAACCAGTTCTCCATATAGGCCACCGCATCCTCCCCCTCAATCCGTTCCGGCAGGCCTACGACCCGCACGTTGTTCCGGCTATTGCGGCCTTCGGCATCCTCCGCCCTCCGCTCCAGCGTGTCCAGTCGGGCCAAAATGTCCGTGATCCTGTGCTCCGCGGTCACCACCGATGGCTTCAGGTCCAGCAACAGTTGGTCATGGTCCTTGACCCTGTCCGCCAGCTTCGCGTGATCCGCGCGCAGCAGCCCCAGGCCCGTGGCCACCTGGGCAATGTCTTGGTGCAATGCTTCCTTAGTTGAGGTAATTGCCTCAAGTATGGCATCCAAACGCCGGTTCAGCTGCTGTTCTTGATCAAGCTCCGGGGAAGGACTCTCGCTCAGCCGAGTTGATGTCGCCAAGTCCCCCTCAGGGCGTCCCTCGGCCATCGGCCCTCCGATCGCCGCCATTACAGGGTGCTGCGTCACAGGTCCAGGAACCCGTTTTGCGTTGGCGCCCGTAGTTCCGTGCCAGTCTCCGGGCACCGGGCAGTGCAGTGTCCCCTCCGACGCTCTCAGGAGCAACGACCAGTTAGACTAGCTCCGTTCCATCGCCCCCCTCGGAAGCCTGAGGGGGGAAGGATGAGTCTTATGGCGGTGGCCAACGAAGGTCCCCAAGCTCCTGGGTGAATCCGGTCAGCGTCCCCTGGTCTCAGGACACAGCACCGCCTATCCTAGTGCCCCGATCAGCCGATTGCAGGATCTCTTGCCAACCGGCGACAACTTGGCTCAGGGCTGAAGTTCGGAGCCGTCCGACCTCCTCGCCGCCATTTTCTTCGCGCCCTCGGCAACACCTCGGCCGCCTCTTCAACTCGGTCGTCCCGGGGCCAGCAGTCCCCCAGCGACTCTCCGATTGTGCCCAGCTGTCCCCTTACACTTCAGAGGGCAGGAGCATCGTCTTCGGGTCGCCTAGGGTTCCGAAAACAGGAGAATTAGCGGGATTCCGCGCGGAGCTGCGAGCTCACGCCGCCATCCCGATCGGCGTCCAAGCCACGCCCCACCATGGACCCCTTCAGTGGATGCAAAGAAACCGTTCCCAAAATGCCAGAATACTGCGCTGGTTTCTGTTCCTACAACCTTTTGCCTTCAAGGTGGTACATCGGAAAGGTGTGGACAACATGAATGCCGATTTTCTCTCCAGGATGCCCATTCTCCCCGATCGGGAGAATCCAGGGGGGGAGGAATGTAACGGAGCAGGAAAACATACCTCTCGGGAATGGTGGAGCCCGCGCCCTTCTGACTGTGCATTTCCGCCTTCTGCACAGACCAATGAGTGGGAGGACGGAATGACCGAGCAGGACGGCGATGGAGAAGAGAGCGGCTCCTTTAAGTGGGCGTCTACACCTAAGGAGGAAGGCCCGGCACTGCAGGATGTCACAGGGACCGGATTGGAGAAAAACCAGGAAGTTCTGTACACGGGGTGTGTAATCACCCCGGAGGAGAAGGCGGGAGCGGAAGGGACGGAGTGGAGCGGTCAAAGCAGAGACGGAGAAGCAGACGGAGAATACCCAGAAGAACAGCGCGGAGAAGACGGAGGGTCCGAGACAAGAGGAGAGCCAGGAGGCCAACGACCCCGCGAACCGCTGTGCCACACTCCCGAGGGAGGAGTGTGGCTGTCACAGGTACGGCGGCGTTGGGCAGCCTGGGTGGGGAGACAGAGTGCTAGAGAGTAGCAGCGTAAATATCCCTGTTTGTCCCTTCCCTATGTGCTTTTCCTACCCTTCTACTACCATTTACCTTCCCTGTTTCCCCACTCAAACCCCCCTATACGTCGTTCACGAAGCACTGTGTATAGAGCACGCCCGAGTCCCTGGGTTCACCCCTCACTCTCCCCGGGTCCCTTGGTGCCCCTCCCCTAGAGGACTGTGACCTAACGGCCTCCCTTCTTGTTGGTCTTTTTCATGTGGCGGAACCATCGGTAACCGGAGTGAAGACCCCCCCCCCTATCCGAGTGAGAAAAACAGGAGAAGACCAGCGCCACGGACCCCAGTACCTTTGCCCAAGAAAGACTGAACTTCAGGACCAGAAAGACGTTTATGTCAAAGCCCATAAGAACCTTAAAAGTAAAACCTTCTTTGCACCCCACACCTGGTGTCACGGTCATCCCTACTCCCACGCCCACATCGGGACATTCCTCTGGGGGCTCGACTATTTGGGACAAAATCTCCTTTAGCTCATCATTCAGCCCCTTATAAAATAAGGAGGTTCTTTTTTCATGCAGCCATCGGGTTTCGGCCATTAGTCGAATGAAATCAGTGACATAGGAAAGCATGTTTTTTCCCTATCTTAGGTTTAGCAGTTCCATATCATTTGGCCTGCATGAAAGTATGTTTGTCGAACAGTCTTCTCATCTGTTCTTGAAAAGCGGGAAAGTTATGTAATATGGGGTCATCTGTTGCTACCAAGGGGATAGACCAATTCGCAGCTATACCCATAAGGTAGGATATCACAAAAGCCATCTTGGCCGTGTCATCGGGAAAAGCATTAGGTCTAACATGAACTGTAAATAACATTGATTAATGAAGCTGTGATATTTTCCGCTTTCTCCGTTAAAACGTTCAGGATTTTCTAAGGGAACAGAGACAGGAGAGACTACAGTGATGCTAGTGGGCGTCGTCCCCCCTTCCGCTGCTGACTTGTCGTAATGTGAAGTGGTTGGTTGTAGTACAGGACGGTGTATTTTAGGGGTAGTTCCAGGGGAAGGACCCCTTGTCACATGTACCTGTCTAGTATGTAGTTCAGACTTCAAGGACTGTTTTTCTTGTCGTAGGGCCTGAACATGGTGTTGCAGTGTTACTAATGCAGTCGCTAAGTCCTGAGCTGAGGGAAGGGTTATCTGAGGAGAGCTGACTCTCATTAAGCACCTCCTGATCCATCTTCGCTCGGGCGGTATACATTTTCGTGGGCTTGGCTTCTTGTCACAACCCCCACTCACCTGAAAACCAGGTACCGCAGGAACGAAGAGAGCCTCCTCTCTCACCTCCAAACCAATCCTCCACACTGAGTAGCTCAGTATGGGCGATTGATTCCAAGTGGAAAGGGGCGAGAGTTTAAATCACTCATGATGTTTTCGGGATGTGAAGGGATGGATTTAAAAGAGACGTCCACAGAGGATGCTGACCAAAGGAAAAGGGAATCAGATCGTGTCTGCGGGATGACCTGCAGTAGGTCCTGGAAAACAGAAAGGTTCCCTCACAACCCTCCAGACCCCGGACCCGGTCATTGCATCACAGGAGCTTTGTGATAGTATAGCCTCATTTTTCCAGACCAAAATCTCGGACATCTATACCGCCTTGGAATTGCAGAGATCTTTTACCACTGAGCCTCCTGCCCCCGTGGATTTGGACCCTGTTCTCTCGGAGAAACTCTTGTCGGGAGGTCTGGAATTTTTCCCTCCTCTCTCTTTACAGGATTTAGAGACTCTCCTTAACAAAACTAAATCTGGCTCCCCTCTAGATGCCTGTCCGCTCAAGATCCTGAAGCAGTGTAGAGAATCCCTCCTGCCCCCCCTTGTTGACATCATGAACCGGGCCATGAGGGATGGTATTTTTCCTCAGCAGTGGAAAAATGCAGTAGTAAAACCTTTACTCAAGAAACCTTCTCTTGATCCAGGGTATTAAAAGAACTTCCGCCCCATCTCACTGCTCCCGGCTCCTGCGAAGATGTTAGAAACTCATCTAAGTAAATATCTTGCTGCCTTCGTGGAAAGCTCGGGATATCGGGGTCTTTCCCAGCATGGATTCAGGAGGGAACAGAGCACCGAGTCTGCCCTGACCATAGTGCTGGACAATATCCGCACGCGCGTGGATGGAGGACAGACCTCCCTCCTGATCCTGTTAGACCTTACGGCGGCCTTTGACACCCTTTCTCCCTCAGTCTTAACATCTCACCTGAGGGAGATCGGTGTTCAGGGGGCGGCCCTGAGGCTACTCACCTCTTTCCTCGATCAAAGAGAGCAAAGAGTGATGCTGGGTAAATTTCTATCTCCATCCCTGTCTGTGCAATGTGGGGTCCCCTAGGGGTCGGAGCTAAGTCCGACCCTTTTTAACATCTATGTGACCCCCCTTTGCCAGACTAATTAGATCTTTCGGGATGGAGGTAGTCTCATACGCGGATGACACCCAGATCCTCGTCTCTCTCTCCCAGTCAGTTACTTCGACTGCCTCCAACTTTAGATCTTGTATGGAGGCAGTCGGTCAATGGATGATTTACAAGTCGTTGAAACTGAATGGGGAGAAGACTGAGGTGATGGTGTTCGGAGGAAAGGAGGAGATATGGTCAGCCGATTGGTGGCCAGATTCATTGGGAGCTTGCCCTGTTCCTGCCTCTTCCACCAAAAACCTTGGGGTTGTGATAGATCCCACCCTCAGTATGTGCCAACAGGTTAACAGAACTGTATCTACCTGTTGGGGTATCATTCGCATACTGAGGAAGATTAGGCACTACCTTTCACAGCAGGCAAGGAAACAACTTGCTGTTGCCCTTGTTGGTTCTCGGCTGGACTACTGCAATGCGCTGTATGCGGGACTGAATAAAAGCCTGCTGCAGCGCTTGCAGGTGGTCCAGAATGCAGCGGCCAGGTTTGTTCTTGATCTACCCCGGCGCACCTCGGCTACCTCCGCCAGAAAATTGCTTCACTGGCTTCCTATAGAGGATCGTATACTGTTCAAGACCATGTGTATGATCTACAGGGCCTTAGCAAAAAACAGCCCCACTGGAATTGGATCCATTCTGTCTCGCTACAGCCCTGGCAGGAACCTTCGTTCCTCTAACAGACTCCTTCTTTCAGTCCCTCGCATTCGGAGAACCAGATGGGGTGGTAGAGCCTTCTCCAATCTGGCACCTAAGTGATGGAACGCCCTCCCACTGGAACTAAGATCCCTTCCCACCCCTCAGCATTTTAGAAATGCCTTGAAATCCCATCTCTTTGTGCGGATATACCTGTAGTTGTGCTTTGCCTTTTTGATCTGTTTTGGTAGGCGCCTTGATACCTTCGGGTTTTAGTCGCGCAATACAAATTGCTTTTCATTCATTCATTCATTCAAAGGTAAGAGAGTTTTAAAGGTGAGAATCCCATAAACGAACAATAAGTAATCTTATTTCTCTGCGGAAGGAAAAATAACCAAAAGAATTTTCTTACCCTGGAAATAATGCCTTATGGTACTTTAGGAAATAGTCCACTGCAAAGGAATGTCCCATGGATCCAATAGGGCACAAACAACAAAACAAAATCTTGCGGTATCTCGCGTTGGAGGCGGTGCCGCCGGCTCCTGCCGTGCGCCTCTGAGAGCAGTTCAAATGAATCAAGGATGGCGGTATTTACCGCTGGGAAGGCAAAGTCTTGCAATTCCTTTATAAGTAGTGAAATGTGTATTTAAGAGCTTCCGAAAACAATGGAGTTCCTGTGGCCTTAGCGGCTCCTGCCACCCACACAATGTTTAGCGGCGGTTGCCGCGTTTGATTTGTCTCACGTCTCGAGCCACCTTTTCCATGTTAAGTGGAGGTTGCCGCGTTCGTTTTGCCTTGCGGCTCCAGCCGCGTCTTCAATGTGTAGCAGCGGTTTGCCACGTTGTTTAAACTCGCGGCTCCGGACGCATGGGCAATGTTCCTTTCGCGGCTACGACCACAGGCGCAATATTTAAGCAGAGGTTGCTGCTTGGAGTATCCGTTTGCGGCTCCGGCCGCGGGATGCAATCTTTTCTATGGGGCAGCAAGCGGGGAACAAGAAAAACAGGAATAAGAGAGACATGCAGAGGCGTTCTCTCAGGGCCTGAAACCAAACGGTCTATAAAGCCAAGCACTAGTTCCAGGTATGGGAGGGACTTATCTACTACCTCCCCTCTCACCTGACTTACTAGGGACCAGTCAGTAAGGGGAAGTAAACCAAGAAAAGCGGAAGACAGAGTAAACAAATAAAAGGGAACCAGAGAAAACATGGAAAGTGGTAACAAAAATCTCCTACTAGGATAAACATAGTTGGAACATCTGACCTGCACACCATCGAGTTCAGTCTCAAAAGGTGCCTATGCCTTGGTCTACCGCAAACACTATCATTGGTGCTTTCTAATTTTAGGCGCTATTCATCCTTAAAACTTTACAAACTCATATCTTTGGTTCACCTTATTCAATTTTGGTGTCATTTTCTTTATTAAAATGTTACTCTATTTTTCTAACTCGATTTGGGATTTTTATTGTTTTGCATTTTGACTTTAGTACAGTTTTGATAATGTATAGATGCTTTACACATTTCCCTATGTTAAGCCTGTCGGCTCAGTGTCATAGCTACCACGGGGATGAGCCCAGGTTAATTTAGTGACTTTGAGGTTTCAATCTGAAAAAAGTTGTGATTCTTCCTTGAGGTGGATAGTCCAATCCCAAATAATAATCACCTTTCTTTCAATAATCCTTCACTGCGAGGCCTGTGAGCCTGTCATCCAGTGGCTCCTATTTGCAGTTGTGAATGCATCATGCACCTGTGCAATGTTAGGAGCACAAGGAGGGCCTGAGAAACAGTGTCTGACATTAAACCTACCCTGGCAACAGGGTGTAGCGATGTGGCGAGGAAGAACTTTGTGAGAAACCGGGAGAATGTGACATAAGGATTCAGCAAACACCGTTATCCTTATGGCTTTGTCAATGCTTGTTTTGTTGTGGTTTTTACGAAACTATTTTTGGGGAAGCTGTTGATCGCTTACCAACAAATAAAAATGTCTACAAGCAAAAACGTTTTTTTGTTTACAAAAAAACACACATTGCCATAGTAGTCCTTGACACTTAATGGAACTACAGTATGTTTATGTGTAAATTGTGAAAAAGAAAAATGTTGTCCCTCAGTTAAGTTAACCAATGGTTGAAGTGGCCTGAACCAGTGCCCCAAGTTGTATGCTGCAAGTGGCAGAAGAAAAATGGGAACGACGCAATAACAGACCAATGAACGAAGATTTCAAAAAGTATGTACGGCCATAGTAGTCCCTGGTACTTAAGAATACTAATGTGTGGATGTGCTCCATGTGAAACTACACAATTTAGTCACTCAGTGAAGTTAGCCAGTGGGTCAAGTAGGGTGAACCACTGCTCCTTGCTATAGTGGGCAGAAGCAAAATGTGAATGACAAAGGGCCAATGGATAAAGAGTACTAGCTGAAAGCCTTCACCAATAATTATATTAGAAACATAATTTTAGTAAAAGCAATAGGTCTTAGGTAACATCAGACAACATTCTTTTACATCAAGAGATGTTCGCGTGAGGTCAGGGAACCCATAAATATTTTAAGTAGCTTTATTTGTAAACATTTAGGATTTTTGAAAATACAAGTACTGTTTGGTGTACTTTTCTCAATATTTTTGCCAGTGATCTAAAACTAACATTAATATGAGTTTTCATTGTTCTGCTGGTAGATTTTACCTCCTTTCCCTCAGAAACCTGAAAATATTTCCACAGATTTACACATTTTCTTGAACATTTGTACTTTCTAGTAAAAAAAAAAAAAGTTGTCAGGGCTGGCTGCGGCCCCTAGAGACACAGTAACAGGACTTGTTCTGGAGGCTACATTGTGGGTAAAAAACGATTTTCCGTCTGGTATGTGTATAAATATATTTTTTTTACTACAAAAGTGATTCTCATTATTGCGTAAGTGACCCATTAGTTACATTAGTCACAGTGCAGGTCTAAAGACAGCTCAAATTCATGGCATAATGGCAGTTTCACACATCGCCTTTGGGATTCAAGACATGAAAAAAACCTGATGGAAGAAGCCCCCTGGCAAGCCTGTGAGTGGGACTAAAACCCTCGAGCAGCCGAATGCAGTCAAAAATTGCAAATCATGAATGCGCTTGAGAGCCCGTGTCTTGTTAACGATCACTCGTTCTGAGATCTTAATTGAGTAGTAACTACAGAGCTGCACAATCAGATGTGGCGAGCGACCACAAATAAAATGAACCCCCCAGGACAGAATAAAAGGAGTAGTTTCTTTTCTGTAACTCCAGTTCTGTAGTAGGGGTATCTCTGTTATAGTCATAATCTAGTGAATAGTCCCGCCCATGTGCGTGGACCCCGGAGCAATCAAAAATAATCTCTAAAGTGTCGAAAAATGCAGAACTGCACAGACACTTAAGAGAGAATTTAAAGACATATAATGCAGCCTAAAAAAGGCTACACTGTCCAGTACTTCAGCTAGAAATTCCACCAAAAATCCACAAAAACAGCAAAGCCTGTCCAGATTTCCTTTGTCTTCAGTACAAACCCCTCTGGAAGATAGAGAGGAAGGCATGGACAGACAAGCCCCATAGGATGCCATTATGTGGCTCAGAATAGGATACTGTGCCTTTAAGAGAACTTTCCAGAACTTCACAGTATCCCAGAATGCCTTGCAGGTCTCTCTTACTTTCAGTTCTTTTTTGAAGGCGTAACACGCCCGACCTGTAGCATTCTTTACATGAACATCTCTCCGCCGGGGAGGAGGGCGGGCGCTTATGACTAAAACAGAGATACCCCTACTACAGAACTGGAGTTACAGAAAAGAAACTACTCCTTCTGTAGTAGGGGATCTCTGTGTATAGTCATAATCTAGTGAATAGAATGGCAAGCCCATCCCCACACCAAAGCGGCGGTGGAGAAAAGAAACCAACACCACTATTGTGCAAACAAATTCCGCAGCGAAGCCTGTCCAACCTGAGCATCTGCTCTGGCATCAGCGTCCAGACAGTAATGCTTAGCAAAGGTATGAACTGACTTCCAAGTGGCGGCCTTGCAAATTTCTGCAATCGGTACATTACGGAGCAAGGCTGTCGTGGCAGCTTTGCCCCTGGTGGAATGAGCCTTAGGCTTACCCCCTAAGGTCTTATTAGCTTTCTGGTAACATAGCTGTATGCAGGACACAATTCACCTAGAAATGGACTGCTTAGAGGTCGCAAGACCCGTCCTGACTGATCCGTAATTGATAAACAATTGGTCTGACCTACGAATATCTTTAGTCTTATCCAGATAAAATTTCAACACCCTCCGAACATCCAGGGAATGTAAAGACCTTTCCGCTGGAGATGAAGGATTCTGAAAAAACGTAGGCAAAGTTATAGTTTGGTTGACATGAAAGTCAGAAATAACCTTGGGAAGAAATTTAGGGTGAGTACGCATAACAACCTTAGCAGCATGAAATACAGTATAAGGTTCATTACAACACAACGCCTGAATTTCACTCACCCTGCGGGCCGATGTAATGGCCACGAGGAACGCCGCCTTCCAGGACAGGTGCTGCAACGAAGCCTTATGAATGGGTTCAAAAGGCTCCTTCATCAAACTGGACAGCACCACATTCAATTCCCATGAAGGCGAAGGGAGCCTGACAGGAGGGAACACTTTCTTCAAACCTTCCAAAAAGTCTTTGATCACAGGGATCTGAAAGAAGGAAGTCTGTGAAGGGCTTTTCCTGTAGGCAGTCAATGCAGCGACATGAACCCTAATAGAGTTAACATTAAGGCCAGATCGCGCTAAATGTAGAAGGTAGGGAAGGATGACATCTTCCTTGCACGTCGTAGGATCAGAGTTCCTGGACACACACCAGATACAAAACCTCTTCCACTTGTAAGCGTAGGACGTCCGAGTGGAGGGCCTCTTAGACTCCTTCAGTATGTCCATGCAATCTTCTGGTAGATTCAAATGGCCATATTGCACTACCTCAGGAGCCATGCCGTCAAACTTAAGGATGAGAGGTTGGGGTGCACCATCTGCCCCCCGAACTTCGTGAGAAGGTCCGGCCTGCACGGCAACCGTATGTGTGGAAGGAGGGACCGGTGTAGAACGTCCGTGAACCACCACTGTCTGGGCCATTCCGGGGCAATCAGGATCATCCGTGCCCTGGACCGGGACAGCTTGATGAGCACCGCTGGAATCAGAGGGATGGGCGGAAAAGCGTAAACAAAGCTGTTCGACCAGTTGATCCAGAGTGCATTCCCCAGCGTCCCTTGCTGGTAGTACCTGGAGGCGAAGTCTCAGCATTTGCTGTTTTCGGCGGTGGCGAACAGATCTACATCTGGAGTCCCCCACCTTGCGAAGACTTCTCCTAGTACGTCGTCGTTTATGACCCACTCGTGGTTTTCCTGAATCAGTCTGCTCAGTGCGTCCGCCTGAACATTCTGCACACCTGGTAGATGGGTAGCCGTTATCGTCAATCCTCTTGCCAGAAGCCAGTGCCAGATCGTCTGCGCCTCCCGAGACAGGGTGCGCGATCTCGACCCCCCCTGCTTGTTGAGGTAATACATCGTGGTCGTATTGTCCGTCTGTACAAGCAGAGAGTTGGTCCGGAAGGACGGATGAAAGGCCTTCAGCGCCAAGTGAACAGCTCTGATATCCAGGAAATTGATGTGATACGTGGACTCCGTCGGAGACCACGTGCCTTGGATCTGTAAGTCTCCCGAATGCGCTCCCCAGCCCTGGAGAGAAGCATCCGTCACGATCGTCTGAGTAGGAATGTCCTTGTGGAAGGGAACTCCTCTGAGGAGATTCTCCGCTGAACACCACCACGTCAGAGACTGAAGAGCATGCAGAGACAGTCGTATCTTGTCGTCCCAAGATCCTCTCCTCTGGTCCCATTGGTCCTCCAAGCACTCCTGCAGAGGTCTCATGTGTAGTCGTGCATGAGGAGTGAGGAAGATACAAGAGGCCATCGACCCCAGTAGAGAAGACACCGTCCTCACTGTTGTAGATGGAGCGGTCATAAGAGCCTGAGCCTTCCGAAGGATCGATCTCCGTCGCTCCTCCGAAGGAGACACGCTTGCTGACAGCGTATCGATGGTGGCCCCCAAGTATTGAATACATTGGACCGGGATCGGGACAGACTTGGACATGTTGATGTGCAACCCCAACTTGTTCAAGAGAACACACGTCTTCTGGAAGTCCGCTTGGGCTTCTGAGAAGGAGGAGGCCTTGATCAACCAATCGTCCAGGTACGGGTAGACAAACACCTTGCCTTTCCTTAGGTGTGCCGCCCCCCACTGCCATGCACTTCGAGAATGTCCTGGGTGCAGACTTCAGTCCGAAAGGCAGCACCGTGTATTGGTAATGCTTGGTGCCGACTTGAAACCGCAGAAACTTCCTGTGCTTGTGCGCGATGGGCACGTGGAAGTACGCATCCTGTAGGTCTATGGCACAAAGCCAGTCCCCCTGTTGCAACTGAGGATAAATCTGATGCAACGACAGCATGCAAAACTTTTCTCTGCGAATCCACTTGTTTGCCTGCCGCAAGTCCAGAATGGGCCTGAACTCGTTCTTGTCCTTTTTGCGAACCAGAAAGAACCGGGAGTACAGACCTCTTCCTCTTTGAGACAGAGGTACGTCTTCTATCGCCCTTTTCCTTAACAGAATATCGGCCTCCGCCTGGAGCTCGCGTGGTTGAGACTGCGAGCCGACCGGAGGGATCCCTGGAGGAGGGCTGATGAACCGAAGACTGTATCCATTGCAAACAATATTCAGCACCCACTTGTCCTGAGTAATTTTTCTCCACTCTGCCAGAAAAGATTGAACGCTTCCCCCCACCGGAGTGGGTAACGGATGACGGGGAAGTAACCGCTCAGGGTCGAGACCCGGCCGGGAACTTGTTCGCGGTAGAGGGCTGCTGTCCACCTCTACCCCTCTGACGTTTTTGGAAAGGTCTTCGGAACTGCTGCTGTTGTTGCTGCTGCTGTTGTCCCGAAGACTGTCCTCTTCCTTTCCCCTGCGAGCTGAACCGCCGTTGGAACTGGCGGTAGGGTTTCTTGTCCTTGGGCTTCTCCAAGCCCACCGCCGTCAGGGTTTCAGCCGCGGCCTTCATCCTGGCCATCTCATCATCTGCGTGTTTACCGAAGAGCGTGTCCCCGGAAAACGGCAGGTTGGCCACTCGCTGTTGCGCCTCAGGCTTGAGAGACGTAAGCCTGAGCCATGCATGGCGGCGCTGGTTGATACCGTGGCAGTAGCCATGTGCAGCTAACAAGGAGATATCCGCCGCGGCACTGATGGCCTGGTTCGAGACCAGCATCCCTTCCTTGACAATTTCCATGAAGTCCTCCCTCCTGTCACGCGGCACAAGGTCCGCGAACTGCTCCATGGAATCCCAAAGCGCACGCTTATATCGTCCCAGCAATGCCGAGTCGCTGGAATCCTTCATTGTGGTCGAAGAAGTCCCACATGCCTTCCTTCCCGCCGAATCAATCCAGCGGCTCTCCTTGTCTGGAGGCACGGTGGAGGACGGGGAGGTAGAATGCTGTTTTCTGGCCGCCGTAACTATCACTGAGTCAGGGACCGGGTCCATCCTCAGGAAGGCAGGGTCCGAGTCCGGCGCCCTGTACTTTTTCAAAAGTCTAGACAGGGCGGCCTTCACCACCGCCGGTGTAAGAAATAGTTCTTGTGCCGGTTCAACCAGTCCCGGAACCAAGGGCAACAGAGGGCGCGACAGGTGCTTCTTGTGCAAAGTCTCAAATATCACGGACGTCGTAGGTGTAGGAGCCGTCACCGTGATACCCAACTTCGCAGCCCCCCTCAGGAGAACCTCCTGGAATGTACCTATGTCATCGATAGGAGACACCCTAGTCTCCGGGGAATCGGACAAAGTAGGGGAATAGGAGCGGGTCCTAAAAGACGTATCGGTCCTGGATCTATGTCTCCTACGGTGCCGTCTGGAACGGGTGGAGGACCTGTGCCTACTCCTCGATCGTTCCCTCCGTCTGGAGCGAGACTTCGATCTCCTGGGCCTCGGCCGGTCCACCGGCTTCTCCGGGGTGGCTGACTTGGGCTTACGTGGTTCCTTAGACTTAGGAGTCTTCTTAGGAGGGGTCGGGAGATCGGGCAACGAGACCGACCTCGGCGGAATCGGTGGAGGTTTTTCAGGCAGAGGAGGCAAAGGAGGAGGGGTAGGAGTCCTCGGAACCGGGCCTCTAGGCAGCGGAGGAGGAGACGAAACAGCCTTCTTTGGAGTATACACCTCCGAGTACACCGATCCCGGTGACCCACCATCCTTCCCGGGCTGAGGGGAGCCCCCCACAGCCCTAGGCCGCGCAGTACGATCCTTCGACACCACCGACCGGTGTTCAGGCGTCGACCGTCGACCCCTTGACGTCGAGCGACCCCTCGGCGTCGACCTTCTCCTTCTCTTCGGCGTCGAACGGCTGCCGTGTCTCGACGTCGACCCGGACCATCTTGACGACGACCCTCTGCGTCTTGATGGCGATCTCTTGCGCCTCGACGGTGACCGCCTCGACGTCGTCTTGGATCGTCTCGACGTCGACCGCGACCTCCTACGCCTCGACGGCGAACGCCTTCTTCTCGCCGGCGAGTGCTTCTGCGTCGACGGCGGGCTCGACGACGAGGATCCCCTCGACGACGATGAAGCCTTGTGTCTTGACGGCGATCGACGGTATCGCCTCGGCGGCGAGCGCCGATGCCGATCCTGTCGACGCCGAGAGCTCGACGTTGACGCCGAAGACAGCGACGATGACAAAGTCTCTGTGTTCGGCGGCGGCCTATGCAGGTCCCTCGACGTCGACGGGCGACGTTTTCTCGACCCAGAGCCCTGGGGAGATCGGGAGCCGGCCTTGGACTTCCCCCTCGACGTCTTGGTGGGTGCCACCGACCCAGACGGAGAATGGGGACGTGTGCTGGGCTTCCTGCCCCCGGGGAGCCCCCCAGGGGCCTCAGCATGGGCAGATGAAGCCCTTCCAGACCCACCTTGTGTCTTCTGTCTTCTTTCTTTCCTCCAGTCCCTGAAGCCTGATCTTCAGTCTGTCCTTCAGGGTCCTGCCAGTGAAACCTTGGCAGATCTCACACTCCTCAGGGATGTGGGAAGAGGGAAGGCAGAGGATACAGACCTCATGGGGTCTGTCTTGGCCTTCTTCCTGGAGCACTCCGGGCATTTGTCAAATAATGCAGGCATTATGGACAACAAAAGGGTGCAAAAAACCAAGAAGAAAGTCACCAAAGTACTTTAAAAGTACACAAAATCGAATTTAGTGAAAAAACACCAACAAAACCCTTGAAAAGGGAGAGCTCAATGCTCCAGGGTCCTGCTTGCAGGAGCCGGAAAAAAGAACTGAAAGTAAGAGAGACCTGCAAGGCATTCTGGGATACTGTGAAGTTCTGGAAAGTTCTCTTAAAGACACAGTATCCTATTCTGAGCCACATAATGGCAGCCTATGGGGCTTGTCTGTCCATGCCTTCCTCTCTATCTTCCAGAGGGGTTTTTACTGAAGACAAAGGAAATCTGGACAGGCTTTGCTGTTTTTGTGGATTTTTGGTGGAATTTCTAGCTGAAGTACTGGACAGTGTAGCCTTTTTTAGGCTGCATTATATGTCTTTAAATTCTCTCTTAAGTGTCTGTGCAGTTCTGCATTTTTTCGACACTTTAGAGATTATTTTTGATTGCTCCGGGGTCCACGCACAAGGGTGGGACTATTCACTAGATTATGACTATACACAGAGATCCCCTACTACAGAACTGCAAATTCAGGCAAAAGGAGGGTCGACTGAATAACTTGGAAAGCAGGGAAACTCCGGCGAGGAGGTAAGGTCGCGAACTGTTCAGGCCCGGCCCAGTCATAAACTTGCACAGTAATGTTGGACAAATTGACAGACGCTGGCCTTTGATTTTCTGTTAGCTATTCAATTCACAGAACTGTGGGATCCAGCCACACAGTGCTTTAGCCAAGCCCTTTTGATTTTACTAGCATTATAAACACAATCTACTTGCTTAGTGCAGCTTTCATCTTCATCCATTGCCCAGTTGTTATTCACTGTACCAATTTAGCTTGTGAAAGAATTAAATACAAAGCACCATGTTTGGTGTTAAATTGGGCTGTACAATCATTTACATTAAAAACAAGCGCGCGGCTCACGCAGCAGCATGAGGAGGGGGTTGCGCCGGATTCCCTTGTGGGAGCGAGTAGCAAGCGCGATAATTGCTAACATATTGCGCGGCTGCTCGCTCCCACAAGGGAATCGCCAAACGTGCACTCGTTGCCATTGAAAGCAATACAACGCGTGCACGTTTTGGCCTCAAAACCGACTCGATTGCTAAAGGTCTTTTTCCTATGCAGTACATGCATGATGCGTAGGCGAGACCTAAAAAAGAAAGGGAGTAAAAGATACAGAGGTTAGTAGGGTGAAACATACCTAGAAATATCATACGAGGATGGGGGGTGAAACCACATGGAACAAATGACACACCCAGATTCAACCAAACGAATGGCGAGGAAGGACCACATCACAAGGTGGTCACAGACATCAACAAACCAGCAAAGAAGGAAAAAATGCAAATATTATGTGAAGGTGTTGCAATAAAATATTGGAAAACATTATAATAAATAATTTTAAACTAGTTAACTGTACAATAGAATATTATCATGGTAATAAAGGAGAAGAAGATAAACTACAGTAAGAGTTTGTCAACATTAATTGGTCTAGGAAGTCGAGGCTCCAGAGAAGTCCATGGAATCTGTTTTACAGGAATTAATGAAGCTCTACAGCCTGACTGGATCCTCATATGTGGTGGTTTTGTTTTTGTATGTAACCTTGAAAAGGCAAGGATGAAAAAGTCCATATCAGGCTCCCAAAGAACATAAATCAGGTCTTATATTGAGGAATTCCTTGCGTCTGTTTGCAATAGCTTTAGAATAGTCTTCAGAGAAAAATTAAGTAGAACCTGACCACACAATGCGATGAATTGTTTTGATAGCTGTGAGAACTTTAACAATTCAGTGTATTTGAGGAAGTATAGGATGACTCCTCTCGGTCTCTGTGAGCTTGACACACCATTCGGCTAACTACCTAACCTGTGAGCATGTTGGATATTAAGTACAGTTCCCTCTGGTAAATGCAATAAGTTAGGGAGAAAAGATTTGAAGAAAATGAGGGGTTCCAACCCCTCCGTGCCTTCCTGCAAACCATAAAGGTGAAGATTGTTTCTTTCATTTCGGTTTTCAAGGTCTTTGACCTGTCTTTGAAGTGAGGAAACTTGTGATTGCAATATGTTAACCTTAGCATCAGTAAATTCAAGAGAAGAGATATTCTGCTCTACTGCTGTGAGTTGCTCATCCATCCTAGACCAGTTATCTGTGAGGAACTTCAACTTGGTATTTGTGTCCTCCATAAAGGGACGGAGAACGCGTATCTCCTCCAACAGCAGGTCTAAAGAGATAAGAAAGGATGATTTTGGCCGGGAAGGAGGGTCCTACTTCAAGCATTTTGCAGTTGCTTTCTCTGTTGCCAGAGGGATAGGTCTCGGAGAAGAAGACCCTTTTAATAAGGACACAAAAGAGTCCTCCATTTTAGGGAATTCCATAAAAATCTAAAAGTTTTTAATGAAGGACCGCGCAGAGCGTGATGCAGGTGGACCCAATTTTTTCATTCTTCTCATAGGATGAAGGAATGTAGATATGAATTGACAGAGAAGGAACCCACAATAGAAGTGAAGATGAAATCCGTCTTATGTTGGGGAGCTATGCACTTTTCCCCTCAAAACAGATAGAAGAAAATCAAGGAAAAAAAGAGAAAAAAATTGACGTATATATAATATCACAATGCAAGCAGGATACAATGTTAGGATGCTTCGCTCCATAAAAATATCAGTTCAAAAAGCAGCTACCTTTAATTTCCCTTCAAAGCTGTAAAGCCCCAATAAGTTATCTTAAATCAAAATGACGGCCACTGATAACATTGCCCTGAGGAAGGAAGTATTATCCTTCAAAGGCAAGCTGTAATATCAACAGGTAACCGCATTTCAAGTTCCTAAAGCGCAGGAATCATGTTTAATGCTGTACAGGAGCATGCATAGCACTTTGGAGAGCTCCCGCGATATATTGCTTCGTATCAGGGAAACACCTCGTTCCACATTCAAAATGGCGGTCTCAATCAGCGTTGCTCAGAGGCAGGAGCCTCTCACAATAAAAATTGAGCACAGGGGCTGAAAAATTTGCTTTAAAGGGTATTCCCCTTGTCAGGGCGATATCAGCCACTGAAAACGCCTTACCAAGTTAGTAGAAATGGCATTTCGTTGGGGTCTGTCTCCGCTGCACGGAGGAGCTTCACCCGGACACCGCCATCCTCCGCGGGCTCCAAGCCACACCCCGAATCCATACATTCTTAAGTTCATATTTTGCTACTCTTTATTTCTCCAGATAAACAGTATAGATTGCATTATCATAATTATTCTAAAAACGAATGCACATCATTGAAACAGATTTTATAGTTCAGTACATTCATTAGTTATGCATATCTGCATGCAGTGATTTGGAAAAATATTCTTTCTAAGGTTACAGAAATATTATTTTGTTCTCCGAGGAACTGTTGAAAAACTCCCTGGGCTGCATCACTTAGGTTGCTCAAGTGCCAATGCAATTTTGCATTGACATTTTTCAACTTGGGCTGTTTACGTAAACCTCTCGGAATTGCTATTTAACAAACATGCAGTAATTAGTTCTATTTACAAACACAGAAAACACACACACAGGACGCCACAAGGGGAGTGAAGCCGGGAAATTTTTCCCATTTCAGGACTGCTATTAACTTGTAGACAAGGGCAGCAAATGGGGTTTAAAAAAGCAAGTAGTTGTTCGCTGTACTGCTTAATTCGGAAATTAAATTGATAGTACTCTGTGGGAAACAAACATTTCGCTTAGAGGCCAGCGGTGAGGTATTACAGTTATTGTTATGTTACTGTGTCACAGGCTCAAAAATATATATATATTTTTTTTTTGCCATACAGAAAGCACTGACATTCATGAAATGGACTATAATAGCACATCCTTATTATATGAAATATGGTGCCTGAAGGCATCTTGGTGCAAGTTTGCACCAGCCAAGGCAGTTTAATTAATAAGTTATCTGGGCATTTGGTCCAGCGTCAGCAGACATGTCCACTTGTGCAATTTATGTATTCTGCCCCCAAAACAAACAAACCTTATGACCATGAGGGGAAAAAACGTGATTTACTTTAGAAAAAGTTACTATATGTCTGACTGTGTAAGGCACCTTTTTTTGTCCTTTGTCTCTGCTTCTCTTCTGTTGAAACATTCTTTGTGCCTCTTTTCGGTACTCTAAATGTCCACCTTCTCTGTGGTTGACTAAGTGCTGGAGTTTCCAGACTTTTCATAATGAACTCTGGAGAACCGAGAAGCAGTGAATGGCTGAGGCCTCATGGGGGCAGCAGAGGACCCAACATGTGTTTCAAAACTTGCATCCATTCCACCAGGAAGGCGAGTTAGAACAATCGCTTAATATCTATTAAGGACACTGGCCCTATTTAATTAAATAGCAATTAGCAGAACGATTTGAATTCATTTCCACGTATTAACAGAAACCCGTAACCTCAAGACCTTGAGAGAAACATTAATCTCAAGCTAGAAAGCTAAAGTGTAGCCTAAAACACTTTTTATATATTTGCCTTTTCCTCCTTTGTTCGTGTTTTTCTCTGACCGCTGTTCCCTTACATTTATTTTCACTTTAGAGGCCGTAAAACAATCTATTTTAAATTCCCCGATCTATATTACATATACATGTAGATGCTGCAACACAGACGTTTGTTCGAATCCTTTGATATATACCAGAGATAACTTTAGATGTTGCAAAACACATTTGTGCTAGTTCCTTGAAGTCCAGGAGAGGTACATTTTAAGGCAGTGAATATCGGCTGCACAGCAAAAATAAGATCAGAACTGACTCAGGCGACGGTTCACGTAACCCGTGGTGTGCTGACTGTATACAAGTATATGGTCAGTATTGTCCGAGGTAACTAAATAGATACGATTCAATGTTACTCGAAATAGTGAGCGGTAAAGATGTTGCTAAAAAAAAAAATCTATTATGCTGCTAATTGCTCGTACTACTGCAACAATGAAAAATACGATATATGTTGAAATATGGTGGAAACTTCAAGAACTCCAACTAGTGCAGCCGGCACACTAAACATAAAACTGAAAGCACTTACTAATGAATACAGCTCTGAGGCCATTGTTTTGTCCACCACCACCATTTTAAATACTGGTCACATAACACTATTTCTGCGATCTTTAAAGTGAATTGCCTTAGTGTATGGTTGATTTAGTGTTGGTGGGCTATTTGGTGTATTGTTGTGTTAATGTGTTGCATTAGTGTTGTTAGGTTTTGTTGTGTCATGGTATTGCAATGTGGTGTTGTGTTGTATCTAAACTGCATTCCGTCTCCGTAAGCATGCCCATGCACTAGGCCTACACAGGTTTGCCTCTACAGATTTATGGTTCAAAACGCCAAACACTGCACCGCTGACCACTGAAGACTGGTAATAGTGTAAACTGAACTGAGCGAACACACCCAACCTTTGGTGTGGGGGAATATTTCACACAAAAAATGAAAGAGACGGGCAGCAGGTGAATTGCCACTCAAAATGAGCTTGAAACAGCTGTGTGAAATGCACATATTTTGACTAAAACATCATCTTGCCTGTTTCCGAAAAACAGACATTTGCCAAGGGAATATAAAATGTGCATTTTGGAGCAATAAGCAAGTTTTCCCCATAAAAGAAGCTTGTCATCTTCTTTATGAAAAAAATATATGTGTGTTCCAAATTGCCAGACTTTACTTATTTAATATTGTAAACATAATTTGTATCTCCACAAATCAACGTGTCGTTTTGAACTGTTATCCACATGTACTACTGTAGTTTTATGTATAGGGAGATTCATTTTTTTTAGTAACGGTTCTTTTAAGCATAGTGTCACAAGAGCGCATATATGCATTATGTGCACTAAACCAAAGTTTGTGTTACAAAAGTCCTTAGAGCAGGTCTACTGTTCTTTACAGTTTCCTTCAATCTCTCCTGAAATATATCATTCATAAAACACTCATTTCCTTTCTTATATTCTTTCTGAGAACGCTGAGCCCTCAGACAAACAGCGGAAGAAAGTCACATGTATTTCCCACAGTATGTTCAAAATACGCACGGGGAAAAAAAACCTTGTGTCTGCCACTACACATGGCTGAATGTAGGCTCCTATCCATTGGTTACATGATACCACTGGCTGGGGTGGTCAAGGTGAAAAGCTTGACTCCCAGTATCACGCCAATGACTCCCAGCTACAGTGTCCTTGTAGACAGGGATTGCAAGTGAAATGCATACCCATAACAAGACCGCTTTCTAGATATCTTCACATAGCGAAGGAAGAGAAACTCGCATTAATGGTTCCAAGATGTACCTATTGCAACAGTGCTGTGACACTAAAAGTTGCAGAAACACGCGTTCATTTTCCAATAAAAAAACAGGCATATTTTAAAGGAAGTAATGCATGGAAAGTACCGTGGATCAGCTGGGCAGGGAGTAATTATATTATTCTCATAATTTTCGAACATCCCTTACTAGTCACTGCCACAAAACGGTAATCGAAAGTAAGCAACAACTGCCCCCTATTGCGCGAAATTAATAACCACAAGCCACCGGAGAAAATGATTGGGGAAAAACAGCACCACATTTTACATCTGACAGCACGTTTTCAAAAATATATTGCATACAAAGTGATACATCTTACAGGCAGTTTCAAACAGGAACTAACAACACCTTCCAAAACCTCAAAGCCTGTCACTGTACCCAGAAGCAATACATCTCTAAAGGAGAACACAATTTATGAGCCCGTGAAAAAAGGATGTGTTTGCAACAACAAAAAACTGGCGACACAGCATCCACACAGCATCCACATGGTTGTGCTACAACAGAGGCAGAATCTGTTTTTGAAAGTGTGCCCAAATGATATGAATGCCCATATACAATCCAGTCGCAAATCAGGAGAAACAGTGGCATGGTGATGATGCATTAGGTCCCAGTGCAAACAAGGGAAATGAACCTCTCCCTACTGTTTGGTAGTAAAAGATATTCATAATTTAGGTACTGTGGGCCCTTGACCCTACACCAGCAGCACTTTTGATACTTACACTCTTCTGAATTAGTGGTTAAATTTATCAGGGTACCACAATCCTACAATTGGGTAGGTCTAATACATGATTGCAAGATAATGTCCGCGATTGAATGGTGTAAAAAATCACCACAGGGGTCAAAAAGGATAAATCAAGTCAGGAGTGAACAAATATAACAAAATGTTTCCTTTATTCAACTTCCTTAAAAAGTCATGCATAGGAGGGGTGTGACAGAGCCACCTGAAAGGTGGACACACACATGTGAAACTACAATCCTTCTCTGCCACAACTGGCCTCTAAACCAGCAAAAAGCAAAATTAGCTCTTGGGGACAGATTGGCTAGACATGAGATGTTGAATCTACTATGAGGAGATGCTGATGCCTCGATGGATGAACAGGGCCTGCCTCAAGGGAGGAGGTGAAGGAGTGTAGAGACTGTACTGACCTTATATAAACTGATAGCTAGGGCAGTAGCTCTAGAAGAATAATATAGAACTGCATAGAGTCTATATCTGCCCTGAGTGAGGTCCCTGTTGAAACAGGTGGAAGCAGAGCGGTGTGACCCATAAAACTTTGGCGAAGTGTAGCTGGCCTCACTTGGGCTGCAGAATTTGAAAAATTCACCTTCTGCTGAATCGTCTGTTCAGTGAGAGGCACACAGAAGAGAAGAATGACAGTAGACTCTCCTACTTGATAGGGTGGCTGGGATGGGCACTGAAGGTCAACAGTGGCGCTGAAGCATTTTTTAGAGTGGAGATACTGGCCAGTAATGTCACCTCACTAAGGCCATAGGGGATATGTGGAGTCTGTCTATGATAACACAACAAATGCTGCCAGAAAATAAACCTTTAGGTTTAATGGGAGTGCCAAAGCACTTCCCTCACCTCTAGTTCCAGCACTACAAAGGTCAGGGGGGCAGAGCAGATTGATCATGGCTGCTAAGGCCCCAAACAGGAATGGACCTATGTGGATCTCGGTTTTGGAGCAATTCACCTCCATACTGTATCACAGATCCTATCAGAGGAAAACCCAGAGGTGGTGGGCAGGATATCCCCCACAATGTGACAAAGCGACCAGCTACAATGTTGGTGATTGCTTCAGTTTTCAGTTTCAGTTTCATTGGATATGCATTATCCATAAAAGTACAAACATTTCTCATAATCATTTACATAGTCCATCATCCTTAAAAAATGTAAAACCAAATTCAGCTATGCAACTGATCAATGGCAATATTGCAAGATTATCATTTAAACGTCTCTCATAATCACTTGCATAATCTGTTGACATAAAAATATTTAAAAGCTAAATTCAGCTCTACAACTAATCAATAAATATACTGCAAGGTTATCACACGTATTGGATAGCAATTTCAATACTAAAGTGCCAAAGTGTGATGTGCAAATATGTCAGGGGGTAGCATCATGAAAGAGCAAATTATTAGATCACATTAAAATTACAGATAGCAGCATTATATAAAAGTGCCAATGTGCATAGTGCGAGTAAAGACAAGAAAAAATAGCAGCAGACTGAAGGACTGGGTTCTGCTAAGACCCAGCGGTGCCAGGGATAACACCTAAAACCTTCGTGGGTAACCTGTTCCGGCGTACAAATGACAGAGACACGGGACACTTCCTTCGGCGTCAAAGATTCGAGGTTTATTACTGCAGGAAACACAGAAGTCACGAGAAGTACATATCATGTAAGTTCACGGAGCCTGATTCGAATTGCTACTGTGGGTCGCTCCTTTTATACAGTTTTGGCTCATAGGTTAACATGGTACACAAAGGTTTACAACTTGGTTCCCATCATAAAAACCATAAGGGGTTGCTTTCATGCATTCAAGGCCCGGAACATAAGTACGGAAACGTTTGGCGGTTCCCAACTGTAAAAACCCATCTTCCCACCATTAGTACATTCCAATCGGTAGTAAACAGATCGAAGAAGGAACAGAAAACAGGTGCAGAGGAAGACAGAAACAGTGGGGAGATCGAAAAGGGTGTAAAAGGGGTGGTATCGGGAAACACGAACTACAGGCATCAAAGGGACGTGCCTAATGAGATGCACGGCTGAGACAATAGAGCGACACGGCAAGATGTGCCTCGAGCAGGGCCATCTGCCTTACAGTGTCATCCCCCTCATCATAAAGACACTTTCAAAGAAAACGTGTCTTCCGCAAGAGTTTTGGGAATCCCAGGGTCGCGAAACGGACAGCGTCCGTTCGCTGGCTACTTGAGGGCAAGAAACAAAATGGATGCCATATCTAAGATGGAACCCGTGGGCTCGGATGTAGAAACCCACGAAACAAACGAACGGTTTAGGCTAGTACAGCGAAAACGCGTACACCCACTAAACTCGTCATTTGCGGTCCATAGATACCAGACTCGACCATATTCGTGCGAGTCAAAAACACCACTTACAATCGTCACGGAACCTCAGACGCTCCTTTTGCCCTCATGTAGGCAAGCACTAGTCGGAATCATACTCGATATTCATCAGACCATCTAGATGCTGCTGCAACATCATTCTTTCCAACTGAGCTGCTTTGGTAACAGGCGGCTGTCTTATACACGTCGTAGCACAGAGGCCACATAAGGCAGGACCACACTGCACACAAAGGCAACACGTGAACAGAAACGCTGCAACAACCCCGATGATCATCAGAATTTTCCAACCCCAAGTCGACATTAGGCCCCAAAACCACCCAAGTAGCGTCCAATCCCCTACGTCCACGTGTATGGAATCGGAGATCTTATGCAACTTTGAAATGGCTTGACAGACAGTCAGAGCGTTATCCGGAATGAAAATACAGCCGCTCGAATGGATCACCTTACATACTCCACCTCGATCTGCTAAAACAACGTCTAAAACCATTCGGTTTTGTAACGTCATGAGCCTATCCGCCTGAAGTTCTGCCGTAATGTTACCAAGGGCACTGGCAGTGATATTAGCTGTCGATTCCACCACTCTGGTCAACTGTCTCAGGTTCCTACTATTGACCATAGGTCCCCAAAACGGAAAGAAACCCTTGAAAAAGTCTCCTGCCTCTTGAGCGGCAGTGTCCTCTTCGCTAATCACGCCCCTCACAATTCGAGTCTTGTGGTAATCCGAGGCGACTGTAAAAGTCGGTGGCAACAGATTTGCAATGTAACATGTGCCCGCAAAGTCGGAGGGCAACCATGTGTACGCACGATCATGACAAACAAAGTACGTACCCTTGGCAGTCAGAAACACAGGGGAAGAGAGCATCGGTAAGACATACGTCTCGGAGCAAGCACTCTCTCCAAGATATGCTCTCGATCTTCGGCCACGACCTTTTAGACAGAAATTACCAAGGTGGGGTACGATCCATATTGGAGACGAGCTTCTAAGCTGTCTTTCACCCACGAGCGCACTATACTCAGCCTCACTCAAGTCCCTATAGGCTCGCACCTCTTCCTCCGGGATGAGCGACGGCTCATAGATATCCCTATCTAGATCAGCGATCGCTATAGCTAAAGGCTTGTGGTACGGACCTTGACCAAAGTGCGGAGGACGTGGCTCTCGATTGGGGTAGGAATCTAGTGCACTTCGAAACATTGTTTGGAATGCTCGTGCTGAACCCTGGGAACTATAAGGAAGGACCAGGTACGGGATCCCCTTATCGGTGGTATGTGGCATTAACCCACACACCCAACAATTAGTAGTGTTAACCACCAATTGATGTTGATGAAGGAGCTGAATGAAGGAATTGTTCATAAATTCCGCACGTCTAGCCTGTTCGTGTTGGGGTAAGATATGGAAGGAATGAGGAGAAACAGTAGAGGTAGGTTTAGGCTCAGGAGAAGGGGTAGGTGAGGCAGAAGGCAAGAACGTCAATATCAGGTAATACACCCCACCCACCAATAGCGAAGAAACAGTTAGAAACAAAAGGAACACCTGAAACATGAAGCATTTGGTACGAGTGATTTGCTGCAACTTGAATCTTTGCGCCTGAGCTTTTTCCAAATCCACTAGCTTAGAGAACGGCATCCTCTAAAACCGTCCGCAACGTTTCTTGACGCGCTTCGTTCTGTGTAGCAGTAGTCAATCCCCAGGAGTTCCCAGGAACCGACGGCCTTCGACCTAGTGTCAAGACCTACTAACCAGAAGGAAGTACACGCGCGGCCCTACGGCTCACCCGAATGCAAGGTATTTTATTCACAAGTATATACAAAATCTCCTAGCTGTGGAAGCAAAAACACGTATGGAAAGAAACTCACAATATTTACAAAAACCCAAATCATACGAATGTGTTCAGACTGAATGGTATCAATGGGGTAATGTGAATGTCAAGAATGGGAAAGCAGAAGCTTTTATTTGTCCTTGGTATTGGATCGCAGAAAGTATCGGGTTTTCCCGGGACGTGTCTGTTCGTCAAACAACTGATCCGATGGAGGGACAGAGTTCTGCTGATTAGTCAATTGTTCAGATCTTGAGTTTGTCGATGGTAAGGGTTCAACAATGTCTTTCTGCTGCACTGAGGGCTCTCCAACAAGTTGAGCGTCGCTGAAAGGGACGAGAGTCTGTGCAACTTCGGTTTCCGATGAAGCAATGCCTTTCCTCACCCACGAGTCTGCTGATAAAGGTATAGGCACCTTTTTGGTGTGGGTGGCATGCACCCAGTGTTTGCGACCTTCCAAACGAACTGCAGTCCTCGTGGCGAGTAATACTTGGTAGGGTCCAGTGAAGCGGGGTTCAAGATTTCTTTTTCTTCCAAAATTCCGAATCACCACCCAGTCTCCGGGCTGGAGCTGGTGGCCTGGACCCTCCGTCTGCGTCGGCAGTGCTTCAAAGACATGTTGGTGAATTAACCTCAGTTTAGCAGTCAGATCATGCAGATAATCGATCAACATTGGGTACTCAAGATCTGAAAACACACTCGGTCTAGGGACCCCCCAAACATTAGCAGGACGGCCGAACACTATTTCGTAGGGACTGAGCCCTACTCGGGAGTGTACAGTCGCCCTTGTTGACAACAGAGCCAGAGGCAAAGCGTCAGGCCACGAGAGACCAGTCGTAGCCTGAATCTTCGCTAGTTTTAGTTTAAGGGTGCCATTATACCCTTCGACCAAACCTGCTGACTGGGGATGATTGGCGCTATGGAATTTTTGAGTAATTCCAAGGCCCTTACACACATTCTTCATCACACTCCCCACAAACTCACTTCCGTTATCAGACCAACCATACAATCCGTGGCATTCCATACCGAGGAAAGTATTCCTTCAGTAGGATTTTCGCAGTGGACAGAGCAGTATTGTCTTTGAGTGGGTAGGCTACAATCCATCGGGAGAATGCGCAAACCACAACTAAAACGTATTTCAGGTTATTGCATCGCTCCATATGGATGAAGTCTAACTGAATTACTTCAAAGGGACATTAAGGGGGTGCAAAATGGCCAGGAGGTGTAGGGGTTCCTTTTCCAGGGTTGTACATCATATATATCATACAATTCTTAACCAGTCTCTCAGCACATTTGGTGATACCATCATTCTTCCACACAGGAGACAACAACTTGCAGATACCCTTCGCACTAATATGTGCTAACCCGTGTGCCATCGTCACAACGGCTAGTACATACGCATCTGGCAACATCCATCTCTTATGCTCTGACAAATCAATCCAACAACCATTCGCATCTAACTTTCCCGTACTCTCTTTCCACTTCACCTTTTCAGTCTCAGTGGCCTCATTCTGTATCGCTTTCACACTCTCGATGGTATCCTCACACATACCAATCTCTGTAGGCCACCTTACCGAACTCGTCACATACATCCTCGTGCTAAGGTTCCGGGCAGTCTCCTTAGCAGTCTCATCCGCAAACGCATTCCCACGGCCAACATCATCCGTCACCTTACGATGCGCACTACATTTAACGATCGCCACCTGCTCAGGCAATGTAAGTGCATCCAGAAGATCATTCACAAGCTGTCCATGCTGAATCTTAGTGCCATGCGACGTCATGAAACCTCTCTCTCGCCACAACCGTCCAAAGCTATGCGCGACGCCAAAAGCGTATTGGCTGTCGGTAAACACATTCACACGTTTCCCTTTCGACAACACACACGCTCTAGTCAAAGCAATCAGTTCTGCAGCCTGGGCAGAATTCTGATTCAATCTTGCAGCTTCCACAACCGTACTCAATGTCACTACAGCATACGCGGTCGTTGCATCACCATTCGGCAATTTAAAACATGACCCATCCACATACAAGGTCCCATCGGGATTATCCAAAGGAGTATTTTTCAGGTCCACACGACCTTTGGTTTCCTCCTCAGTTCGTAAGTAACAGTCATGGGCTGCTACTTCATCTGATTCCATACTGATTGGTAACAAAGTCGCCGGGTTCAGGACGTTACAGCGTTTTATTTGTATATGACTTGCCAAAAGCGTCAACTCATACCCAGACAACCTTGCACTCGTCAAGTGCTGAGTTTTAGTACGATTCAAGAGAGTGTCAACTGCATGCGGAACCATCACCGTAAGCATATTATCCATGACCAATCCTGCAGATTGTCGGATGGACACCGCAGCTGCCGCTGTTGCCCTCAGACAACTCGGCAATGCTCTTGCTACTGGGTCCAAGGTCGAGGAAAAATATGCACATGGACGCTGCTTACCACCGAATTGTTGCGTCAAAACACTCAACGCACAACCTTCCTTCTCGTGAACGTATAATGTAAACGGCTTACTGTAGTCAGGGGTACCTAACACAGGAGCCGAACACAATGCGTCACGTAGTTCAGAAAAACTTTTCTGACATTCTTCCGTCCATGGCAAAGGAGTTGGAACGTCCTTGCATGTAAGAGCCACCAATGGTTTCGCTAACAATGAAAAATTTGGGATCCATTGCCTGCAGTATGACGTGATACCTAAAAAGGCACGCACATCTCTCTGAGTTGTTGGCACAGTCATTCGGGCAATCGCTGCAATTCTCTCTGGGGTCAACCTTCTTCCCTCCTTTGACAATAAGTGACCTAGATAGGTTACTTCTTGACAACAATATTGTAGCTTAGAAGGTGACACCTTGTGATGTAAGTCACAGAGATGTTGCAACAACGACACCGTGGCAATTTTGCAAATGTCCTGAGTGTCTGCAGCCACCAATAAGTCATCGACATATTGGATTAAAGCTGCACCGGCCGGCAACACAAATGCATCAAGTTGGCCCTTCAAGGCTTGACTGTATATCGATGGACTTTCACAGTAGCCCTGAGGAGCACGTTTAAACCGGAAACTGCGGCCACCAAGAGAGAAACCGAAAAGATCTCTACTCTCCTCAGCAATCGGTATGCTGAAAAACGCATTTTTCAGATCGATCACGGAGAACCAAGATGCAGAGGCTGGAATCAGAGTGAGTAGTGCCGTGATGTCGGGCACCACAGGGAACTGAGGAACCACAATTTTATTTACCTCCCGTAAATCGATAACAAAACGATAAACAGGGGGTTTTGATGGATCAGTGCGCTTCAAAATGGGAAGTACAGGGCTATTGCACACGTTTCCCCGTGTCTCCTCGATAACGTCTTTCTCAATCAAATCGTAGATGATGGCTAACAGTGCCCGTTCACCATCAAGGGAGATACGATACTGGGGAATACGTGGCAAACGCACATTAGATTTCAAGTGAACAACATAAGGGGAGATATCAAGCAGGCCCACGTCATTGGGACCTGTTGCCCACAAAGATGCAGGAAGTGAACTCAATTCCGGTGGAAGCTTATCAAGAGATAAGTACATAGGAGAGATAACTCTCTCACCCAACGTAAGCTTAACTCCCACAGGAGAACAATACAAAGTCGCATACAGACGTTTTAGCAAATCCAGGCCCAAAAGATTTTCGCCACAACCAGTGGTCAAAATCAACGGAGCTTGCAGCTCACGAGGCCCAATTGAAAGGGGCAAAGGGCAAGAAACCGGATTGCTAACAGGGGCGCCAGAGAATCCAACAGAAACATTTGTTAAGCCAGACAAAGGTGCGCCAGGGAGTTTCGAATGCATGATGGAACTTTTCGCTGCACCAGTGTCCAACAGAAAAGGCTCAACGACGCCCAAGGTGGCAACTGCGAAGTAAGGCCCTCTCTGATCAACCGGAACTGATACTACTCCCTCTCTTTGTACATGGCTGTCCTAGTAATTACTATCGTCAGCATTGTGATCAACGTAATAATCGTCTACATTATACTGAGCAGATCTGTTTTGTGATGATCCACGCTGATCGAAGCAATTGTTAGAATCGGAAGAAGTATTGGAACGATCAGTTTGAACACCACGACCTCTACCACGTGATGCTTGTTGGGGGCCACTACGACCTCCTCTAGAAGAATTACCGCTGTTGCGATCACGCAAAACCGGACAATCAAATTTTAGATGACCCTCGTTCCGACAATAGGCACACTAATTGTACCCCAACGAAGATCTGTCAGAAAAGGAGTCATTCCGAGATTGCGATCTGTTCGACTGAGACTGTGGTCTATTCCGCTGTTGTGAATCGTTCTGATGCGAACGTGGAGGATACGCTTGCTGCAACAACACTTTTGTTTTGAGCTCTTTCGTCTTTTTATCAGCGCGATCATTCTCTTCTTTTATTCTGTTCTCATAATATTGTGCCGTGGCCAATATTTGAGCAGAAGTAGAAACAGCCCAGGCACTTTCTGAATTACGCAATTTGTTGCTTAAGTCAGGTAGCAAATTTGAGACAAACTTATCCACAAACAATCGCTGTCCACCCTCAGTACCCATATCCTGACCACTATGATCAATGAATGCCTCCTCAAATCTCGTAAAGAAATCAGAGACACTCTCGTCCTTCTTTTGTTTGCAAGCAGACAGTTTGTCCCAATTCACCTTCATAGCTGGCATAAGTGTTTTCATAAGGGTGATAATTCTCTGAGGAAGATCCGTAATCAATTGTTCAGGCTTAGCCCCACCAATTTGACGGGTGTCTGCCACCACAAGAGCAGGCCAGTCACCACCTAATTCTGCCGCATGATTTTCCTGACGAATCTTTGCCCATACCGGTTGAGGTACAACATTACCGAACAGCATATCGATATCGGCAAGATTCATTATCGTAGCATCTACGAGCTGCGATAATTCTTTGTAGTATCCTGCAGGATTTTTGCGAGGATCAGGTAAAGATTGCTTCACCTGCAAAACTTCCGATCGTTTCCACGGGAGATGTATCCATACTCTTTGAAAGTGTGGCAGGATCGGCGGAGCAGCGTTAGCGTTACCTGGCATCCACACTGGTGGAAGTTCGCGCATGGGATACTGACCAGGCGCTGCAAGCGATCCCTCAATGTCCTCCACAAACAATGCCCGAGGCATCGTAGAAGGACGAAAAGACAATAATTGCTCGACAGCACGTCGAACATTGGTGCCCACCAACATTCCGCTCGCAAACTGGAGCTGAAGGTTAGTCAGAGCAGTCAATACCTCATCAGATGCATCAACCGATATTAGGTCACGTAAAGCCTTGCACATCTCTTCAAACACGAACCTTTGTGTCGGTATGTTGAATTGGCAAAACGTATCTAACACTACACGAGGAGGATTTCGAAAGGGGTATTTCATCCAACCCATAGCCATATTATACAATGAGTCGCGCTCCCTACCACCAGGAAGCTGACTTCGTCTTTGAGGACCGTCCGAACCAGCGGACTCAAGAATAGGTCCAAGAGAATTAAAGAAGTTAGCAGCTACAGAGGGGGTACGACGTCGAACAGACGGAGACAAAGAGTAACCCAACGGGGTAACAAGAGAAGTACCAGAAACAGAGGGAGCAGCAGGAGAGACCAGAACAGTAGAGGCAGCGGGAGCAGGAGTGTGAGGAAGTACAAGCGGAGGAGCAGTAGGGATAGACGCAGGTAGAGGAGCAGGAACAGCTGGAAGTACAGGGACAGGAGCTGGTTGGGGAGCAGGAACAGGGGGAATCACAGGAGTAGCAGTACCCTGTACATACGGAGGTGGTGACTTCATAAGATAAGACATTAAAGGGTCCTCGGTACCTTCCTCCTTTTTATCTCTATCCGCCGGTAAAGCGGGATAGCACTTATCTACAGACATACGTTGCAATCTATCGAAAACTTCCTTTTCCTTTTCCTCCTTATCTCGCTGAAACTGCTCTGCTTTCCTTACCGTGGTAACAACTCCATCCCTCTGATTACGTTTAATCTGTCTGATTTCTCTCTGTTTGGCTTCCTTACGCCACAACCGAAAGGCATCAAACATGGCCGGCCTTGATTTTTTCTGAAACAATTTAGCCTCAAGATTATCTAATATCGGGGTCTCGAAGCTACCATGAGGTGGCCAACTAAGGACACCATCCTTTTTAGTATAGCGAATCCAATATTCATTAAAGGTAATCGGACCTAACCCGTGCTCACTATAGAGCTCATAAGTTGGAGTTCCAACCGGAGGTATCGGACACGAGTCCTCCAGTCGGGAATCCGTACCACAACGTCTAAAACAACTGAACAAAGTACTGCGACCAGGCATCTTGCACACTAGCCGAGTTTCACAAACTTCAAGGGTTACGGGATTTACCAAGTCCCTGCAAAGAGCAAAAACCCTCGGTTTTTGGCGACTGCAGACGTCAAATAACACAATAAAGAACCAAGTACTAAGAACCACAAATGCAATGGAACCATGCAACAACTAAGCACCCACAACTAAGGACTCTGGAAGCGACCCACAAATACTTAACTCAAAGATCGATGGCGTCACCAGGAAGGCCCGTCTATCGTCTCGCTGTACCAAGGTCTACGCCAGGCGCCAAAACAGGTCTACAGTCAGGGCAGCAGTCCGTCGCAGCCGTCAGGAGGCGGGAATCTTCGCGATAAAAGTCGTCGGGCCACTTGTTTCGACAACAGGATCGATGAAGCGGGGTGCACCTTCCCTCGGAGATTTCACACGAAGTTCCTCACGATCGTCGGGCTTGGACCGGTACCAATGATGCAGCCCAACGTTGGGCGCCAACTGAAGGACTGGGTTCTGCTAAGACCCAGCGGTGCCAGGGATAACACCTAAAACCTTTGTGGGTAACCTGTTCCGGCGTACAAATGACAGAGACACAGGACACTTCCTTCGGCGTCAAAGATTCGAGGTTTATTACTGCAGGGAACACAGAAGTCACGAGAAGTACATATCATGTAAGTTCACGGAGCCTGATTCGAATTGCTACTGTGGGTCACTCCTTTTATACAGTTTTGGCTCATAGGTTAACATGGTACACAAAGGTTTACAACTTGGTTCCCATCATAAAAACCATAAGGGGTTGCTTTCATGCATTCAAGGCCCGGAACATAAGTACAGAAACGTTTGGCGGTTCCCAACTGTAAAAACCCATCTTCCCACCATTAGTACATTCCAATCGGTAGTAAACAGATCGAAGAAGGAACAGAAAACAGGTGCAGAGGAAGACAGAAACAGTGGGGAGATCGAAAAGGGTGTAAAAGGGGTGGTATCAGGAAACACGAACTACAGGCATCAAAGGGACGTGCCTAATGAGATGCACGGCTGAGACAATAGAGCGACACGGCAATATGTGCCTCGAGCGGGGCCATCTGCCTTACAGTGTCATCCCCCTCATCATAAAGACCCTTTCAAAGAAAACGTGTCTTCCGCAAGAGTTTTGGGAATCCCAGGGTCGCGAAACGGACAGCGTTCGTTCGCTGGCTACTTGAGGGCAAGAAACAAAATGGATGCCATATCTAAGATGGAACCCGTGGGCTCGGATGTAGAAACCCACGAAACAAACGAACGGTTTAGGCTAGTACAGCGAAAACGCGTACACCCACTAAACTCGTCATTTGCGGTCCATAGATACCAGACTCGACCATATTCGTGCGAGTCAAAAACACCACTTACAATCGTCACGGAACCTCAAGACAGCAAACTTATTAAATCATATGCATAGTACACTATACACCTGCATATTAATCGTATTACATATTGCTTCACCATGAGCTTTAGTCACTCCAAAATCCCTTACCTCATTATGAATTAGGGGTAACTCATTCTCCCAACTCCAAACCATAATAATCTCATGAATAGTGTAGGAAATATGCCTTTCTAGTAGGGTCACCATGAATTCTTCACATTTTTGCTGATCCCTGTCTTTCTGGCTGTAGAATTCTGGCACTTTACCCCTGCTAACCAGTAGTAAAGTGCCAGTTATGCCAATTTTAGACATGGTTAAATTGGTATAATACTAATTGGCGTATTTAAAATACCCATAAGTGTCTACTATATGGTATCAGGTACAGCCAGGGCCTGTAAGTTAAATGTCACTAGTGGATTGCAGCACCTAATGTGCTATCCACCACAGTGGCAGTGTAAACATGGCTTCAGGCCTAGCATTGTAGTCTGACTAAAGACATATTTAAAATACAACTTGATCTGTCAAAACTAACCCTTGACCAGTCTAAGCTATTAATAGGCCACCCTAAGAAGGCTTTATAGCCCAAAAGGCACAGTGCATGGTATTTAAAAGTAGGACATTTAGAAAGTTAATGTTGAACATGTCCTTACACCAGACTAGCACCTAAAATCTATTTTCACTGCAGCATGCCTGGCAGTTCCATAGAGAAACACTTGAATGCAATATTACATTTAATAATGCTATCTTCAGCTAGGAAACACCTAGCAAACTCTGTACTATTTATTAAAAGATCTATTTACAAGTGAAGTTCGACGTTTAATAAATATTACGGACATTTTACTTTTGGAAAGTTACCTTTTCCCTGCCTAAAGCCTCTGGAGGTTAATTTGTATTAGCATGTAGCTGCAGTCCTCTAAGTGATCAGGGCCTCAATGATGTGTTAAAACTGTCCCAGATCGCAGACAAAGGCATGATTGTGGGGAGGTGTGACTGTTTCTCTGGCTGGATGATCATTTTAGCAGTGCCCAGGAACTTAATGTACTTGCCTTGTCACATGCAGATGTCGAATGACACCAAGACATCGGCCTTCCTTTGTTCCTTCTGTCTGTTAGGCTCCAATCCCAGAGGGGAGAGCACTGCCCCCAGAACTGCTTTGAAGTGATCACAGATGAGGGGCACTGTGAAATTGTTTACAGTAGGGCACACTGGAATGTAGCAAAAGTGGGTGGGGTAACTCCTAGGAACTTTTACCCCATTGGTTAGCAAGGTGGCAGGTGTCACCCCCATCAACAAGCTGGTACCAGGCATAAATGAGGCATCCCCAGTAGGACTGGGTCTGCTGTCTGCAACCTGAAGGAAGCCATTAAGAAGTGGACCTGCTTCCTCTTGTTCCCAGTATAAAGAAATGGACTCCAAGGGTCATACAGCTGACCTCCTGCGTAAGAGACAGGAATACAACAAGCTACAAGAGGCCTTTTCTTGTAAGTACACAAATGGACTGTATCCTGCTGTTGACCTCTGCCTGACAGCCTGTGAGTTTGGAAGTGGCTCCTTTGAAGAGCGGGGGAGGGCTTTGAAGTGTACTTTCAGGATGGATTGGGAGTTAGAGGACCAAGTAAGAAGGTAAAATAGTTAACCAGGATGGATGTGGTTGGTGTATGCAGCCTTCCCTCCAACTAGGTTAGCCTCAAATTGCACCTAGGTTCAAGCCTACTATAACTAGTGACTATCATTGGTGCATGGTAATTTTTGTGGTGCTCTCTCAACTTTGAACTTTAAAAAATCATAACTTTAGTTCCCCTTTTTTGATTTTTGTTGTTTTTGTATCATTTTGTTTGTTAAATTTCGCTCTATTTTTCCAATTTGGTTTGGGATTTTTATTGCTTGGTGTTTTGACTTAATTACTGCTTTGTGACTGCATAAAGACTTTACACATTGCCCCTAGTTAAGCCTGTCTGCTTTGTGCCTTAGCTACCCCGGGGATGAGCTCAGATTAATTTAGTGACTTTGAGGATTCTTCCTGAGAAGGGTTGTGATTGTTCATTGAAGTGGGTAGTCGCCCGTCCCAAATAATAATCCAATTTCTTACATGCAGCATTATTTACTAGATATCTAGAAAGACACCCAAAGTCTCATGCAACTTAGTCTACTCATGACGTTGACATTGATTGATGTGGCATACTTGGCTAGGTATTTGTCTGATCATTCACCCCTACTACTGACCTACTCTTTGACCAGGCCCCTATCCTGTGGTGGATGAAAGCAGAGGCACTAATGGACCCGGTTTATAAGCAGGTGATTGTTGACGCCCTGACGGACTACTCTGGACATAACTGGGACAGTACCCAGAGTGGGGCAATAGAATGGGTTGCGATAAAGGTGGTGCTCAGAGGGGTGGGTATGGCTTCTACCACAGCTATCCAACAAATGTTAGAGAGGGGCCTGACAACACAAGAAGACACATTGAGAGCCTTGGAATTAGCCCTCCCACGTGATCAGGAGGAGCACTGGGAAAGGGGCGACATTATGGGACAGGCCCACTGCTTGGGGGAGAGATCTTTAAAGCATGTGCGACTCACCTACAGGCACAGCTTACATATGGAGGGAGTCAGGGCAGGACGTATGCTGGCCTGGATGATTAAACAGGAGAGGCACATGCAACCCATACTGGCTTTTAGGGACCATTCAGGCCGAGAGGTAAACATACAGCAGGCCATAAACGAGTCATTCACGGAGCATCTCCAGTGAGTGTATACTTCTTTTGGTGCCCCAGGACCGTTGGTCATGGCCTATTTGGATGTGCTGCCATGCTTAGAGGTGGAGGAACGGTTGAACTTAGAGAACCCACTGATGAAACAGGACATAGTCCTGGAAAAGACTTCCTTAATACAGCGAGGGCCCCAAGGGGGACGTTCTACCTGCGGAACTATACTATGTATTTCCCGAGACTATGGTTAGTAGGCTACTACCTGTCTATCTGTAGGCCTTCGAGCAGGATTGGTTCCTGACTCCATGCCGGAGGCCCTTGTTGTACTGGTGCCAAAAGGAGGGAAGGACCTGCTGGACGCAGTGTCCTATAACCCCCTATCGATGTTAAGTGTGGATCAAAAAATAATCAGCAATGTACTGGCTGCCCGCCAGCTTCGATATGTCTAGAAACTGTTCTACCCAGACCAGTTGGGGTTCATTCCATGCCGGAACACAGTCTAAAATTTGCAGCAATTGACGCACGTTCTTCATGCTCCCTGTTTGGAATCAAGATCAATACGCCTTAGCCTTCCTGGACATATAGCAGGCATTTGATTTGTTGTGCTGGGAGATATATTTGGCAAGTATTAGTGAGAGTTGGGCTGGGACCCAACTTCTTTGCCTGGATAAAGCTGCTATACATACAACCAGCAACACGCGTGAGGACTGGGAATTGTGTGTCTGATGAGTTTTATTGTAGAGGGGTATGCGGCAAGGATGGCCCCTGTCTTCCGTGTTGTTTGCCCTGGCAATGGAGCCTGTGCCATGTAGACTGTGCCAGGTACTGAGTGGTTGAGGTATTCAGGTAGGCAGTACGCTCCATGTTGTGTAATATTGTGTCATTAAAAGCTGATGATGCTAGGATCTATTTGCGGCAGTCGTCCACTTCAGTATAGATCCTTCTGAATGTCATGAGTGAGTTCGGGGAGCACTCGAGGCTACACGTAAACCAATCAAAGTCTACGATTTTCCCGATGGGTCAGTTGAATTGAGTGGCCACAGAATTACTCTCGGAGGTGCAACTACCCTGGAGAACAGACAGCGTCCGATACCTTCAGATACATATCACACATGGGGTGCAATACTGCCATGAACTTAACTTGGGAAGGGGAATTAACAAGCTCCACCCCTCTATCAAGTTCTGGAACACATCGAAGGTTTCGCAGATGGGGAAAAATGCACTGAACAAAATGGTGCTGCTGCCTCACTGCATCTACGTGCTACAAGTCACCATGTATGAAATCCCTCCAGGAATCTTCCTAGAACTAGATGAGCTCCAGGTAGTGCTACTGAGGGCTGGGAAACGTTGCAGGATGGGTCTCTCCACACTCGAGTTCGAATTGGGCAAATGAGGAATGCAGGTCCTGGATCTTGAATTGTATTGCTTTGGGGCTCAGCTGCAACATGCAGTACATTGGTTTGATGAGGGGAGCAACAGGGACACGTCCTTACTGGAAGGTAAATTTGGAGAAGCTGAACACCTGTGATCCGACTGTTATGTGGCCTTTGGGAGATACCAGTAAGTGGTGTGATCCACAGGGCAACCTTTGCGTCAGAGCTAGAAGTTTGGATGTACAGACAGTTTGCGCAAATCGCTCAGACTATTGTGATGGGGGCCCCGCGCGTGACGGCACACGCTAGCATTACGTGAAGCCTCCGGTCGTGGGTCAATCAATCAATCATTTGTAAAGCGCACTACATACCCGCGAGGGTCTCAAGGCGCTGGGGGGAGCGCTACTGATCAAACATTCAGTTCTTGAGTATCCTCCTGAAGGTCAGCAGATCTTCGGTCTGTCGTAGGCTGAGTGGGAGGGTGTTCCATGTCTTAGCGGCGAGGTGGGAGAAGGATCTCCCCTCGGTGGTTGTTCTTTAGATACGCGGGAAGGTGGCGATTGAGAGGTCAGCAGAGCCTGTCTTGTGGAGTGCTTTGTGTGCATGGGTGAGTAGTTTGAAGGATATCCTCTTGTTGAGGGGGGGCCAGTGCAGGTTTCTCAGGTGGGGGTTGATGTGGCCGTGGCGTGGTATGTCGATGATAAGTTGTGCCAAGGCTTTTTGGATACGTTGTAGTCGTTTGATGAGCTTGGTTGGGGCTCCCGCATAGAGGATGTTTTCGTAGTCGAGTCTGCTGTTGATGAGGGCCTTGGTGACTGTCTTTCTTGTATCTGTCGGGATCCATCTGAAGATCTTGCGGAGCATGCGGAGGGTATTGAAGCAGGAAGAGGAGACGGCGTTGACTTGCTTGGTCATTGAGAGCGTTGAGTCGAGGATGATTCCCAAGTTGCGTGCGTGGTCGGAGGGTGTCGGGGCTGCCCCCTAGTGCTGTCAGCCACCGGGAGTCGTCCCAGGCTGAAGGGTTGGAGCCGAGGATGAGGACCTCCGTCTTGTCTGAGTTCAGCTTCAGACGGCTGGTCTTCATCCAGTCAGCGACGGCCTTCATTCCTGATGAGATGCGATGAGGGCAGTCTTGGTGCTGTGGTTGCTGCTGAACCCTGACTGGGAAGGGTTCAGGATTCTGTTTTCTTCTAGGTATCGGGTTAGCTGTCTGTTGATGGTTTTCTCTATGACCTTGGCCTTGAAGGGGAGCAGTGAGATGGTCCGGAAGTTCTTGAGGTCTCCTGGGTCTGCCTTAGGTTGTTTGAGTAGGGCGTTGATCTCGGCGTGTTTCCAGATCTCTGGGAAGGTCGGGGTCTCAAGGGAGAGATTGATGACGTTGCGCAGGTGGGGTGCCATGGAGCTGCTTGCTTTGTTGAAGACGTGGTGCGGGAATGGGTCGGATGGAGAGCCGGAGTGGATTGTGCGCATGGTCTTGATGGTGTCCTCAATGCTCACGTTGGCCCAGGCTAGCAGGGAGTCGTGGTCGATGGTGTGCGGAGGGTCTGTTGTGTTGCTGTCTGTTGGGGCTGTCTGGTGTTGAAGCTGTCGTGGATGTCTGATAACTTGTGGTGGAAGAAAGTGGCAAAGGAGTCGCACAGGGCTTGCGACGGCGGGATGTCGTTGGTGTTGGAGATGGGGTTGGAGAGTTCCTTCACGATGTTGAAGAGCTCCTTGCTTTTGTGTGCATTGTTGTCAAGGCAGTCTTGAAGGAGGTCTTCTTGGCCACCCTGATGAGGTGGTGGTGGTTACGGCCTTGTGTGCTGCTTGGCTGTCCGGAATTTGTTCACTGTGCCATTTCTTCTCTAGTTCCGGCAAGCTTGCTTGGAAGCTAGGAGTTCTGCAGTGAACCAGCTGGCCCTCTTGCTGGTGTCTCTGTGGGGGTATTTCTTCAGCAGGGCGAGGGTGTTGGCGCAGTCCTCGATCCAGCATCTGAGGCTGTGGGCAGCGTCGTCGGTGTTGGAGGGTTCGGTGGGTGGGCTGAGAGCGAAGGTTTGCGTGTAGTTGGTCTTCGGTCATTTTGCTCCAGCAGCGGCGGGGATCTGTTGGGTGCGGTGAGTTTCTGGAAGGTGAAGTGGATGCAGCGGTGGTCGGTCCAGAGGAGTTCGGTGGTGTGGCTGACAGAGACATGCAGGCTTGAGGAGAAGACGTGGTCGAGCGTGTGGGTGGGCGTTGTGATGAGTTACTTCAGTCCGAGGCTGGCGAGGTTATCGATCAGGGTTGTGGAGTTGTTGTTGTTGTTGTTCTCAAGGTGAAAGTTCGGGTCTCCGAGGAGGATGTAGTCGGTGGAGGTCAGGGCGTGCAGGCTGATCAAGTCGGCAATGGAGTCGCTGAACTGGGGGCGGGGTCCGGGGGGGTCGGTAGACGAGGGTGCCTCTGAGGATGGAGCTAAGGTCTGTGTGGATCTGGAAATGCATGTGTTCAGCGGTGCTAAGCGTGTCGTCGGTGCTAGTCGAGACCCTGATGCTGTTCTTGTGGACGATGGCAATTCCTTCTCTGACTCCGTTGGTGCGGTCTCTGCGGGTGATCTTGTAGCCGTCTGGGATGGCTACGGCAATGTCGGGTTCGGAGGAGTCATTAAACCAGGTCTCGGTCAGGAAGGCGACGTCCAGGGATGTTATGTCGAGCAGGTCCCAGAGCTTGACGGCATGCTTGCGGGCGGAGCGGGTGTTCAGTAGTATGCATCGGAGGTGTTTGGGGTCTTTCGTGGCGGGTGGTTCGTCGGCTCTGAGGCTGGTGTAGCTGCAGTTCCGGCAGGTGACGGGGCCATATGTGTGTTTCGGGGCGGCCTCGAAGCAGGTGTTGGTCCGTCCAGAGTTGAGAGCGTGCAGAGTGCTGGCTTCGTAGTGGTGGCGATCGTTGTGGCAGGGGCTAGGGGATATGGCACTGAGAGTGGTCCAGGCGCAGACAGGCTTGCTTTTGGCACGCCTTCGGCGCCCCAGCGGCACGGCCGCACAGCAGCCGGCATATATGGGATGTGGGAGGGAGGAGCAGCTGGGAGGTGGGAGGCGGGGGCAGCGAATGGGCAGTGGGCAGTCAAGGGTGCAGGGACGAAGAGGCGAGGGCGGTGAGGGACAACAAAGGTAACAGAAGGAAAAAGGGGCACAGAAACAAGGGAAAATGAGTGGCACAGAGGGCAGAAGGGCACACAAAAACAAGTGGAACAGAGGGCAGAAGGGCACAAAAAAACCAAGTGGAACCGAAGGCAGAAGGGCACAAACAACGAGGGGAAAAACAAGTGGTACAGAGGGCAGAAGGGCATAAAAAACTAGAGAAACAGAGGGCAGAAGGGCACAAAAAAAGGAGTGGAACAGAAGGCAAAAGAGGCACAAAAACGAGAGAAAAACGAGTGGCACAGAAGGCAAAAAGGGCACAGAAATACAGGAAAAACGAGTGGCACAGATGCAAAATACACCATACAGAAATACAGGGGCAGCTAAGAACAGAAGGCAGAATGGGCAGAGAGGCATGGGGGGAGCGAGGGGAACAGAAGAGAAAATCAGGCAGGGACACGGGAGCAGCGAGGGTTACAGAAGGAAAGACCGGGCAGAGAGAGCACGGAGAAACGAGTGGAACAGAGGGCAGAAGGGCACAAAAACGAGTGGAACAGAAGGCAAAAGGGGCACAAAAATTAGGGAAAAATGAGTAGCACAGAGGGCAGAAGAGCACACAAAAACCAGTGGAACAGAGGTCAGAAGGGCACAAAAAACGAGTGGAACAGAAGGCAGAATGGCACAAAAAACGAGGGGAAAAACGAGTGGCACAGAGGGCAGAAGGGCATAAAAAAACGAGAGGAACAGAGGGCAGAAGGGCACAAAAAAATGAGTGGAACAGAAGACAAAAGAGGCACAAAAACAAGGGAAAAACGAGTGGCATAGAAGGCAGACAGGCACAAAAACGAGTGGAACAGAAGGCAAAAGGGGCACAAAAATGAGAGAAAATGAGTGGCACAGAAGGCAAAAAGGGCACAGAAATAGAGGAAAAACGAGTGGCACAGATGCAAAATACACCATACAGAAATACAGGGGCAGCTAAGAACAGAAGGCAGAATGGGCAGAGAGGCATGGGGGCAGCCAGGGGAACAGAAGGGAAAATCGGGCAGGGACACGGGAGCAGCGAGGGTTACAGAAGGAAAGACCGGGCAGAGAGAGCACGGGGAAGCGAGGGGAACAGAGGGAAGAAAAAGGGGCACGGACCATGTACAGGCCTCGGGGGAAGAGAGACAACAGCAGTCACAGACACACCAATGAAAATAAAGGCAATACAATAAAAACAATAAAGCGAGGATGAACAAACCTACCTACGGCCTACCACTGGCCACCTGGGATGAGGCGTAGGTGGTAGCCTGCGGGTGGTGGAGGGCCTCGAAATTCCTCAGCAACGGCAGCTGGGGCAGGGTCACACAGGCTGTGCGGGTAGACTACACCGCTACCCCGCCGGAGGGCACTACAACTATGACCACAGACCGGGGGGGTGCACTACACTGAAAAACTTGGATCCAGACGGCTGCTTTATCACAATGCCAGATGCTTTCGAGACCTTTGACTCGGGGTGGGGACAGTCCCTTCAGTACCCACAGATTTCCACCACGGCCAGAGAAATATTGCCCATGTTCCTTGAGACCCCGCCAACACTGGTCGTGTTGTTGTCCATGGCAGGGGGGCGGTGCGTATCACACACTTATATCAATCACACCCTACAGACTGAAAGGCCAATGACGCCCTTGGAGGGTGAAGAAGCCTGGCAACAGTTTAGCGATGATCCTATTACAGCAAAGGAGTGGGCCAGTGTGCACAAGGGAGTGTGGTGTAGAGCTGAAGCTCACTTTGTGATTCATGTGGCGAGGAAGACTTACGAGGAGGTAATGTGCTATTTAAGTTCTTTCAATTTAATATAGGCCACCTTGCTTATCTTTACTTGAAACAACTGCATACTACATATCCCACTAGAGACCCGGGATGCATGCGTGTCAAAGCATACCAGTGGATTTTTTTCCATGTGGTCTGGAGCTGCCCCTTTGGTACGCATTATTGGGAGGAGGTGTTAGAGTAACTCAATAGGGCCACGGGCTGATAGATCCACTTCAGGATAAATCAATGCCTCTTATGCCTGATACCTGAAAGTAAAAATAGGAAACTCAGCAGGAAATTTGCACTGCTCAGTTTACTACTGGCCAATCGGCACATAGCTATTAGGTGGTTGAGTCCAAAGCACCCCCTGGTGGCAGATTGGCAGTGAAATTTGATTGAATGGGCAGGAGCGGAAGAGGTACATATGAGAAAAGTACATTGTGCTGAGAACCTCGCTGACAACCTTCTCACGTGGGGAGCTATGATACAAGACCTGACTGAGCCACATGCCACTTCCTGCCCAAATGTTACAGCTGCTGGGGACCAGGGGAGGTCCCAGACGTCCACGTCCATGCAGACACACTAGGGGAGGGGTTAGGTATGGAAGGGATGGAGAGACTGGGCTATGCACGATGACTATGGACATTTATAGTGGGACACCTAGTTGAGGTCAAGAATCTTCCTGATTGGCATTCTGAGTACATGATGGAGCAATCGGGAGTAGGGGGGGGGTTCGGCGGGGAGGAAAGATGAGGGAGTTTGTTCATTTGTTATCTGTTTCCTTACACAGTCAGATATAATTGTGATAGATATTATCTCCTGCTGAGATAGCAATCTTGGTCTGGTGCACTGTGAAGCTATATCTGTTAAGTAAGTGTAAGTACCCATTGGGCTGAAACCTAATTGGCACCAATTCCTGTGCTTGGACTCGAAGGGTATTTCAGTGAAATGCTAATGAAAACATTATTTAAAAAAACTAAGCCTTCTCATGTGGCTCAGAAATTGAAACTGTCACATCATGTGGATGCAATATCACCATACGGCGAAATACTTTGCACTGTGATGAAATGACCCCATTGTCCATCCTTGAAAGCTCCAGTAAATAGGTCAGAAATGTAAGGTATCAGGGACAGCCCTGCCTGGTCCCAGTTTATTGTGCAATATTCAGGATATGGATCCTTTCACCCAAACAGTAGCTTGGGCAGATTTATACAAATATTGCACAGCCTCATAGCATTCAGTAATATAGTTACAAAAAAGACCATTTGACACAACTGAAGGCCTTGACAGCATCAAGTATGGACAATGCCAAGGTAGTGTCATGTGGAGTCGCCACATGTACTGCCCAGACCAATATAAGTGTCAGGTCATTAAGAGGTCTACAAGAAATGAATATTTCTGATCGTGGATGTTGCTTGTTCATTGTGAAAGAAATGCAATCTCTGTAATAGAGACACTAATCAACACATGTTCACTGACAATGCATTTTTATAGCTATTTCCATTTACTTTGCTAAGCTAAAGACATAAGTTAATACATCAAGAGAGGATTTGCAAAACAAATGCTCATTATCCCATGACCAGATGCTAATTATCAGCCTCTCCTTAAAATATGCGAACCCTGTAACTCTTACCAGGCCAAAAAAGCAACAGACTTTATGCATTAAATATAAGCAACCCTTGAGTATCTGCAGAATATATCAATCGCCCTTGTGGGAGCTCTTTCATGAGGATTCTTTTGTGACAAATGTCTATTTTATGTTCATGTTCAGGAGTAATTTTAACCACCTGGGCATGCAATCACCTGTCACCCTCCTGATCAGAGACGGTTAAATCCGGCCTGCTCCACACATGAATTGCTTGATTTTACATACCTCATCTTGACTTCAACATTATTTTGAAGATGTCCTTTCACTACATTTACTACGTTAGGAGGAAATAGCAATTTGATTTCATTGTTATTTACTTTGCAATTATGGAATATTAAGCCTTGAAGAAGTTCCGTAGGGAGCCAAACACGTTGGCTGTTGCTCTGTGATGCTTACCTACTTGGCTGGAATACGAGTACAATTCAACCTGAAAGAAGTTCAATTCCTGTACCAGCATGAGGAATATGCACTTTTACTGATATTGTGACTAGCAATATTGATCGCTTTCTACAGATTCTCACTAAGTGGATTTATGGACTATTTGTGCTAATTTCCAGAACTGAAATTAACATTTATTACAAGAATAATAGATTCCGAGAAGGATGTTAACAAATATGTTGTTCTGTTGCTTCGTCAAATATATCATAGATTTTTAGTTTTACGAGATTTGAGTTTAAAAGCCTAATTTATTCGCTATTGTGAATGCTTCCACACAATATTTTTTATTTTGTCATCAGAGGTGTGGGAGTGTATAACTTCCCAAGTGACAGGTGAGTTAGTGGTTTAGAATCATTACTATGTATGTATGTATAAACCGTTTTGTAACGCGCTCCGTTACTTGGGAGTATCCTGGCGCGAATTGGAGGAGGCAGAGAAAAGAACAGCAAGAAAACAACTTAGATTACACTCCTGAACAGATGGGTTTTCATGTTTTTCTTGAATTGAGCCACAGATTGCATGGAGTGCAGGTGAAGAGGGAGAGCGTTCCAGGCACGAGCCGCGACCACAGCAATCGACTGACCGCCAAGTCTGGCTCGCTTAAAGCGGGGAAGAGACAATTTAAACAGAGTAGATGATCTGAGGGTTCGGGCGGGGGCATAGAAGGCAAATCTCTTTCTCAAATATGCAGGGCCTTGATCGTGGATTGCTCTAAACGCGAGCACCAAGGATTTAAACAGGATGCGCTGTGATACGGGGAGCCAATGAAGAGTGCGCAAATCAGAACGCACACTCTTCCATCTTGGGACGCTGAATAAGAGTCGGACAGCAGCATTCTGAATAATTTGCAGGCGTTTAACCAGGTAGGCTGGAATGCCACTAAACAGTGCATTCGCGTAGTCCAGCCTTGCCAGTATGAGAGCCCGAGCAACAGTCTCCTTGACATCCCTAGGGAGCAATGGGAAGAATTTGCGAAGCATTCTCAATGTGGCAAAGCAGGTACCCGAGAGCTTCTTTATATGGTCCTCGAATCTTAGGTCCTCCCCAAACCAGATGCCAAGGTTTTTCGTGGGGCCCCCCATCTCTTTGGGGCTGGGAATGTTCGGGGGCCACAGCGTATTCCTGAACGAGGGGGGGAAGGAACCGTAAAAGAGCACCTCGGATTTGTCCTCATTGCATTTCAGATGGGCCAAGGTTAACCAGCGAAATACTGAGGACAAACACAAATGGACTGCGGAAGTATCCAGTTTGTCGTCTGGCCAGGTGAACAGCAGCTGAGTATCATCTGCATACCCTATAATCTTAGCCCCATACTGTTCCGCTAAATAAACCAAGGGGGTGATGTAAATGTTGAACAGTAGGGGACTAAGAGTGGATCACTGAGGGACCCCTGTGAGGAGTGGTTTAGGCCCTGAGGCGCGGGGCGGCATCCAGACCTGCTGTGTCCTATCCGATAGAAATGAGGACAACCAGGCCAGAACACCCCCACCAATACCAATAGCAGACAGCCTGGCGAGGAGGAGCTCGTAAGGGACGGTATCGAACGCAGCAGAGAGGTCTATTAAAATCAGGACCGCTCTGCCGCCTCCGTCCAGATATTCCCGGATAGACTCCGTCATCTCCACCAGCGCAGTCTCGGTGCTATAGGTCGCCCTGAAACCCGATTGGGCTGGATGAAGGGCATTGGAGGTTTCAACAAAACTCTCCAGTTGCTGAAGAACCACTTTCTCACAGATTTTAGCGAGTGCTGGCAAAAGGGATATGGGACGATAGTTCCCAGGGACCGTAGCGTCCAGTCCCGTTTTTTTCAGAAGCGGCAGAAGTTTGGCTCGTTTCCAACCGAGAAGAACCTCGCCTGAAGCTAGGGAAAGATTCACTATCTGAGTGGTCTCACTACAGACAATTTCCGCCACCTCCGAAAGCACCCGGGCTGGGCACGGGTCAGCCGGAGAGCCGGATTTCAGAGACTGAAGGAGAGGCAGTATATCACACTCAGTGACTTGCGCAAAGTTCGTAAGCTGTTGCCCAGAGCACGGGCATTGTGTGGAACAGGAGTCAGCCGCTGAACAGTCCACGGGCAGCGCCGAGAGTAGGTCCTGTTGAATCCTAGCTATTTTGCTGATGAAAAAGGTGGACAAATCCTCGCACCATTGCGCAGAGGAAGGGAGAATAGCAGCATCAGCAAAAGGGGATACAAAACTTTTGACAATAGAGAAAATCTCTCTACTGTTGTTATCTGCTTTGGCGATACGCCCTGCATAATAATTCCCTTTAGCTACCTTAATGGCGGCATAATAATCTTTTTGGGCTGAGCGCAGGACAGACTTGACCTCAGAGCTATACCCACATCTCCACGCACGTTCCAGTTTTTTGCAGCCTAGTTTCAGCTCCCTCAGCTCGGGGGAGAACCAGGGTTGGGAGGGAGAGCGTCGGAGTCTAGACACAGTAGTGTGTTAAGTGGATACAGTAGCCGCCTGCAGCACCCACTCATTAAACCCGCAGACCGCTTCATCCAAAACCACCGTGGGTTTCGGGCGGGCTCCAGATAGGGCCTTTCTGAACGCGGGCAGGTTGACCTTTTGGGTGTGGCTCGTGGGGGGTGCTCGACCAGTTTCCACCATCTCCCACGCGAATCACATGTAACTTTAGAAAGTGAGAGACACTTGAGATAAGGGCAAGTGTTGGGGTAATGTAACCACTGTTGCACTTTTTGTAATTGATCCGTGCCCAGGAAAAACAATGGACACTGGATATGAGCCGTCCATGAGCATTTCAATATAATTTAAAAACAATTTGTAGCCATGCTCTTTCATGAAGCATTCTTTTATGATCTGTGCCTGTCTCTTGTGAATGGTCATTCATTCTTGGCATGACTCAGTGACAATAAAAACAGTGTCTAGGAGAACTCACAAACAGCGGCGGCGTCGCCCCACTGCCTGGCTCAGAGCCAGCAAATGAAAAATAAAACAATGTTTTTGCATTGTGTTATATTGCATTTGCTGGCTTTTAGCCATCGTTGTAGGGAGGAGTGGGGCCAAGGCATGGGAGATGGGCGGAGGAGTGCTACATATACTCCCTAAGTGCTCATGTGTGTTTGGCCGGCCATCTCAGGCCGACCAAAGCACACATGCGCACTTAGGTTTCCCCACCACGGCTGCATTAAGAAGCTCAGACAGAAAAATGATGGCAGTGGTTAATTAAGGTAGCCAGCCCCTCCGTTGTGTTTGGATATAAGTTAAATAGTCCCTGTCTTCTTTCAAGGCGTGCTATATGTCTTTGTACCATGCCACCCACAGTACTACACAACATACACAGAATCCTCCATATAAATATAGATACAATATAAAATATAGACAGAGCACAGCACAAATATGTACGCAACTATCTACCCACAGTCAGTCAGTCAGTCAAACAAGCTTTATTCGACATAGTCATAAAAGCACTACATATAAAAATTTATATAAAAATGGAATTAAAATTTATACAAAATTTAAAACTGATAATTCATTGTAATAAAAATAACCAATTTTAAGATACATCAAGTATTCATTGATAAAATGCATTTTCAAAAGCCAACCCCTTTACATTTTTTACTTCTAATAATCCAGGCCCATTCTAGATAATTCGCCACAGTAAAATACTGTCACTCCGCATTTTTTACTCCGCATACTTTCACTCCTCATACCATTATAACACAGGTACCTTTACTCCGCATTTTTTTTATAACGCATGCCTTTATATATTATATGCTTTTATCTTGCATGCTTTTACAACGAAAATCATTGTAAAAGCATGATTGGTAAAAGTATATGTTTTAAGGTAAGTTGTAAGGTAAGTATATGGGTTTTTTTGGGGTTCAGGGGTATTTTAAGGGTGGGTTTGGGTTATGGGGTGCAGGGGTATTTAAGGGTTAAGGGGTACAGGGGTATTTTTAGGGTTCAGGGGTAGGTTTGCGTTTTGGGGTACAGGGTTTTTTTTGGGGTTCAGGGGTTGTTTTGGGTTTTGGGGTACAGGGGTATTTTTAGGGTTTAGGGCTGGGTTTGGGTTATGGGGTACAGGGGTATTTTTAGGGTTCAAGGGTTGTTCTGGGTTTTGGGGTACAGGGGTATTTTTAGGGTTCAGGGGTTGTTTTGTGTTTTGGGGTACAGGGGTATTTTTAGGGTTGAGGTGGTTTTGGGTTTTGGGGTACAGGGGTATTTTTAGGGTTCAGGGGTTGTTTTGGGTTTTGGGGTACAGGGTTTTGGGGTACAGGGGTATTTGTAGGGTTCAGAGGTTGTTTTGGGTTTTGGGGTACAGGGGTATTTTTAGGGTTCAGGGGCTGTTTTGGGTTTTGGGGTACAGGGGTATTTTTAGGGTTCAGGGGTAGGTTTGGGTTTTGGGGTACATGTGTATTTTTAGGGTTCAGGGGTTGTTTTGGGTTTTGGGGTACAGGGGTATTTTTGGGGTTCAGGGGTTGTTTTGGGTTTTGGGGTACAGGGGTGTTTTTAGGGTTCAGGGGTTGTTTGGGGTTTTGGGGTACAGGGGTATTTTTAGGGTTTAGGGGTTGTTTTGGGTTTTGGGGTACAGGGGTGTTTTAGGGTTTAGGGGTTGTTTTGGGTTTTGGGGTACAGGGGTATTTTTAGGGTTTAGGGGTTGTTTTGGGTTTTGGGGTACAGGGGTATTTTTAGGGTCAGGATGGGTTAGTGTTTAAGGGTGCTGGGGTATTTAAAGGGACTAGGGTGGAATTAGTTTTTAGGGTGTTATATATATATGTGTGTGTGTATTATTAATATAGTTCTAAATATAATGTAATTTTATAGAAATAATGCTTAATTTTATTTAAAAATATATATATGTGTTTATATATATATATATATATATATATATTTTTTTTTTAAATAAAGTACTCTTACAAAGTATATGACTTCACCACACATGCATTTGCGTTGTAATTGCATGCAGAGTGAAGTCATATGCGTTGTAAAAATTTGCGGAATTATGGCTTGAGGAGTAATGGTTTTTGCGGACTTAAAAATGCGGAGTGATGGTATGCGGGATTTTTTTTGCGGAATGGAAAGATATATTCATTTTGCCACAGCTATATATATTACAGGGCTTGGGGTTGTGCAAATGATTCTAGTAGCCACAGTTCCACTCGGAGTACCTAATAGTTTAGCCATAGGTCGCAGCCAAACTCTGAGCGGGGCAGAGTAGGCTGGGCACACAATTAGTAAGTGGCCAACTGTTTCTTTGATATCTGGGCAAAATGGACAGGAGCTACTTCCACCGTTTGACCATCTGGATGTAAAAGATCTGATAGGTATACTACCAATTCTCAATTGAAAATAAAGTTTTCTATCCAATGGCTTTGTTATGTCGTCCCAGAATTTCTCGAAACGAGTTTCATCCTTGAACTCCATAAACACCCCTGTTAATGAAAGTGGGGGGACGGTCCTGAAGTGTTTTGAAGATATCATCTCCCAATACAAGCCCTTAAGGACCTTTTTTGATGGAAATACAGCATTGGTTGGGTCATCCCATGTTTCCGCCAGTCCCAGCTCTCTGAGAACCGCTCTAATTCCAGAGAGCCATTTTATCTGGTGAAAGACATCACATTTAATAATGTCCAGGAGTTCCACTGCAAATATTTTCAGCTCAGGGGTTACCCATATTCGACGCCAGTACAATACAGGACGGAGATTTGCAATGATCTCAATTGGTTTTATGCCTAGGTCCTGTAGAACCGGGCCCATGGGGGTACTGTGAGGGAGCATAGCAAGATTTCGTAGGAACCTGTTTTCGGAGGCTGTTAGCTTACTTAGGTTTCCCTGTCCCCACATCTCAACCCCATAAAGTGCTGCACTCACGGCCTTTGCATTATAAACTTTAAGTGCAGGTGCCATCGGTTTTGTCAGGGATTTTGCATGTTTGCGGGTCAGTGCCCCAGCGATTTGCCTGTGCTTGAGGGTAGCCAGGTCAATCTGTTCATTCCATCGGAGGTCATGTTGGATGGTAACACCTAGATATGAGAACGATTTTACTTGCTCTAGTGGTAGGTTATTCATCAAGACCTTTCCTTTGAATGACTTATGTTGATTAAAAGACATAAATTTGGATTTTGAGACATTAATTTCCAGGCCATGGTCAGTACAATATGTTTCAAAAATCCTGAGCGCTTTTTGCAGACCACTTGGGGTCTTAGAGATAATAAGACAGTCGTCGGCAAACATTAGGATTGGTATCTTAGCACCTGCTAGGATCGGTGCATCAACGTTTGCCTCCAACAGGGTCTTTGCTACATTGTTTATGTAGAGAGAGAAGAGGGTAGGCGCTAACACGCAGCCTTGGCACACTCCTCTCTCTACCGGGAACTGATTAGTAACATATCCTGGGGAACCCCATCTAATCTGGGCGTAATTATGCTTGTGTAACTTGATAATCATAGAAAGAAGGGTGGGGGGCATGCCCATGTCATTTAAGACAAACCAGAGGTTGGACCGTGGTACAAGGTCGAAAGCTGCCCTCAAGTCTAAGAAGGCAGCATACAGACTTCCTCCCCCAATTTGAACCACCTTTCAATAGAGCATTGCAAAATGTAAGACTTGGTTGAGTGTGCTTATGGAGGTTCTAAATCCTGCTTGGAGGTGGGTCAAGATGTCCATCTCCCACTCCCATTCCTGGACCTTATTTAATACCAGTCTGCCATAGATCTTCTGGATGGTATCAATTAGACTGATCGGGCGATAATTGCCTGGAAGCGATTTATCGCCCTTTTTAAACACGGGGATTATTTCCGCCCCGTTCCAGGATTCGGGTATTGGGGATCCACAGGCTACCATGTTAGCCAGTAGTAGTATGTACTTCCCCCAGGGTTCTCTAATATTGAGGAAGATGTCAGCTGGGACACCATCTATACCTGGCGCCCTTCCAGGAGTGATAGAATCTAGTGCGCGTTGGATGTCCATGATAGTAAATGCATCTACCCACAGTCAGCAGAAGTATTTAATACACAAAAGAACACATAAACACTTTGTCCAGCTAGCGATCTTCACCACAGATGTTAGATTGTTTACAACATTGGTAAAGCCATAGCCGACACGTGTTTCGTCGGCATTCGCGACTTTTTCAAGGCTGTTAAACAAGATGATACAGTGTAATTTCAATAATTTTGTTCTATTGGAAAGATCAGCACAACAACATATAGTACCTTTTTTCTCCATTGTGCTCGTTATAAAAGTTCCTCTCCCTTGTGCATTGTGAACATACAAAAGTAAAAAGGCGGGAGCGTGTATGTAAGCTTATAAAACACCCCTGTGTGGAAAGCTCAGAGAAGTGTTGTCTCAATTAACGTGCACAGTAGGGATGTAAATAACGCAAAGTTATTAGAAAAGAGAGGAAAGAACCGGTAACAATACCCTGTACCTGTGTAAAAAGTTTCTAAAGAAGATAATATTATGAATTGTAAATACCTCCTGAACTAAGTAGAATTTTCACTTGAGAATCACGTATATTCAAAGTAATAAAGTTCACGCTGGATCGGGATAACATTTGTATAGATCACTACTATGGCTTCCGAATTGTAGACTGATACTGAAAACAACACTAATGCCGACCCCCTCATAACTGAAGAATTATAGGCCTATTTCTCTTCTCCCCACCCCTGCCAAAATGTTGGAAAAATTTATTAATACTGATCTTATGCAATGCATGGAAACACACGACATTCTGGTTAGCTCCCAGAATGGGTTTCAGGCAGGGCACAGCACCGAACCCGCCTTGGTTGCAGCCTCAGAGTGTATCCGCATGCAGGTCGATTGGGGCTGGTCAGTGGTGCTGATCTTGCTCGACCTCTTGGCGGCGTTTGACACCATTTCCCCAGTTCGCATGTTTCAGCAACTGCGGGATGTTGGTGTCGCAGGGAAGGCCTTACAGCTCCTCCACTCTTTTATGCACGACAGAACTAATGTAGTCAGCTACAGCGAGTTTTTGGCACTCAGCCCCTAATCTGGTCTGCCGCCTGGTGGCCTGAACCCTGCAGCCCTCTTCCTGTTTTGGTGAAAACTGCCAAAAACTTAGGAGTCATCTTTGACAATGGGGTTGTCTTCCGATGCCCAGGTGAACCGCACGGTTTGCACCTCTTCTCATGAGAACAGATCCTGTGCACACGCACGTTTGGTTACTAATCCCAGTGTCGTGCCTGGGTTTCTTTACTCATAAAGGGTGAAAGACTTTGAAAAAAGGATGCAAGGAATGTCAATGATTTGTGTGAATAAAGTTTTTATAAGTCAAACAATGGACAATACAGTAAGGAGGTATCCAGCCGTCACGTGTTTCGTCACACCGTGAAGGCGGTGTAACTCATCAGGGCTGTAGGGCTACATGTTGGGTGGAATCTTGTAGATAAGACGCGGTGGAGAAACGACTCTGACCGCAAATGCACAGGCGGTGAAACCGCCAAGGGGAGGTAGCTCGGGTCGGCAAGGGTAGCAGTGCCGGTGGCGTCCTGGGAACCGACTGAGCATGGAGGGGAGCGCACGCGATAAGTGCGAATGGCAGGGTGTGTCCTGGTAGTGGAAAAAGCTTGTAAGCTCGTCAGCTTGGATGGCTCGTGTGAATAAAGTTTTTATAAGTCAAACAATGGACAGTACAGTAAAGAGGTAGCCAGGACACAGTCTTTGGCAAGCTGAGCCAAACTTCTCTGAGGAGATGTTAAGAGGCCTCCATAGAGACAAAAGACATCTGGAGAGATGGGAGGAGGTATGCAGTTGCCGAGCAAATGGAAGAATGGGGGTGGAGTAGCCAAACTGGTCTTCAAAGAGTTAATGATAGGACAGGACACAGGCTCACCCACATATCCTGCACCCCCAGCCCTAAAAGAACCCCAGTAATTGAATTAGCAGAGAGGCTGGAAGGAACGTGTTGGGGAAACTTAGCCAAGCCGATGAGTTGGCTATGCCAGATCCTAACCTTCAGGAGAGTGTCTCCATTTTGGATTTTAAAAGACCAGTTCTTTCTGGGACAAGAATATGCCTCACTTTGGAGGAAGCTGTCAAACTTATGGGTGGCACCCTGTACCCCATTAAGTAGGGGTGACCCTCTGCTTGCACCCAACAACACTGGATAAATATAGGAGAGCTGCCTAGCAACTCAGATCCCTGCCTGAAACCACAAGAAGATGAAGTACTGTCCTGCTGGAACCCTGGCCTGCACCATTAGGATTGAACTCTGAATGACTGAACTGCTGCACACCTTGGAGCTACAGCCCTAAGGACTTTGCCTTGCTTTAAAAAGTGAAACAGGGGGGCGTGGCTGAGACGGCGATGTGAGCGGACGTGCCTCACTTGAGCTCCGTCACCCCGCTGCTCTACTTAGCCTGCTTCAGCGTAGTTTTCGGGGGGTAACCACTCCTGGGGACCCCTACACATCGCTGATCCTGCTGGTGCCCCTCCTTGACGACGAGACGCGGCTGTGAAAGTTCCGGTGGCCGCACCGCCAGCCTTCGGGATCCCCGCCAACGGCCGCTGACGGCCATCTTGCCCTGGGTCCGCTGTTGGAGAGTCGCGACGAGCTCCTGGGGAGAGGACCGGCACTGCGGCCCGGAGGAGACGCCGGAGCACCCCTGGCCTCACCTGCGGCCGTGCGGGACCAGCGGACCCAACCTGTCGCCGGCGGAGCCGCGCCGGAGCTGCTGGAGGCGGGCTGCCACCGGCGAGTGGCACAGCGGCGGCCCGGACTCCGCATCTACTTGAGTCCCCGGCCTCGGCGGGAAAACCAGGCCCGGATCTGCGGGATTGCCGGCGGCCCCCGTGCACGCGAGCCCTGGTCGGGACTCCATCGCCCGTCGCTGGGCCCAGACGGTGAGCTGCAGCGCGCTGCCCCCCCCTCCCACCTGCTATCTCCCGGAGGGGCCCGGCGCTTGCGGGGCCCGGCGGTTGGTCTTCCCGCCGCTTCCCCCCTTTTGGCCCCCGCACACCGACAATCCCAGCCTGAGCGCCTCCAGCCGCCCTGGACACATAGACTGCGGCCTGGTGCGCTATTGAGCCGCTGTGCATTGGCGATCCCTGAGCCTCGGTGGGCCCCAGCCTTGCAGAACACGACCCCTGGCCGCCTCACCGCCGCAACCCGGCCCTGCCACGCCTGGCGGACCTCGGACGGGGTGACCCTGCCGTGAGCACCCGGGGACCCCAAGGGCCTTTGCCTCCTGTTACCCCCTGACACTGGGCTCCTCGCTGCTGGGAGGCCGGGACCCCCCTGGTCACACCTTGCCTGCTGCGGTGGGACCGGCTGGACGCTACGCTACGCTGGGAGGAGGCCCTGATCTGGGCGGCACCGGGGGACTGCGCCACGCCACGGGACTGCGAGTGGCCCTCCACCTGCGGACCCCGGACCCGGCCTGCTGTGGCCCACCTACAGTCCTCACCTATCCGCCGCCTCCCCTGCCTCCGCGCTGCCTTATCTTCTCGGGTGCGCCACCCACCCTAGCTCCACGGCCTGGACTTCTTCTATTCTTCTCTTTGAGTGCGGCCCACGTGGACCATGACCCACGGCAAGGGGAATAAACCGGACCCCACACCCACGACGACCAGAGGGGCGTCAGTAGCCTCTATGTGGGGTAAGGCGGGCTCGCCATTGCCCTCCGGTGGACCCTCATCATCGTCAGGGGGGAAGCCCCCACCGCCAACCGACTCTCCACCGGTGACGCAGGCCTTCATGACCTCCTTTATGGCTGATCTGAAGACTGAGATTGGGTCCCTCAGGACGGAGGTCCACACCTGCGTCAAAGAAATGCGCAAGGAAGTCACCGACCTCGGCGACCGAGTCGACGGCCTGGAAAGAACGGTCGACTCCCGCACTGAGGACCTAGAGCAAATCTGGCGGAGAGTGGCGACCCTCGAGGACCAGCATATCCAGCTCCAGATCAAACAGGAAGACTTGGAAAACAGGGGACGCCGCAACAACCTCCGCATACGGGGTGTGCCACTCGGAGAAGAGGGGACTAATACCATGGCCTATGTGGCCCTACTCTTGCAAGCGGTGTGGGGCGAAGAGGACGCCCCCCCCGCCGCGCCTAGATCGCGCACACCGTGTCTTCGGAGCGGGAGGAAAAGCGGGTCTCCTGCCCGACATCGTCACCAGGCTCCACTACTTCACCGAGAAGGAGGCCATCTTGAAGGCGGCTAGGGATAACCCGGACCTGCGGTACGAAGGCCACAAGATCCAGATCTTCCAGGACCTGGCCCCCACCACACTCCACAGACGGCGAGTCTTCCGCCCGATCACAGAGAAGCTTCGGACCCTCAACATCTCTTACCAGTGGGGACATCCCTTTGCACTCATCTTCAGGTGGGAGGGCAAGCGCAGGGCACTCAGGTCCTACCGAGAGGCGGCACAACTGCTAGACATGCCGGAGTCACCAGATCACAGTCCGACACGTCCTCCCCACTCGGAGAAGGCCCCTCCACGCTCTGAATGGTCCACTGTGCGCAGACGTCGGCGGTCCCCCCCGGTGGACGCGCTCTCTACCTCGCAGACCAAGCAGGACATCATTGCCCACATCCGCTCCCTCGAGGGCGACCGCGAGGAGCGAGCCTCCCAGCCCACCGCTTCTGGATCTGAGGGTGGGGATCGCCCCTCGACTCCTGATGACCACTGAACGTTGCCACTGTGACTCCAGCTACCCTGTGCACACGCTCGCCCACTAGGCACTTCAGCGTGTCTTCCTGCTCCATGGTGATCTACTCCCACTGTCCGTGGAAAGGACGATGCCCTTTGCCTCCTTCAGGTCACGGACTTCACCGCGGAGCCCCAGCGCCCCACTGGCGCCTGAACGGACCATGTGGCCCCGCAGCCTGACACACCCCCGGACTACCCCTAGGCAGCGGGGTGGATGGGCTCTGAGACGATTTGATTCTACTTTACTTGCCCGGATCTCCGCTCCCTCCCTTTGTCCTGTAGGAAGTGACATTCCTGGCTTCATCCAAACCCTCGGGTAGAGGATGTTCGGTACCTGGGACACTGTATGCTGGCCCTGTTGGCCTGTTTTGGTTCAATCTCTTCTTTGCGCCTTTTTTCTCTTTTCTCACCTTTCTCTTCCTACTTCGCTCTTATACTGCCCTTTCCTCTCACGTTCTCCTCGCGCCTGCGGTGGGGTGGAGGGGTGGGTTCTGCGGGGGCTGACACGCTGGAGGCGAGAAGTGGCTGCCGCTGTATTGTCTGCGGGAGGGCCTGCTACACTGGGTTCTGCGCGACTCCACTCCCCCTTAGTGCTATGACGGCGACCATCCCTACACCCTTGAAGGTCCTCTCCCTCAACGTCAAAGGGCTCAACTCCCCCAACAAGCGGCAGCAGGTATGGCGCTACCTCCTACGCCACGCCCCTGACATTATCCTCCTCCAGGAGACGCACCTTCTCAGGGGAGACACCAAACGCATGGCCCACCCTAGATACCCTACACAGTTCTGGGCATGCTCTGACACCAAGACAGCGGGGGTGGCAATCCTCTGCAGGGCTGGCATTAGGCGGGGTTCCGTGAAGCCTTTCAAAAGTGCTGACGGCCGCTTCCTCCGAGCCACGATACAGATGGGCCGTGCGCAGTTCACTCTTGGGTGTTTATATGCTCCCAACCAGTCGCAGGACAAATACCTCCAGACACTTCTGCGGGAACAGTTCCCATCGGGCGACAATAATGTGATCCTGGGCGGCGACTTCAATCTTGTTTGGGACCCCGAGCTAGATCGGGCGGGAGCCCCCTTTAATGGAGCGGGGGCAATGTCTTCTACTCTTAGAACACAGCTTCGGGACCTGGGGCTTGTGGATGTGTGGCGCTACCACAACCCGGGGGCCCGGGACTACTCCTTCTACTCGCATTCCCATAGGACGTACTCCCGAATCGACTATCTTTTCACCTCCCTTGAGGTGGCCCGAGACTCTTTAGCTGCTGCTATCTCCGACATCTCCCTGTCGGACCATGCTCACGTGGAGCTCTTGCTACAGGACCCCCTGGCCCACGCCACTCGTGAACGCCGATGGACGCTCCCTCCGAGGATCCTTCGGGACCCGGACGACGTCGCCAGCATCCGTGACGCCATAGACTCGTATTTCGCCGTTAACGACACCCCTGATCTGCCGTTTCACACGGTCTGGGACGCCTTCAAGGCCACCATTCGGGGCCACATCACCTCCCTGGTGGCGGCACGGAGGAAAGAAGCGTCCAAGTTGGAAACCGACCTGGCTAGCGAGATCAAACTTGCGGAGGCCCGGGACCGGGCCTCTCCCTCGCGGGCGTCAAAGAGAACTCTTGCTAATCTTCGGGGGCAACTCCGCACCCTGCGCACCAACAAGGCGGAGCACTCCCTGCTAGCGCTCAAGCAACGGTATTACGAGGGAGGGGACAAGGTTGGCCGACTACTGGCCGGCAGGCTACGGGCACGTACCGCTAGGGCCCACATCGCCAATATCAAGCAGCAGGACGGCACTTGCGCCACCACTGAGAAGGCCAAGCAGGCCGCCTTTGTTGCTTACTACTCCTCCCTATATGCCGAGGAGCCCACCTCTGCGGAGGCCCGGGAGGCCGTCCTCGCAGACTACGGGGGGTCTACCCTGTCCCCGGCATGTGCGGCCTCGCTGGAGAGCCCCTTCCAGGAGGAGGAAATTACGGAGGCTGTTAAAGATCTCCCCGTGGGGAAAACCCCGGGGCCGGATGGCCTGCCGTTGGCCTTCTATCGCCTGTTCTTGACCCAGCTCCGCCCGCATCTGTTGCGACTATACAGCTCCTTTTCTGACACCGTCGGCCCCTCCCCCGACATGGGCCTGGCGGAAATAGCCCTGATCCCCAAGCCTGGGAAGGACCCGGACCTATGTGCCTCCTACCGCCCCATCGCCCTCCTTAACACTGATCTCAAGATTTACACCAAGGTTCTGGCCAAACGACTTGACCCACACATGCCGGGCCTGGTGAATCCGGACCAGGTGGGATTTATTCGGGACCGCCAGGGAGCCGACAATGTCCGCAGGCTGGCGCACTTGGTGGGAAAGGCGCACCATTGGAAAATACCGGCTTGCCTCCTCTCGCTGGACGCAGAAAAAGCCTTCGACCGGATCGATTGGACCTTCCTGCGGGCGGTCCTCAAGAAACTAGGTCTTGGCCCTATCATGATATCCAGGTGCATGGCCCCCTACCTAGGACCGCAAGCCCGAATTCGGGTCAATGGCCAATTGACATCGCCGCTTTCGGTCCACAGGGGCACGAGGCAGGGATGCCCGCTGTCGCCGCTCCTGTTCGCCCTTGCGGTTGAGCCGCTGGCGGAACTGATTAGGCGTACCCCTGATATTCATGGTATCTCCCACGGAGGGCGCACTAATAAGGTAGCGCTATTCGCTGATGACCTGATTCTTACTCTTACAAACCCTCGGGTCTCCTTCCCAGCGGTGCACGAAGCCCTTTCCCTGTTTGAACAGGCGTCCGGCCTTAAAATCAACCACACCAAGTCTTGGGCGCTTAACCTCACCGTCCCCGACGAGGAGATCTCTTTCCTGCAGGGGGTCACGCCCTATCGCTGGGCGGACAGCCATATTCAATACCTGGGCCTGGACCTCACGCCCCATCTTGACTCGTGGTCCTCGAGGAATTGGGCCTCTTGCCGCAAGGAAGTTCTGGCTGACCTGCGAAAATGGAAACCCTTGATGATTTCCTGGCTGGGGCGGCTCAACGCGGTCAAGATGTCCATCCTCCCCCGCATTCTGTATGTTTTCCAGTGCCTCCCCACCCCGATCCCGGTTCACTGCATCAGAAACCTCCAGCGCGACCTCACGGCCTTCATATGGGGGGGCAAAAGACCCCGGTTCTCGCAGAAAGTCCTTATGGAACCGAGAGACAGGGGCGGCCTTGCCTGCCCGAATCTCCTCCACTACTATTGGGCGGCACACCTCCGGTTCGTGATCGAATGGGGTGCACGCGAAAGCGACAAACACTGGTTCCACATGGACCGATCGGTCACGGGGCGCACCATATGGGACCTGCCTTGGTTACCGCGGGTGGCACGTTCCAGAAGTGCATATCTTGCGGTCCCCACGAGGACGGTTCTTGAAGTGTGGGACAGGGTGGCAGTGGCCAAGGGTCTCACCACATTTCCCTCTCCACACACTCCCATTGCAGGTAACCCGCACTTCCCCCCAGCTGCCCGGACCCGAGCTTTTGAGAACTGGACGCAAGGCGACTGCAGAGTTGCAGGAGACCTTTTTCTTGGCGGGTCGCCTAAATCATGGCTGGATTGCAAGGAGGAATTCAGGCTCCCTCTCACCGCCCACTTACAGTATGCGCAGCTGCGCCACTGGACCTCGGGAGACGACATGTACCAGGCTGCTACTAGGGCATATACCCCCTTTGAGAAGTTGGCACGATCCCTCGGGGGTCTGAAACGGCTCATCTCCCAGATCTACGACATCTTGCAACACCCCACCGCCCCACCTGTGCACCCCTATCAGAAGCAGTGGCAGTCGGCGACAGGCACTGACATCACACCCTCTCAATGGACTCGGCTCTGGAACGACATCCCCAAAACCTACCGCAGCATCCCGCAAAGAGAAAACGCGTACAAGATGCTGACGCAATGGTACTACACCCCCCTGCGACTCAGCAAAATGTTCCCCACTTCCTCGCCGCTGTGCTGGAGGTGTGGCACTGCGACTGGTGACTTCGTACACATCTGGTGGTCCTGCCCTACCCTAGCTGTCTTTTGGAAGGAGGTCCTCAGTCACATTAAGAAGGTGTTGGGTTTCCCCCTCCCTGAAGAGGTTTGCACACTCCTACTGGGCGTTCGACCCCCCACACTTAGAGCTCTCACGCGCAGCGACTGGATCCTCACCCTTCACATGTTAGGTGCCGCCAAACAGCTCATTGCCCTGTACTGGAAGCGAGCAGAGGCGCCGCCGATAGCATCCTGGTTCGTGCGCCTCTGGCAGGTCCTGACTATGGAACTACTCACGGCACGGATACAGTCCAGGGGGGTGCGCTTCAAGGCAGTGTGGGAACCCCTAGTACGTCACCTGTGCTCCATCAGCTATGCCCGCCACATGCCTCCCAGGCTTCGCGCTCTGCAATTGTTCGAGGATGCCCTCATTCCTGCTGACCCAAGTAGACTAGGCTCTTAACCGCTTCCTCCAGTGCCGCTTTGTGTTTCACATTTCCTGTTTGTGGCCACGGGTACACCCCTCTGACTCCTCTTCACCTTGACACTGCTCGCTCCTTTCCTGACTTTTCTTCCTTCCTGCTTGCCACTCTGGCTTCCACCCCTCTTTGGGGCAGTTTGGTCCCTGTTGGGCCTTTTGAAAATGTGACACCATTGCTTTTCCCCACATACGCGCCTACCTCACACAACGACGCATTGCCAGCTTATGGCCACCTCTTGCTCTACTCTCCCCTAAGCCACGCGGCCGGCCCCCCCTCTGGGGGTTGTAGGCAGGGCGCTGTGTTAATGACTCCACCTCCCCTGTCCAGTTCTACCCACTGGCTTTTCTATGCGCGGCCGGCTCCAGAAAGGGGTTGTAGGCTTATCGCTGTGTTCACAATAAAAACAGATTTGAACAAAAAAGTGAAACAGTGGACTCCCTGAGAGCAACAGGTTAAAAGAGCTCCACCTGCATCATCTCCAGCAGGAAGAGACATGCTGACCACCGTCCGCTGAACTTTAAAGGATTTGATCATGTTCATTGTGGGAGACACAGTCTCAACATCCAATGCAGCAACTCAGAGCTTCTGGAATCTTGGATTGGTGTTGTGGAACTTTGGACCCCTAAAGGAACTAGTGGAGCCACCATAAGTTGACTAACCTGTCACTGATAGTCAAGCCGGTTACATCGAACAGCAACTCAACCCGAGATTCAGGTTTGCCCCGCTGACGCTCTGGAGCTTTTCATCATTGAAAAGACTTCCAAGAGTTGAGCGAGGTATCATGCTGAGCTAAACAACCTTCGTTGAACCCATACTCAGCCTAAAGAGAAGTCTCGATTGACATCAAGAGAAAAAGTTGCAAAAAGGTGACTACGTCGGAATGGAAAAACTGGACCGGCCTTACCGCTAAGTGTAGCCAACCTGCGCTCCATTGCGGTCGCCTGAGGGCTCCAGAAAATTTAGGAGGAGTACACTGTGACACCAGTCCAAGGTCCAGGACCTTGAGGACTGCATTTGCAGCGCAAGACCTGCCCTAAAAGAAGCCAGTAGCAGGAGACAGGGTAGGTTTAGCTGGAATTGGCCAGCTGGGCAGTTACAGGAAAGGGCTTTCATAGTTTGAACAGGAGGTCAGCCTTATGACCCTTGGAGTTAACTTCTTTGTCCTGGGTACAAGAGTCTTCCAGGCACTCCACAGGTCACAAACAGCAGGTCGAATCCTCTTATGTCTTCTACGGGTCCAGAAAGTGTTCTGAGATAGAACTACACCCTGTCATTATGTTCCACCCACAGGCGGGCCGGATAGAGCATAGCCTATTTGACCCCCCAGTCTCTCAGCCTCCTCTTGACCGCCATGAATCCTTGCCGCTGTTTCTGGACCAGCTGAGTGAAATCAGGGAAGAAAAGGATGGACGCGTTCTCGAATGCCAATGGACCTGTAGTGCGAGCAGTCTGGAGAATCACATCTCTGTCCCGGAAGTTTAGGACTCTAGCTATCATAGGACGCGGATTCGCCCCTGGCTTGGGTCTCCCCCCCGGGACCCTGTGCGCCCACTCAACAGTAAAGAAATTGCTCAGTCCCTTGGGTTTCAGATGATTCAGGATAATGTTCTCCACAAACAGATCCGGTGCAGGCCCCTCTGACTTCTCCGGCACACCTAAGATGCGGATGTTGTTGCGTCGTGCCCGCCCTTCATAATCATCAAGCCTCCAGTCAGTCAGGTCCCTTGACGCCTCACGATCTCGTACCTCCTGTTGCAGCAAATTAACGTCATCAATAAGACTCGTGGCCTTTACCTCTAGAGACTTGACTTTCTCGCTGGTCTTAGTGAGGTCTGCCCGCAGCAGTCCCACCTCAATGGTGACCGTATCCAATTTGTCGTTCATTGTTTACATCTTCTGACCCAGGGACGCCTGTACACCCGTGATTGCGGCCATGAGATCCGACAGTGTAGGCTCCTCCGCCGCCGAATTGTCCTCCGCTCCCCCGGCCGGCGTTTTCTTGATCTCAATCGGGGAATCCTTGGGCAGAGTATAGCGGTCCAGCTTATTAGATTGAATCTGTCTGGCACCCCTCAACGTCCTGGACACTGGCTTGTCGAAGTCCCCTCTCGCCGCCATCCTGCCCCTTGATACGCAATCCACCGTCGCCTCCCCACAACAGGTGGGTCAGAGTCCTCGCCACCACCCAGCTGAATCCTCGCCGGGCGTTCGTCATGTGACGTTGCCAAAGCCTCCGCAAGGGAAGAACAGTCAATCCCCCCAGGGGGCGGCCCCAGCCAGCACCTTACCCCCGCAGATCGGGTGATCGGCCCACATATAGATCACCACCGCAACAGGTCCGGCACAGAACAGATGAGTCCACCGCTCCTCCGCTCAGGCACTCAGCCCAGGGGCAATACTCTTTGCGTCTGGCAGCACTCCACCACAGCGACCACAAGACTCGCAACTGTCACTGCGTCGCTGCAGATGCACTGAGGGCAGCCTGGGGATGAATAAAGCCCCAGCCGGGCGGGGCCGCCTCCCCGTGGAGCCACAAGACACTGCACCCTGTCGCAGACCCCACGGACCAATAGCAACACTTCGGGGGTCTCACGGCTTAGGGTCCCAAGCAAACAGTGGGCCACCCACGCAGTCCGGGCCCCCCGTCTAAGCCCCACAGGAGGCCAACCTGCTGCCACGTAATCTCGGGCACTGCCGACAGGAGACTGCCGCTTGTCGTATTGGCCCAATGACACCACCGGCCCCTAGCTCCGCTTCAGTTACAAGGCCCGGCACTCCTTGAGCCGCCTCCGAACTTCCACCCGGGACCGGGCGTCCGCCGTCTGCCCCAGCCCGGGCTCAGCAACAGCAAGGCAGCGCCCCGCCGGGCATCCTCAGCCGACTGCCCCAACAAACACTGAGCTGGCACTCCTGCCGCCGGGCCCGCCCGGGACCCGCGGCAATCCGAAAGTGGGAACCTCCAGGCCGGCCCCTCCTCCGCCAGTGTCCCTTGTTGTCACACTACGGGCGGGTCTGGAATCCACCTGAGGTCCTGGTCTTTCAGTCAGCAGTCCTCAATATCACCAGACGTTTTTCAAGGGCTCCCGAGCGTCCCGGGAGGCGGCAGTTTCTGCACTCTGCACCAGAGCTACTCACACACCCGAGGGTGTACATGTGGCACAGGATATGTGTCCGGATCGTCAGTCAGGAGCGGAGGGCCGGCGGAGCCAGTCCCTAGGCACTAGCAACAAAGAGAGTACACACAGTTCCCCAGAAGGACTAGGTGGAAGGGAAGGAGAGTGTGTGTTGTGAAATAGAAGCAAAACGCAAGAGGGAAGGGAGGGGGAATTCCTTCTTGGGAACTAGAACCCTCACACACCCAACAAGCTAGGTGTCATGCTTCATCATATGGGTCCTGCTCCTAGTCGGACGGGCGCTGCAATGTCCGACGGGCACCCGCGAAGGGGCTCTTTAGCGGAGATCTTTTGTTCCAGCCATATGGTACATGCGTGTGAGAGGGTAGGTGAATGTGTAGTCGTGAGTGGGTGGTGATTAGTTAAAAAAGGTGGGTTAATCCACAAGGGACTTTATTAACGTGGCTAACTCCCTTGATTAAAATGGTGGGAGGGGAGATCGATGCTACGCTAGTATGTGGCAAAGCTATCTGCAACCCTCAGTTGAGGTCGACATGTTTCATGCTAAACTAGCAATTCCTCAGGACCTTGGTGCTCGTACTACACAGTGAAATTAAAAATTAAAAACTTAATACAACCTTGGGTCTTAAGGTCTGTAGTGGGACAGGCCAAATGGTCCTGCCTTGAGTAATGCAACCTAAATGGAAGGAAATACAACAGGAGCAGAATCAGAATAACACTCCTATGTAATTTAGGTGCATGCTTCTAAATAAAACAATATACACACTCTTATAGAGAACATTAAAAAGGACTCAGGTGGAGTCTGGTTGAAGACAAACGGACCGGGAACGCTTACCCTAAGGAAATCCCTAAAGTGCTTCTCAGTCTGCTCTGTGGGACCTGCACAGAAGAGTCAGGAACCTAGGACAAGAGGGGAGGGAAGGGGGACAGGACAATTTGTATCCTCATATCTGTGCCGGTAGCAGGTTGTGGTAGAGATCACTTAGGACCGGGACAGGTCAACACACAACACTACAGGTGTCAATTGTGCTCATCGTAGGCCACAAGTGTTGGCAACACTAAACCGTTCGGATGGATGTTAGGAGGGCTAGCGTCACTGTGTCGGCGATGGCAACCAGGGTAAAGCAAGGGGCACCATCACGCCACCCGGGTCCCGCACCAACCGTGTAGACGGTAAGCGCGAGGACCCGAGCAGAGACCGCACGCCCCCTGTCCGCCGGTGGACCACACGCCAACAGTTAATGACTAGATGACCTCAGTATCCCGCCGAAACTGAGGTGCCCCCAAACAGGTGGTAACAGTGAGCCAAGAGAACCTCAGCGAGTCAAGGCATCACTGGCCTCGACCGATATTGTGAACCGGAACTTACCGGGATATACACATTGTTTGATCTAAATAAAATTTCTTTTACAATGGTCGGAAACATCTCCTTCCTGGTGTGAAGGATCCCAGATGATGACAAGGGCGTCCTAGGTTGATAACTGATGGGTATTTTTTCACACACAGAAAGTACCCGTGTGACTATCTTCGTCATACTCTTTTCACATATATTTTTCCAAATTAATTTTTCATTCTCTATAGGTCAGGTATATAGTTAATCAACAGTCTACTTCTTTGTGACCCACAGCTACTCTGTGTATTGCCAAAGTACTCTATTTTCCTCCTCTGAACCCTCCCCGGGACCAGGCCCGGAACTATATTTGAGAGGGCACCCTTCCCCGCCTGACTCCCCTGTAATTCCAGGAGCTGGAACGTCAATTACAAATCCAGGAGATATAGGCAGCGATACGTCAGATGGTCTGGAACAAAGTCCAGGGCCTGACAAGTCCTCTGTGAAATACTACGCAATGTTAATGGCCACCCTTGTCCCCAAACTACTGGCAATCTACCAGGAGGCACAACAAAGAGGCATGCTGCCTGGTTCCTTATGAGAGGCCCTCATAGTGTTGTTGCCCAAACCAGGTAGGGATCTTTAAGAGGTGAGTTATTATCGCTCATTATCAATGCTCAACACAGAGTATAAGATTTTAAGCAAGGTGTTCACCAATTGGCTGCTCCTACTGTTTTGGACACTGGTCCACCGTGACCAGTGTGGCTTCATGCCCCACAGGCCTACTTACTATAATACATATCGACTGTGCCACATTATGGGAGCAGTTGAAGAGGCCAAGGAACTACTGGTAGCAGTCTCTCTAGACTTGAAAAAGCATGCAACACCTTAAGGTGATTGTACTTGAGGCTAGTAATGATGGCTCTAGGGATGGGTCTGGTTTTTCTTGGGTGGGTCAGATTGCTTTAGCTGGCACCGAGAGATGGGGTAAGAACAGGACGCCAAATATCACATCATGTCAAGTCAAATGGATTTATATAGCGCGCTACATACCCAGAGGGTCTCAAGGCGCTTGAGGAAGGGTGGGGAATTACTTGTCAAATATCCAAGTTTTAAGTTGCTTTCTGAATGCTAGATGGTTCTGAGTGAGACGAAGGTGAGTGGGGAGTGAGTTCCAGGTTTTAGCAGCCAGGTAGGAGAAGGATCTACCTCCCATGGTGGTTTTATTGATGCGAGGTACGGTAGCAAGGGCTTGGTTGGTGGATCGTAGCTGGCGGGGGGGGGTTGTAGAAGGAAAGTCGTGGGGGGGGTGTAGAAGGAAAGTCGTGTGTTGAGGCAATCGGGTCAGAGTTCGTAAAGTGCTTTGTGTGCGTGGGTTAGGAGGCGGAAAGTAATCCTCTTATTGACGGGGAGCCAGTGGAGTTTTTTCAGGTGACTGGAGATGTGGTCTTTACGCGGGATGTCTAGTATGAGTCTGGCTGATGCGTTCTGGATGCGTTGGAGTTTTTTCTGGAGTTCGGCGGTGGTACCGGCGTAAAGGGTGTTTCCATAGTCCAGGCGGCTTGTAACCAGTGCATGGGTGACCGTTTTTCTGGTTTCGGTGGGGATCCAGCAAAATGTTTTTTTGAGCATGCGAAGAATGTTGAAGCAAGATGATGAGACGGCGCTGACCTGTCTGGACATCGAGAGTGAGGAGTCTAGGATGACGCCCAGGTTCCGTGCGTGATCCGTAGGGATGGGTGCTTTTCCAAGAGCCTCTGGCCACCAGGAGTCATCCCAGGCGGAGGGGGAGGTTCCTAAGATAAGGACTTCTGTTTTGTCTGAGTTAAGTTTTAGACGGCTATGCTTCATCCATTCGGCTACTTCTTTCATTCCTTCATGTAGGTTGGTTTTGGCGGTATTAGGGTCTTTGGTGAGTGAGAGGATCAGTTGGGTGTCATCAGCGTAGGAGATGATGTTGAGGTTGTGTTGGCGTGCGATGGCTGCGAGGGGGCTCATGTATACGTTGAAGAGGGTGGGGCTGAGTGAGGATCCTTGTGGTACGCCGCAGATGACTTCAGTGGCCTCTGATTTGAATGGTGGGAGTCGGACTCTCTGGGTTCTTCCGGTGAGGAACGAGGTGATCCATTCCAGTGCTTTTCCTTGGATTCCGATGTTTCTGAGGCGCTGTAGAAGGGTGTTATGGCAAACTGTGTTGAAGGCTGCGGAGAGGTCGAGGAGGATGAGGGCGACTGTGTCTCCATTGTCCAGTAGAGTTCGAATGTCGTCTGTTGCGGCGATGAGGGCAGTCTCCGTGCTGTGTTTGGCTCGGAGGCCGGATTGTGAGGGGTCGAGGGATTTGTTGGTTTCGAGGAAGGCGGCGAGCTGGTTGTTGACGGCTTTCTCGATGACTTTGCGAGTAGTAGTTTTTGAGTTCGGTGGGGTCAGCTGTGGGTTTTTTCAGAAGGGCGCTGAGTTCGGCGTGTTTCCAGCTTTCTGGGAAGGTGGCGGAGTTGAGGGAGCAGTTGATGACGTCTCGGAGGTGTGGTGCTATGATGGAATCAGCTTTGTTGAAGATGTGGTGAGGGCATGGGTCTGTGGGGGATCCTGAGTGGATGGAGTTCATCAGGCGGATGGTGTCCTCAGTGGAGATTGGGTTCCAGTCATTAAGGATATTCAAGGGGGGTGAAGGTCCTGCAGAGGGTTGGGTGGGTTGGTCTCCGGATTGGTTGTCGAAGCTGTTGTGGATGTCTGCGATTTTGTTGTGGAAGAACGAAGCTAGGAAGTCGCAGAGGGCTTGAGAGGGGGTGATGTCGTTGGAGTTGGCAGTGGGGTTGGTAAATTCTTTGACGATGTTGAATAATTCCTTGCTGTTGTGGGCGTTGTTAACTAGTCGGTCTTTGAGTGCGGCTTTCTTTGCAGTCCGGATCAGTTGGTGGTGTATGCGGGTGGCGTTTTTGAAGGCGTCCCTGGTGCTGGTGTTTGGGTCTTTTTTCCAGGCCTTCTCGAGGGAGCGACAGAGTTTCTTCGATTTCTTAAGATCATCATTGAACCAGGAGGCGTTTTTGCTGCCTAGTTTGGTTTGACGTTTTTTCAACGGTGCTAGGATGTCGGCGCTGTTGGATAGCCATTGGGTGAGGTTAATGGCTGCTTGGTCGGGGTTTGAGGAGTGGACAAGAGGGTTTTGAAGCAGCGATGAGGAGATCTGGTCGATGGTGATTTTGTTCCAGTTTCTTCGTAGAGTAGGTTGTGGGAGGTTGTGAGTTGTGGTCTTATTGTAGGTAAAGTGAACGCAGCTGTGGTCCGTCCAATGTAGAGTTGTGGTGTGACTGAAGGAGATATGTTTGCTGGAGGAGAAGATAGGGTCGAGTGTGTGACCTGTGATGTGGGTGGGGGTATTAACAAGTTGTTTGAGTCCGAGGTTGGCGAGATTGTCCAAAAGGGTGGTGGCGTTGCTGTCATTGCTATTTTCCAGGTGAAAGTTGAGGTCTCCCAGTAGAATGTATTCCTCGGAGGGGAGGGCGTGTGGGGTGATAAAGTCGGTGATGTTGTCACTAAATTGTGCGCGGGATCGTGGAGGTCGGTAGAGGAGGGTGCCTCTGAGTGTGGTCTTGGGGTCGGTGTGGATCTGGAAGTGAAGGTGTTCGGCGCTGGCAAGGTTGACGTCTGAGCTGGTAGAGATGCGGATGGAGTTCTTATGGACGATGGCGATGCCTCCTCCAGTTTGGTCGGTGCGGTCCTTACGGATGATCTTGTATCCTTCCGGGATGGCAATGGTGATGTCTGGGGCTGATGAGGCGTTCATCCATGTTTCTGTTAGGAAGGCGACGTCGGGAGAGATGGTGTCAAGTAGATTCCAGAGGTCGATGGCGTGTCTATGGATTGAGCGGGTGTTGAGCAGGATGCATTTTAGGTGGTTGGAATCAGCTATCTGTTGTGTGTTCGTGGATGAGGAGTTGTTCTTGGTGCCGTCGAACTTGCAGGAGTAGCAGCAGAAGGGTCCATGGGTGAGTCCAGGAGCGGCTTGGGCGCAGTTGGGGTGGCGGCCGGGGTTAAGGGCTATGAGGGTGGTGGCTTTGTATGTAATGCGGGAGGGCTGGGCATTGCGTGGACCAGGGGGTCTGGCGCTAGGCGCGGTCTCGGCGCGGACGGGCGTAGACGGGCTTACCTCAGTTTGAGATCGGCAGAGGCAAATGCCAGAGCTGCTCCTTATCACCCATAACTATTGCATTGCGCATGGAGCCACTGGCTGCACTGCTTCGAGCGAGGGGCTGAGATTGGGGGAGGGGGCTAGTGGTGGGAACGGTTTAGTCTCCCTTTATGCCGATGACATTTTGATCTACTTACGTGACCACGAGCAAGTGATGCCAGCCTTATTTGATCTACTAGACCTTATCGGCGATATGACGGACCTCCCAGTAAATTGGGGGAAGACTTGTCATTTTCCCTTACGCAAGGTGGAGTGCGGACATATGGAGGAACCGGTACCCAACCACCAACCTTGGTGCTTTGAGACATTTCAATACCCGGGTGTCCATGTGTAGCACGCCAACAAAAACCTCCTGGATGGTAATCACAGGAGAACTCTCTCCCTGGGCTTCTGGACACGTCATCCCCTATTGCCTATGGGCCAGGTGTTAGAAATTGGGTTTGGCTAGGGTATGCACCTAAGCCAGGCAGAACCTTCCTCTCTAGTCATGGCAAGTCAGTTACACAATAAAGATAACCTGCACTAACCATCTGGTAGCTTGGTGCAGAGCAGACAGGCTTATCATCACAGGCAATGTGTAAAGCATTTGAGCAACACACTCACACAGCAACCCAGTAAATACACGGCAAAAGAGGCTCCACACAGGATTATATAAAAATATATATAGTATATTGTACATAAAGCAAGACCAAAGCGACATGAATCATAATTACTGAGCATACTATGCAAATACTATGGTAGTACTCGTTATCCTGAGGTGAGTCCATAAACAACATACAACATACAACCAACAACAGCACTACAGATTAATTCATTTTCAAGGGTACATATATATTTCATTGCATCCTTATAAAAGAATAATTTCTGTAAGATAAAAATTGGACGTAAAAATAGTTTTCTAATATCTTGATAAAACTTACAAAACAACATAAAATGCATCATTGTTTGGTTGACTTTTCCCTCACATGGCATTTATGTTCAATTTTTTGCCATTTGTTCAGGTTAGAGAAAGCCACCAATTCATGGACTATACACAGCCGTATTTGTGTCAAATAAAATCTAGCCTGCGCGTTTGTGACTAACACCAAATAGTTTGGGAGGCCAAGTGACTCGTTGTTAGCCACATATCTTAAGACGCTAACTTTTCCTTCCTCTCTTCCGGCTCTTACTTGGCTTACTCTCTCCAAATATAGTTTCTTCACATCATACTTACCAAATTATAGTATGGCTGTGTTTTTTTTACCGATAAGTCTCTGTTAATGCTCTTTTGTAGGCTGTCCATATATGCTAGCCAAGGTATCTTGTTTGTGTTGTGTAGAGGTAGACAGTCTGTGATAACATCCCTAATAAACTGTAAACCTTCCTTGCACCAGATGTTATGCCAAGAACAAAGTGCTCTTACTTGGATTAGATCAGTGACATATAATGCATCTAATTCTTTGTGCACAATATTTGTTGACGTAGATCTTGGGGCAGCCAGCATACAGCATAGGTTTGCAGTCCATTACAATTGGCATTAGCCCATACTAAAGAACCGTAGGTAGCTACAGGTAAACATTTGCTACTGTATTCTTTTAACATATCCCGAATGGGTTTACTGCCTATCCTATTGCAAAATCTAACAAGCATTTACAATGCAACGGTTTCGCCTTTGGAAAAGTTTGACCTATTGGCATTGTAAATGACAAAATTTGTATTTATGTGTTGGTTTTGAAAACAGATAAATAAATGGCATTGTCATTTACATTGCCAATAGCTCTAATTTTTCCAAAGGCGAAACCGTTGCATTGTAAATGCTTGTTTTCAGGGTATTTAAAAATATTTTTAAAAAACCTCTGCGTTTTTAAGAACATTAACTGGCAGTAAATTGCTCTTTTTTCAACTTTGTCCAGGGTTCCAAAACTGATAGATTGCTTAAGATTATGATATAATTAAAATATGTCTTTGGTCATGTCTAAAAAAACCCACACACTGAAAATTCTCGCAGCGCTTTGATACTAGATGATTTCACTGTTAGGTTACACGAAGAGGCCAGCAGCAAGCGCATTGCCCACTGCGCTATTGTTCCGTATGCTAACAATGTGTACCCGGGTGGAGCGATACGAGCGTTTTATTCAATTAGCATTTTTGTTCTGGTGAAACAGGTTAGATACAAGTCCAAGAGTACCATAGAGCTATGCAAAGCGCAGTATTACGAAAGCTTACTCTGTGACGTCATGCGCAATTCGATTTTAGATGGTTCATATTTACATAATCAATATGATCCATACAGGCGCCAAGGACGTAAACCACGCGTTAGAAGGACGCGTGATTTATACCTGTCACTTGAACCCCGAATCGGCATTACTGGATCATAAAACACGTTCTACTAGCGTATTTTTTTTATTTATTATGTCATAAAATGACATATGAAATAAGTGTGGATTTCTCCAGAAAACATTAGTTAAAATTATTTTTTTAACGGATGTATGCGCATTTTACCGCTCTTGCATATTTACATTTTCGTGTAGCGCTAAGTGTCGCGTGAAGCAGCTTCTGTGCTCTGTGTGGCTGGCGATGTCCTGTTTGTGAAGAGCAGCCACATGGTAACGCCAAGGTCCAAGACATGTTCTGTGATCCAGAGGAACGAACTAAGTCTAAGCATGCCCTCTTTTGTTGACATATGGCTACTGTCCATGTCATGGGTTGTTGACATGAAGATGTGGTAGCAGCATACCAGCCAATTTTATAGACATGACCAGAACTTTTTTCAGTGTATGAAATAAGTGTGGTCTCCAAGTCACACAGGGGTAAAAGTTCTGCTTAAATGTTCCACCCGGCCCTTGTGCTGCCATTCAGTATATGTGTTGAGTGTGTGTGTGTACATTGTGCATGCGTGGGACATACATGACAGTGAGACTGTGCAATATATTTTAGCAGGGATAAGTAGAATCTATTTCGGATGACCTCTGGTTTAGAAAGCACACGTTTTTCATCTTTCAATCATTGATTTCAGGCTTGTTAGCCTAATTAGTGTAGTGAAAGCAAGGCAAGACTACAACTCCCAGAATGCATTAGGCTACACAACAAAGTCGAGGACAGGAAACAGTATCCATTATGACCCTGAGGAAAGAGCCCACTCTAGATGTGTTGTCTGGTCTGAGGCTCTTATTTTACAGGGGTATAACGCAGACCCCTGCAGACAGGTGGGACCCAATCGAACCTAAGGCCTACGAATATCTGTAAGATACTGGTGTGTCAGTAGCACCTCAAAACATTCTATAAGGTGCTCACCCCGTTGTGGGACGCCGCTGGCTCGTAAATGACATGTAGAGAGGAGTGCAGCGCCTGTCACCCTGCCTAATGCCTTTGATGGAGCCAGGGGTGCGAAGAGATAATCCTGGCACTGACTGAGCTCTGCTTCCAACACCCCCTCGGCGCCCCCTCCTCCCCCTCCCAGCCAAGCCCGCAGTCCGCTCTAATCAGGGATGAATCAATTATCACCAGCTGGCAGCACTGACTTCTGACTGAGGCTGGCTGCAGCGGGTACACGAGACCCTGGTAAGAGTACAATTAACACTATCCTTTGATGCTAAATTGAATCACAGTGCTTAATTTCCGCCGGTGGTGGGCATCGGCATTTATTCTTAGGGGCAGGGACTTATTTATTTATCAACATGCCCGCCACTGTGAGAATGCAATCTCAGTTCAGTGTCCCCAATACCTTTCACCTTTTCTTACTAGTTTCAGCATCAAGGCAGTGCTCTTTATTGTTCTGTGTGTTTGTCGAATGAATGTGTGGCACAGTACTTCGGCATCTCCAAAAATGATTTAAAAATCAACTTGATATGGCAAACCCACAGATTAACTTGGTGAGCACCTGCACTTATTTTTTTTCCATTTAAAGCACTGGTTATGACTGCGCCCCAAAAAGTGGCGCATTCACGACAGAAAATGCTATTATATATGAGCCTTAATTTTTCACACCTTTCTTTTGTAAACTCCTGCCTTTCACAAATTGTCGTGAGGAGTTTAAAGTTCCCGCCCCACCGCGCGTTCATCTAAGCCTGCTATTGGTTAGTACTGCTGGCTGTTGCGGGCGGGTGATTGAGGAGAGAGATGGAGGCACGGCAACATTCCTTCAGATACAGGAGCATGGAAGGTTGCATCCTGGCCTAGCAGACAACCAAAGTAAGCAGCAGAAAGGGCATTGCAAAAAAAAAAAAATAGAAGAAAGGCGGGATAAGGGAAGGAGCTATTCAAGGAAATACTTACGTGTGGAGACGGAGATGCGCAGGGGCTGAGAAAGATGCACGAGACCTGCTGGGAGGGAGTCACAGGGCAGACGCTCCCGGGGCCGCGTGTTATATATCCACCTATGAGAGCTCCTCCTGCACTAAACGATGGGCGCCCCACCTGCTGGGTAAACTAAATAAAGATATTCAAACAGGAATTTATGGCAGATGGAGGGGACACACCGCGTGATAAGACGCAAGTATGGGCCTGATAACACGAATCTGATGGGTGGCTCCCATCCTGACGGCGCTGATGCTGATCGCAGAGGCGGATGCTGGCAATAAATGCCATCAGGGCGCCCCTGTACTGGCCCCGAGGGCAGATAAGACGCCAACATTTCTTAGTGGGCGGGGTTGACCTGGGAGTAAGGGGACAAGGGATTCCCCGCGCACTGTACGACTAGTCAAGCTACCTACAGGTTAAAACCTGCCACAGAGACATGTACGTGTAACGTACAAGTCGTGTGTAGTTATTACGTTAAAAACTCAGTTGATGCAGGCTGTGCAACCTGCCGTTCACAGGTTTTAATCCTGGTGAGGCTATTTGCCGAATTTTTATGTAGCAATCCGTTTAAGACAAGCACCTACGAGGACAGGGGGGGGGGGGGGGGTGGGAGAGGACACGGACGGCGGGAGGGGGCGGGAGAGGACACAGGGGGCGTGAGGGGGGCGGGAGAGAACACGAACGGCGGGAGGGAGGCGGGAAACGTGCCGGGGAAAAACACTTTTGCCGAATTTTTATGTAGCAATCCGTTTAAGACAAGCACCTACGAGGACAGGGGGGGGGTGGGAGAGGACACGGACGGCGGGAGGGGGCGGGAGAGGACACAGGGGGCGGGAGAGAACACGAACGGCGGGAGGGAGGCGGGAAACGTGCCGGGGAAAAACACTCACGATGCCCAGGACAGCAGCAAGCACGGCCCGGCCGGACCAGATTCGGGGGCGTTCCCAGCTTTTGGCTGACGTATCATGACGTAGCCAAAAGCCAAAGATTCTCGGGAACGGCCCCGAATCTGGTCCAGCCATGACGGACGCCTCTCTGTTCCAATGGCTAGCCTCCATTTATGGAGCTAGCCAATGAGACAGAGGGGCGTGTTCAAGGCACCCATACTAGAAACTACAGATTTCTCTGGAGGCGGAGCTTACAGCTCCGTCCCCAGCGAAACCTAAAAACCGCCTCTATAGTTCTAATCAGTTTGAGTCTAGTCTGGTCTAGATGGGGGGGTCCAGTTGCAATTAGAGGTAAATAGAGCACCCAAGTAAAAGAATTGTTTAACTTCAGTTAACTGATGTTTGCTGACATAATGGGTCTTTTTCTTGACCCTACCTTTACCACGTCATCACAAACGTTTTGGTGAGGTTTAATTTTAAGTCCCTCTGCTCCATGTATGAATCAAACACTTCAATCAGCTTTTGCAGTGCGTTTGCAGTTCTCGAAATTAGGACTTCATTGTCCTCATACAGGAGCAGAAGGGTCGGTCGCACACCTATTTTCGAGGAATCTGTGTTGAGGTTCTGAGGGGTTTTATCGACTCCTTTTATATATAATAAAAATAAAAGTGGAACAATGACACACCCATGACATATTCCCCAGGATACCTTAAAGTTTGTGGTGCATTCCCCTCCCCTTCCATATGTTATTCTAGATGTCAGCCTCGAGTATAATTGTGAGAGAAATTATTTATCGGCAGGGGCGCCCATCTCCGACATAAACTCCCATAATTTGACATGATTTACACAATCAAATGCTGAGCTCAAGTCTGCGAAGCATAGATGGATGCTTTCTTCCTTTGCCATAGTGTATTTATTTATAATTGGGTGTGAATGTAAGCATTGCTTTACCGTCCCCATATCCCCCCTGAAGCCATATTGAGTTTCAGTCAAGATGATATTATCGTTTGCCCCATTTGCAAATCTTTCCAATACTATACGCCCCATGATCTTAACAGAAGAGTCCAGAAGGGATATGGGGCGGTAGCAACTTGCATCACATCGGTTCCCCTTTTTAAAGATTGAAACGATAACACTATCTGTGAAGGTCTTAGGAACGTGGCCGTTAGCAGCTGCATTACAGATCTGGGTTAAAATGGGTGCCCACAGCCCTAAATATTTTTTATATGCATAACCTGGGACCCCATCAGGTCCAGGGGCTTTCCCTGCTTCATTCTATTTATTGCCATGGTGACCTCCTCCAATCTAATTTGTCCGGGAGGTGTCACAGGAATAGGGGAGGTCTGTTCTATATTATTAATAGATGCATTAAAAATTCAACTAAAATGGGTGAGCCAATCCTTTGGAGCATTAACTGTTTCGACAATAGGATCTTGATCGTCTTTCCACAGAGATGAATTTATCTCCTTCCAAAATAAGGTGGAATCCCTGGACTACGCTGCTTTATTCAGCTTCGACCAGACTTCCTCTTGTACCTCCCTCTTCCTGTTTTTTAATGCTTGTTTAAATAGAAGTCTGAGTCGCTTAGTTTCATCCCTATCTTGCTGTATTTTATGTAGGGCTTTAACCAAGACCTGCTTTGCCTGTGTACACTAATGGTTAAACCAACCATTTGCCTGTCTTTTTCTCAGTGTTACTTCCTTTCTTAAGTTATTAGATCTTGCTGCTGTGATTTTCTCTTAAGCGGTTATAATTTCTCCAGGCAAGGAATCAGCATCAGGGAAAATAGAGAAGCTTTCCATATTGTCCTCTACGACCCTATTTAACATTATATTCTCCTCAATACCCCTCCATTTGATGGTAACAGTAATTTTCCCAGCTGCCACTGCATTTGGCAGCAATAATGTATCCACAGGCTCGACTATGGTGACATATATGTTCAAGGTCATCGAGGCATGATCTCTAAATCTGGTAAATTCGGTAGTTAGCAAGCCACAAGAGGCAAGGCCGGCACTGGACACCATCATGTGAACAATACATGAGGCATTTCCACTGCTGTGGAAGGTAGCGTAAACTACTGCTTCATCTTCTCCCCTTGGAGCCAGTAACTCAAGGCTGTACTTACAGAGGACTTCATTTAGAGCTTGCCCATAGCAATCATGTGGAAAGTGTTGTAAATTGTTCCCAGTAATATCTGAGAAACCACATGCATTTGTTCCAGAGAGAGAGCATTTACTAATGTTGAGATCCCCATCAAAATACATATATATTCAGGTTCTACCCCCTTTGTAAAAGTGGCCAGTGCTATTTCTAATTCCTTCACAGCTTTATAGAGGGTAACATTAAAAATATTATTATAGAAATTAACCACTACAAATGGGTGGTTCTTCCCCATTATCTATAAGGCTATTTGGAAAAAGTGGGAGCCATTATACAACTTTTTAAGTTCTGTAGGTGCTGTAGGTGAAATAAAGATTGCCAAACCCCCCTTTGCTCAGCTATTTGGAAAAAGTGGGAGCCATTATACAACTTTTTAAGTTCTATAGGTGCTGTAGGTGAAATAAAGATTGCCAAACCCCCCTTTGCTCGTCAGAGGCTAACTGTATCGCTGGTGTTGAGATAGTTACAAAACAGTCGATATATGGCTCTTGAGTATTCCATGTCTCCTGGATACATAATACTTGGAGATGTTTGATACTTTCCAGCCATTCTTTATCGTTTAGCTTCTTCCTTGATACCAGCAATATTCCAAGACCTAATCTTTATTTGGGTCATCCTATCAAGGACTATATTTACTTGATCGTCATTTATATTCCTATGGGTAATTTTGCCACCATGGATTGTCACTCTCTCACCTAAATCATTTTGTCAAGCTTGTTCAGCTAGATTTGACAGAGGTGCATATTGGTTGGAACAATTTACTTAAGGTACCATACTAGATATAGAAGCCAAGTTTGTTCTTCTATCAGTAAGTGTGTTGCCGATCGGGGTGGGGGGTTTATAGAAAAAGGCTAGTGGTACAGCAATCACTTGCTCATCCCAATTGGTCATGCGCTGTTGTCTGGATTGAATCTTACTGACCATAAAGTTTACCATCTCAGGGTGTCGACAATTAAGATATGTAATCTCCTGTACCTTTTTTACAGTAGGTCCCATCCAGTTCACACGCCTCACCATTAGAATTTCCTCGCAAAGGAGGTTGATGTTGAAGTTAAAACCCGCCATCCAGTGTACCACTTTATTTCAGTTCAAGACTCTCTAACTTGGGGAGCTAGCTTGGGTGCACCTTTTAAAGTTAAAATATATGGGTTACATCTGGAGGAAGATGTAATCTGTCTGGTGTTTGACTCCTTGTATGGTTCCTAGCTCCGGTTGTATGGGGGCGTTTATTCTCATGCATAGCTAGCTTATTCAGTGTGGGCTCTATACTGTTACGTGACTTTCAGATGGGGGGGGGGGGGAGTGGGGAGGTGTTGCGCTCTTGGACACATATGTGCTTATACTCCAGGACAAATTAAATGCACCTGCAGAGGTCTTGAATGTATGTGATGTCCAGTAATTGAATCAAGCCCTGAATATGAACTCCAGGGGGACCCCTGAGGGCATCATCACGCCTTTATTACCCACAATGTAAGTAAGTAAGTAAGGTTTATTGTACAGTTAATAAAAACTCACAATCTAAAACATACAAATGTATAAAAATATCCAAAATGGGGGCTTTGAATGGCTAGCCAAAAGGTGTGCCCTACTCCCCTATCCACTCTCATACAGATGCACCTGTCATGGTCCTCGTTCTTTAGTTTATCTGTGATATAGTGCCTCTGCTTTTGCCCTTGAAGTCCTGGTTCGCTGTTTAAGGTATTTTGTTTTCTTTCGTCCCTTTATATTTGGCATCACCCGGGGGAATGTAATGACCTTAACTACATTTTTTCTGGTGTGGACACACATGATGTGGACACAGGAAGTATACTTGTGTACAACTTGCACTTCCATTCAGATTGCGGTTATGTTGTCTCAGTCAATTAATAGAGTGCAGCAGGATCAGTATATATGCTTGATTTACTGGTAGAGAGCCATATGTACCCATAAATAAATCCACAAATACCTCAGAGTTGGCATTAGATATCATAACGTTATCTTTAGTTTGAGGAAACACTCCTTACAATACATATGTGGTGTCAATGTTACACCTAACTGGTTATGATGTTGCGGAGGTAGTTTTTTCCATTTCAGTTTTGGTGTTCTTTATTTCAGTGAATAGGTTAGTGTATATTTTATCATGACACACTGGTATATACCCTTTAATATTAGGATTTAGCAAGTTCTCAATGAATTTTTCCTTCTGTCATGTTTCACTATCTTTTCTATTTCCTTACATTTTATTGTGGGTTTACTCAAGAGTTGCAATTTTAATAGTTAATCCAATCTTCACTTTTTTTTTACAGCCTTTAACATTCACAAGTAGTAACTTTCACATTTTCCCTCATTTTGGGGTAGTCTACCCAGTCAGCCTCAAATTTGGTTCATTAATAGTACTTTGGCGATTAAAATCTATTTCAACTGGTGTTTGACTCAAGATATATACAGAGTCATCTTTTGGGCACTTATCATTTTCGACTAATCAGCGACTTCCACACTATTAGCCTGTGTTATCTACTTTGGAGAATATTGATCAATTTAATACTTCAATCAGAGCTGGTTCAGTCAGAACTCGCAATATAGCAGCTACGGCATTTAAAACATGGCCGTTGACATATATTTGCATGATTAATAACTTTCCAATGTGCTTTGTTTCAAAAGCGTTATGGATGTATTAGGAAAAGAGGTAATCAGCAACACTTACCATTGGAGTTCTTCATTCGATTTCAACCTCAGGAGTTGTTGGTTTAAAGTACAAGTTAATGGGGGTCGATGAAGATGGGGTTAGGTCTTATTCCATTTTAGAGTTACATTGCAAAGATTCTCTTAGAGGCTGTTGCAGTTGTCTCCTTCACTATAAGGATATACCTTATATTGATTCTGTTAAATGCAACACTGGGCTATCTGACTTATGCTTGTTTCTAAGATGCTTTTGAATACATGAGCTTGGTAAATAATTAAGTAGGAGTTAAACAATCAATTATTGTCCGCAAGAGTAGGGGCTTGATTGCAGACTTCCATTCAACTACCATTCCTTTCACATCCATGTATGGTTGTATTTTCAAAGAATCTTTATAGGACACGGTTAGCTTTCTCAGTACATGTGCATTAGCCTGTGTCTGAGTCATTAAATATGATTCAGGGAAAAACGGTCACTCTATATAAGGAATTTCCAAGGACTTGATTTCTCAGTGGGGAAACCCAGACATCGGTTCTGTGCTAAATTCATTTGACTTTTAGTTGCTTTCCTCAAACTCTCCAGTATGAATATAGCATTGATACCAAGCACTAAAACTCCTGGTTTCCTTCTGTAGACTCCTACTCTCCATCCTTTACCGTGCAGTGCCCTAAGGTCGCTTCCACCCCCAGTACTTTAGCCTCTATTACAGCATACTTCATTTCCACTATGGCAGTGTTTTTTAGAATAGTGCCTATGGTGACTATTATGTTTCTTCAGCCTCTGGCTAAATTACCTGGGCTTACGTCATTGCATCCCCCTGCCATCATATCTGGGCTCCTTTGGTCGTGCAGAAGGAAAGAATCATGCTTCCAATGTTTGTTTTGTTTACCAGAACACTAGAATCTTCACAGAAGTGTAGAAACACTAAGCGCTACGCTCTACAGTTCTTAGGTCGAAGATCACCTCACGAGTCAACTGGTTCATTCTCCACAGACTCAGGCCAACTCTCCACATACTTCTAAACCGATCCCTAGTACTGCCAAACATTTAAGTCCTGTGCCCTCTGTTAAACAAGCACACACACCATCCATATCCAGGCAGACTCTGAACCTCTTCAGGTAGGTAAAAGACAGCAAGTTTCTGTCGCACACCCAGCAGGTGCCCCTCTCACTGGCTTTTCACCCACAACTACCTGACACAATCCCTTTGTCACGATTCGCTCCCAGCACTCTCGTGCTCACCACCAAAGGGGTACATAGTGTGACTTTCCTGTGTTCTAATAAGCTTCCTAATACTCCCCTGCAGGCATATTCTTACTTCCATCCATTTGGTCACTATTTGGGAATTGACATCCATTTCCAATCCATGCCGGGTTTTGTGAAAGCCAGCCTGCTCATGCTTGAAGCCAGCCTGCTAATGTTTGACAATCTGTTACCTAGAATTCCTTACTCACTGCTTCGTCTCCACTCCTGCAGGCCAAGGATGGGTGGAAGAATTCAGCTCACCTGTGGCCTGCTGCTGCTAGCCTACTCACTATCTACATGAATAAAGTGGCCTTTGTGTAAGTGATTACCTTAGTAAATACAAGTATGATCAATTGTTTGCATAAGTGAGTAGAATAACTGCATAACTGGATATGATGTAAGCAGGTGTGTAATGTTGATGTAGGTGTATAAGTATATTTAATAGTGTTGTATTGATCTTTGTTACCATGTATGAGTGAATCTATAGGTAAGTGTTTAGATGTATGTGTAAATCTAGGAATCACTAAGTGGCTTTTTAGAAATTTGTATTAGTGTGTCAATGCTTTAAAGTATGGTACTTCATATTTTATGAGTTTTAAAAAGTTATACTAGTGAATGATAAAATGTATCAGATTGTCACGTGGATGATCTCATCAGTGATGTCCTTTGAGATGTCATCAATGATGTCATCAGTGATGTCACTGACCATGTCATGAATGATGTGATATGTGACATCCTCAGCAGTGGATTGCGGGTGCGCGAGTTATAGTTAGTACAACTAACTATAACGGGGGAATTTTAATGGTTTTGTATGAGTGAAATGTCCAACTAACTAGAACACCCCTGAAACCTGTGGTTTTCTCAGTGAATTTCAAAGGTTTTTTAAATGATAATTCCTAACTATAACATGTCTGAAACCTATGTTTTTTTCAGTGAATTTTAAAGGTTTTGTAAAGGACAATTTTTAAATATATTTAGTCTTATATATATATTTTTTATACTGATTTACAATTTTTTTTAACTAATAATTTTTAGATATTTTATTTTTTAAATTACATTACATTGTGTGGCCCCCCTTCCTTTTACTTTTTTTGGGCCCTGGACACCATCCCCTAGAGCCTGATCCGCAAATCTAAATATATTCACTTAATCCTGCCGCTTTTAATTTTTTTTAAGTACCTCCCCACATGCTACTTCCTCACAACGCACTGCACATGTAATCGATTGGCCAATGTTGTATTTTAGCACGCTCTCCGTGTTTTTTAATAACGTTAAACTTGATTTGCTATCCTTTGTTCTGTGCAAATCACTTAAGCCTGCCACGTTTCTTTCATTTGCCAAGCGCCCGGTGGCTGTTCCCGCAGCAGTGTGCTACGTGCTGTTCAACTTAATGCAATCTAGTTTTTCTTGTGTAAGTAGTGCGTCACGTGCCCGATGCATTGCAAAAGTAATGTTTTCGGCAATAGTGTATTTTAGCACGATTTCGAGCTCTTATACCTCCAATATCTTGCCTTGGTAGGCGATGCTTCTTGGCAAATCACTTAATCCTGCCGCCTTTAATTTTTGAAAGTAGTGCGCCACATGCTGCTTCCTCCCCATGCATTGCACATGTAGTCGATTGGCCAATTTTGTATTTTAGCACGCTCTCAATGTTTTTTAAGAACGTTAAACTTGATATGTCCCCTGTTCTTTCTCATTATACAGATATCTCATCCACGGGATGTACTGGTCACCACAAGCTGTTTATTCCTGCCAATGCACCATACCAGATGGGGGTCAACCACTCGACATACCAGATCCACTGACTGCTCTCCATATGCTATCAGCTGAAAATTGCAATGGATCTAATGGAGTTATCAGGTTTGACTTCCAATATTTCATGATAGAAAAGCATTCTGAGATAAGCATTTGTGAATTTCCTGTGTTTGCAGACAGATAACTGTGCTTTTGTCATGTTTTGATTTTATTGGCCAAATATGTAATTTCAAATTGAACAATGTATGCGTTATAATTTTTCTTGCTTCTACAAATATTTTTAGAAAAATATAAATCTCCATTGGGAAAGTCTTATAGACGTTTGTTTCTGAAACCCATGTTTCTCATTTAAATATTCGTTATACATTTTCAGCCTGCACTTCAAATACAAAGTGAAAATGTTTTTTTAATGTTATTATTTGAAGACGTGTCTTTCAATTTTTCTTGATGTTTATTTCTCAATTTCTAGATCATGGAAGTCCAAAAAGGGTTCTATCAGATCAAGGCCAGGAGTTTGTAACTGAAGTTAGTGACCAATCTCAGCCTAACATTTGTATAATGCAATGCTATTTCCTATTTTGCTTGCCAAATATAACCTCTGATGATTGCTTTATAACCCCAAACCTACTGAGAACAAATGTTTTTATGTACATTAAAATTTATCTTGGACATATGTACAACATATACATTTTTAACTCTTTTTTCAGTTTGCAGAATGTTACATAAGTCAGCAGCAAATTGCCCAGGTTGAAGAAAGTATATCCTCCTGTTCCAGGTGATTACACCGATGTCTCAAATATGGCATGAACTAGTTGTCTGAAGCCATGGAGATTCACACATTTTTAACGGATAATGTTAAGGTAAATACTTGAGGTATTTTTGGTGGCAGATAATGTCCAATTCACACTTCTACGGATGGGTCTGAAACAGGGTGGATCTCTGTAGAACTAATGGATGATTCGGTATTAGGATGGCATACAAAGCTCCCAACCTTCTTACTTTTTCTCTTAAAGGGTTCCAAATTGGAGACGAATATTAGGCTGTGCAGTAGAGGTTGACTGTGTTGCTCCACTGGTACTTGGGCCTTCTCATGAAGCAGAAGGAGCCTCTCTCAATCTCCTTAACTCTTCTCTTCCAAAGTTGTCGGATTCTTAGTCTGCAAGTGCTTCCACATACTTGCAGTTCCACACCAGTACTATTTATTGGGGTGTCCTCTGGAAAGCAGTCTTGCATATCCGGCAAGTAACCAACCAAAGCGGGGTTCAAGTTGTGAACTCTGTTGGCCACAGTGTTTACACAAGGTAAGCAGAGCAGCCTAGATATACAATACCTCCAATTAAATGCATTAGAAATAAAAGAGCTTATTTACAAACCCCTTGCAACACTTTTGCGTCACTTTCAACATGAGAAAAGTAACACAAATGTGGCACAAGAGTTTTGTAAATAAGCCCTAAAAAATATAGTCCTGCATAATGACTTGATCTCTCACCTAATTCTGTCTCATCTCTGAATCATTTTAAAGACCTGTTCATCTGTAATATAAATATGACGCAGTTTTGTTATTATGTTATGTTATTAAGATATTTGTTAAGCGCGCTGTCACCGACTGGTTTCCTGGCGCTGCAGTCAACAGGTCTTCAAGGCTTTCTGGAAAGAAAGAAGATCTTGGCAGTTTCGAATCTCCAGAGGAAAGGTGTTCCATAAGCAAGGAGCAAGTGTTGCGAACCTACGGCCTCCAGCGCGCTTAAGTTTGAAGGGGGCGTCAGCAAGAGGCTCTTGTGGAGTGAGCATAGGTTTCGAGGAGGGATGTATCTGATGATTAGTTGGTTAATGAATTTAGGGCTTTTAGAGTGCAAGGATTTAAATATCATACAGCCAGTTTTGAATGCACAGCGCTGGGTGACTGGAAGCCAGTGCAGTTTCCTGAGTAGGGGAGTAGCTGCCTGCCGCCTCGGCTGATTCAGAATTAGCCTCGCGGCGTAGTTCTGTACCATCTGGAGACGTTTAGATAGGTAGTTGGGAAGATCTAGATAGATGGCGTTCGCGTAATCCAGATGGGACAGGACAGTAGAGATCACGACCTGGGTGATTGCCTCGGGTGTGAGTAGACGACGAACCTTCCGGATTTTTTTTAGCTGGAAGAAACACTTGGAGACCACCTGGCCTACTTGAGCTTTCAATGAAAGTTTGCAGTCCACGGTGACTCCAAGAGTTTTAGCCGATGAGGAGGGTGTCGGAGCTTGACCTAACTCCAAAGGCCAATAGTGGGGGCCCCAGTGCGTGGCGCTGTCCCCGGTAAGAACCAGCTCGGTTTTTCCCGGGCTCAATTTCAACTGGTTTTGATCCATCCAAGATTTAATGAATCAGTAGGCACTTCTACATAGACACCGTTTGAATGCAAGCCTATAAGATAAGTGAAATCTATCAGGTACACTGCACGCATTAAAAAGATTGTAAATATCGTCAAGTGTTACTTTGACTTGTAAGGTTTGACCTCATTTAGTCACATCGATCTAATCTTAAACACTAATTTCTTTTTTGTTTTGCAGATTAACTACAGTACTTCTATTGGAGTCCATATTATATGTTGTTTGTTATATTATTTTGTTAAAGTTATGGTTCTAGATATTTATAGTATTGTTATATTTCCATTTATTTATTGTTTTAATAAAAGTTAACTAAAAAAAGTTCATACGTCTTTTTTTTGTGGGGGTAGCAGTCCTCAATAGAAATGATATTTATAATTTGAAGTATAATTCTGAGCCAGATCCTTACCAGAGTGTATAGCTACAACTTACGGCTCCAATTCAAAAGTTTTAAAAGTACAACGATATTAGCAACATAGTGTGATGAACTTCTAACCTCTGGGCTCATGTAAGTGTTCCATGAACTGTTACTATGGTAACAAGCAGAAAGTAATTTGGGGGTAGGGTTAACAGTTACTGGCTGTACAGAAACCGTTATATTTATTCTGGATCTTCTACATGACAGAAAGGAAAGCAAAGTAAAACAAAACACTGTGTACCAGATTTACAACCCCCTTGCACCACTTTTGCATCCAACACCCCCCCCCCCACTACAAAATTACAAGTATGTGGGCCTCAACGACCCCCCTCAAACTCCGGGAATCACCACCCCCGGGAATTTGTATATTACGGGAGGCAGACTATGTGGCCCTCTGACTGGTGCCCTCGAGGGCCCTGGAAACTACTACGACCGGCTCCTGCAGTGTCCCGGGGTACCTACCCCCGTATACTGCTGTTTGCTTTGACAAAGCGGGACTCTCACGACTACCGCCCTCCCATAGCAAACATAGTTTGCATTTTGAAAGACAGAGCAGTGAAATCTGTTCTCACTTTCAAAATTCAAAGCGGATTGCATTTCCATATACAAATTAGCATCTACCCATGCAAAAAAGCATACTGGCTCCCGAAGAATGCAAAAGTTCATCACACAATGTTGCTAAAAAAAACAGCAAGTGTGCTCGACTTCTCAATATACTGCCTTATTCTACGTAATGTTATTTTCAATCACGTTCTGATATCCAATGAGAATCATGCTTTAAAAAACAGAAACATGCACCCTAGTTTTCAGTATAGAATGTTGTCCAACAACCAATCATTTCTTTTCTGTTTTTCAACACTGCATCTTATCAACCATGCTTCGTTGTTTCCAGCGGCGAAATACACGGATCCTATGCGCATCCCGCGACTTTTTTTGTAAAAAAAAAAAAAAAATGCCCTTACTTTTTTTGCCCTACGGGTCCTTATGAGACCCCTGAGCAGGCCTAGAGGTTTAGGGTGTGACTACCCTGCCCCTGTTCACGTTTTGCACACATATTTCACTGACTTCCGCAGCCTCGCTTCTACCCAGGCACAAATTGGCTGCCAACAGTTCCTGGTTTAGAATGTTTACAACCGCTTGACAGCCAATTAGAATTGAGCGCGTCATCGGGACGGTGTGCTTATCCTACAATGCCAATCCTCGCACAATCCGCGGATCCACCGCGCCCATAGATATATAAATGACTTTAACCATAATTTTCTCTGAAACTACTGAACACATTGACACCAGATAAGAGAAAGGCACAAGTCGGAACTAAAGACTTCCTCTCTCCGAATTTGGTGTAATTCCATTCAGCCGTTCGGGCTGTAGCCGGGATTAAAGGTCCTGTGGGAAATTGCATGGAGAAAACACGTTTTAGGACCCCCCCCTTTTTTCCCTGCCCCCGCTTCACCAACAACCCCTAAGCTTTCAGGGAAGGAGCGGAAGTGAGCTGGCCAAAAGTTTGGAAAATTTCAAGAAGATTCATCAATCGACGCCAAATTATTCCAAATAGAATGTTGCGGAATGTATTTTGTTTTGTCACAATTTATCATTAACCCCCTGCTCTTGCAAGCCATTTAAAATCTATTTACCAAATTGTGGATGCCACTGGGAGTTTTTGCAATAAGTAACGTGTCATCGGCAAATAATAAGCAAGGGATCTCTTGGCCAGCCAATTTTGGGGGATTCCCCACCACAGTGAAAAAGCTCCCCTATAATGCCATTTATGAAAAGGGTAAAAAGGGTAGGAGCCAGCACGCATCCCTGGCGAACTCCTTTCTGTATGGATATTTTCCCTAAAAGGGCGGCATCATTACTCCATCTCACCCTCGCATAGGGTTCATGGTGCATGCGGATCAAGATGTTAACCAAATAAACTGGCATCCCCATGTCCCTCAATGTAGCCAACAGCTGTTCACGATTTATAGAATCAAAAGCAGTCTTCAGGTCCATGAACACAACATACAGGTGGCCCCTGTTGATGGCGACCTCTTTCCAGATCACCATCATAAACCTGAGGACCTGGTCTGTTGTGCTCGTGGATTCCCTAAAACCTGCTTGGAAGTCCGACAAGATATTTACTTCGTCCATCCAGTCTTGAATTCGATTTAGGATTACTTTACCAAAAATGTTTTGGGGGACAGTAATTAGACTAATTGGCCTATAATTCTCTGGTAACCCTTTGTCCCCCTTCTTATGGATAGGGATGATTTCTGCGCCCAACCATGTGGGCGGAAGCATACCTCCCTTAAGTATAGCATTGAAAACTACAGTCAGGACCAGACCCCATACAACCGGCTCTGAGCTAAAAAGATCACCTTCGAAGTCTATCAAGGCTAGAGGCCTTCCCCTTCTTAGCATCTTTAAGGCCAAGGTGGTTTCGCTAACATCAATCTCATTGAAATCCTTTTCCAGGTCTTCGGTGCTCAATAGGCATAAATCAGGGCTTGTTATTCCCTCAGAGTTTGCGAACAGCTGTCCATAATACCCTTCCCATACCTGGGGCTGTAGGTGGGTGTCGGATTGAGCTACCTCCCCAGATTTTTCTCTAGCTAAAAGATGCCAAAAAGCTTTACTGTTCTTTTGATTGATAAATACGCGTCGAGGAGAGCACTCGCTCTATGATTGCAGAATAAAACTTAACACTGCTGACACGATTTTGGTGTGATGGCGATTTACTAAAATCTTGGATTTGATACTTGTGGAGAGAGGTTTGCGCCTGCTAAGTCCGCGTGGATAGTGGACGGGACTGTTTTCGATATATATATATATATATATATATATATATATATATATATATATATATATATATATATATATATAGATAGATAGATAGATGTGTGTGTGACTCCTACAGCAAGCCTATCGAGTTAAGGAAAGAGGCTGTATATTATTATTAATATATTATTATAAGCATATTTTCACTGTTAGGACCTATTCTACGTCCTATTAGTAAAAACTGCAAATTGCTTTTTTTAGTGTGGAAAAGCTAGTAGCTCCATTGGAGAGTACTGGCTTCGCATTCTGGAATGATACAGTAGAAAAATCCTGGACTATCGGCCCATTGCTTGTCTATTTCCTCCTGAAACGGTCTTATGCAGAGCCAGTAATTGGGAAGGAGGAGAATGCAGGCGGATATTATTCCCAGGAATGATTCAAACATAAATTGACTTTCTTTTATAAGAGATGCAGTCAACTTCATTATCTTCTATATTCTCTCTTCTGTAGAGAATACTTTTCATGAGATAGTGCCTAGTGTCTGATCACCCCTAGAAACATTGCCTTCCTGCTGGGATAAAGGTAAGGTTTCTCTATTATTAAACTTAAAGCCAGATCTTAGAATAACTGTTTGCATGTCTCTGTGGAGATGTTTACTGTTTGAAGGAAGTGAAGGACATTTTAGTCCAGGTATGGAAAAACCTAATCACATTTCTCCTTAGATAAGCCTCAACAGGATCCATTCATTTATTAAAAATCTGTGATGCAGATTTGAGGCCATAGCCTTTAATTGGTATTTACAACAGGCCACCTTGAACTTTAAGAATTTTTAATGTTTTTTGATGGATTGGAATATAAAAATAAGCATCCAGGAGAGCAAGTGATGTAATGAAACCTCCCTGGTTTAGCAAATGTAGAATGTATTGCAGTTTGACCATCTGAATTAAATGTTTTTTCAGGAATTTAACTGCAGAATATCGAATACCCGTCTCCATTTCCCATATTTTTTTCTTGATTTAAAAAAAAAGCCTCAATAGAAACAGTTGTTTAACTGAGTTGTAGGAACCTCATGAATAGCTTCTTTTCAGAGGATCAAAGAATCTCCAAATTTAAAAGACGATTATGTTGATGTAACTTTCTTCTAGGTGGATTTCAAGGATTCTGAACAAATTCTAAAGTGTGGCCATGATGAATAATATCTAGCACTCACTGATCTGTTGTGCTAAATCTCCATCTTTTAAAGTAATTTGAAAGCCTTCCGCCCACCTGCTGTGAGGAAGATATTGTGAACAGAGCAGAAGGGTGATACTAACTCCTGGAGGAGTACTATGCACAACCTGACTGCGAATATGGCTGATAACTGTATGCATGGCAATTACCCTGAGATGAAAACAACTAACGACTTCTTGGACTTGGAAAGGGCTGAAGTTGGTGCTGCTGCAGAACACACAGATTTTGTGGTGTCTGGATCCGACTATCAATTGAAGGGTATTGTCTACATGCCTACTAAATAATGCAATAAAGCATTTCCAAAAATTTGCTTGGACCTCAGGTCTAAAAGAGTATATGTCTTCAGCCAACTTTGCCTTCTTAGAACTTCTACTCGGCCTAGCTGAAAGAAACCGGTTGTAGCCTCACCGGACCTGCTCTCGGCTGAGTATTGACGCCGAGGGCAGGCTCCGGTTTCTGGCCGCCATCTTGGGTAGGGTTGGGCTTTCTGACGCGATCTGCGGCGTCATAAAAGGGACGAGAGGGCGAGTGCAGGTAATTTCTGACTCTGCACGCTTTTCCCCCTCCTGAGGCGGAAGCCGGGAGGTCTCTTGCCTTTCCCCTTTATTGTACTCGTTTTTAAACACTGTTACTCGCTTTTTTGCACTGCGTTTTAATTGTGCTTTAAAGGTGGTATTATCACTGTGTTATTTCTGTGCAGTGACCCCCCTGCGCTTGTAGCGCTTTAGCCCCCTTCTCACCCTCTACCTTCTAGCACCGGACCTGCTCTCGGCTGAGTATTGACGCCGAGGGCAGGCTCCGGTTTCTGGCCGCCATCTTGGGTAGGGTTGGGCTTTCTGACGCGATTTGCGGCGTCATAAAAACGGGCAGGGATGACTCCGCGCAGCGGACGCGATCAGCGGGCGCGCCGGATCTGTGCCGGAGTCGTGCCAGAGTCCTGCCCGTCTGCGCCCGTCCGCGACATGGCAGCGGTCGGCACGGCGGCAGGCTCTGGACACAGGCTTATTTACTCTGCTGAGGATCTACTCTCCTTCAACCCTAATACCGCTACTTGTCGGTATGTTTTTCCTGGCCGATTTAAAGGTAAATGCTGCTGCCCAGGATGTGGTTGGTATCCTAACATTTACCGGGCTTTTGAGGGTTCCCGTCCATCCCCGTCTAAACAGTTTAAGTGCTTACTACTTAACACCCGTTCATTGCATAGGCACGCTTTGGACATCTTTGAGCTACTTACCTCTGAGAAACCACTCTGTCTCTTGCTCACAGAAACATGGCTCTGCGAATCGTCTAATCCTGACATCGCGGCAGCCTTTCCGCCAGATTATATTGTTTACAGACAGGATAGGACAGTGGGAAAAGGTGGTGGTGTTGCTCTTGCAGTTCTAAGATCTTTTGCCTGCTCAATAATTCCATCTCTGCCTATTCCTGGCTGCGAATCCCTCGCCTTTTCCATTGCACTCTCCCCGCATCAATCTTTTACCGGGCTTCTTGTTTATAGACCTCCGGGTTTACGGGGTTCCTTCTTTGAGGACCTTCAATCTGTTATCACTTCTCTTTGCTTGAAGGTGGAAAATTGCATAATGTTAGGGGATTTTAACATCCATATGGACGTTGAGTTGGACAGTGAAGCGGTAAAAATTAAGGACATTACTGCTCCTCTTGGTTTAATTCCTTACATCTCTAGTGCAACGCATAACAAGGGTCACACGCTTGATCAAGTGTTCTCCACTTTTCCCCTTATTATGTCCCAGCCCACCCCTGTTCTCTGGTCTGACCACACTTTGATCAGTTTTTTGATCCAGGGCAGAAGTAAAACTACATATACTAACTCAGACCACCTCAGGCACCCCAGAAGACCCCTACATAAAATTACTCCTGAGAATCTGGCTCAAACGCTTCAGGATTATCCCTGTACCCTATCCGGCCATCTGGAGAGGGACCTTGAAACCTTCCAGGAATGGTTAACGGATAGGCTTGATGATCTCGCGCCTCTTTCCTCCCCTTCTTCATCCGTCAAGCGTAGCTCGGCCCCTTGGTTTTCTAAATCACTTGCTCTAGCACGGCGTAACTGTAAGGTAGCCGAAAGACTCTGGCGGAAGCATTATGATCAAGAAACTAAGTCTGCCTATAAACTAGCTATTAAATCTTACCACTCTGATATTCTTGAGGCCAAAAAGAACTATTTTTCAGATAGAATCGAGTCTGCGGCAAATTCCAGTAAAGAAATTTTTACCATTGTCAAAGAATTTACCTCTCCTAAATCTAGCATAGTCCAGCATAAGTTCTCCGAACTCTGGGTTAAGGAGATGGCCATGTTCTTTAACACTAAAATCAAATTGATTCAAGAATCCTTTCCACCTGCTGCCCCAATTGCATTAATGCTTGAATCCAATTTGACGTCCGTATCTCCTGATTCCTGCCCTACTCTATCGGAGTTTCCTCCTTTACTGGAATCTAATTCTCTGGATCTTTTACTCAAAATTAAATCTGGCTCCCCGCTTGACCCTTGTCCGGCGAGCTTTTTAGCCAGGAATGCCATGACTCTGAATCCCATAATCCTTCCCGTTCTGAACCTTTCTTTGTCCTGCGGCACGGTTCCACCTGCCTGGAAGAAGGCAATGGTCGTTCCCCTTTTAAAAAAACCAGGCCTCGATCCAGAGATACATGCTAACTATAGGCCCATATCTCTCCTGCCCACTCTGGCTAAGATCGTCGAGAAGCACGTTCACCTTGTGCTGTCTTCCTTCCTTGAAGACCATGGGTTTCTCCACTCTACCCAATCTGGCTTCCGCTCCAATTTGAGTACTGAGACCGCTCTTTTGGAAGTTAGCGAAGCCATTAAGGAAGTTCTCGACGCAGGCGGAAGAGCAATGCTGGTGATGTTGGACTTGTCGGCGGCCTTCGACACCGTCCCGCATGAGGCCCTCTTGAGAAGACTTCACGAGATCGGTCTCAGAGGGTCGGTGTTGAGTTGGCTGAGATCTTTCCTAGCGGGTCGCCGACAAGTGGTCTGGGCCCCCCCGTACTCCGCCGAAGTTCCGCCCATGGATGTCGGAGTTCCACAAGGGTCGGTGCTGAGCCCGACCCTTTTTAACATCTTCATGACTCCATTGGCGGTGCTGGCGGAGTCAATGGGTGCCCAGATCATATCATACGCTGATGACACCCAGCTACTCTTCACCTGCAAGAAGGGCATGGAGTTTGACGGGGAGAGCATCCGTGGTTGCCTTGGGGCTGTCTTCAACTGGTTTCAGCGAAGCAGCCTCAAATGCAACCCTGATAAATCTGAGGTGCTCTTCTTCGGATGTCAGGCAGAGCCGCCCTGGCAGGAATGGTGGCCAGTGAGCATGTCCCCCCCTTCCTCCTCTTCTTCGGTCGCTAAAAACTTGGGGGTCAAAATTGATAACACCCTCGCTTTGAAAACACAGATCACAGGTCTCACAGGTACCTGTTTTGGTCTGCTAAAAATGATTCGTAAATTCCTTCCTATGCTCCCTGTTGCCCATAGGAAGATGACAGTACAAGCTCTGATTTGCTCCAGGCTTGATTATTCAAATATCCTCTACCTGGGCTTGCCGGATTACCTCTTGCACAAGCTCCAGGTTGTTCAAAACTCTGCGGCTAGAGCCATCTTCGGCCTACCCCGGCATGCCAGAGCATCTGAGTTGCTCGCCTCCCTGCACTGGCTTCCGATTAAAAAGCGAATCACATTCAAAGCTCTTACACTGGCCCATAAGGCACTCCATCTGGTAGGGGCCTTCTACATTCGGAAACGGCTCTCCTTTTACAAGCCCACCAGATCTCTCCGGTCCGAAAATCTCGGCTTGGCAATGGTGCCTCCCATTAAGAAAGCCAGAATTGGTGGACGTTCCTTTAAACATCTTGCCCCCAAACTATGGAACTCCCTTCCCGTAGATCTCCGCCACATCCCCAATTTGTTTACCTTTAGAAAGGCCCTGAAAACGTGGCTTTTTAATCAATAATACTGTTATGTCTGTTATCCTTCTCTTTTTTCAGTAATGGGTCAGAAAGCGCCGGGACACTCCTTGGAGTAGCCGTGCGCTATATAAGTCACCCATTAACATAACATAACATAACATCCATATCTGTGTCTTTTCTCTGAGGATGTTCTTTCGCACTCCTGGATTACGCGGTCACTTTTCCCTCCTTCTCTTCAGGCAAATATTCAAGATAGGCTCCAAGATCTACCACATTCGACCATCATATCTTCCCAATATATTCAGGGCATTGGACGCTCGGACGGTTGTAACAGCCATTGCAAAAATGTCATGCCTATATTGTCAAGGTACCCGTCTTCTTTGTCTGCTGGAGCTGAGCAAGAAGTATAAGGGTTCAGAGAACGTCTTTGCGCTGCCTGCATAACCACTGAATCTGCTCTCGGGTGTCCTATGAGGCAAGACAGTACATTGTCTGGGGTTTTACATTTGTTTGTCTAGACAAGGGTCGATGGCAGCCACCGTCCCAGAGTTCTTAATCTGCTTCAATCCCTTTGACCATATGAGATCCATTAAAGGTATGGATCTAACCAATTTCAAAAGCTCTTTAAAATCATGAAGTAAGCAGATTGCCGGTTTAACTGAGATAGGTAAGTCAAATTTCTTTGCAGCTCTCTCCGTAAGTGTTATGTTGCCCTCTTCTGGTTCTTCGTCATCAGTATAGTCATCATGTATGGGGATAGGTGAAGGTTATCTTGGTGGTGGCAGCTTCTTAGTCTGTTCAGCTGGAAATACATAAGGTATGAAGCATTCTAGGATTATGTGGGGACAGTGTAGTTTTAGGACCGGCGTTGCCTGGGAAGGTGTTGTCTGAGGTCCTCACTCTGGAAAGCTCTTATAGTAGTCTGCCAACGTGTTCTGAAGATCTGTTACAAGAGCTGTGGGTAAATACATCATCTGCTCTTGATCAGTTCAGTTTAAGTGGCATATTAGTGCTGATCTGTAAAAGCCTCTATGGATCTGGGCTTTTCATGACTCCCTGGGAAGGAAAAATCCTCTTTGAAATATGCGTTGTCCTCCTCATTCAGGTTCTAGCACTTTACGTGTAACTAAGTGGGGGTCTATGCAGGTCCGAAAAGACAATCACCCTCGGATTCTTCCATATCCAGCCACTGAGGGGCAGCAAGGGAGCAACTTTACTGGGAGAGGTGTGCTCAGGAATATTAATCGGAATCTTTTTCTCATCAGCATGACTTATTTTTCCTTCAACAACTGTGCTGGTGATAGGTCCATAGGTGGCGACGTTGACGGATGATTTTGTGTGAAATATGTTGCAAAATACTAATGTTTGAGCCTTCAAAACAAATTTCGTTATCGGCCATATTTTGTATGTAAATAATGTAGTCATCTTTGTAACCGTAGATGATATTGCAGTTGACGCCCATGGTCTACTCAGCGGTTTCTTCGTCAAAACCATCTTGACTGTGGAGGGGTCCCTCAATGTCTTTTTACCGTAGATGATGTTTATGAAAAAGGCGTGGAAAGCTCCAACCTGGATCTTTCTGTCCTTGCTGAGTGTTTTTACCTTCTAATTTCTACTTCAATGAAGCAGGAGTTACCTTCCGACCAATTTTCACCATCCTTTTGGATTTTGTTGGAGAGTTCTCGAGAGGAATCGCTTTCCCTTGTATTTTCCCTTTTATGATGTTTCTTGTGAGGTGCAGATGTTCCCTCACCTCTATTTCCTGTTGATGAATGCCGCTTTGACTTTCTCTTCTGTAGCCAAAGCTGGAACCAGCCCTTTGTCCTTAAGCGTCTTTCCTGGAAAGGTTCTGCAGATCTTTAAGTATATGATGTAGATAAAGGCAATATAGGCATTCCTGGTGGGGGTCTTCAGAATATAACCTGAGTTTGCCGCATATCCACAGGGTCTGAAAAGACCTTTTATATCAGAGTCAGACATTTTTCTGTCAAATGTATTTCCCAGTAAATGGAATTATGGAGATGTATTCAAATAACGTTGAAGTACGGCCAGTAGATGATCAAAATCAGCTGAAAAGCAGATAAGCTGAGCAGAGCTCATGAAGACTTCCTTCACACACAACCTGCGGTTAGAAATCTGAGGTATGGTGGCCCTTGAGGGGAAGAGTGTCTTAGAAGCTCCTAACTGATTGGCCGAAATGTGGTTCTTGTTAAAATGATGTGAATTGGTTAACCATGGCCCTTGATTAAGCAATGTTGCGCAATACTTTTGTAAGTACTGCTTGTTATAATTACAGTAGGCGGTCCACCTCGACGACGGGGAAGATTCAAGCATGTGAATCTATGAAAGATTCAATACTGGAGAAGATATAGGTATGTTTTTAGTACACAGCAGGTGTGTATGTGTACTCTGCAGCACCAGTGCCCAGACAAAACGGAAAGTGATACCCAATATGCCCTAACCGCTAGCAACCAATTTCTGAAGGAGGTTGAGCAACAATCGCGTTACGAGAGCCTAAGAGGTGGTGCCAGGACCATTCATCACAGTTTCTTTCCAACAGGATGCATGCCACCTACATATCCCCTACAACTGATGAGCAGCTAAATAATATAGCTCAAAGTCAGGAACGTCTAGTTCTCCTGCATCATTACATGTCTTAGCTTTGACAAGACCACTAGGTGCCATTTGGTGCCTCAAAATAAAATCACTAGCATAAGATTCATTTCTCAGAATTTACCCTAGGGATCTATCTCAGGAGGGAGGTGAAGAAGTATAATTGTCTCAGCAGTATGTTGATTTTTAAACAAGCAAGACTGAAATTGAAAGTGCATTCCAAAAGTAATGAGGCCAGTGTGGCTGTTATGTGTTCTTGGGCAGCCTACTTTCAGACTTGTAAACTCCCTCAAGTAATTCAACAGCGGGTCTCTACGTTATAACCATCCCAAAAACTTGCAGTCTAATTTCTTCTGTCTCCATAACAGAGTATCTGTATGTTTTACCCCAATTTACACTTAGTACAGCAAAGTTCCTAAACTCCTCCAATGCCCTGACAGCGACCCTCACATCTGCTTCCCCTTCACGCAAGCAAATCATGTGATCTGTAAATAATGAGATAAATAAAGACCTGCCATCTAGTTGAATCCCCTGATAGTACTAGACCTGCAGAACCGCTAGAGCTAATGATTCCACTGCTAAGGCCAATAGGACAGGGGAAAGAGGACAACCCTGCATCCTGCCCCTGCCCACGATGCAGGGCTCTGAAAAAACAGAGCCCGGTTTGACCCTAGCCAGTGGGCTACTATATAGTACTTTGTCCCATCTCAGAACCTCCTGTCCCAAACCCATGCCTTCAATTACTGTGTATAAAAAGTCCCACAGCAGTGAATCAAAAACTTTCTCAAAGTCAAGAGACAACACCAAGGCAGAAGAGCAGTCAGTCATAAGAGCATCTAGGACCTTTATCAGTCTCCTAATATTGGTCATGATGCTGCCTTTAAGGATGAACCAATTTTGGTGCGGGTAGATGATGTCACTTACATTATTAAGCAATATATTCATTAAGATTTTGCTTAGGAATTTGTAATCAACGTTGAATATTGGCAATGAGCAATAGGATGGTTACTGGTGTGCCATCTTTGTACTTTTTGAAAAGGGAAACAATTGCTGCCTCCCTTACTGTGCGTGGTAAGACACCTACATTTCGTGCAACGTGGAGGGGCACTGCTAGTTTGGGGGCCAGTACACCCAGCTATGCTACATAAAATTCAGTCTGTCGAAAGTCAGATCCAGGGACTTTCTCTCTAGCCAGATCTTTTACAGCTGCTTTTTTTCCTGCTCTGTTGCCAGAGCTTCACCGTGTGTGATCCTGGGAGAAGAGGCTCACCCCATATAATCAGCTATTGCTTGAGTGCAGATAATACCAATAGCTGAGTAGAGACTGTCATAATAAGACCTAAAGTCTGCATTTATCTCAGAACAGGAAAATAAATGCTGACCCCGCTCCAAGTGGATGTGTAAGATTTCGTCCATCCTGTGCTCATGTTTAGCCAAACAATCCACAGTCACTGCTTTGTCATGTTGATCATGGGTTTTAGAGATATAAGCTCTGTAATCCTACCCCGTCAAACTGTCCACCAACAAAGGGAGTACTTCTCTCTAGTATCAGTTACACAGCCGAAACTATTATAAAGTACCATAGCTGCAGCTACCAGAACACACTCCAGAGCAGTAAGAAAATTTGCATGTCAGTGTTTTACTAATGTGAAAGAATTGGTGATAAATTGACTGTTTTAGCCAAGGTTTTTCGTAACTAAATGAAATCTAATCCTTATAATTAATGTGATGTACACATTGTTCCCACACTGTTGTCAGACTAACATCAAACAGAACACATAACAACTCATATGTGTCTATATCATCACATACAAGCCATCAGGCAACACCTGGGTTGCTACTAGGAGCACAATCCTTTGGAGGCCCCTACATACAAATGCACCAGAACACATAAGACAGAACACCTGGGTTACTTCCATACAGATAAGACACAAAGTCCAAAACTAATAACAGTACTAGCCATCAATATAGGACACAAAGGAGAACATATAAGACAGAACACCAGATGAATATCCAAAAAGCGCTGATAAATCATACTGCTGAATATCATGGTACCCCAACATTAGCCACTACCATAATTCATACAGAAATACAATAGAACATTATTCTATACTCATTCAATAAAATGATTACTTTAAACTACACAAATGATACACATTCAACAGAGCATAAGTGGCAACTAGAAAGGTATCCAATCACTCTTAATCACCCAGACCACCATTGAGATATCCACAACATAACCCATTTGAGAGAATATCAGACATGTTCCACATAGTTCAAGAAGGCCCCATGGCCAGAAGCACAACACAAAGACTTACTCTGATACCCAGACTACAGACATTGCATTGGCCTCAGATATTTACTAATACAATTGTGTAGCTCTCTGATCACAACTCCCTTTACTAAAATCATATACTACTACCTCAACGGAGAAGATCATGATCTGACACAACCCCTTCAGACACAATACAGTCTCAGGGATAGGATCAGAAAATAGTACTCAAAACATGTTGTATGAAGACTCGTGTTCAGACTTTCGAACCTTGAAAACATAGGAGCACGCAATCCAGGGAAACACACAGCACTACAAGAACACAGTAACTGCAGAGGAGGTCTAAACAAATTATCATGACATAATAAAAGTTGTCAACAATGCGTTATAATCATTCAATGGAATTTGGTCAAGCTTACTTCAGGATGGGCGAGTTATGTTTTAGGGATAGTAAAATCAAGATGTAACCAAAGTAATTTTTATACATAAATCATTTCGACCTTAAAAAAATCAAAAGTATGTATAAAATGTAATAAGAACTACAGAATAAAGTGTTGAAACTTTGCATTTGTCAATCAAGATGTCAATGAAACTGTAATCATTCTAGTTGATTCTTGACAGATATTGTTTTCAAAATCAGCAAGAATCAGGTTTGCAGGTGCTTAATTAATACCACCAGAAGTTCATTAGCACACTGTTCACCTAAAATATAAACTGTATACTCGACTCCAAATTTAGGATGGACAGAATTCGGCAAATACATTTAAACAGTTTCACAAAAAAAATCTGTTATACTAAAGAGCTAATTTCAAGGCGTTTTGACCCACAGTTATATTTATGCATTTTTTCCCTTTCACATCTACTGGCTACCTTAACAAATACATGAAAATATTCAAAGCTCAGAAAATCACTTTTGATACTAAGGTTTAAACACAGGTGGGATATATCACCTAATACGGGCTCATTAAAAGCCTCTTTGCAATGTCGAACTAATCACTTAGGAAGCAGGATACAAATATCTAAAGATTCACACAGCTAGATAAAGCTTTGTCCACAATCACAGTGTGGGAGTGAAACTCCTAAACCTCTGCCCATAATTTGGGACAATCTGCTGAAGTTGCAAGGTGGATTCCGACCTCTATCTTGGTAATGGAAGCTGACTAACATTTCTGATAGGAGAGTCATACATTTCTATCTCTAATAGACATGCAAGCAGTCATACGGTTATGTTTGTAGTATAACCATATGACAGTACTCGGTAAAAAAAAGATATATTCCAGTGCAAGCCATATTCAAATGGCATATTTTAATTTTCCATTTTAGCTTATTAAAAAAAATGTACATCATGCAGCGGCTTATAGAAAGACGGGTAAAACACCTTATTTTATAGTTTATTAAATACACCACATTGGTTCCATAGTTGTAATCTCTGTAATCATACAATCTGCTAAAATGCTTCTCATAGAAAAATAACTGCAATAATGAAACTAAAAAAGTGTACACAACTTTGGGTGATCTATCAAATGAACACTGTTTGGAAAAATTCAGTTGAATCTGTGAACATGTGCTTCGCAATTGAAATGTTGTTTAAAAAAAAGTGGGTTACGTAAATTTATTTCACCTGGCATTGCTGTAACAGCAAAATGGTGGTGGCAAAGAAAACGGTGGTCCTAACTCGAAAAAGACAAAGTAATACAAAATAACTGGTACACAGAATCATAATATCTCTTTTGCTCACTCTTTTCAGCTATACGGAGTTTAAACTTTTTCCACTCACAATTTCTGCATGATACGGTCAACCATGTTGGTCAGTTCAGCATTTTCCTGCAAAATTGTTCCTTGCTTACGTACACGAAGGCATGCACACACGGTAGTAAAGGATATGTCACCTCAAATATAAATGAATACAACAGATTTTGAATGTCCTCCCTTTATGTTAGAATTCTATGCCCTTTTCAAATGGAGGAGGGTTTCAGTGCATATAATTTAAGACAGCAGACAATGTACAGAAGAAACAGGATCTTGCTGGTTCTTTACACTTCCAGCCAGTTTAACAGTAAACACTGCAGAGCTTTAGCGCCGTAACCACAGCCAGCCATTGAGAAGCCAGAACGCTACGGTGATGGAGTACATGATCATTTCTCTCTTGGCACGCTCTTTATTTTCTTCCTCTAGGAGCAGTAGGCGTCGATTTAGCTTGATTATCTGGAAAGATAAGTTATTTTTAAAAATGTTATGAACAGGCTCCTAAGAGGGATATACAGTATTTCAGATGACAACAGTTGCGGTCTCCATTTTTAAATGAAGGGAATGTAATATGAAGGACACTACTGGTTCTCTGTCGGGACCGGAGGCGAGGATAATTCGGACTCTTTCTTCCCTTTAGTAGCAGCCTCAATTTTAACAAAACACAACACATAACAATGGCAGTTAATAACCATATACATAACGCTTCCAGAGTATGTTCTAGTCCTCTTTCTTCGCTGCTCTCTCTCAGATGTGCGGAACTCTGATACCTAGAAGGCCAGATTCCCACCACTGACAATCTCAAACAGAATAGGGGGGAACCCAAGGGAGAAGATGTTTGGATAGGATAAAAAATGCCTTTCTCACATGGTGCAAGAGCACGCACAAGGCTTTCAGTTGTATCTATCTCCTGTAGCCTCTACTGATGTCACTCAATGATTCCAAGCTTGCCCCGATACTTTTCTCTTCCCCAGATGACGTTACAGACAACCCAGTTGCTCATGGGGATTCCTTTTGACCCAAAGAGCCAGTAGCGTGAAGAGCAGGGTCAACAACTGACAACACCAGCGGATATGTTGGATGCAAAAGATATCTATCACTTCATATGCTCAGTTTGGAAGCCGCCAAACATAGTCGCACAATACTTGGACAGCGGTCTCAGAAAACAGCTGGACCAGCAGGAGGCCAGCGGTAGACACAGAGGAATCCCCACGCAACATTGGAGGGGAGAGTGGCTGAGGCACATGGCATTGTTAGAACAACGGTCACATTCCTGGCAAATGTAGTTAGAAATTCAAAACAAGGCATTGAGAGGTCTTGTCTGGCTTTGCAGGCTCTAACATGTACTTTGACAAACATTCTTGACAAGGCAGAAGAGGCGAGAGAACCAGGTCCCTCATCTCACCAGAGATCCTGTTGGATGGACATAATGAGCAGTGATAATTCTGGGGAACACAAACAGCACTACTCCAATAGAGAGACACAGATCACTTCTCGCCAAGGTTGGGCAACCACGCCATGTCAAAGCAAGCCTGGTAGCTGAAGGAATTCCGGTTGGTGATTTATTTCTAAAGGAACTAGGGCAGTACATGTTTAGCTTCAATTGCCTGGGCATGGGCCAGTCTTCTATAAAGAAAACTTGCAACCAAAAGGTTTATGGAGAGGCTACCAAAGGAATGAGAGAAGGCAGTTCGCCTGTTTCCACTGCAAGCTCCTTAAAGAACTCAGGCACACTGTTTTAGTAAATAACAGGTTCACTTCCATATTGAAGGTTTCTTTTGGTAGCCAGGGATGGATAGAGGGCGGATAGAGGAGTGCTTCACAAAGGTCCTGAATCGGGCAGTGGAATTCCTCCATTCATGAGGTGTAAGATTGATATTATACCTCAAAGACATTCTGTTCTGTCAGAAATTAAAGCATGACTCTCAACCTGCTACAGGTCCTAGACTTCATGATCATCTGAGAGAAGTCGGGGTTCATATTGATTCAGGTCCTGGGGTTTGTAGTGGGCTCGATCATAGCAATAATCAAATTACTAACATCAAAAATTAGGACTATCAGGAAAATGGTTGAGACAAGTCCTCTGACTCAAAATATCTCAGTGACAACTGGCCAGGTTAATGGGGCTCTTGGCCTCGTCCATCCAGGCCATGATTCCAGGCTCAATGCACTGATCGGAGAATGCAACAACTGGAGGCTTCCCATCTGAGAAAAAGGTTCTATGGACCTCACAGAAGATGCCAAGGAAGAAACTCACTGGGGGCTCCAACATATGCAAGCATGCAACAGCAGACAATCTTCAGGTCTACGCTAGGCGTGATCATAGAGTCAGATGGTACCAAGTCTTGCTGAGGAACCAGATGCGGAGATTCGTCTACAGTAGGAAAATGGCAAGCATGGGTCGGTCCTCTGTTATGGCGGAGGAGCATCGCCCACTAGGTGGCAGCAGATTTAAACATATAAAAAATAAAATGATAATAAACCAATTTTATTTCTCTTCTTACCTGCAAGCGCGTCATAAGGTGGGCCGGGGCCTTGCAGAGGGGAGGAGTAGTGATGGGCCCTACTAAATATGCACAAAGGTTTGGCCGGCCTAGCATTTCTCCACCCGACTGTGCTGAACAGCCGTCTGGAGAAAAGCCACAGGCTCCCTGGCACTGTCTGAGTGGCAAACCCAGCACTTCTCTCATGCAAGAGCAGTGTCAGGATTGGCATCTGGGAGCCTGCGCAGTATGCATCAGCTCTGGAGTTGAGGATTGGGAGAGGAGCAATGCGGCGACCGCAGAAGCAAGTGAGTAAACTTTTATATCTTTTATTTTCTGTGCTCATATTTGTATCATCTCCTGGCCCCCGCTGCCGCACCTCATCGGATCCCAAGCAGCCGCCACTGATGGTAAGAAGACTAACTAGGTTTACATATCAACCAGCTGGAACTTCTGGCAGGATACTCTGCTGTCAAATGCTGGACAAAAGGAAGAGTAAAATGCTGTGTGTGTCCTCCTCAATATGGAAATATCTCAGTAAGGTACATAAATCCCCTAGGAGGAACCCGGTCATGACTACTCCAAGATGTCAAAGAACTTCTGCCATTTCTGCCTATACAGCCAAGTGGTGGTGAAAACAGAATACATGTTGGGACACCACAACACAACAGCAGATTGGCAATCTCATCACTTTCGGGATGTCAGCTCCCAGAAGTTTCTACACTGGAGCTTTTTGGGCACTTATGGAGATCCAGGATCTTTGTCACTCGAACCTTTTTGCAGTCAGATTAGATCCTGAGCTTGAGAGATATTACTGTTGGAGACCAGATTCGGAAGTAGCAGTAACGTGCCTTTCTTCAGGTATGGTCTCTGGAAATCAACTATGCCTCCCTACCACACCCTTCGCATGACTGCAATTTGACAGCACAAGGGAAAAAGCATATCTGATACGTTTTACCCCGACCTGCAAGTCACAAGTATGGTTCCTAGTTCTGATTAACCTTTCCTGGGATTCATCAATTTGTCTACCCGGCCTTCTGAACATTTTAAGTCCACAAGGGGAACAACATCACCTTGTTATGCAAGGATCGTTTAGAGTTATGGCATGGAGCATTACAGGGGGATGAATACACCTGGAGCTTTCTGAACAGGCTAAAAATCTCATCAAGAGGACTTGGTCAACAACAAATGAAAGGGATATAAATCAGCTTTGAGACTATGGGCATATTGGTGCACGGAATGGGGTTTGGATCCCATCCAGACAACCTTGTTTATAACACAAACTTCCTATTCCAGGCAGTCAGAGAAAGACAATCTTACGTATCAGTAAATACTTTTAGACCAGACATCACCAGGCCATGTGTGCATGGATGGAGTGGCTGTTGGCCAACACTTCTTGGTCTGCAGACTGTTGAGGCGGTTGCAATTGTTGATACCCACCTATACCTAAGTACGCTTACATCTGTCCAGGGTGGTGCTATCAGGTATGGTTCTTTGTTTAATAACATGCAAAACAATATCAAGTTTCAGGCATGATGTTTACTCTGCATGAAATCACAGTCTCTAACTCCAGAAGAATCAAATCAAATATTAGAATAATTTATTGTGAGTAGTTCGATGCATTAGGGCTAATAAAGCTATGATTAAGGAATTCAGACCACCAGGAGTAAGTCAGTTATTGATAGCCAATAAAAAGTCTTTCAAAGCAGTATCTTCTTCAGGCATAGCAATATGGTTCAAATGAGTGATGCAAGAAGAAGGTGGAGGCAGCTGTAGAAATCCATAGAGATCCAAGGCATTCTCCTTGGGAGCGCGACTGGAGGATATCACTACAATAGCAGACTGGTCATCTGATTCTATTTTTAAGCATTTTGTTTCAAGCCAGTGAAAAAGGTGGCTCAATGGTAGTTAGTAAGTAAACTTTAAACGAACATATTCCTTGTCTCTGATCCTGACACAGAATATACAATTTCATAGAGAACGTAAAGGAAAGTTTTTGATTCTATTAAGGTTGCAGAGGCAAGAATTATCCCACCCGGTAAACATGTACAAGGCATATATGTTGGATGATCGAATTTTAACACCTTCAGCGCGGCGCAAATTTTCGCACTGTGCTGAAGGTTCTAAAAAACGGGTGTGGTCGTGACGGAACGGTTCCGTCATGAGCACAGGCCAACCGGCGCTCATGACGGAACCGCTCCATCATGAGCATCGAAGGGGTTAAGAAGATTGTAAAGCAAGGGAGAGGCTCCTCTCTAATATCAAAAGATAATGGTTTGTTTCTGTATGAACATTTATTCCAGAATGAATGTAGGTGCCAATACTGCTGCTGCAGCACTGTGATGTAAAATTTGACAAGGACATATGGTTTAATGGATAAGTAACATGGAATGTTATTCTTGTAGGTATACTTCAAAAGGAGGAATGAGTTCGAGAGGAAAGTGGAAGTTGAGATTGCATGAAGAAAGAGGACCAGAGTATAGTAGAGAAGTGTAATGTATATGGTATGTACTGCCTTTAGTTGTGGCAGACAACAATTTTTTCCCAGGGCATCCTGAGAAATGTATTGTTTTGTTAAAATTGAGGACTAGTATTAAATAAAGTGCAAAAAGAGTATGAATAATCCTTGACTTCGAGTCCTTAGTATAATGTAAAACGTTCCTTTATGTTAGCTAGGAAATCTTATATTCTCTTCCATTTACTTGATTTTGGGCTTTTGTTAGAGAACACTTTTTTTAAAGCACTTAAATATTTGAGTAAAACGTTACAAAAACAATGTCCATAGAATCAAAAATCCAGGTGAAGCAGCATGAAGGTTCAGGAAACAAGATTAGAAAATGGTACTAGATGTTTGCATCACTGGTTAAGAGCAGGCAGAAACAAATTAGCACGATAGTACGCTATAAAGGTGACAATAAGTGATTAGATCAAACAGGTAGGAGAGCATAGTATGGAAGTATGCAGACAACAAGGTAAATAACAAGAATAGGTGGGGAACAGCAAAGTCACAAATACATTCATAAACATTACAAAGGTATTGTATTGAAGCATGAAATGAAATCGAAACCAACATAGCAGGCTAAACTAAGCATTGCATAGATAAATGGTAGTATGAAAAGAAGATGACATGAGCACAAGTTGATAAAGCACTTAAGGCCACAGCCAAACTCTTACATTGAAAAAAACTAGACATTCATTGAACAATGCAAAGGTTAAAGCGACAATATAGCTTAACAACCTCACATATTACATAACTCATTACATAATAACATCACTGATGAGATCTCAAATTACATAACTGATGACATTGGTCATACACTGTGTAGGAAGGTGGCTACCTGACTATGGTTACCCCAGATTTTTTGCCTTGTGTTTAGCTGGTTTTCGACTTAGTTGGCCTGGTTCCCTGCTAATCAGGGCCCCAGGCTATCTGCTCTCTCTGTAAAATGGATTCCATGTACCCTAGGTGCATAACTAGATTGGCTTGGGTCACCTTATCAGCCCCTGTACAGAGCACTATAGGTGCCCAGGGCATAGGTGCATCCAAGGCCTACCAGGGGCTGCAGCATATCTTTGCCACCCCTGGCTGGCTATCTAAAATTGACACAACTGGCTGATCACTCAGCTGGGGCAAGGTGGTGTAATCACCCCTTGCTTAGATATAGTATACCTATATCTAAAACCTAACTGGACACATATAAACCTATAAGCCACTCCTATGGCAGGCCTTAACAATCCTGGAGGCAGAGTGCGTGGTTTAATGTGAGATGGGACTCTAGCATGAGCTGAGCCTGTCTGTAGCTGTTGGGACCAATTCCCTTAGCTGTTCCGGGATAATGCCAAACCATATACTATTAAGTGCATTATAATCCTTGCGGTTATATGTTAACTTTGGTTTGGCTTTATCAAAACATGTTGTGTAAGGTGTCATACGAATTGGAATACTACCCCGTCGCCAGTCCTGGTGACGGGGGTAGCATTCCACCCCTCTAGAGGGAGACAACATGTTACTTTGCTGAAACGCGGTTGATTTTTAAAAGAGCCTCAGATCCACAAAATGGATGCTTCTGCCACAGACACATGTCTGACCTCCTGCTGCTGACTGAAACTAGGCAGAGGAGGCCTGGACAAAGGCTTTCCTGTCGCAGGGAGGTGTGTCACCACCCCAGACAGGAGACAGTGGATTGTAGCAGGGAGGTTTGAAAGAAACCAGACAGTGCCTGGGGAACACAAGGCTTCCCCTTGCATAATCCGGTCAAACCGGTTCTGGGGCACAACAGCCCCAGCTCCAGTGCGACCTGGACAAAGGGAAAGGGGTGTAACCACCCCCTTCCTGGGTCCCACCCATAGGAGGGGACCTAGCAGGATATCCAGCCCCCAAGATTAGTATAAGAATAGGAGCAGTGCCAAAGCACTCAGATCATCCTGAATCAACTTTAAACTAAGCAGACGACTGGACTTTGACATTCTGATGAATAGAAGACTTTAAGTGCTGCACCCGAATACCGCGGGCTTTTCCCGACTTCAGCATTGCTTGTCCCGACTGCTCCCAGCGATTCCCTAGGCCCTAGGCCTAACCACTGTTCGATTGGTATCTCTTATACCATTTTTTTAATATATGGTTTGAGTGGCCACCCGCCCTCATCCATAATTGTGCAACTTTGTATGTTATACTGTGCTTTTGATTTAACGCTTGTGCCCCTTTGCTCATAAAGAGTACTGGGGATTAATTTAGAGATAAATACATATATTTTTATAATATATACTTGTGTGGTGTCCTTTCATTTGATATTACAGGACTGTGATTGGTAAAACAGCTCGCTTAACACGACCTCATGAGTTAAGCCTTTAAGGCTGCTTAGTCTATGCTACCATTAAGATAGCTTGTCTATAAGGTTGACTTACAACCAGACACCATAAGGGATTGTTTGGACTGATACAAGGTGGTTCCAGAATTGGAAACATCATATATCAGGCCAATTCTCACACACAGCATAGAGTAACTGACTGCACCTGTGTGTGTTGATAGCAAGGAAATGGGTTAAGCACTGGAGACAAGCGCTCTAGAGAATTTTAACAGTTTACTGTCTGAACCTGTGACTCTGTCTGGTGGCCAACAGAGAGGATCGAAACCATCCTCTATGCAAAAAACCTCAGAATCGTCAACAACAGCAAAATGTACATGACTACCTAAGTCAACTTAATCAACAACTCATGCTTCTATATCCTAATGATGCTGAGGAAATCTGTCAAATGGCTTCAAATCAGTACCTGGAAAACAGTCACACAAGCCCTTGTCACAAGCAAGCTGGACTATGGGAACACCATCTATGCTGAGATCAATTCTCAAGAAGGCTGCAGACCATCCAGAACTCGGCTGCCAGAATCACTTGCACCATGCTGCACTCACATAACACACCTGAAGCCGCTTCACTGGCTCCCCATATACAAGGGAGCACAATTCAAACTCATCACCCACACATTCAAGGCACTAGATACCACTGCCCCAGAATACCTTAAGAATCGCATCTGCTTTCATACACCATCCAGACACCTCTGCCTATAAGAATTCTTACTTGCACACATTCCATACACATCAAAAAATCAGGTCCAGCGGTCGAGCCTCCTCCTATAGCGCTCCAAAAACGTAGAACGACCTTTCGCTACCCTCCTGGGTGATAGTGCGCTCTATAAATCAACATAACAAAATAAAATAACATAACAGATCAGTAAAGTATAGGGTACAAGAAATACTCCAGCTTAAACATGGTAAATGCTGAGCGCACCTGATGTGGGTTTTCAGAGGTATTTTTAAGAGTAGGCTGTGGCTTAAAATCAAAGCCTGTTCTACAAAATCTGTGAGAAAGTCCAAATTTGCTGATGTCAATACAATAACCACCAGTGCATAGCTCAGTGCAAGGCCATGTTAAATGACTAATACAGTGGTAGGACAAATTCTGTAAAATGTACATGTTTATTTCCAAAACTTCCACAAATATTCTGAGGCACTGCAGATTATTGAATAATGTGAGAATGTTGAGGTGTCCCAATTACAAAGGGATTTATCTCATATTGGTGTTGTAAGCATCATGGCTCTAAGGTTGTGTGCCATTATGCCAATCTCAGAAATGTGTTTGGTGTATTTTACTAAACTATGGAGGGCTGCCTCTAGGGCCTTACAGTAGTTGTCTTAACAGTGGAAAATTGTTAGAAATCGAGGTCTCTAGTTGGCAGTGGCTTGTACCCTGTACAAGAAGGGACCCTTATTCTAGCCAGGGTAAAGGAGTAACACATCAAAGATAATCCCCTGCTCACCTCCTTGGTAGCTTGCTATCTCAGAGGCAATGTGTGAAGCATTTGTACATAAACACACAGTAAAAGTGAAAACACTACAAAATAACACCATCCAAGTTTAGAAAAATAAATATTTGTCTGAATAAAACAAGACCAAAATGACAAAAATCCAACATGCACAAGTAAAGATATCCCTTTCAGAAGGTTTAAAATAGTTAAATCCATAGGAAACTATGGGTGCGTCACTTTTATCACAAAGTACCAAGGATGCATCAAAATCGAAGACGAAAACAGGCGCATGGGAGGTGTAAGGCCAGAAAATCAAAGAGAGGCATCGGCTCCTTACTCCCAGGGTAGGTGATGCGTCAGTTGCTTACTGCCAAAGGCAGTGATGCGTCAGTTCCTTACTGAAGGGCTGGGGAGGTGATGCATCAGTGCCTTACTGTCAGGGAAGGTGATGCGTTGGTTCCTTTCTGTGAGGGGAGGTGATGCATCTTTCGGACATGTGGCTTTGGTTCCTTACTGCAGGGCTACTTCAATGAAGAACTTGGCGCACAGGTGTGCTGAATCGAAAATCCAGACATGGTCTCACAGCTCCAGTACGTATACCAGTTTCTGCCTTTGAAGTAGGCAAGCTTCAAAGAAAAGTTTTTGTAGGGAACAAGACTCTGCCTTTCCCTGACCTGGCTCCAGACACACTACAGAGGGGTGGAGATTGCTTTGTGTGAGGACAGGCACAGCCCTATTCAAGTGTCAGCAACAACTCCTCCTACCAACCTAGCTCAGGAAGACTCATAAGCCTAATGGTGGGATATCAGGATATGCAGGGCACACCTCAGCTCCCTTTGTGCAACTGTCTAGAGTGAATGCATAAACAGCTCAACTGTCAGTCTAAACCAGACTTGGATTCCACAGGCAGGGAGAGGCACAGAACGGTAAAGCAAGAAAATGCCCACTTTCCAAAAGTGGCATTTTCAAACAAGTAATTAAAAAAACACGTTCACTAAAATACTTTACTTTGTGAGTTCAGGGACCCCAAACTCAAAATCTCTATCTTTTTTCAATTGAAAGTTACACTTGGAAGAGGTTACAAGACAGCTCAGATGATAACCTATGGGATAGATAGTCCTTGCAATAGTGAAAAATGAAATTAGCAGTATTTCAATATCAGGACATGTAAAACACAACAGTGCATGTATTACCTTTTACATACAGTGCACTGTGTCCATGGGGCTACCAAGGGCGTGCCTTACATGTAGTAAAAGGGAAGGTTTGATCCTGGCAAGTGGGTGCACTTGCCAGGTCAATCGGGCAGTTCAAACATGTGGGTTACACAATCAGTGCTGCAGGGCCTCTAAAAGCATTTGATTCACAGGCCCTGGGCACACATCGTGCACTTTACTAGGGACATACTTACCAGTAAATCAAATATGCCAATCATGCATAACCAATTTAGAAAAGGGGGTGGTGATGAACAGAGTGTCTGAGTTAAACAGACCACTCTTACCCAGTCCAAAGATCAGGGCTTGATCCATCACCGTTATTTATCTCACTGCCCCATCCCAGCTCAGAACCTGGCTATATGCAAATCAGTCTGTCCCTGGCCCAGTGCATCATGGGAACAGGGCAGACTAAACTACCAAGCCAATTCTTCACCAGAAAGGAGACAAGCTACCGGGGACCGGTTTCTGGCATTTCAGCCTTCTTCGGCCCGGCTTGCTTGAATCCTGATGGAGCAGTGAGAAAGGGACTCATGTCTGAGTATACCCTGCCACACCTATAGTGGCCAAAAACGATTTAGAAAAGGGGGTGGTGATGAACAGAGTGTCTGAGTTAAACAGACCACTCTTACCCAGTCCAAAGATCAGGGCTTGATCCATCACCGTTATTTATCTCACTGCCCCATCCCAGCTCAGAACCTGGCTATATGCAAATCAGTCTGTCCCTGGCCCAGTGCATCATGGGAACAGGGCAGACTAAACTACCAAGCCAATTCTTCACCAGAAAGGAGACAAGCTACCGGGGACCGGTTTCTGGCATTTCAGCCTTCTTCGGCCCGGCTTGCTTGAATCCTGATGGAGCAGTGAGAAAGGGACTCATGTCTGAGTATACCCTGCCACACCTATAGTGGCCAAAAACGATTTAGAAAAGGGGGTGGTGATGAACCAATCACCCATACAATTTACACAGAGAGCATATGCACTTTAGCAGTGGTTAGCAGTGGCAAAGTGCCCATATTCTAAAGCCAACAAAAAAGGTCAGAAAAAATAATAAGAGGAAGGAAGCTAAAAGTTAGGGGATAACATGCAAAAAGGGTCATGTCCAATACTAATGAATGCTTGTCAACTTTTTCACTTAAAATTGCAAGTCATGTAAAGCAAAAGACAAAATTTTCTTAAAAGGGGAGGGGGCACGTGGCCCCATTCCAGAGCCTCGTAAAGCCTTGGAATCCCTATATCCCAGGGCCACTATTTTAAAAGATGGAGAGGAGCAGAGCCACACTTCTCGAGCCTCGAAGGGCCCTAGGGACCCCATCCCCTGGGCTAAGCTCCATTGTTTTGTCTCAGGGAGCCCAATTCCAGAACACAGTTTCTCTGTTCGCAACAGTGCAGGCTGGGAAAAAATGTGTCCCCCAACTGGTGGGAACTGCATAAACGGTCCAACCAGGTGGTAGCACACCTTTATTTCCCTGCCAATGCTCTTGACGGTGGGGTAACAACGATTGCTTCAGCCTTGCAGGAGCAGAGAATTTTTTTTTCTCCTGCTGGGTGTGGGGGCAAAGCCGGCTCCCGCTGCACTCAGAATGGGAACATGCAGGCGATCCGGCGGGGCCGCAGGAGCTATGAGGCTCTCCCCACAACCCCCAGCATTCTGTGCAGCTTTAGCAACTATAATTGGTGAAGTTCTATATATTTTTTTTTTAGATCAAAACATTAGTGCCGTCACTGTCAAATTCACCTAACTATGACCTCATTTGTTTTGTTCAGTGAATTTCTAGGGTTCTGCAAGACCTACTGGCATTGGCCAATGCTTGTTATTTGAAGGTGCTTTTATAACTTTAAGGACATTTACCTGACCATTAAAGGCCAATCCAAATGCTTCCTTCAGCGCTGTACTTTATGTCCTCCCCAGGTACGCATTGATGGTTTTATACTGCAAACCTAGTGATGAAAAATAACGGAGCACTGTACGTCACAAGGGATTGGGAGACGATTGTGATTATGTACATCAAGTGGGGATTAAACAAATACATTGAAAAACATTTTTAGGCACAGGGAGATTGAGTGATTTGTTCAGAGTTACACGATTTTGAGCTAACAACTGAGGCAGAAATTCAAACCTGAGTCCCCAGATTTCAAAGACGGCAACTCTAGTCACTAGGCCACATCGTCTCTAATGGGTCTTAAGCCTTTGGTTATAAGCGGGAAATCCCTATACCGTGTCTCCCTGCTTCCTCAAGCAGCGGGTATCCCAAATTCCACTTATTTATTATTTACTTAATTTGTACAGCGCATAGCTGCCCCAGCGACTTCACTTGCTGCTGGATCCCTGGCTTATTTGGGCCATTTGAAAGAGTGTCTAGAGACCGCATAGTGTTGCTTACTGTAGCAGAAAATACCAAAAATCAGGAAATGTAGAGAGGACCAGGGGTTCAATGGGTCAGGATGAAACGGAGAAGGAGCAATGTGTACATGGGATATACCAGACCTTTGTCAATCTTCAATTGAGCAACAGATTCTCTTTCAGGCTGGTCCATATAGATGTCCAAGCCTTCTTTATAAGCCAATCAAGGCCCATTCTCCTTGCACCAGGGCTATTACGTAACCTCGCTGCAGGTAACATAGGCAGATCCCATGCCTATGTATGTATCCTAGCCCTACTAGGTATACTGCATGGTTCTTTATCCCAGGTTTGAACAAGCAAACTCATCTGCGCCTACATCGATTACATGCTTGTACATCAGACAGACAGCTTGCACCTGTTCCTGATGCCTTGCTACAATACATCTTGCCCCACATCTTAGTGATTGCTGCTCAGGCTATGTAGACTGTCTCCCTTGCATCTGAATCCCACAAAAGCTCTACACCAAAGCCTTTGCCATACAGGTTCAATGCAGAGCTCTCACGTTTTGCAGGTCCATGCATCCAGTCCATGTTGGATTTTTGCATTCTTGGATGCAATAGTCTTTGGCTGTATAATCGATCGAAAAGGGACTATAAATCCCAACATGCTAAGGCAAAAAACCCTGTGCTTTGCACACATGGAAGTTAGAGCTGTGAGCCCAAGCCATTAACTGCTAATCTCATTTCCTCTGCTCAGTTAAACAGGGGTGCTACAACGTGTGCTCCTATTCCTACTCCTACTCCTACTCCCTCCCCCAGTCCCTAGTCAGGCATAACCAAGGGTCCATGTACCTCCTGGCATCAGGTACATCCTGTGCCCAGTGTATCAGCAATCTATCTTCCACACCAAGTAGGTCCTCTTTTTCCTGTACTAGTAGTGCAATAATTCCCTTGTACAGTAAACTGTAATTTCCTTTGTATAGTGCCTCCTATCCCTTGCGACCTGACGGATTACATTATACATCTTATGCCTATCGCAGCTATATCCTTGTCAGATAGATATGACCCTGCCCCTCATTCTCCTCTCCTGAGCCGTAGGTTGGCCATGAACTCAGGCATGGCAATCGCGTCCATCAACACAAAGTCCACTTAGTCATTGGGGACCACGAGGGAGCACCAAGGAACATGCGGCCACAGCCAGCTCCCTGCATGCAGCGGGAGCCAGCATCGCTCCTCCCAGGGGGAGCAGCTCCCTCTGGATGGGAGCAAAATGTTGTTATGTTTCCTTGCCCACATCAGTGCGAGCAGGGAAACAGACCAAAAGTCCGCTCTCATCAGGCGGGAGCATTTCTAAAGGTCCTGCCTTTAGGGGGCGAACTTGGTGTTTGCTCCAGCTTGGCAGGAAATAAAAAAATGCTCCCACAGGTTTCCCTGTCCTGGTTAATGCTCTCAGGGGTCTTTAGAGTCTCAGAAAGGGGGGCTGCATGGCCCTTCTCCCCTTTATTAAATAAATAGCCTCAATTGAATGTGTTTTCCAGAGGCCTCTAGTGGCTCAGGGAGGGGGGCCGCACATTCCCTCTCACCATTTTCAATGATTAAGGTCACTGAGGCGGGTCTCAGGGGCCTTCATAGACTCAGAGAGAGGGCCACATGTCACCCCTCCACTTTACTAAAGAAATAGTCTAGAGGCATGGGGAGGAGGGCCACATGGACCCCTCCTCCTTTTTACTACATTTCAGCCCCAGGGTGGGCTAACTGAGGCCATTAATGGCTCTGGAAGAGTGGCCGCGCTGCCCCTTTATTGAGAAAATCGGCCTCAGGGAATGGGGTCCCCGGGATGTCTGAAAGCTCGGGGAAGGGGGCCATCCCTTTTTTTAAAAATAATTTAGGAACAGAGGGTGGGCTTCCCAGGGCCTATAACTAATTAATGTAACCCGGCTGCCATTTTTTTGACCCGATCCAGCAGGAGTACCGCAGGATTGCAACATTTTATGCATATTTTATTAGTGCTTTGGCCCTTGATTGGGTCCTTCTGGGTCCACTGCCCCCAAAGGGGCCTAGGGGTCTTGGCATCCCTATCCTGCCCCCTTTGTGAGGGGCTGCTTCCATAGCCACCCAGCCCCTCCAGTCTTTTCGGTTCACAACCCTTCACCGAAAAGGGATGGAGCAGTCAAATGCTGAAAACTTGTCTCAATAACCCCTCAAGTCTTTTCTTGCAGGCAAGAAAGTTAGGGAAGGGGGAGTGAGGGGGCCGCTTCCATAGCCACCCTGCCAGGAGGGGGATGGGGACCAATGGACGACCGGTGGGGCGGAGCCAACGGCACGTAAGGAGGACGCAGAAGTGCCAGAGGGACATCACCGACCGGAGAAGCAAGGAGAGGAGTTCCAGAGTGCAGCAGCAACCACCGTGCGGAAGAAGAGTGCCGAAGTGGAAGACCATCCCAGAAAGGCGATTACAGACTTCGACCCCTCCCACGACCCAGAAGGAGGAGTGGACACCTGGACGGAAGAGTGGTGGAAGCCACCGGAGGTTGCATACGAGCCGCCGCAACTCAGGATGGTTGCGGCTGAGGCGGTACGTGAAGCAGGAGGGGGGGAGGGAGTGAGGGGAGGATTTTGGGGGAATGCGCATCTACATAAGGCACTGTATATACATTCTTGCACCTTTGCACATCTTCCGCACTTCTATTTCCCATACCCTGTGCACCAACCCTTCTTTTCTTTTGAGCACTTGATACCTCTACTAGTGACTTTCGTTCTACTGAATGAAGTCGGATCCCTGACGTCAAGGGAGACTGTGAGATCGCGGGTTCCCACTGCCTGTGGCTCTAGAGTGTGTCTCTTACTTTTTTTGTTTATTCCTTGCGTGCTCCTCGTATCAAGCGCAACCACCTGTACATGCTCGTTTTCCGCCCTGTGTTAAAGGGGGCATCCCTCTCTAAAAACGGTGAAGGGTACTATCCTTATATGCCTGTAACCACAGTTCATCTCACCCCCCCCTTATTATTTTCTTCTCTTTGGAGCCTCCTGGGGTGCCCTACTACACCAAGAACAACGAAGCAACACGGGAGGAAGACCTCGACCACAACCTCAGAGGAATAGAACACGGACCCTGTATCTTGAGCTGTCCCCCGTTGCACTTTTTGACTGTCTTTAATGAACCCTTATCAAAATTGATCCATGGATTCGGCCTCCTAGTTTTTCCTTCTGCCCGACCTTCTCACACTTGGTGTCATAAGTGGGATCAGCAAGGATGGAGGCCGCATGGAAGAAAATGGTGGAAGGCCGGGAAAGACTGGGTCGTGTTATGGAGAAGTTCCTGGCAGTGGCTGAGGAGGACAGAGAAAAACTCCACAAGTCCATATCCGAGCAAGGCCAGACCCAGGAGTCCGTCATTAACAGATTAGCGGACACCCTGGGCCAACAAAGGAGTCATACCACCCTACCGTCTGTAGTGCTCCAAAAGTACTTTAGCGGGGAAACACTGATTTCTTCTCCTCAAATTTTGAGAGGGTGGCCAGAGCAGCTGGTTGGGCCAACGAAAAGTGGGGCCAATATCTGGGTCCCTTATTAACGGATGACCTGCAGGCTGCCTATCAAGCCGCCAACCCTTTGGGTCTCACTCCCTATGACGAAGTAAAGAAAACCATTCTTGAAAGACTAGGGATCGATGAAGAGACCTACAGAATATGCCTCAGACAAGTGAAGGAAGGGCCACAGGAGACCCCCTGAGCCCTCTCCTATTGTGTTCGAGATCTGGCCGACTGTTGGTTGAAGTCCCTTGATGTCCACCAAGGAAGACATTATGGAGAAAGTGTATTTAGAACAGTTTCCATCCGCCTTATACCCCCGTACAAAAATGGGTACGTCAGCTCACCGGGCTGACCTTTGAACGAGCAGTGGAAATTGAATGGCATCTTGAATCGAGCACAGGAGCTCTGACAGGGGAGGGATTAACATGTCTAAAAGAAGAGGCCCCTTACTTACAAGGTGTGGTTCCTTAAGGTGGGGAAAACTCAGTCAATGTAAAGAATTAAGGAAACCCTTCATGCTATGATAATAGCCAATAATATATGAACAAAGAGAAGAATGGAAAGAACCAAGACAACTGCAATTATTTATCAAAAGTACAAAAAACTTTATTAAATTCTTAACTATTGGACGGTCCCTTACTATACATATACTCACATTCATGTCCAACAATCATACTTTCTTGAATTCTCAGAACAATTGAAAACCATGATAACATCCTAGTGGAGGTCCCCTGAAACCCACCAAACCACCCGCTCCCCAAAGACAGGACATTGTTACCTTGTTGCCTGGCCCTTTGCCTGTCCCCACTAGCCCTTCACCCCTCCCGGGGCCCCAGTGTTTTGCATACGGAGCTTTTGGTCATATAGCCAGGGTATGACCCCAGAAGGAGGAGTCCGTGGAGGTCGGACTCACTTAGTCCTATTACTGTAGCCCTACAGGAAAAAGGCCACCTTATTATCGCACTGTGAGGGTCAGTGGGGAAAATCGTCAAACCCTGATGGACACCGGATGCTTGGGGAGTGTGATACAACCCTCAGCCATACCCGAAGTAGTCACCCAAACCACAGGGACTCTCAATATACAGTGCGTACATGAGGAAAACAAGCGGTACCCAGCCACTGAGGTGCAGATCCAACATGGCCCTGCCTATGAACCAGTTACCCCATGGGTCGGTGTGATTTCACGACTTCTCGAGCCTTTGGTCTTGGGGTCAGGCTACCCTTATCTGTCAACGACGTGCCAGAGACAACTGTCGACAAGGAAGATTGGTGCCAGAGTGCACCCTTTTCTCAAATACCCTGCCTTGCCTATACCCAAGGGAAATCTCGGAAGAGTGAGAAACAAAAGAAGAGAGAGAAAAGGGACCGGACTAGAGTTGCCTTTGCTCAGAGAAAGGAGGGGGCTATGTGGCAATACGACAGGGGTACCACACTCTCAGGGATCCCTACTACGCCAAGAACAGCGAAGCAACACGGGAGGAAGATCTCTACCACAACCTCAGAGGAACAGGACACAGACCCTGTATCTTGTCGAGCTGTCCCCTTGTTGGACTTTTTGACTGTCTTTAATAAACCCTTATCAAACTTGATCCCCGGATTCGGCCTCTTCGTTTTTCCTTCCGCCCGACCCTCTCACACTCTTATATTATGGTGTGTTTTTTTCTTTTTTTCTTCAGGAGAGGAACTAAATCCCTGAGTCCTGTTATGGCTGTCAGCAACATTTTTCTCATGCTGCTGGCAGTCAATCAGACTCTCTCTGTCTGGAGTCTGACTCTCACGTAAGTGAATTCCCCAAAGGGAAAAAAACTTCCTGGGCCAATCAGAATGCTCTATTATTAAAGTGACGCTCCTGCAAGAGTCTCTCAAGACTCTCGTGAACCCAACATTCCAGATATACAATTTTTTTAACCAAAATTTCTCAAAATCTATTGAACGGTTTTACACCAAATCACAAAAAGCACAATCTATGGACCAAAACCTAGCTTTCTGCTACATCTGATGTAATTCCGTTCAGCAGTTTTTGCTGTAGCCCCTCTTAAAAAAGTCTATGAAAAATGCATGGAGATCTTGCGTTTTAGGACCCCCTTTTTTTCCTCAGCCCCCGCTTGACGGACTATCCTGAAACTTTCCATATACAAACTTGTCAAAAATTAGAACCTTTTTGTAAGGTTCATGGAGAACACAAAAAATGCTTTTTCAATTGAACAGTGGACCTAACTATGCCTACCTAGTTAGTGGGGAGGGAGGAAGGAAAAATATATAAATTATGTAATATCTATAAAAAAAATATTATATATATATATATATATATATATATATATATATATATATATCCATACATAGAAAAACCTCCTAGACACAGTTCCATGATCAATGCTCGCTGTGCCGAGCCGAAACGTGTTGGGTCCATAACTCAAATTTCCAAAATGTGTAGATAAACCTGCTCAGGAGACAGGTGCGCATAATGACACGAGGGGCAGAGGTTCAAAGGAAAATAAATCCCAGCACCAGGGACATAAATATTTCAAGTGAAGCATGTTTACTTAGCTTTTACCCTGGACACAGACTTCATGAAGTAGGGTACATCTCAAAATCTACAGTTCTGTAGGAGCAAGTTGAAATTTTCTGGTATCGTTTGACTATTGGTAATGCAAACAAGCGTTTTAAACAACAATCTCTCTGAAGAAGACAAAGACTCAGACTCTGGGAAATCCTGCTTTTTTCGCTCCTTCTCCTCATGCATACAGGATGAGAGGAAGAGGCAAGAGAGATGTGCCCCTCTTATGATTCCTTTACAACTTTGAGTGTAACAAAGATCCATGGTACTTGTAATCTCTGCAAAAAGAACAATTGATGGAAAGAATGCAGACCAATGTCATACGTTCACACCAGTCCAGGGATCTGGGCCTAAATCCATTGTTGTTTTGCTCACCATGCCATTCCAGTTTGGACCCAGCCGTATGCAAATCAGTCTTGACCCTGCGCCCAATGGGAACAGTCCAGCCCGAACTGCCAGGCCAGGTCCTCCCTGGACTGGTAACAAGCATCCTAGACCCGGTTTCTGGCTTTCAGCCCTCATCAGCCAGGATAGCTTGACTCCAGTGGCATGGAGAGCACAGGACCCACGTCTGGGCATACCCGTCCCCTTTGGTTTTGCTTTGTTCGCACTCAGTTGGCAGGGTATGTCCAGACGTGGGCCCTTGCTAACTCTGCCACTGGATTCAAGATAGCCTGGCTGATGAGGGCTGTGAGCCCGAAACCGGTCCCAGGATGCTTGTTTCCGTCCAGGGAAGACAATGCTTGGCAAGTAGGGCTGGACTGTTCCCATGAGGCACAGGGTCAGACTGATTTGCATATGGCCATGTCAGAACTGGGGTGGCGGAGTGAGCTAAAGAATGATGATGGATTAAACCCAGATCAGTTGACTGGGGGTGAGTGCTTGCAATGTTCAACACTCCGGCCATCATCCCCTTTGGTTTTTCATGTAATCTGTGGCCAAGAATTTGGTCTTAATTTCATTCAGGGTTTACGAGTGCATCTAACCGCATACAGGACACATATTTGTTACATGGCTAGGCCAAAGACACAACATGTATCTAAGGTAAGGGTCTGCCACTGACTGCATTTGACTATGGTTGGAATCCAATCTTACATTTTTGCAAGCCAGCAAGTAAAAAACAAACTGAAAAATAACAGCAGAAATTGAGCATGTTTCAGAAGATGTGAAAACTGTGGGAAAAACGTATTAAAAAATATCAACATTGGGAAGGAACATTACTCTTAAGTGCAAGTGGATTAAAAAAAATTGATAAAACTACCTTGCCTGAAAAGCCCATTGTAATTTGATGTAAAAAATTTGAAATCACACAGCAATGGAGTAGAGTGAAGATATTATCTATTTTTTTATCAATTAAAGTAATACCTGTCTTCTTAGGGAAGCAGCATCCACAGGTGTCATGTCATCTGGTGTTCCTTCAAGTGCAGCGTCTAAGGTAACAAGTCCATATCTAAAGTAGGTAAGACAACACACAAAGGAGTTTATGATCAACATCTATTTATAACCCGTGAACATTTATTTGTTATATATATCATTCAATAAAAAAAAATTAAAAATAGAAATCTGCCCTCTTTCACAATCCATCTCAGTTGAAAATATTGACTGCATTTCAGTGAAACCCCGACAGTGAACTGGGTGAGATAATTGAGGAGCTGCTCTGTTATATTTTCTCACTTTGGTGCAAAGATACCATAGTTCACAAAGCCAAATGATCTTGGACATGTGGGGCAGGGACTGGTCCAGAACTTTGAACTTTAGGAGAGGTGTGTAGGAAGTGGGTGCAGAACTATATCCGGGGTTTGGGATCTATGTTGGCATTCCACAAAGTAGCATAGCAAGGGTGTACCACTAAATAAATACAACAGCAAAACTCCTCAAATGTGAAACACATCCTGGTAGAAAATATGTACTCTGAATGAGAATATCAGTAAGACACTATTTTAGTATCAACAGAAACCTAATTAAGTTTCTGGTGCGGTAACTAGCCAAAAGCCACTGGAGACAACAAGCAGAGGTTGGCTTTAAAAATATTCTTGGGGGAGGGGCTGGTTAGATTGCTGAAGTCATGACACATACTGAAACAAATAGAATTAAAAAAAAATGTAGCTACAAAGAAAAACAGAAAATGTGCCCGAGAGGGCAAAGGTAAGTGTATTGGGAGACGGGGCAATGGAGTACTCTTCTGATAAAGTGTAGAGAAGCATTTACAGTGTGGTGAGGAAGGGAGCGGGGATTTAAAATGGGATTTTAGGATAAAGGGTAGTGTTAAGGGATTGGAATGGTTCCAGCATTTTAGAGTTATTTTATTTTATTTATTTGAAAAGTTTTATATAGCGCTGGCTAGACCCGGAGGTATCGGAGCGCTTTACATGAGGATCAGCAAGTTACAGGTAACATCAATTAAATCAAAGACTCATGGAGGGAGGAGGAGGGGGAGGGAAGGAAACACAACGGGGAAACAAGAAAAACAATGTCATTAAGTGGTAAGAGGCATTTAAGGTTCAAGGAAAAGTAATATTAAGGGGTGAAAGGGGATTTGTAAGGTTCAGAGATTGGTATTGTGAAAGGGCTTTAGTTTCAGGGCAGGGCAGCATTAAGGGATGGGTAGTGTTAAGTGGTTCAGTATAATCTAGCAATAAAGGGAAATAAAGAGTGTTTTCGGTTTGGGGGGAGGGAAGTGTTAAGGAACATCCAGGAATTAGTGGGGTTCAGGGAAGGGTAGCATTAAGTGGTAATAGAGATTTTAGGGTTCAGAGTAGGGTAGCGTTAAGGGGTAGTAAGAGGTTTGTACAGTTGCAGGAAGGGTAGCATTACGTTTTTTTTAAGGTTCAGCGAAGTGTAACGTTAGGGACAGTAAGGTTTAGCTATGGTTCAGGGAAGGCTATAGTTAAGAGTTAGTAAGGGCATCTTATTAGGATTCAGGGAAAGGTAGCATAAGGGGTAGTCTGTGGTTTTAAGGGTTCAGGGAAGAGTAGCTTTACGGGTCAGTACAGCTTTTTAAGGTTCATGGAAGGGTATAATTAAGTGGTAGTAAAGGGTTTGTAGAAATTAGGGAAGGATAGCATCAAGGGGCACATAGGGGTTTATATGGTTCAGGGATTTGAAGTGTTAAAGGTGGTAAGGAGTTTTTTTAGGTTTCAGGAAAGAGTAGAACTAAAGGGTAGGAACTTTTTTTTAAGGGATCAGGGTAGGTGTCCATTAAGGGGTAGTAATGGGTCTGTAGTATTAAGGGAAGGGGAGTGTCAATAGCTAGTAAGAGATCTTCGAGTTCAGGAAAGCGTAGCATTAAAGGGTAGTAAGGGATTTATAAGGAATCAGGAATGGGTTCCATTAAGGGGTAGTAAGGGGGTTGTAGGGTTAAGGGAAGTGTTAATAAGTAGTAAGAGATCTTAGGTTTCAGGGAAGAGTAGCATTCAAGGTTTTTACGGGTTCAGTAGGGTAGCATTAAGTGGTAGTATTGTCATTTAGGGTTCAAGGAAGGGTAGCGTTAAGTGGTACTAAGGGGCTAATAAGGTGCAGTTAGATAAATTAAAGAATGCATGTTATAAAAACGATTTTCAAAATGCAAAATTTTTGGAATTGCCCTAAGTAATGAGGAACATATTAGTAGCTCGACAAATTTAACTCTACTTTAATGTATTGAACATTTCATAAGTCAACTTTATTACATACGTACTAAGCAGATGAAAGCACCCAGGTGGATGACTACTACGTTACTCACGAAATGAGGGTAGCCTGCTATGGGATAGTGTTTAAGGACTGTAAGAATTACATGTTTGTCCGACTAAGGATGAACTTAATTTAGAGGCTGTACACTGTGTAAGGGATTATGGGACTGCATGAGGCACAAAAACAGAAAAAGAGTCAGGCACATGCTTGCAGCATGCATGGTTTTTCCACGCTTTTCATAAAACAATACCATATTTGTCCAAATAGGCGCAGGATACGAATATAAAAGCCAATAAAATCATGTCTAGGTTTTAGATCGATGTTCAGAAATTAAAATTAAGAGTTATTTATGGTGATTTCTTGCCTTTGGGGGATTCTGGACTATTCTACTTTTAATGAATAGAAAAGGGAACAGCAGCTAATTAAAAGTATATAACCATGTAGACAAAAATCGTAAGAGATAAGGGGTTAAATTGCAATACAACGGATTGCCAAACAATTTTAAATAATTGTGGTCAATGGCATACAACAAATGCTAATTGCATCCATATAAGACCACAGTATTGAATTAAACATTGCATTCTAAAACGGAACGTGGGAGAATAATTCTTAATTTAATTGGGGACTGGGGCTGTTAGTCTTAATTTATACAGATTATAAATATTAGATGTGAAATGTGCATTCGTGAAAACACCGAGTAAAGAAATCACAGACCATAATAGCTCTAAGTTCAAATAAGTCTTTAGATCACAAAGCTATACTGATCTCAACTGCTAAAATAATTAAATTATGATTGGTGATGGCAAAAGAATTACAAACCAATGCATCTGTCTAAAATGATTGGCAACAGGTATAAACTGTTTAGGGTACTAAAAATGGGAGCTGCAGTATCTAGCAACATAAAACAAATTGACAAGCCATTCAAAAAGCATACGAGAAAGTAGAGTCAGAAAGTAATGCAGACTGCTAAATATATATTTGCAATCACAAATTAGTCGCACATAATCATACAATGAACTGACTGTGACAGTTAATTAAGACAGAATGAAGGTAAAAACAAATACTGGGTACGAGTGTGGTAATAAGGCAGGCATACTGGGGATACTCATCTCTAGCCACACCCTTCAGCATGGTTTCTTTGACAAACTTGACTGAGCCTTTCTTTGTCATTCCGAAAAATAACTAGCATTACACTCACTACATCATAAACTACAGGCAACTTCCGGGCGCTAGAGCCCCTTTCAAGGGAAACTGCCCTTTCAAAGCGGGCTGAGCCATGCGTACCATTTCCATGCAAGTGGAATAACGCTTGCAAGTGGAACAACGCTTGCCTGAACCATCCATCTCCCTTAACCACGCATATGTGTGGTTAAGGCAGACAGCGGTCTAGATGTCCAGATAGGCAAAGAGAGGAACAGGAAGCATACAGAAAAAAAGCTCAGGACAGGTAAGAGGGGCTGGGGCAGGGTTTGGGTGGGTAGCTTTTAGGGTTGGGGCAGCTTTAGGGCTCAAGGCGGGGAGGGTTGGGGTCGTTTTTTTTGGAAGGGGCAGGGTTTTAGGGCTAGCGGCGGGGGTTGGGTAGTTTTAAGGGCTAGGGCTGGGTTTCACGCTTGGTAAAAGCACATTCGTTGTTGTTGAAGCACGCATGGTTTAGCCATGCGTGCTTCTGTCATACAACCCCCTTTAAAACATGTCAGATTACACCTCTGACATTCATTCTGTGTTTTGCTTCTTCTGTCTTCCAGGCCTTCTTTACTCAGTGACAACATTTGTTTTTCTCTGTGGTATAATTCTTTAAATGTTATTCTCTGCTGTTTTTCTCTATTAGGAGCGAGTCTAATTTCTTGTTGGCTTCTGTTGACACCACTTACTGCTCTTCTAGCCATAGAGTCTGCTGCAATGCTGTCCACTCTGCTGCTCTCCATCTCGGCCCCTTTGGTCCTCCTTTTGCATCTGTTTAGCCCTCTTTTTAGCTTTCAATTTTACACCTTTCCGGACCTCAGTTGCACATTTACATCCTCAAATCAGCTGTCAAACCATTCAACCCCTCTACTTATCCAATTCCTGTTTAAAGTCAGTTGTGATCTCCATCTTGTTCATTCTCTGTACTCCTTCATTTGCAGACTGTAACACAGCTGGTTGCCCTTGCCACTATCAACCATCTCTCTAACGCCACTTCTGCTGCCAGAGCATGTTTGACATGTCAGCCACCTTCTCTGGTCATCCCCTAATTTGCCCTCCTCTCCTAGGGACCCTCCCTGCGTTGTCCACTATACTGACTGCAGGCCCCCGTTCCTTGACCATCACAAATACTGCCATTCTGTTTACCCATGTATTAATCTTGTCTGTGCTGGTGACCCGTCTACGCGGTCCCTCCTAGAATAGGTTCTATTGAGGAGTAGAGCTGAGAAGACTGAGGGCTGGCATGGAGGTTGTTGAATAAGAGCAGCTACAAGGCAGGCATTATACTTAATGCTATGTAGACCTGAGCAATGTATGACCTAACCAGCTGGCTTCTATGACATCAATGAGGGTGGGGCTAACAAAGACTGCATCTCATTTCCAACAAGAATAGGAGAAGCAGCAAAGCAATGTTAAGACCATGTAACAACACAGTATTTTTCAGAGCCAGTGTAAAGTTAACTTCTATAACCCAGCGACGTTTTAAGCCATTTTTAAATAGGTGTCTTTTCATCATAGGCCTTACAATTGGTGGTTTCAAACCCAGACTCTTTTCTTTAATAAAAATAGCGCAGCATTTTGGAGAAATGTTACTTATTATTTAACACTAACTGTGGTCTTGACCCATGTTCACTTTATCATTGCATTACTTGTATGGCAGTATTAACATTGTTATTCATATGTTTTTTTTTAGCTGAAAAATGTATTCAACAAGTACAATTTTGTGAAGCAAGCATGTTAAGAGTGCACTGTAGCTTGTGAGCTACAACGATCTGTCCCTTTGTAAAGCGTGCATGCTGACACCGCAACCAGCAAAGAAATTAGTTTACCTGGTGTTGTCATGATGAGGGTTGGAGGAAGTGACAGCACCCGAACCACCACGTAACACTGGCCTAAGGTTGGGATTTGCAGAAATGAGACACAAAGACAGAATAGGGAAAAGGAAATAAGAAATACTAAACACAACACAGGGACAAAGTGAAACTATTGCATTATATTGTATAGTGCTTATATACAATATAAATTCATCTCATTCAGATAATTTGTACAAAGATTCCCTTCCCCAACCTGTGACAGATCTCCTTTTGTACACAGCTTCAATACAAAACAGCACTTTCAAGAGCATGATTACTTTGACCCTGATACACATTTCTTCTAGGGGTACACATCAGGGCTCTATTAAAAAAATGAATAAAAGTGGAAATCTGTACTGAAATGAAACGCCGAAACGTTGCCACATCCGAAACTATCCAACCTTCTACGTTCTACCAATGGTGAGTGAAAGTCACAAAATCCTGTGGCCCGACTCACAATTCACCTTGGAGAAGTTGGAAAATGTGCTGATGGAGCGAGCTGATGAATGAAATTTTGTTCAAACTCGCAAAGTTAAACTTCCATAACAAATGTAATTGTATTAATAAGCATGTGTTGAAATCATTAATCAACTTAGTTTTAAAAATGCATACATTCAGAAAAAAACATGTGGGACTAATTTTTATGCTCTATGTTGCAATTGGAAGTGTGTGGAAAATATTAAACTAACCTTGTCTATTGTCTTTCTCAGTATTAAATGTGGCTGTTTAATTAATGGCATGTGCCTATTTGTGTGCTTATGATATGTTATGTCTTTTCTGTGGAAAAAGCTCGTGGAGAATCCTTATAGCCTAAAAGAAGAAGGTTAATATAAATGCTGCTCTGTGTGCTTAGCTAGGTAACATAAATTAATGAGTTAACAATTAGCAAAGGGGGGTGGGTAACAGAATGGGTTTCATTTCTCTAATTAATTAATGTTTTGTGTTTGTTTAAATACTAGTTTCCATGAGAGGCCTTAGGCCTACAAAAGATGGCGTTTTCGAATCCTGTCCAGAAAGGAGCCTTGCACAGAAGTGGAAAGTTTTACCATGTCGACAATTTTGTCAGAAAATACAGTTAAATAAGTTGTGCTTAATGTGCTCATGGAGAGAATGTTCCAAGGACAGGAAGCGGCAGGATTGCCAAGGCAAGGAAGTCATGAACTGTAGCTCGAATAAAAGATACATTTTCGAGGAAGCGAAATGACACGAAAGCAAAGGACAATAGGGCTAAAGAAAAGCCCGTTCTCGGTTTGAAAATAATGATGACACAATATGGACTGACATAAGACAGCCAATGGGAACTCTGGATGGAAAAGAAATATGAAAAATATTGAGAAGATTAGCTAGTTAGAAAGGTATAAAACCTGGCTCATAGGGAGGAGGGAATCTCTCCTCGCTTTCCGATTCCTGAAGGGCGTAACGTGCTGTTGGACTCTTTGGCGCACGTAAGGATAGCAGTCTTTAATGATTATTCTTTTAGGTGAAGTGAGTTTAGACAGGGAGATAGAATTTAGGGAATGGAAACTTATATTTTGTTTTAATTCATGCTAACTGATTTATCTTTGAAATGTCAGACTAAAAGTCTTTTTCTTAAAATGATGCTTTCACTTTGCTAACAAAATAAAGATTCTTGATTAAAAATGCTCTTTCTTTGAATGATAAAGTTAATAAAAATTAGATTTTGAAATGACAAGCTGGTCTTGTTTATTCATGGTCTAGTTATCATTAGTTGATCCATTCGCCTTAGTGACTTAATTAAATGTCATATGTTTTAAACCATGGTAAGAAATGATAAACTTCAGTTTGTAAATAATTATTTTTTTTTAATTTGTTTTATTTTTTTTCTTTTATCCTCATAGTGCGAATTTTTATGTGAATGGAGTTTTAGGTTTCTGCCTCTGATTGTATTTAACGGAGTGGCCCCTTAGTCTTTCGTATTTGGGAAGTTGCCAAATTTTTCGAATTTATCAGAGGAGTATCCTTAAACCATTACACATTTGCAGATCTGGTTTGGGATAGAGGTAAGAGCTAGCCACCTTGACTAGTCGACGAGTATTTTACTCGTCCACCAGATGTCATTTCGCATTAATCATTGGACCGTTTGTACCAACCCTGTATTGGAGTCTAGATGGTTTTCCAAGATTTCCCAAAATATAAATCTTTTAGAGATAGTTCCCTTTCTGTCTAATTTGTTAACCCTTATGGCAGAATTCATCCATGCTCCATGTGTTGGAGGTGATACACTAACCCAGTTGATACAGATCTCCTTCCCTGCCAGTACCATTAGCAAAAAAAGAAGGTTCTCTTGACATTTAGTTAATCTCCCTCCATCTTTAGTGTCTTCTATCCCAAAAAGAGTTAGGATTGTACTTACAGTTAGTTGTTTATGCATGATCCTGCTCACGGTCTTACCAACTTCTTCATAGTAACTTTCCAGAGATGGGCAGTTTTTAAACATGTGGACATCATCTGCCTTTTCTTCCCCACATTTCGGACATTTTTTTACGCCAGCATTCTTGAATTTGGAAACTTTTTTCGGAGTCCAGTATGCACGGTGTATTGTATATAAGTGATTTCTTTTCAAAGCCGCTGACTTTAGGGTTGACCAACATTTTCCTACAGATTTTTCCCATATGTTATCCAGGTTGGCTATTTGTAAATCTCTCCCCCAGATTTCGTCCTCAATCTGTGTATCTCTATTTGCTGCTTCTATAAGGGCCCAGTACCACTTTGCAACCTCTTTGTTGATTTGTGAGTTTTTTACAATTTCTTTTTCCAGATTTTCGGTGTCTTGTTTATTTATAGGGATGGTTCTGGCCCAGCTTGACATTTGAAAGTATTTAAATTTGGAAATTGAGTCGTTGGTAATACTTTGTAGTTCTTCCCAAGTAACCAGAGAGGATCCTTTTAGTAGCTGACCCCAATAATTAATATTGGCTAGTTTCAGGGGGTTTGCCATTGAGTCTTTTAGACATTCTGGGGTTCCTGGAGATTCCCATATGGGAGCCATTGTGCTGTAATATTGGATGTTCAGGGCTATTCTAATTTGTGTCTTCGCTGCCTCTCTTAGAGTCTTCAGTTTTATTTTTTTAAAGTATTTTGGATGTCCAAATTTGAATAGAAAGTGGTCCACTGACTCCTTCAGTACTTGCAAATATTTAGGATAATAATGATGAGTTTTGAACAATGTCTGCATGTTTTTAAACTGAAACGCCTTGTAATATTCCGTCAGGTCTGGACTGGCTAATCCTCCTTCTTGTTTACCTCTTCTGAGTTTTTTCCAAGATATCCTCGTTCCCTTCGAGGCCCATATAAAGCTGGCAATTTCCCCCCGTGGTGTTTTTAGAAGGGCTTTTCCAAATTCCAAGGGAATGGTGTCGAAAAGATATGTATACTTTGGCAAAATCGACATTTTAATAATATTTGATCTTCCAATAATACTAAGTGGGAGACTGGACCACACTAAGTAATTTTCTCACTTCTCCTGCCACTTTGTTTAGGTTACGCTGTGGAATCTTCTCAAGATCGTGATTTACTAAGATTACTAGATATTTTATTTCCTTCTTGATGTTTGAATTCTTGAAATGTGTATTCCAGGTCATTATTTCAGTTTTAGAGTGATTTACTAGGTAGCCAGAGATCTTTCCAAACGTACTTATGATCTCTTCTATGGTCGATTTAGAGCTAACATAATCTTTCGTAAAGAACATCAAGTCGTCTGCATACAATGCGATCTTTTTTCCCAATCATGATGCGTAAACTGAGTTATTTCTTTAGCGTCAATATATAAGTTAAAGAGCAAAGGCGAGTGAGGGCATCCCTGTCTGGTTCCTCTCTCTATGATCACATCCTCTGTCAGGCTGCCATTAACTAGAATTTTTGACCTTGGTGTTTTGTAGATTTCTTTCATGACGTGTATAAACGGTTGGCCTATGTTGTTCTTATCCATGACTTTTTCAAGAAAGAGCCAGTTAACTCTATCGAAAGCCTTAGCGGCAATCGACGGTGAGTATTGTGAGCGGGATTTTCTCTTGTGTGGCAATGTCGATGGTACTCAGGAGTTCATGAGTAATTTCATGCAGTTGTCTTCCTTTAATAAATCCTTTTTGATCCGTATTTATAAGTTGGGACATTACTCTTCCTAACCGGGCTGCCATAATTTTTGTGAAGATTTTATAATCTGCATTAAGCAGCGATATAGGCCGATAAGACTCACATCTATTAGGGTCCTTGCCTGGTTTTAGTATGACAGTTATTACAGAGTCATTCCAAGAGTCGGGGATTTTATTTTGTTGTTTGAGGGTCAGATTTGCCAACTCTGTGATGTATGGTGACAGAGTGTCGTTTAATATCATATAGAGTTCGTTTGGTAGAGCGTCTGGACCTGCTGCCTTACCTTTTTTAGGTTTTTGATTGTCTCCTCTACCTCACTTATTTGAATCTCTTTATTCAGTTCTTCCTTTTCTTCTTCTGTTAAGGCTAGAGATGGTATAGCATCAAGGTACTCATCAATCTGACCTTCTAGGGGGTTGGTATCTTCTGTGTATAATTCTGTGAAGAATTTCTTGAACTCTTGTCTGATTTCATTCTCGTCAGTACTTTGGTTCGCCTGGCCGTCTTGATGTATACTCCCTACTTTGTTCCTGGTTTGATCTGTTCTTAATTTCCACGCAAGCCACTTTCCACAACCTTCTCCATATTCATGATTTCTTAATTTACTTGATTCCCATTTTGTACGCACTCTGTCTTCTAGTGTATCCTCAAGTTTTTCTTTCTGACTTTGCCTCTTTCTTTCCAATTCCTTTTTCCTGGTTATGTCTTGTTCTACTTTTATTTCGGCATCTAGGGAGTAGATGTTTTTTTCCAGATCTTTTATCTCTTGCTTCATTTTTTTATTTTTATATGCACCCATACTTAGTAGTTTTCCCCTTAGTACTGCTTTGAAAGTATCCCACGTAATCTGTTTAGTCGTACCGATTTTATTCTTTTCAAAGAAATTTTCTGTTTCTATTTTAAGTTACTTTACAATTTGCTGATCTAGTAGTATGAATCGTTGTACCGTAAATCTTTTATGGGATTTTGTTGTCTCTACTTGAAGTGTTAGTTGAACCGCAGAATGGTCTGATAAATGAGCAGGTAGGTGAACTAAGTTTTTTACTCTCACTGATAAGTCTCTATCAATAAGGAAGGAGTCGATTCTCGACCTATGTCCTAGTTTTTTGTTGTGCAATGTAAAAGGCTGATTTTTTTCCCCTTTCTCTCTCCAAATATCTATCAGTTCCAAGTCTCTTTTGTATACACTAATCCACTCCCTCATTTTTGGTAAGTTTGCCTGCCTGCCCGGGGGAAACCTATCGATTTTTGGATCCATTATGAGGTTAAAATCACCTCCCAGGATTATTGGGGTGGTGGCTAGTAATAAATGAGAGTAGAGTTTTCGTAAGGGGTCTGCGTCATCTAAGTTGGGTCCGTAATATCCTGCTATTGTGTACGAGCTATTTTCAATCCTTAGTTTCGCTATTGCCCATCTCCCTTTACCCTCTACTTCTTCCGACTCTAGGGTAGCTTTAAGTGACTTTTTAATTATTATCGCTATCCCTTTAATATTACACTCTTGTGTGGTGCATATGTATCTGTCTACCCATCTCAGATTCTTTATTATTTGGGCCCACTCTTCTTTTATTAGATGTGTATCCTGTAATATAATTATTTCACACAGGCACTCAAGAATCCTATTCCTTCTGCTTTTTGTCCTCATACCATTTACATTCCAGGAGAGAATTTTAACATTTTTACTCGTGCTCCCCATCTGCTCTCTTTCTCCCTAGCGCTTCCCAATCCCGTATACTATTCATTTTATTGCGTAGGATAGGCAACTCCTTTCATTTTTCAATTTTTTTCTGGCATTTGAGGATTTTTTTCTCTATTTTTTCCCTATTTTGCTCCCCACCCTCGTTCTGATTTGTATATTTTTTTGTGTTTTCTTTTTAGTGGTTTGTTTTTACCCTCCCTGGGGAAGCCTCCGTCTTCTTTTCTTAGGGTTATCTTCCTAACCCTTTGCGGCTCCTTTACCCCTGACTCTTGGCATATATGTGTTTAAAAGTTTTATTTCTACAACGCTGTACACCATTAATCAACTTTTTTATTTCTGTACTGCAGCTGAAACTCAAATATATGCTAGAAAGGATTTCTTCTTTATCTTATCAGCTCTTCCGACATGACTTTTTCTCGCATTAAATCTAAGAGAGATTTTACTTCTTCTGGGTCCCTTATGTTTCTCATTTTGTTTCGCCACATTATCCCTAACGAAGGAGGGAACTTCATCTGAACCGTTCCGCCAAGTTGTTGTAATTCTGGCATTAGGTTCCCTAGCTTCCACTGTCTTTTTTGCGAGGCTTTAGACATGTCCGATCTAATTTTAAAGGACCAGTTATCTTTGTTAAAGTTAACTTTTTTCAATGCCTCTCCCAGGATTTTTTCTTTAAAACATAGGTTTTGAAGTTCACAAGTATTTTTCTTGGTGTTTTTCTCTCTTTGTTCTTACTGAATGGATCCCTGTGTGTTCTTTGTATATCTTCTTCGAGCAACGCTCTATCCGCCCATGGGAAATGCTCTGATAGTAATTCCACCACATATTTTTTAATGTCAGAACCTTCTTGATTTTCTGGCACATTTAATATCCTTATATTATTTTTTCTAGCTTGGTTCTCAAGCGATTCCATCTTCTCATGCATTGTTTTGCTCTCCTGCTTCAGGGAGTTTATCTCCTTTTGGTTTTTTTCCACCTTCTTATTTAAGGTGCCAACTTCGCTCTCTATAGCAGTCACTCTGTCTCCCAATGCGTTGAGTTTGTTGTCTAGGTTCTCACATGCTTCTTGAATTTTATCTTGCTTGGCTTCTGATATGGTGAATTTCTCTCTCATCTCCGTCCATATTTTCTCAAGTAATTGATCTGTGTGGCTTTTTAAAATACCATCTCCCATTTTTTGTAACTCAGGCTCGAGCATCGCGTTCTCATCATCCGTTGTTTCCTCCCTTATCTCTGCGGTACCAGTGTCTTTAGCGCCCCCGGTTGCCATGATGCTCTCTGGGAGGTCGATATTTGCTTCTTCTTCCCTGTTTGCTTCTCTGGTTGTCGAAAAAGTCAACCTAATTTGTGCCGCCTTATTCTTACTGCTAACTGGAGGTATTTTTTCAGGGTGTAAGTTTGCTTGTGAATCTTGTCGTGGGACAGGTAACACTGGAGAAGGCACGATTTTTTGCTGTGTTAGAATAGGATGTTCTAGTGTTGATTGTATCGATAGCTGTCCCAGCTCCTCAGTGTATGAATTTTGTTTTAGCTGTACTTTAAAGTAAGTTCTTAGCGATGGTGTTATCCTAATTTTTCTTTTCTGTGATGTATCAGTTTTGCTTCTGGTTGAAGCTTTTACGTTTTCAGTATTTGTTTTTATGCTCTCTTTAGGCGGCTTCCTGACTCTTTTTTTGATCTCTCTGGGAAAAATCCCTTTTGGGTATTGCTCCTGTTTAAGAAAATTCCTGTTTCGCAGGCTATAGTTCGATATAACCTGCCTGTCTTGTTTGCCCGGTGCGCCCTCCAATTTATTTACTATGTTAGCTTCCAAGCCTCCTGCTGGCTCAGTATGTTCGGGGACTTCCTTACAATCGCTACACCCACCCTCTCCTCCCTCCTCTGTGCCTCTTAGTCTAGCGCTCATATGCCTAAATAATTTTGTAAATAGTTTATGAATAGTTCTGATTAATTAGGTCACATGATTCAGTCGCTCAAAAATTGTCTCTTTAGTTTATGGGCCTTGGTAGTGATTCATGATTAATGGTGAGTATTGTGGAGATAAGTAACATTTGTGAAACAGTTTTTCATTAGGAGCGCTGGATCAGTGCTGCTCTTCTTAAACAGTAATTAGATGAAAACTCTGCAGTGCTGCGGGCACTCTATTCATTGCAAGCACTTTACAACCGCACAAGAGTGAAGAAGGCTACATGGATTAAAATGTCAGTGACTAGTCAGTATCTATAGGGGCAAAGTTCGGGGTTTTCAAACTGCAAATGATTCAGAATCCCTATCCTCGACCATTTTAACAATCATTCTTGCCTGGCAGCAGATGAGTCACCAATAAAGATCCTTTAACCAAACACCCCTGCTTCAAGATCCGGTTTCAGTAAAACCAAACATTAACAAAATATATATATATATATATATATATATATATATATATATATATATATATATATATATATATATATATATATATATATATATATATATATATATATATATATATATATATATATATATATATATATATATATATATATATATATATATATATATATATATATATAATTTGCTATCAATTCTGTTGAGAGCATATTTAAGACATTAGGAAGATCCATCACTGATATAAGTTTGGCATGGCCTGTTTTTCTTGTCCTCTTACATTTCTTGTGAGGAGCCCAGTATTTACACTTGAAATAAATTAGGTTGTGGTGGTGAGTTATAAAGCAAACACTACTTAATTACCTCTCTGCGCTTGCCAACTCGACTGTCATGTTGGCTTCATCCCAACTAACCAATTGCTGAGCTGTTATTGAAAATTACACTATTTAAGGGAGGACAACGAAGGGACATTTGTTTCAGGATGCTTTCATGCTAAGCATTATAGAAATGTTAGTGATCCCAAACGAACAGCCTTTACCTGTCCTATACCTACAGTGCAGCTATGATACTTAAAGGAACTGTACCTGGGATGGCCAAGTTTACAAGTATGCTTGTTATTTTATATTTTACAAAAGAACGGACAAGGAGTCAGAGCTAGCAGAGCTACTTCACAGAATTGCCTGATGCTCAGGACCTGCACTACTGCACTCCAGATGGGGTTCAGATTCCTTCGCTACAAACAGAAGAAGCAAGAGAAATAATGATGCACAAAGAAGCCCACCGAGTGTGACATTTTGAAAGCTCATTGCTGGGTAATATTTGAAGGCCTGCATTCCCACCATGCCAGAGGAGCAAACAAGGTGGCATTCCCCTAATAAAAGGCTCACCCGCAGACATGGAGACTTTAAGCCTGTATTCAAGCAGGCAAGGAGCAACAAGGGCAAGATATCACTTCTAGAAGAGGAACAGTATGCGAGCAATGCAGGCGATTCTCCTATTAGTAGTCTTAGATTGCAGCATGAAAATGTGAGAAGTCTAGACTGCACACAGGCACTTCAAGTGCGACGCAATGCTCTGGTGGCTTGGAGCCCGGGTACCCTGCTGCCACAAGAGGAGTGGTTGAGGTCTAGATGTGAACAGTCAAGCCAGTGGACGTTTCAAGTGGAATCTTGCCTTTCCATGATTCAATCAAAGAGGCCCTTATTAATTGTTGGCAGCCATTTTTAAGTGAAGTTTTTTAAGTTGATCTTGGGTGGAGGCAAGTTCAGGCAGTGGTTTGCTGAAGGAAGAGTAAAAACGTCTATGTAGCATTGAATAAAGAGATGCCTGACAATAGTTGGGTTTACCAGACTGAATTCCTCGTCCACAATGCTCCAAAGATAGATCACTTTATAACTGTACTTAAATGGATTGAGACCGGCATTGAAGGGAACAACACAGAAGGTCCTATAAGGCCGTCTCATCCAAAGCCTTCAACCAAAACAGTTTATTGTTCAACACAGTTCACAAACAGTTGTAGGACTCAGGAAAGAAATTATGAACAAATACAACTAAAACATGTGCTTACTCTTAGTCTGATTATTCAGAATATTCATTGGTGCTCATGGAATGCTGAGAATAAAGACATGAAAGAGGACAGCGTGGAACCAGACAATGTAAAATTGTCTAGGAATGTCTCCATACTTGCTACAGGATTCTTCAGTGTGAGGATGTGTTGAGAAATGATAGCAGAGAAATGCAGAGACCTGGGGTTTCGAAATAGCCATTGCAAGGAAAAAGGGGAAGACGTCTTAGCACACATGTTGATATTGAGTTCTGCATTGTTTGCTTGATCAGAGAGATAAAATTGCTTATGTTATGATACTTATTTTATTTATAAAAGATGTATATAGCGCTAGCTAGCCCCGAAGGTGTCAGAGCACTTTACATGATCCTGAGCAAATCCAGTGAAACAGGAATGCAATAAACATATGAAGCGAGACTGAATAGATAATAGTACACAACAAAGCACAGTAACAAAAACCAAAACAAGAGAACAATTCAACAGAATCAATAGACCGTATAAGCAAACAAGCAACTATGACCGAAGATGCAGTCCTATACACGAGATAATAATAAAGGTCAGTAGTCTAAGAATTAAAGTATTTGTTGAGTAGGAGGAGTTTCAGTTCTTTTCTGAAGCAAGGTAAGGAGGGATTGCATCGCAGATTGCTAGGTAGAGTTCCATATGCTCGGAGCATTTTCCAGAATAAGAGTGAGACTTGGTAGATGATTTTATTAGATTGGGAGGTAGGAGCAAAAGTATGTTGGCGCTTCCCAAAGATCTAGAAATCCCTGCTTCCGTAAGCTTGTTTTCCAAGTAGTTTGGTGAATGTGAGAGAAGGGCTTTGTGGAGGATACAGGCAGCCTTGTAAGTACATCTTCCTTTGATAGGAAGCCAGTTGAGGCTCTTGAGAGCAGGAGTGATGTGTTCAAACCATTTGACATCAGTAATGAGCCAGGCTGCCATATTTAGAACTGATCTAAGGGGGCGAGGGTAGATTTTGGCATCCGAGTGAGAACAGCATTTCCATAGTCCAGTTTGGAGAGGGCCAGAGATTGCAACACAATCTTAAAATCATTGGAGGGGATGAATGGTTTCGTTTTCCTGAGGTGTTTTAGTGTGTAAAGCGCTTCTCTGGCAGTTTTTAATGTGCTCTTTCATTGACCTGTTGTTGTCCAAGCAGAAGCCAAGGGACTTAGCAGAGTTGGATAGAATGAGAGAGCAATTTAAAGCATACAGTTTGCTGATCCATTTGTGAATAGGTTGATGGTTGCATTTGGGGGATAATAGAATTATTTCTGTTTTGTTGGGGTTTAGCTTTAAGTGATTAGAGTAAAACCAAGTTTGGATCTTGTTCAGTGTGGCGTTGAGATGTCGAATGTCACTGGGTGATTTGATTTTGTAGTAAAGTGGAGTGTCATCAGCATAAAGGTGCTAATTGATGCCTGCCTGCTTCAAGAAGACCGTAAGAGGTTTCATAAAGAGATTGAAAAGGGATGGGGGGAGAGATTTGAGGCCTGTGGCAAGGATCTGTGAATTTCATCGGATATATTGAGCATGGCAGTTTCAGTGCTAAAGCCTTTCCTGAAACCGAATTGGAAGATGTCAAGGTGGGAGAATTTACGTATAGGATGATTAAGTTGTCGTAAGACACATTTTTCCAACGTTTTGGCTAGGAACAGGAGGTTGGAGATAGGTCGGAGGTTGCTGAAAACATTAGGGTCACCTAGGACCTTGAATCTGAAGGTTGGGGTTGTGGAATAAGAAACCATGTCTGTTGGAATAAAATGGGGATGAATAAGGCTCACGCTGCTACTGGTAGGTTTCAAACTGGTAAAATGCTATGGGTATGCCTCCGGTTCGGTAGAAAGCAACAGATGTCGGCAAATGTCTTCATCCTTCACTGTGCAGGAAATGATTAATAAAAACAGTATTTTTGTTTCCTTTTACATGTAAAGACCACCATCACACACCCAAAAGTGAAAAGAGCTAATACGTGAAAATAAATATCGACAGTGGAGATTCATTTATTAGTGCCTAATAGACATGATAAAGTAACACAATGAACCAAGAAACCACCTAAAACATATTTTGATTAAGGAAGAAAGTAGAGGAATACTAACAAACAAAGTAAAGGGGAGATCTAACTTCTACCAAATTTCAGTAAAATGTCATCCCTGAATATTGTTGGGCTCTGGATTGGTGAAAAATCGAGACTACCCTCTTTTCAGAATGGCTGAGTGCAGTATTTTTGGTTAGGAACAAAGAATGAGTGAATTAAAGTTTCAACACTAGAGTGCAGTGAAACCATGGACTTTATTTAGGTGAGAAGTACACCCAACAGCCTACCGGGAACAAGTAACGTATCCACTAGGTTCAGCTGCAGCTCCTTATGATGAAATTGGCATTTTATAGGTCTAGCCAATGTGCACATAAATCAATTACATACAAACACACACTTGGTCTTCTGAAAAGAAGATAAAGAGAAAGAAAGAAAATCGCACATACTCATGTGTAGGTATGTGCTTCGGATTTATACTTTGGCGTGGTTCAGTGAAACTTTCTGGTTTGTCAGCAACCCTCACACAGAACTGACATCTATCATGCTTATAGGAAATTTTCTATAACTAACACTCTTGCTGTTTTAATCAAGTACAAACAAGTCTGCAGTATTTTCAGTATTGCTAATCAACCAATCTATATTTCCCAAGAGATCAGTACTACTACATTGTTAGTTCGTTTCTGACTAGAGTACACTTCCGGTATTTAAAAAAAACTCTACTGAGAAAAACAATCACTTACTTAATTATTACCACGCACGAATCTGGTCAAGTATGTCGAGACCCAAACTTCTAACAGGTCCCATTGGGTAGAATACATGGAACTAAAAGATCATCTGTTATACTCATGCATTTGTCATTACTAAGATAATCTACACACTGCTTTACAAACCTGTCTATAATCGTACCACTACCTAGCGCCAATAGTCCTTGCCAATAATGTGGCAAATGTTACTTCAGGTTGTCCAACATGAGCCTCTTTTGCTAAACTTCTTAAGATCCAGTCGAGTGATGGAAATCTGTGACTTCTTGTCAACTTACCAACCTGCAGATGTAACTTTCTTTTTTAACAATCCAAAATCCTTGAAAAACCTTGGGTACCAAACTCCTTTTTAACCAACAGGTTTCTACACACTGCACCATCTTTCAAGAACCTAAGCAGTCATTATGGACCTCCAGAAAACATCCATCTATTAAATGCTTAATGTATTGGGGGCAGCATCGAAGTACCTCCATCTCTTATTTGTCTTGGGCAAGGTTCTGTACCAGCTGTGGTTCAGGGTCTTAATTTTTTTTCCCACAGTTCCTGCCCATATGTTCTTTGGCGTGCCTCTCTTCCGTTTGCCTTATGGATCAAGTGGAGAACTCTTCTTGTGATGGAGTCTTGTTCCCTTCTAATGGTGTGTCCTATCCATTTCCATCTTTTTCTCATAATGATGGCGCCCATGCTCTGTTGCTTACATGTGGTGAGAAGTACCTGGTGGAAAATAATTTGTGGTTTGAAAATTAGCACGAATCTTCTCAGGTTAGTGGTGCGGAAAGCTGACAGTTTGGTGATGCCGCTTTTCATCATCCGCCAGCATTGTGATCCATTCAAGAATGTGGACATAATGCAGCACTGTCGAAGTCTCAGCTTAATGTTGGTGCTATACTGAGATCCTCCACGCATTGATCAAGGTCAGAAATTGCTTCAGGATGCTAAACAGTCTGCTTTTGATGACACTGCCTGCCTCTCCATCATGTCTGATAGTACTGCCTAGGTAGGTGAACTCTTCAGTCATGACTCGGTCCTCTCCACCAACCCACCTAGATTGATGAAGGATTTAGGATGTTTATTGGTATGACTTGATTTCTTAACGGTGATCTTCAGGTCTGGTTGCTGTACACAGATGTTGAGGCAAGACATCTTTTCCTGCGTATGATGGTATGTGTGAGAGAGATCAAGGCTAGGTCATCTGCATTCAAGGTCCTCCAGTGTAGAAAATAAGGTCGATCTGATACCCTGGCTAGGTCTTCAGTTATGCGTTACATCACCCAGGCGATGACTAAGTTGAAGAGCAATGCCGACATCGCACGCACCAGTCCTGATTTTGAGGCTATACCGACTATCTCCCACATTGCAGGATACATTATCAGAAGCTCTTGATGAAAAGAACTATCTGCTGCTGTATGATCTTGAAAAGTTACAAAACCCCAGATCCCTTTTAACAAATTGGTCCGGCCAGAGAATGAAACAATCACAAGGCCTTTTGCCATCCTACTTAAGTAAAACACTGCCAACAGTGTAAGGAAACCTTTTCAATTTTAAGAGCAGGTAAGAACTCGATATGTTAGTGGGATAATTGGAATACTGGTGGGTCGGTCAGCAGGCCACCAAGGTTTGCATTTGTTAGACCTGTCAGACTTAGGGTGGTATTCCCTCCAGACATTTTGCCTACTATCCTCCAATTGTTGCTGAAATTAGTTTTCGGCTGGCCATAGGATTCTGTGCACTTTGTCACTGCTAACCAGTGCTAAAGTGCTTGTGCTCACTCCCCTAAACATGGTTTGATTTTCACTTACCTAATTAGCACATTTCATTTACTTATAAATCCTTTGTAGAGTGGTCTAGCACATACCCAGGGCCTGTAAATTAAATGCTACCAGTAGACCTGTAGCACTAATTGCACCACCCACTTAAGTAGTACTTCAAAACATATCCCCGGCCTGCCATTGTAGTCTGAATGCCGTTCTATACTGCCATTTCGACTTGGCATTCAAACCCAACTTGCCAAGCCTTAAACTCCTCTTTTATGACATATAAGTCACCCCCTAAGATAGACCCTATGTAGCCTACAGGGCAGGGTGCTGTATAATTAAAAGTTTGGTCCTGACCCTATATTAAACATTGATTGTCCCCAAGATGTCATTCTTCCACACCGCTTTAGAAAGAGTGCACTGTTGCATTCCTAAGTTAAATGTCTCGACATGGATTCAAACGAACTGAGGTCGAGACATTTAACATAGGAATGCAACAGTGCACTTTTTGCAAAGCAGTGTGGAAGTACGACATCTTGGGGACAATCAATGTTAATATAGGGTCAGAGACTATTTTAGTGTGAAGCAGGAGTAAGCCTTAATTGTTTGAAAACCATCACATGATGATGTTGGCATTTGATGATCCAAGCGCTGGTAAAATTGCAGCAATTAGTAAATGCGCTGAATTATAAAGGCACTAGGTTGGCCGCTCGTGGTTGCACTGTAATGGCGGGCATTATATGCATGTTGCTTATTCAGCTAAAAATGCGATCTTAGTCGAAGTATTAAATCTGGTGCAACACTAATGCGTACTAAATAACAAAAGAGGATATTGGATAATGTCTATTGGTGCGCAATACCCAATGTATTTACCTCAGAAGGGCAACAGGATTTAGAATATCAAAAAGAAACATGATAACTTTGTAGGCACTATGCAATTACCCAGATCATTTAGCAATTATTTTGGTTTATTTTATTTTAGTATATTGTGTTGTTGCAGTATTTTGTCTATGCTTATACTTATAAATGCATATATACCGTTCACAAAATGGTGCTCGTCAGGTAATCAAGGCTGCTGTGCAGCAGAAACGCGTCCTGTCTGGTGTGGACTGATGAAATAAACAGATGCTGTCTGTTTCCGACCCAGAGTTCCGTTTCTTTCACAGATGTGGATATATATATATATATATATATATATATATATATATATATATATATATATATATATATATATATATATATATATATATATATATATATATATATATATATATATATATATATATATATATATATATATATATATATATATATATATATATATATTACCTACTGGCAATAGCCAGTAGGTATATATAGTTAGGATTAATTCCCTATGGGATTTCTGAAAATTCTATGTCTAATAACTTTGGCGTTTGAGGACGGAATCGGCTGAAATTTTCAGGAAAATGGCACATTTTGTTTCTGAGCAGCCCCTGAAAATTTGGTAGAGTTTCGTCAAGGGGGGGCTGAGAAAAAAGGGGGGTCCCAAAACGCGTTTTTCCCATTCATTTTTCCATAGGGCGGTTGGACTCACTTTTAGCTCGAACGGCTGAATGGATTTGCACGAAACTTGGCAAAATTGTAGGGACTGTTAGCCCGATGTGCCTTTGCTAGGTCTCAATATATGTGCTCCAGTAGTTTTTGAGAAATTAACGTTCAAACCAAGATATATATCTGTAACAGCGCTCTGGGCAGCGATCCGGTCCGCTTACTTTTCGCGAAACGGAACTTTGCGCGCAGAAAGCTGATTGGCTCTCCGGTGTCTGTCAACATTCTAAACAGTCCGGAGCGGCCGCCATCTTATCTCTCGGTAGGATCGAGAGAGAAGAGGTGAAAAACGAAGGGGGAATTTATTGAAAGGGTGCAAGGTATACCCCTCTTGACCCCCTAGGATTGTTGTTGGGGTTATTAAAGGGTCCCGTGGGGAAAAAAAAAAAAAAAAGATTTTTCACGGTAGAAGCGTTTCCCGGGCCGCGAACTGGGCCGCAAACTGGTAGCGAAACGGGAATTCGCCATTTTGTGCTTCGTTTTAATTGTTTAGAGACAAAAATTATCGCCGCACATCGGCCACAATGCATGAATATCGTTGAAAAGTCAGCGATATTCATGCATTATCCAGCAAATGCTCTTAGCCATGTTATCCACCTTCCATTGGATAACAGAAAGCTGATTGGCTCTCCGGTGTCTGTCAACATTCTAAATAGTCCGGAGCGGCCGCCATCTTATCTCTCGGTAGGATCGAGAGAGAAGAAGAGGTGAAAAACGAAGGGGGAATTTATTGAAAGGGGGCAAGGTATACCCCTCTTGACCCCCTAGGAATGTTGTTGGGGTTATTAAAGGGTCCCGTGGGGAAAATAAAAAAAAATATATTTTTCACGGTAGAAGTGCTTCACGGGCCGCGAACTGGGCCGCAAACTGGTAGCGAAACGGGAATTCGCCATTTTGTGCTTCGTTTTAATTGTTTAGAGACAAAAATTATCGCCGCACATCGGCCACAATGCATGAATATCGCTGAAAAGTCAGCGATATTCATGCATTATCCAGCAAATGCTCTTAGCCATGTTATCCACCTTCCATTGGATAACAGAAAGCTGATTGGCTCTCCGGTGTCTGTCAACATTCTAAATAGTCCGGAGCGGCCGCCATCTTATCTCTCGGTAGGATCGAGAGAGAAGAAGAGGTGAAAAACGAAGGGGGAATTTATTGAAAGGGGGCAAGGTATACCCCTCTTGACCCCTAGGAATGTTGTTGGGGTTATTAAAGGGTCCCGTGGGGAAAATAAAAAAAAATTTATTTTTCACGGTAGAAGCGCTTCACGGGCCGCGAACTGGGCCGCAAACTGGTAGCGAAACGGGAATTCGCCATTTTGTGCTTCGTTTTAATTGTTTAGAGACAAAAATTATCGCCGCACATCGGCCACAATGCATGAATATCGCTGAAAAGTCAGCGATATTCATGCATTATCCAGCAAATGCTCTTAGCCATGTTATCCACCTTCCATTGGCTAACATGGCTAAAAACCGCTCTGTGCGTGAGCTTTTTTTTTTTTTGCTGCGTGACGTTTGTTAACGTTCGATTCGATGGAAATCAGGAAGTGTTGAACACCATTTTGTCACTGCGAGTAAATATTTTGTTATAAATGAATCCTTATTGATAAACATTGTCTGCGCCATCTTGCGTTTTTGTCCAATGCCACAATTTTGTCGTGCACAGCAGCCATTTTAGATGCCTTGACCAGGGCCACTCTCTGCACGCCGTCGATTCTCAGCATGGCTCCCCACCCTCGCACGCATCTCCCCCACGCAATGGTCACCCCCGCTCTCTCTCTCATGCATGGGCCATATACTTCCCCCATCTGCGCTGCTCTTCTCTGAGAATCACACCCTGTGCCCGTTCGACACCTCCCTTTCACCCTATTCACTACCGCACCCTCTGACACTTCTCTTCCTCTGTGTCCGATTGTCCAGGCCGGACCTAGGCTATCACCTAGCCCTGCGGATGTAGTGTATGGCTCCAGCTGTAGAGTATCCAGACATGCCAACCCTCCCGATTCAGGTGTGAGACTACTGATTTCAGTGCTAGTCTTTCGTTTCCCGATTCCTGCAAGGAAAAACCCGGGGGCATATTTCCAACAACTAGCGGTAATTTTTGTCTCTAACTTGTTTAGAGACAATAATTATCGCCGCACTTCGGCGAATTTTATCGCACATAAACCTTGCTATTAGCAAGGTTTATCGCAAATGCGATAAAAAACGGCCGCAATGCATGAATATCGCTGAAAAGTCAGCGATATTCATGCATTAGTCAGCAAATGCTCTTAGCCATGTTATCCACTTCCCATTGAACAAGCGCATGGTCTTTTAAAGATTTGTGAAGTACTCGGGGCGGCGGTGTGTGTGTGTCCTCTTTCAGGAGCGGGCGGGGGGGCACTGGCAGCAATTTGCAGGCCAGGCAGTGTTCAACACGTGCATCACCCTTTCTCTGCCTGCTATTGCGCTCCATGCTTCGGAAAGGTAAGAAAAAGAACGTGCATTTGAGTTTGAAATGTCCGATCTTGTAGCAGTACACTTGCAAAGCCCACACATGACAATAACCCGATTCAAGGCCCCATTCACCCGATTTTTTAAAAAAATATAGTACTCCAAGACAGTTACATTTTAAAACTTTATTAATATTTAAATATAACGAACGCAACAAAAACTGTAAATATATTTAACCATTTTTTGAAATTAACCAGAACTATAACGATAACAACAACAACAACAATAATATAACTTTTATGCCTAAATTACGCAAACATTTAGCTAATCTGCTAAAGGGGGGAGTCGCCATTTCTTTACAATAATCAATAATGAAAAATCCACATCAATAGGGTTGCCCGTTTTGTCGATGCAGCACTATAGTGCAATATACACAGCACCTGGGGTGTCAAGAGTGAACAGGTCTTTCTTTGTTCCTTAAGATGTTATCTCCGAGAATGCTGATGCATTGGTGTCTGTACACTTCTTTGTCAATTCTGTCAAGATGATAACTGCTTTATAAACAGACAATATCTTTGTTTCATCATTAGTGTTAAGTGTGTCTGAAACTACAGTGCCCTTCTGTTTTTTTTTCTTCAGGCTCTACAGAGTTTTGTGTGTTGTTCTTTTGAGCGACAATTATTCCAGAGGTTTCAGGTTCACTTGTTTTGTTCTGCAGTGAGTTAACAGCTTTAGAGAGTTCATGTTTATTTGCTATGTCCTGCTGTTCGTGAACTGCTTCAGAGACGTCAGCCTCATTTTTTATGTTTCAGTAGATCCTGGACCTGCCCGGCCGCGCCCAAAATGGCGCCGGTGTAAATGGGACTCGTAACTGCTTGTTCTGTACTGGTTGCCCAACCTTGATATCACGAGATACATATGCAGTTTTGAAGCACATGGCGGAGGCTTGTCTGCTGTAGTGGGGCGCCCCTTTATCGTTTCAGTCGCCATTCCGCCCGCTTTTGCTACACTGTGCCTCATCCGCCATTCAGCTGTTTACCGCCCGCTCTTACGGCTACAGCGTCTCGCTCACCATGTAGTTGAGTTGCTCCCACTCTTGCGGTGCAGCGGTAGGCGGCTTCCACAGGACTCTTAAAATGGCGGCCGGCTCTTCGGATTTGGGCCTGGTCCAGTAAAATGGCCCTGGGACACCTTGGAACTCGGACGCTTGTCTGCCAGGGCTTGGGTTCCATTCTCGAAAGCGTCCCCTCAGCCTTGAAGATTGTACAAAAGTCTTGGGCGCCCTCGACTCCCGCAGGCTTCCGGTGGGGAGCGGCTGCCATGATTGCTTGCGGAATGGCCACGACGGAGCTACGAGATGGTGGTGCTCTCGTGGTGACGCCAGCTTCAGTCTGAAACATCCAGAAACAAGGTGGGGCTTTCATCGTTTGGGAAAAAAAAAGTTTTAATCCAATGAAAACTGTTATTTTTAGGTCACATGACCTAGTCTTACATAATTAGGAAAAGAAAAGTAAAATGAACCAATGAAAAGTTTTATTAACAAGTCACATGACCTGTTATGCTTACGTTACGCGCTGCGCGGCGCGCTCTGGATCGTTTCCGGGAAGCTGGGCCTTGCGCACCGGAGCACATCCGGGTGCGCTAACGCGTCGCGTCATATGACGCATTACGCGACAATGCAGGTGCAGAATATAGTCAAAATGTCTCCACCAACCAGCGGTCGGAATTCCACCGCTTTCAGCAGTCCAAAAAGTTCGGTCAAATCTTAAGAGCGGGAGCAACTCAACTACATGGTGAGCGAGACGTTGTAGTCGCAAGAGCGAGCGGTAAACAGCTGAATGGCGGAAGAGGCACAGAGTACCAAAAGCGGGCGGAATGGCAACTAAAACGGTAAAGGGGCGCCCTACGACAGCGTGTCTTCAGGTGAAACGGATTGTGGGACAAGGTCCAGAATGAAAGATTCTTCAAAAGGGAAAAAATTCCGCCGGACCCCGGGAGCCGGCCACCTATGCCGGGGGCGATCTCAGGCCTCACCAGGGCAACACGACTTGGGGAGGGGGCAGGAGCCAAGCGCCCCCTCTCAGTCCGCGCCATCTCACCGCCCCTCGGGAGCCTCCGTCAAGCGGTTTAGGGAGGCACCGTATCACATTGTTTTCCAATGCAGTCAGGTCCACAAATGGACCCCACTACTTTGAATAGTGAAGCTGCAGCAGGTGCAAATAAGGTTTAAACAGTGTTACAAGAACTGCTTAGAACTCTGAAGTATGGCACTCAATAACCAGGACTTATGCCATTTATGTAAGGCAGTGACATGGAAGCAACTCAGGGACAAAAAGCATGAACGAACATTCACGTATGAAAATCTTATTTGGAGAAGGGGTAGAATCCAAACGCCCCCTGCCAGTTCGCGCCACTACACTGTATGTGGAAAATCTGAAGCCATCATTCTACAAACTCTCAACGCTTGTTATCAGTGCATGACTTCATGCTCGATCGATTGAGCTAGCCGGATCGGGCAATAAAAAGTATAAAATAGTTATGTAAATAGTTATTTAATAAAATGTTTTATTCTGTTTCTTTGGTGGTGTGTTGTGTATATTTATAATATTTGCATAGGGTTTGCCGTTATTTTGGGCGGTGTGGGTGGCGGAGTCGAGCTGTTTTGCAGCCCTCATGGTGTGGAGCTCAATTCATTTCACTATTTTCGTATTTCTCATGAAGGGTTATTCCTAATGTTTGTATTTTACCGAGGTTAAAAAGAGATCGAATTAGTGGTCTACTGATTTTGCTCGATTACTTTTATTTTTTTACACGATTTTTCACTATCTGCAAAGACTAAACAGAGTATTGCGACTTTGTGCTTGTTTGTAAATAGAGAATGATCCAAAGAGAACCAATTGTAAAACAGTAAATGCTTGGATAATAATCAATCAAATGGAGAGACAAGCAGGTACGACGGATTACAACAGGGGTAAAGGTCTGCGTTAACTACCCTTCACTATCTGCAAGGAGAGAGTACTACTAAGAGAAAAGAGGGGAGGGGGGGGCAGCGTTCAAAGCACATCAGCGTGCATAAACACGAAAACGTTTTTACCTATCACGTACTTGACATTTGACAGCTTTTGATGTTTGCTATTAAAAAACCATTGAAATTCACAGAAAAAACCATAGGTTATACTCCATATATAGTTAGGAATTTGCATTTACAAAACCTTGAAAATTCAATGAAAAAACCATTGGTTTTAGGCCATATATAGTTAGGGATTTGCATTTAGAAAACCTTATTTTACTCGCATAAAACCATTGAAATTCCATATATAGTTATAAGCGCTAACTATATATCGCGCACCCGCAATCCACTGCTGATGATGTCACATATTACATCATTCATGACATGGTTAGTGACATCACTGATGACATCACTGATGACATCTCAAATGACATCACTGATGACATCACTGATAACATCTCATTTGACATGACTGATCACATCACTGATGATATCATTCATGGGATAATACCATGAACCTCTTCAGACTCTAATATAACCTTAGATACAATCAGTGTAAACAGACAGTCACTCATCCATGGAGTTACTCACACACCTAGTCAGTTATGCCAAAAATCAATCACACCTCCATTTTCTCAACTATACAGTTATACACACCTTACTTATTCAAACATATACTAACACATATTTACTTTACTCTCTTATACAATCTCTGATACATGTTCACAATGATCCATACAGCCACTCACACATTCACTAGCTCTTATGCACAGTTATTTATAGATGTCAACTCTCACATGTATTGTGTTTTACATATGTACTTAATATGACATGTAGCACTGAGATATCCATTCACTCACTAATACACTCATGCACAGTCAACCGCCCATACAGCTGTTTCCACATGCAGTTTTGAATCTATACATATAGTGAATCAACTACTCACACATCTATGTACAGAGTCACACACCTCCTAGCCACCCATACACACACACTCAGTTTCCCATACAAATACTTGGACAACCAATCAATAACCCATACAGTTACTCATATAGCTACTGATCAACATATGCAGCAGTTTGTAGAACAACAGATATAATGATGCACAAATTAAAACAGTTTAGTCACTAACCCATGCACTCAGTGAGACACATTTAATCACTCACTCATACAGTCAGTCTTGCACCTACTAAATCCTTCATCCAGACACTTATACATCCACTCATTCTTCAATATGTAAGACATGTTTTAACTTTACAGAAACATACAGTCACTGGATGTTGTCATCAGTGATGTCATCAGTGATGTCACTAACCATGTCATGAATGATGTAATATGTGACATCATCAGCAGTGGATTGCGGGTGCGCGATATATAGTTAGCGCTTATAACTATATATGGAATTTCAATGGTTTTATGCGAGTAAAATAAGGTTTTCTAAATGCAAATCCCTAACTATATATGGCCTAAAACCAATGGTTTTTTCATTGAATTTTCAAGGTTTTGTAAATGCAAATTCCTAACTATATATGGAGTATAACCTATGGTTTTTTCTGTGAATATATATATATATATATATATATATATATGATTCATAATACAAAGCCTTCGGTACTAGGCCAAGAGCTGTAAGAAAATGCTGCGACGTCAGCTTGCGTTGCAGACATGTACTAGTTTTTTGCACAGTGAAACAAGTTGAGGCGGTTTATAATGTTCTGTGTTTTTATGCAAATTCATGCATAAATCTAAAAGCAAGACTGGCAATTGTTTGCGTTCAAAATCAATGGTACAGAAAAAAATTGTAACAGAAAAAAACTTTTGCTAAAACTACTATGCAATTTAAAACACCATTTCTCTGGGGCATCATTTAGTAAAACGTGTTTGATGCATGCCAAAAATGAATATCGAATAAATAAGAGCGAATCCGTGTACAACTATCAACTAACTATTTTTTTAAAGTCATAAAAGTCCGCCTTTATCTGAAATTCACAAGAGATTACAGCAGTGTGTCTGGAAACCGACTAACTCCTCGCAAACTACTATGAATTCCATTCTCAAAAGAGCAAATGATCGATTGTAAACTCACTTACCTTAAACCCCCCTTTTACCCCCACCTTGGAAAATGTTTTATTACCCTAGTGTGGGAAGAGCTTGGAAAGCAATTGATAAACACCCTTAAACATGTTAGTCTTGTTAGTGTGCACAGGTTAATAGGTCACTTTCATACTTACCATCTACTTTCTGTCGCTGTATGCAAATATGCAGAAAGGTGTCAAAATCCAGCCTTGCTAGAATACATTCTCTGATATGAGGATTCCTGACATAATCAGAGGGGATATTCACAGTGCTCGGATATAATGAAAACTCTGCCAGTAGGCTTAAGCTCACTACAAGGCACCAAAAGGGAAAACAGTTTTTTTTACAGAGCCAGTAGGTTTCTAAAGCATCCAGTCATTTAGAAAATTAGATTATTTATACAATTCCATCCTATGAGAAACGATTCCCTTTCTGAAACACCCCTTTTCAGTAGAAACCATGCAACTCTCCACTTCGAGATCAGCAATCTGCCATGAGAATCTTTAACAGGGTTTACCTGCAACTACAAGCACCAGAGGTTCTGGCTACTGATGCAGCAAGCACCAATGTACACGATGCTCATTTGGCCAGGCCTGGAATATATTTGTGTGAAGATAGCGATAATGCAAGGATTACCAAAATGCACGGCTGATAACGGTGACTAATGTATTGGACAATGCAGTTTGACTGTTATTATAATTGAAAAATATTTTCTCACTGTATCTTTATTTTTTTCCAGCCATGTTTGGATCGCTGTGCCTTGCCAGCAAAGACTTTAGTAAGCAGATGGTGTCTGGTTGACTCTGTTTACTCCAGTCCTTCACCAATGTTAAGAGGCTTTTGTAACCTGTAGAAAGTGTAGTGCACCAGCCCATTTTGCAACAATGATTGGTGTACATTCCATCCAACACACCATCATTTTGCTGTGTTCCGATTGCTAATACTGACTGACTAATGTTTTTATCTCCCTAAAATCTAAAGGCATCTCACTGGGAAGTCAGAGGCTCTGTAAACGACATGTCACCTTGGTGCCCAAGCATACTTTTTCATTAATGATAACGTTTTAAGAGATTGCTCGCCATAACTATTGCTCTGATGAATGTGAATGGTCCCAAAGGGAGCCCTTGATGTTGCAGAACCATGGTGCCTTAAAGGCTTAAAGGTCAAAATACACCCTTGTGCTTTTGGAGTGGAGGAAGGCGGCAAAAAGAAAATTAGCCTTAACCTATCCTCAAACGAATTCAATGGTAATGTGGCAAATGAACTATTAAGACTTAAGACAGTTATTGATATAGTAGGCAGCAACATCTGCAGTGGGCACTACTGACAAACTACTGTGTAGTAATGAAAGCCCATGGCAAGATGCCAACACAAGAGAATAACTTCTCTTCCATCAAGTTCTCTTCAAACCATGATAAAAACCTTGAGGCAAACTCTAACACCAAGACCTTCACATGACGTGGGTGAGAGTTTGATCCTTTTTGTATACTCCTCTTCCATAAAAACAAGGCACCACCGCTGTAGATGCTAAAGGAATCTAGAGGCATGAGTACCAATTAGTATATTCACTGATGGAGCAGAGTCTAATGCGAAAGGCCCCCAACCTAAAGTGGTAGTTTCTTGTGGATATTGGTGACCTATACCACTGCGGTGGAGTATGAAAGAGGAACAACGGGGTGGTTGGACCCAGGAATGGAGCTTACTGTATGATGCAGAGGTCAGCAGTAACAGATGGAGTTGTAGCGTTTCCAGTGGGCAAACTAGATGGTTCCAATATTATAGATTGCCTGCTAAAAAGCTTGATGGTGTTTCAAGAAGGGCCTGCAAGAAGGAAGACGTTCTTGGGGGTTGCACGTTCTTCGAAAGAGCACTGTTTCTTAGGGGACAGATTTCTTGGACTTTCTGGAATTATTTCCCTCCAGGTTAAAGGGAAAATAGAGAGGAATGGTAAAAAGTGGCTCCCGGACTTTAAGCCAGTGTCCGTGTCTGATACAATTAAAATACTTCCCTCACTCTCTCGAATAGCCTGGGAGAGAACGAGAGAGCATAAAATAGATGTGCTCACATCACACCCCTTTAATCAGGGTAAACTGAACATAGCTTATACCTATGCTGATTGGGGGAAACATAATACTACAAGCCTGGAAATAAGACTAACAAAACTGTAATCTTCAACAAGCAATAGCTATTAGATTGATAAATCATTGATCATTTAGCAGCACTATTTTGAAAACAAAAGCGAATCAGCCAAACAGCACACCCTGGGAAAGTGAACACAATTACAACAGGAAAAAATATGATTACATTAATAAAAAGTGAATAAACCTGATTAGTTAACCAAGATTCACTCAACTGAAGAGGATGCCCTTCAGATTTTCAGACAATTTTTTAAAACTCTTGTTATTGGTATTGTACTGAATTTTGTTATTGGTATTGTACTGAATTGTACATATAGGTAACATTTTTATTGAATCATCACTCCTTTTGCTTTCACATTTGTTCAATTTTGGTATACAATGACGCTATTAACAGCATTATTGACCAATTACAGTCCTTTTATACCATGTCCTCCCTTTAGACCTCTGTATGCTTGCAAGCCCCCCCATATCTTTTTCCATTTCTTAGGGCACCCTCTACTCTTGTATATTGTATGTTCTGCTTGCCAGCACCAATCTAAATAATTTTTTCATTCTTCTACTGTCGGAATGGCAGTTATCCTCCATTTTTTGCCAACATTTCGTTTTGCCACTACTGCTGCTAATACCACCTATCCCTTTACGTGTCTCTGCCAGTCATCTTCTCCTGCGGTCAGCAGTAGGAACCATTTTGGTTCCACTTGTACCGTCATGTCTATTGTTGCTGTCATCTCATCAGATATTTTCTGCCAGTATAGCTGGAGAATTGGGCACTCCCATAGTAAGTGGTAAAAGGATCCCTCCGACTTGCACCCTCAGTGGCATAGTGTAGTGTTACTACGACACATTCAATGCAGCACCGATCTGGGATAATATACTCTATGGAGAATTTTAAGTAGTATCAAGCGAAACTCCGCCCACTCCTCCTCCTCCTCCTCCTCCTCCTCCTCCTCCTCCTCCTCCTCCTCCTCCAGGGGGCCCAGATCATGTTTTCAGGTGCTTCTTGATGTTCCCAAGGTGTCTGGAGCGTTGTTAATTATCTTTTAATATATTAAAGAAATAGTTTTGGCCTTTATCTGTTCTGTGAGTAGCCTGTCTTCTAATGGAGAGGCTTCCACTAGGGTCTCCCTTTCCTTAATATATTCCCATAGGGCATGTCCTAATTGGATGTACCCAAGTCATTCCCCGCTCCCAATTTCATTTTCTGTTTGTAGGGTCGTGAACATTATATAGGCCTGTCCTCTCCACACCTCCCCAAGAGTTTCCAAGCCCAGTATCTTCCACTTGGCGAAGCCCCCGAGGTGACGCGTTCCTTTCAGGTGGTCACCTACCCAGAGGGGTGTCATTCCCGTAAGTTTCCCCTCCCATTCCAAATATTTTGTAGCTGCATGCCATGTTCTTACCACTGTTTTGATATGAGTTGGGAGTTTAATCCCTGCTCGTCTGGTGTAGATTATTGCCTCTGGCCCATTCTTACCCATGGCTAGTCTATGTATCCTGTACGCTGATTCGGTCATTTTTCCAAATATCCACCCATTGATTGTGACCAACTGGGCAGCCCAATAGTAATTGCGGATATTGGGCACCGCCAGTCCTCCCTCATGAATTCTCCTTGGTAATTTACCTAGTGCTATCCACGGTGCAAATCAGCACCACAGCAAGTCTCGGAGTTCAGAATTCACCCTTTTGAAGAAAGAAGAGGGTGGCTCAGATGGAGTGTTCTGCAATAGAATACAATAGTAGGGGAAGGGCCATCATTTTGTAAACTGCCACACAGCCCATCATGGTTAAGGGTAGGGTACACCAGTGTTTGGCATCTGTTATTAGTCTATCTAGTTGTTTGGCTTAGATTCACCCAGTAAAACTTTTGGGCGTCTTTCAGTATGTGGCTCCCAAGGTACTTAAAGCCTTGCTCTACGATAGGCACTACACACCTCGTTGTCAATGTGGGCAATCCACTATGCCAGGGAAAAAGTCACATGTCCCAGTTGATGCAGTATCAAAAGTATTCTCCCTATATGCGAAATATCTGTAGTATTCAGTCTACCGACTGGGTATGACTAGGTTTCTTGACATATAAAAGGATTTTGAACGCATACAGCTCAATGGGTCCTGACGTACCCATACCACCAGTGGCTCCAGGGCCAAGGCAAACAATATTGGGGACAGTGGGCAGCCCTGCCTCGTCCTCCTCTGCATGGGATACACTGAAACATTGACCTAACATTGACACTGAGTCATTGACCTGCACTCTGGCCAATGGATGCTGGTAGAGAAGTCTGACCCAGCCTATGAATTTGGGGCCCAGGGCTAACCACTCCAGGACCGTGAAAAGATAGTTCCATTCCACACTATTAAATGACATCCTGGCATCTAGGAACAGAGGGCAGATTGTTCTCCTGGATCAAATGGAGGACACTGAACAACCTCCGGAGATTTAGTCTAGTACCTCTGTGGGGCATAAACCCAGATTGATCTGGGTGCTCAAGAGAGATGATCACTCCAGCAAAATGCATGGACAGGAGTTTGCCTGTACTTTAACCTCATAGTTTAGCAGAAATTGATCTCATTTTCAGACATTTAAGTGGAGCCTTACAGTCTAGGATCACTTAGGTTTGTAGTTTTACCACATATCATATCTTACCACTGCAAGAGTTGGAAATCTTATATGTATCCCAGTTTGGTACTTTCAGGGTTGTTGCAATGCTGGAAAGGGAATCTTCACTGCATGGTACATGGTCATGTTCCAATGCCATGAGCGCTCAAATGCTTGTTTCTGGTATCACAATTGTTATTCTAGTCCTACCTTCCTGCTAATCTAGTGTGTGTGCAGAAGCCTAGGCCTGTACCTTGATATGAGTGAGGTCATGGAGCTATCCTGTGACCTGCAAGGACGGAGCAAGCGTGCCCTTATTGATAGATGGTGGACTACTGTCCCGGTCATAGATTTAACACATAGACTAGTGGTGGCAGTACAATGTTTTGTTTATCCATAGTTGTGGCCAAACGTTTTACCTGTGTAGAAGAATAAATGTGGTGGTGCACCCAAAACAAAAGGCAGTGTCTTCCAAATTCTTATATCTTCTTTATTTTTCTTCTGGCATTCTTTATTACATATTCACAGAAAACGAATGCAACCTCAGCAGGGCTTTTCAATCAAATATTCCTTATATTTCCATTAGTCCAGAGAGTATGATAAATCTGGTCAATCTTGTCAACACATTTACAATTTTAGTCTCCGATATATTTCATTCCCATATCAAACGTTTTGAGTCACCGATCATAATGGTTGTAAACTAGCTACATCTACATATTACAGGTCAGTTGCACCCTATATTTACATTCGAATCAGTGTCTCTCGACTAGTGAAATGTCGCCAGTGTACGACCAATATGATTGGTGATGGAAAACGTTTGATATGGGAATGAAATATACCAGAAACTGAAATTGTAAATGTATCAACAAAATGTATTACATTTGTCTTAACCACTGGACTAAAGGTAATACAAGGAATATTGGATTGAAAAGCCCTGAAGAAGTACCTTTTTTGGATGAAACGTGTAAGGCTGCATATGTTTTCTGTGAATATGTAATAAAGGATGACAGAAGGAAAATAAAGATATAAGAATTATGAAGATTTTGACTTTTTGGCTGCACTACATTTATTCTTCTGTATTAATCTGCTTTGCAGTAGTGCCACTCAGCAGATATTACTAGGGAATGTGTGCACCAGCTCTGACACTGGGTAACGTTACGGCAAGTCTGAGGAAATATAAATTTTTGGTCAAGTTATGTTCCCTATCGTGTACCCCACCGTCTCCATGTACTAGCTTAAAGTGCATGTAACTTCCCTCCTGTGCCAGCTATGAAGACGCAAGTACATTTGCGTCCAACGTTAACATGTCCTCTTTCATACCCACCCAGAATGGGTTGAATAGTCCGTTCCTAAGTATGCCATGCCAACGTCTTTTTGTGGTGTACTTTTCACGTTTTTCAGCTCTGGCAAAGCAGGCCCTGAATTCTGCCATCGAGCCTTTTTCCGCTTTCTGACTCTGAAAGCCTCAGCCCAGGCTGTCTCTGTACCCGTGACCTCTGCCTTACTCCCTGCGCGGCTCACCGCGTTTAGCTTAGCCTGCTGCCTGCCAAGACTGAATTCAACCTTCGAGTTATCTGTTCCGCTCTCCGAAAATGCATTCCTGCCTACTAGTTTAAGTAAACAACCCCCCAGCTGCAGAGCGAAAGGCCCGGCCTTACTGTCTCCGTGAAAGTAATTCATAGCCTCTGGTACCATGGCAGGCCCATGGCCCTCGCATCTCATGCAGACACTTAGACGCTTATACACGCACTCACAGTCAGTATAGAATAGCTTCTGCCCCAGAGACCTTTTCCGCCCAGATAATATAGTTCCCAAACATCAGATATCAGATATGATAGAGGTACGAGTTGATCTGACATGCCAGACTTCTGTCTTTTTCCGCCATTGTAAATGTCAAGTCCCCTGCACCCTCCAGTTTCACGTCAATCACACGTCATGCAGCTGCGCGCGCATCCAGGCCTCAGATTTCTGCTGACATTGCAAGATTCTGCTTTTGTTGCCACCCACTTGTGACACCTACTTATGACGTTTCTAGCACACACCTCTATGTTCACGCCTAGTTCACGCCCTCTAATTACGTATCATTACCACATGTGTGTTTTATCTTGTGTCTCTCAGCTGTTACGCCTCCTGTATTGGTTTCTATGATGTAACTTAAGTATATAAGCTATGTATTATCAATAAAATATTGCTCTATCCCTTCCTGCACCCCAGTGGTGGCAGGAACAAGATATCCGGTCATGACCATTCCTTTTTAAGGAATAAAAACCCCTAAGAACTCTAACACCACGGACTCTGCCTTTTTCTTTCCGATTGAGTTATTATTGATTAAGTACCTACCTGCATAGAAATTAGGACGGTAAATCAAATATTTACCACATTATTTTGGCGCCCGAACAGGGACCCCTCCCCCACCTCACGCGCCGGTTGGTGCGTTGCAAGCTCTGTCCCCTGCCATCAGTTAGACGGAAACTACGCGTACTGGCAGGATTTCCTGTATCTCCCTCTGGCCCACGGAGGCGACGAAGACTGCAATCAGCACCCAGACGAGGCGGTGAGGAGCGCGGAGGATCCCGACCAGAGCCTAGTCGAAAGAAGCAAGGTCCGAGGTGTCAAGAGGCCCAGCAGTTTTCCGAAGTATCAACGTGTCGAGTCGAGTCGAGTCCGGTCCAGTTAAGTCGAGTTTTCCGAGGCCTTCTGTTTTCCGTGCTTCCCGGTGAGTACCATTGCTGGGACGTATCTAGACGGGTTTGGGTCACAAATTCGGTCTGCACTGTTTTAGACAGTGTATCTGTACTGTTTAGCAGTATATCAGTTATCCTAGTTCTTGCACTGTTCTCAGCAGTGTATCTGTGCTGTTTAGCAGTACATCCAGTATAGGGGGTAGTCATATATGTTTCAAATGTTTTTTTATGTGTTTAATGTCGTAGTATGAGTGACTGTTTCTAATGTGCATTATTGTGTTCTGGTGTAACTAATTGTGTTCAGAGTCAGAATTAAACAGCTAGGTTTGAGCATTCAGTACTAAGTAGACAAGATGCCGTTTTTCAATAAGTTAAAACAGATAGGAACTAGAAAAGGGATACTAGAGGAAGAAATCCCTATTCCCCCTAGGGACACTCCTGGAAACTTCATGTATCAGAAACATGGCATAGACGCCATATTGTATCTAGATTTATGGGCCGATTATACTAAGCATCTAGACGAAAGACACAGATGGCCTGTTACCGGAACATGGGATGCCGAGTGCATCATGAAGGTAGAAGAAGCATTATGGAAAAAGAAAGCCAGACAATCTCAGAAGGACGCCATAGAATTTTGGCGTAAAGAATCACATAAACGTGCTGAAAAAGCACTACGTAGAGAGGACAGACATAGAGAAGAATCAGATAAAGCCCGAGAGAACGAACTAGTTACTGAAGGGATTCGAGTAAAATCAGAACAAGTAGACCGCGCACGAAACAATCTTGTAAATGGTATGTACCTAGTAGCCGAAGGTACACCTGAGGCCACTTCAGAAATGCCGAAAAATCTGCCACCACCATTGGTTCCAATTCAAGTAAAACACAGGACTACTAAAGACATCTTTCTGAATTCCTATCTAAATGATGTAGCACCCGCTTACACCAATCCACCTGCCCGCGTCCCGCCTACTGACGGTGACGGAAGTGGCAACCCGCCCCAAGATCGTATTTTGCCACTACCGCAACAAGTTCCCCCCGACCGACAGCCTGTCGTTCCTCCACCTCCACCACTCCCCTCATCTAAGGTTAAAATACCGAATCCGTTTGCGCCTGATCCTACTAAAAGACAAGTTCAAGTACAGATACAGACTCCACAGAGAGATAATGCTCAAGCCTCCGCCTCAGGAGGTGTGACTGGGGGTTACCAGACCTCGCCAGCAACACACAGATTAAACCTTAGGGACATGCAGAAGCCCTTTACATTCCAATCACCCCGTCTCGACATACTCAAAGAACCGCTTCAAGTTTGCAGATATGATCCAGTACCCGGTAAAGACGATAGGATGCTGATGGCATCGCTACGTTTACGACAAGCTACAGATTACCTAGTGTTATTCGCAGGAATGAAAGAGCACCTAGATAGGATATATCATTTTGTCCGGACTGGGGAAAACCCTGAAAGTATTAAGGGAGCCATGGCACATCAGAAAGTCGACACTCAAGCATATATATTGCGTTTTTTCATAAATTGCTTAATAAGAGAACGAGACAGGCCTGAGACAGAACAGGATGAAATGGATGCCCTAACGAAGTGGGGTCAAAATATAGCCGAAGGAAAACATGATAAACAGAATTGCATAGCCAGTATGTACAGGAAAATAAGAAGAGCAGTAATAGAAGTACACGAAAATGAGAAAGAAGGAGCTTCCTCTGAGGAGGAGGAAGGATCTGGAGAACCAGAAAAGAAAACAGACACAATAGCGTATGTAGGTAAAGGAACTTATCTTAGGAAAGGCATTCGTCCAGAAAGCAAGAGAGTCTTCCTCTCTGGCATAACAAAACCGAATTCTCCTGAACACCAGTTTCAAGAGACTGATAAAATGCTTCGAGAACGAATGGGGTACCATGTACTAAATTCTATGGATGAACAAGAACTAGCCCGGTCAGCTGTACTATGGGCTGACAATACGAACATATACAATGATGACACAGTAGCACAGACATTCCTGAACCTTTCCCCAGACGAGCAGAAATTAGCAGGTGTATACATGATTCAGCACCTTCTCACGTTATTCAGACATCAACATTCTGACCCAGGTCCCTTACACGATACATTAGAAGCACTACTCATGGACAGATGGAGAGGCCTAAGTACCAAGTTAATTCAAATAATTCTAGAACAACGGCACATATATAATACGTTCTTAAGCTCCGAATACGTTCCCGCTCCACCCCCAGAAAGAAAAATGTATCATATGGAGCGTCTGCATGGCATTGAAAGTCAGAACCCCTTACGAGAAGTACACCCAGTCATGGGTACTGATAACGCCCTGAAACGTGTGTATGTACACACACCACTGACCAAGTTAGAACTATTGGAAATGAAGAAACTAGTACCGTGTCACGATAAAGACCCTGCAGGTTTTCACAGAGAACTTAAAGACATGTTACTGATGGGAGATTACACATATGAAGATATTATGAAAATGTTAAAAGTACTGCTTCCCACGGGCATCTACGAGAAGCTGAAGGAAAGAGAATGGGAGGTGGGAGATAAAAAGATTGTGTGGACCGAAATAGAGGACGAGGAGAAACTTCGTACCCCTGGGCTAGGCCTTGGGGAGAAAACTAAAGCATTACCAGGTTTAATAGTACAGGTTCTGCCAAGATTACTGACCACTAGAAAGGAAGACTGGGACGCAATTTCGGCCTGTAAACAGAAACATGATGAAGATACTAGTGACTTCTATTCAAGATTCGAGAAATGTTTTATTATCAATAGTGGCCTTAAGCCAAGTAGCGAGTCGTACCCGCATCTTTTTGTATCAAAACTAGTCGAGAATTCCCTGCCACTAGTCAAGAACCGCGTGTACAAAGTTGAAAGTACTTGCAAGCGAATACGCCATCCCAGATGTTACAGATGTTACAATACCATCAGAACAGAATTAGAGAGGAACAGGATCAGGAACAGAAGCGCATGAAAGACACGAAAATGAAAATGTTAGTAGCCCAGTCGGTTCCAGCCGACGGTCAGAGAAAGGGTACGACCCAGACAGGTCACGCCGCAGCTCCCGTTAAAGGGACATGCAATTATTGCAAGCAGCCAGGTCACTACGTACATGAATGCCCAGTCCTGAAACATAATATATCGACAGGTAAAACTAAAGAAAGACCGCATCCACCTAGACAAAATCAGGGTCAGCAACAGACTTCACAGAATACACAGCCCATGCATGTTTCACCACATGCAGCACAGACAGTAGCGGTACCACAGAGACAGTCACAGTCACAGCCACAGCCTATTGCCGCGACTCAGCAAGTGTCACAGCAGATGTACCAGTATGCCCAATCTGATTACCCCGATTATCCACGATACACATGAAACAGCCTAGAGAGGGAGGGTGGCTTGCCTCTTATTGAAATTCCTGTAGATCAAGAGGGTCCTTATGTACACAGTCAAGTATTGGGAAAAGATAGAAAGTTTTTAATTGACACAGGGGCAAGTCGCACCACAATCAGTCATGATGAGGTCCCAGGGGCACCCCTCTCAGGCTCACAGAATGTTTCCCTTGGTTTTTCAGGACAGCCTATTGTAAATGAGGTATCGAAACCAGTTCCCCTGGCTGTGGGTCCATTATCACGTGTTACAGACTTGTTACTTACGAAATCTTGTCCAGAAAATCTGTTAGGAATAAAGACATTGAAGGCTCTAGGAGCTGTGATCTGTTGTTCTCCGGAAGGAGTTAGACTTTTCTTGAGAGACTTTAAGGGTCATTATGTATTACGAGAGTTTGATGTCAGATTAAAAAACGTACCGGATCACTTATGGGCAAAAGGCCCAACCGACGTAGGTTGTATGCACATTACACCATACCGTGTTAAACTCAAACCAGGTGTTGTTCTACCCAGAATCAGACAATACAAGTTACCACCCGATGCTGTAGTGGCTTTACTGGAAATCATTGAAGAGCTCATTTCCCAAGGAGTGGTCGTAGAGACCGACTCCAATATCTGTAATTCCCCTATCATTCCGATTCTTAAACGTACTGATCCCAATGCACCGCCAGTATATCGGCTGGTGATTGATTTAAGAGAACTGAATAAATGTATTGTTCCACAGTACCCTGTGGTTCCCGACATCTCTTCCCTATTGACTGCTATTGATTCAGAAGCAACGTTCTTTACTGTAATTGACCTCAAGAACGCCTTCTTCAGTGTACCTATTGACCCAGAAAGCCAATATCTCTTCGGATTCAGTTTAAATGGACGAAGTTTCAAATTTTCACGCGCACCTCAAGGATTCACAGAAAGCCCCAGCATCTATAGCCAAGCACTGAAAAGACAACTTGATTGTATCATAATGCCAGTTAACACTGCCTTACTGCAATACGTCGATGATCTGTTGATCACCGCACGAAGTGAGCCCGAATGTGAGCAAGCATCACTGACGGTTCTACATTTTCTGGCCGAAAAGGGACACAAGGTGTCTCCTTCAAAGCTACAATTCTGTGTTCAGCAAGTTGTGTACTTGGGTCACTTGCTGTCCAAAGTGGGGAGACAGCTCACTCCAGATCGCATTCAGTTAATTGTAAATATGCCACAACCCCAGACACAAAAGGAAGTGCGGGCCTTTATAGGCCTCACCTCGTACTGCAGACAATGGATTCCCCAATATGCATTTCTAGCTAAACCACTGATTCAGTTAACAACACAGGAGGCAGCGACTTCGACTGCCCTCCCTTGGACTCAGGACCATACACAGGCTTTTGAGGAATTAAAGAAAGCTTTATGTCAAGCACCAGTTCTAGCGACACCATGTTACAGCAAACCGTTCACACTTTTTGTTACAGAACGTGATGGTACAGCGTTGTCTGTCCTCACTCAAGACCAAGCAGGTTCACATAAGCCTTGCGCTTATTTTTCAAGTACATTGGATTCAGTAGCCCAGGCACTCCCTGCGTGCTTGAAGTCAGTAGCAGCAACAGCACTAGCAATCAGACAGAGCGACTCAATTGTTTTAGGACATCAATTAACAGTACAAGTTCCACATTCTGTAGAGGTTCTTTTAAACAGAACTCAGACTCAGCACTTGACTATAGCACGACTGACAGGTTATGAATTGACACTATTCCAGCCACACATAGAAATCAGACGCTGCAGCATTCTGAATCCCGCAACATTGTTACCTACAATTATGACAGATCCAGCCCCGCATGATTGTATAGAGATCATTAATGCAGTAACAAAGCCTCGACGAGACTTAACAGATGTCCCACTGACAAATCCAGACCTGACACTTTACGTAGACGGTTCATGCATGAGAACAAGTACAGGAGAATTAGTGGCCGCGTATGCAGTGACCACTGAAACTGAAGTTAAAGAAACACATCGTATTGACACACTGTCTGCTCAAGCGGCGGAGCTCATCGCTCTGACCCGAGCTTGTATACTAGCCAAGAACAGAAATGTTAACATATACACTGATTCCCGTTATGCGTTCGGAGTTGTACACGACTTCGGAATGTTATGGCAAGAATGAGGTTTCTTGACCTCTCATGGTGCCAAGATCCAACACGGTCCCCTCATTCAAGCACTGTTAGAAGCAATACATCTGCCCTCGGGCATATCCGTTATGAAGTGTAAAGCACATACTAAAGTTACGGATTCTGTTTCCCAGGGTAATGACCTGGCAGACCAGACAGCAAAACATACAGCATTGACTCACACCCAGACAACTGATGTGACAAAGACAATAGTACCAACACAGTGTATGTCAGTCCGGGATCCCACCCTAGATGTAATCGACATCCAGACACATGCTACTTCAGATGAAATAAAGAAATGGACTGAACTAGGAGGGATCCAGACAGATCAAGGATGGGTGACGAAGGGAAAATCTACATGGTTTCTCCCAGACTCAATGGTTCAAATCATGATAAATACAGCACATAGTCCAGCACATCTAGGAGAGAAAGCTATGTTAGACAGTTTACAGAATCTCTGGTACAACAAACACTTACGAGCAGCCGCAAAACAGAAAGTGCGTACTTGCATGATCTGTTGTCAGTTCAATCCCGGTAAAAGCGTTCCTGTAGAGCAAGGTGGATTTCATCCTCCCGATCACCCTTTTGAAGTCCTCCAGATGGATTATATCCAGATGGACCGTTGTCGAGGATTCAAATATGTCCTCGTAGTTGTTTGTGCACTTTCCCGTTGGACCGAAGCATATCCAGTCCCAGATTACACTGCCTCGGCCACTGCCAGGCAGCTGGTTCGAGAATTCTTCCCACGGTACGGCTTGCCTCGTGTCGTGTACTCAGATAACGGACAGCCGTTCTCATCCGAACTTATGAGGCATGTTTCCCTTCTGTTAGGATATCAGTGGAGATTCCATTGTGTCCGACATCCCGAAGCCGCAGGCCTTGTAGAAAGGCATAATCAGACACTAAAGACCCGCCTTGCCAAAGTTTGTAAAGAGAAAGGGGTCGACTGGATAGTCGCCCTGCCAGTTGCATTATTCTACATGAGAATGGTTGCCCATTCGAGATCAGGACTATCCCCGTACGAAGTGGTCTTTGGTAGACCACCGAATATGTGGGGGACGCCCATGCCTAAGAAAATTACTGATGTCGATTGTAATATGCTGACAGATTACCTTGCCTCCTTGATGTCTGCACTCCAATCATGTCGTTCACAGGTTGCTGCAGCCTTCCCTGACAACACTGATGTAAAGCCACACGATGTCCGACCAGGGGACATTGTCCTAATTAGGAACTTCGACAGGAAAAGTCCGCTGGAGCCCCGCTGGAAAGAGCCGAAGACCGTCCTTCTTACTACGAAGACCGCGATCAAGGTGGAAGGCAGAAAGGGGTGGATCCATACGAGTCATATTAAAAAGTGCAACGAATTGAAACCAGACCCAGACTCGTCCACCCCCTCCAAAGACTGTATCGAACCTAGTGACTTTAAGGTTCCCGAACGAGAGAAAACTCCCCAAGAGGAGTACAGACTGAAACTTCGATCTAGCAAGTCAGACAGTTTAATTGTTTAAGTCCTCCCCTAGGTGAATCAGTTAAATAGTTTCTGACATGTATCCCCTAGATCGAGATAGAGAGAGAGAGAGACAATTCAAGAAACGTGCATATTGCAAATCACTTCGTAGTCACTGTATAGTGACTTTATTGATTATGTTCTTTTTAAGTCTCCTGATTATTGCTGCTAGCATATTGCTTCCCATATACTACCCTATCTTCAAACGTGAACAATCTGCTTTCAATGTTTCTGCTGAACATTCTTTTAGCGAATTACCTCCCCACAAACTTTCTTACAGACTCGCGCTGCGCAACAACACATTCATTAGTATGTTACACCGTTCCCATCAGACTAACAATGCTACAAACTGTTGGATATGTGGTCGACTCCCTCCCTATCAGAAATACAAGGGAGTTCTGCCCCTTTTTCCGTACCCGTTCACTCATAATGGCTCTTGTGGTGCATGGTTTAGAATAATTAATTCCTTAGATCCTGATGTCGCTGTTTTTAAAGGGAGCTGGGTTTGGGGAAACTTGAACTTAGTTCTGCTTAATGCCTGTTACCCTGACAAAAAGGGACTCCCCACTAGAGTAGGAACTGATCTAGAAAATGAAGTATATGGATTAGGTAATTATACAATTAACCTCATGATTCTCACTGTTGAATCCGAAGCCGCACCAGTTCTCCCTGCTATGTCAGTACTACCAGTCACAGGTGACTTATGTGTCAGAAAGAAGGGTTCAGTACACTTAGGTCATAGTAAATGTACTACCGTGGTCGAATTCAGTGATCATGGCAAGTCCTCCTTTAGAGCTACTCGTCATTCCTATTTTGTTTGTGGCCATACCGCATACATACGCTTACCTCCAGATTGGGATGGCACCTGTTACATTGCCTTCCTTCTGCCACCTGTTTTCCTAGCCCCTCCTGATTATCACAGAAATACAAATCTAGTAAAGAGTAGACTCAGAAGAGATCTCCCGATTGTCGATTATACCGAAACGGCATGGGAGCAATACACAGATTTCAATAAAGGATTCTTTTTCTTCACAGGCCCCGTCCAAAACAGTAAATTAATACGAAGATTAACCAGAACACTCGAAGCAGTAGTAAATGAAACTGCCTCCGCTCTAGGTAACTTAACAGAGGAACAGTCTGCTATGCGGATTGTTGTTCTTCAGAATCGTCTTGTTATTGACGTCATCTTGGCAGATCGAGGTGGAGCCTGTAAGGTCATCGGGTCAAGTTGCTGTGTTTTCATTCCAGAAAACGCGCCAACTGTCTACAAAGCTATTACACGTCTTCATAAGATTGCAAGTTCGATACATCAGAATCCAGGCACCTGGACTTGGTCCGGCTGGTTCTGGACAACGTTAACCGCTTGGGGATGGAAGATCCTATCCTTCCTAGGCATTGCCCTTGTCATAGTATTCAGTTGTTGCCTGTGCCTACAGTGTGGGCCAGCGATTTGTGGACTGTGCGCCACATCGTGCATTGAACATTCCAGTTTTCTCTCAAACCGACAAAGGAAGAAAGACGAGCAAATGATGCTACAAGAACAGACTGATCAATTCCTGAGGATCGATATATCATGAAGGGTCCGTAGGGAACAAGGAGGGAATGAGGAAATATAAATTTTTGGTCAAGTTATGTTCCCTATCGTGTACCCCACCGTCTCCATGTACTAGCTTAAAGTGCATGTAACTTCCCTCCTGTGCCAGCTATGAAGACGCAAGTACATTTGCGTCCAACGTTAACATGTCCTCTTTCAGACCCACCCAGAATGGGTTGAATAGTCCGTTCCTAAGTATGCCATGCCAACGTCTTTTTGTGGTGTACTTTTCACGTTTTTCAGCTCTGGCAAAGCAGGCCCTGAATTCTGCCATCGAGCCTTTTTCCGCTTTCTGACTCTGAAAGCCTCAGCCCAGGCTGTCTCTGTACCCGTGACCTCTGCCTTACTCCCTGCGCGGCTCACCGCGTTTAGCTTAGCCTGCTGCCTGCCAAGACTGAATTCAACCTTCGAGTTATCTGTTCCGCTCTCCGAAAATGCATTCCTGCCTACTAGTTTAAGTAAACATCCCCCCAGCTGCAGAGCGAAAGGCCCGGCCTTACTGTCTCTGTGAAAGTAATTCATAGCCTCTGTTACCATGGCAGGCCCATGGCCCTCGCATCTCATGCAGACACTTAGACGCTTATACACACACTCACAGTCAGTATAGAATAGCTTCTGCCCCAGAGACCTTTTCCGCCCAGATAATATAGTTCCCAAACATCAGATATCAGATATGATAGAGGTACGAGTTGATCTGACATGCCAGACTTCTGTCTTTTTCCGCCATTGTAAATGTCAAGTCCCCTGCACCCTCCAGTTTCACGTCAATCACACGTCATGCAGCTGCGCGCGCATCCAGGCCTCAGATTTCTGCTGACATTGCAAGATTCTGCTTTTGTTGCCACCCACTTGTGACACCTACTTATGACGTTTCTAGCACACACCTCTATGTTCACGCCTAGTTCACGCCCTCTAATTACGTATCATTACCACATGTGTGTTTTATCTTGTGTCTCTCAGCTGTTACGCCTCCTGTATTGGTTTCTATGATGTAACTTAAGTATATAAGCTATGTATTATCAATAAAATATTGCTCTATCCCTTCCTGCACCCCAGTGGTGGCAGGAACAAGATATCCGGTCATGACCATTCCTTTTTAAGGAATAAAAACCCCTAAGAACTCTAACACCACGGACTCTGCCTTTTTCTTTCCGATTGAGTTATTATTGATTAAGTACCTACCTGCATAGAAATTAGGACGGTAAATCAAATATTTACCACAAGTCTGAAATAGTCTTGCCTGATGCTAATTTAGTTTTTTGCAACCTTTTTACCAATGTCTTTGGAGTGAAAGCCTACTCATCTGAATTTCTACTTCTATGCCTTTACCAGAGTCCAATCGAGAAAGCCCCAAGGGTTTGCTGTGTGTGTTTAAGTGTGCAGTCTGTGTAATACATTTATGGTATGTTTAAGTGAACAAGGGTAATGGAGGCTTGTTACCTCTGGAATTAACTTTTGCCCAGGATGGCGGTATAGTGGTTTTCCCAGAGAGTGGAAGTGTATTGCTGACATTCCTGAAGCTGAAAGGAGGAGAACTAGACACTGAAATGGGCAGAAAAGAGACAAGGATCCTTTAGAAATTTGATTACCATCTTGCTGAGAGGAACAGCTGATTTTTGTGGCGCTCTGCCAACCCTGCAGGGAGAATGACTGTCCAAGAAAAACAAAGCAAAGCATAACCCTGGAGCTGGATGGTTGACCAACATGCCCTATACTAAACAGAAGTGGCCAGAAGAAGTTTGACATGAACTAAGCCACTGCGTACAGAAAAAGTTAGGCTTGTGTGAGGCTGTTTGTAGGGGATCGACCTTTTGAGTGGCCACATGGCAGGAGGAGATTTGCATGACTGCACCAATCCCAGAGTTCCTGCCCACCTATTTCATTTAAGATCCAGTCTTCAGCAGGGGCAGCCAACACTGCCTTCGAGACAGCAGCCTTCAAGCATTGGAAACATGTAGCAGGATCAGCATCACAAAGGACGTGGGTGACTGGTATGAATAAGGAGGCCCTTAACGGACATGCCACATTGCATGCACTCCCTCTCAGGAGTGGGCGCAGGGAGACAAAACTGATCAGCTACTCAATCAGATTAATCCATGATGGGTGGTGAAAACTGAGCAACTGAATTAAGTAAGACTGGAGCAACTGAACACAGCAAGAAACAACCAAATAAGCTAAGCAAGTTTTGAGCAACTGAACTGTGAGAGCCTGAGTGCAGACGGCATCCTGAATCTAAACCATAATCAAGCTATTGCCTTAATCCTAGGCGACAACCACCAAGACCAGAAATGAAAGGGGGAAATAGAGAGATAGCAGATAGAACATCATCAGCCCTCAGCACACTAAATTGTACCCTGCAGATATTGTGTGTAGGATACAGTTGTACTCTGCCTTAAAATACTCTTCTTCCTTTAAGTTGAATGGGTTGGACAGTCAGTTATTGTGCTGTTGTGTGACTGTGGAGCCTTGAGCTCAAGCAATCCCACACTACCTCCCTGAGACGTCTATGACTGCTTTCCATTGCTATTACTAAAATTCCAATGCTGAAAGGGTTGTACTTGGGTCAGGTGGCAGAGCTATAGCAGGATGGACCCTGGGACATCAAAGACAAACAACCCCAACCTCTACAGTGGAGGAGCATTTGCACCCATTTACCCATAGCCATCCACCCTGGTCTGACAACAAGAAGAATGTTAGCATTCAGCAAATACATTTGCAGACAGGCAGACAACAGTTTTTGCCAATTGCAATTACAGAGAAATTCTCAAGGGAACATTAATAAAACCATGTTTTTGGTTTAGCCCATATTCTACCCTCCTCACTCTGATATATTACATGGCATTGCTTGCAACCTAACGGTAGCAGGAAAAAAACTATTGGAAACCAGAAACATTCCTCAAAACAAAATGTGAATGATCAAGATATGACAAACCTACTTATATTATGTATCCAAATTAACAATATTAACAATTACTACTATAACGCAGAAGAAAAAACATGTTCAACAAGTACCTAATATGGTTGTTAAAAATAATTATAAGTTAACTAATGAACTAGACATTTATCTTGATACTACATGTCATATGTGTATATCATAGCTCAATACAGAGGGACGTTATAGTATACTCCTTAAAAGACTCTGTCCAAATATCAACCACTGGGTTATTCCTTGCCTTTGAGTTTAATGAATGGAGTAAATTGGCAATCACAATTCAAAGGTTCTGCTACACCTTAAGTGTGGTAGGTCTCTTTTAATAAACTGGTATGCTGACTTAGGGAGGTAAGCGCTCGCAGGCAGACCTCTGGTGTGTTCTGCTGGCCATGAGGTTGAACACCAGCAAAGCCAACTCAGCCCTTCATCAAACTGATTGCCATTAAAATGGGTAATAGTAACACTTATTTACAACACATAGAATTGCTAGCAACTCAAATATTAAGCACTATATAAAAGTACAACTTATTATCAAGACCCCCATGGACTACTGGTATTGCTATTCACCATTTTTCAATTAGAAGTCCTTTATCGATACTGTCGTCTTTGAAGCGAGGTAAGTACCTTTAATAAACAAATATTCATGGATTGAATCACAAAAAATGAAGTGCATGCACTGTTGAAAATACGTATCACCTAGGTCACATTTTCAATATGATGGATGATCAAGATGAATAAACTGTATTCTGTATACTATTTACATCTGTTACTTTTATGTCTGTATAATAATTTTGATAATAAAGAAATATTTATAATTTATAATATCATCCTCTGTAGGTACTATGCTTTATGAAGAGTTTTCATTTCAAATCTGTAAGAAGGGTGCATGCAACATGTTAAATTAAGATCACTGTATGCTGACTGTGGTTCAGAAAGGGACGCTTTCTCGAAAGGGTATTTCTTACCATTAGTCTTACAAAATCATAACAGGAAAGGGTCGCCCACATTCTTTGGCTAGCAACACTGTAAACTAGCAATAACTGAACAAACGTTTGGCAGCCTGACTTCTTCAAAAAGTAAAAGATTATACCCACCTATTGACTTTAATGTTGTTGATGATAGACATCTCACCAACAATTTAGCTCTATTTACATAAATGTTAGGTAATAATTTTAACGTAAATAGACTGTGAAGATTAACGAAAACAGTTTGAATAGCTTGACCCAGATTATTTATTGTTTTACATATTTTGGCTGCCAGATCTTTCTAGCCTTCAAGCTGTCCATAAGAAACATGTCATGCCTAATATCAAAATTCTAGTAACAGTAGGCCTGTAAATCTATGCTCAAATTGAAGCATGCTATGCCTAACCATCTAATTTTGCAGGAGTAATAGCCTCCGTCAGTGGTAAACACTTTCAAACTGCAACTCAAAAACCTATGGCTGTATTGTGGATCAATATCATGGAAGTCCTATCAACTCTCCTACCTCAATGATGGATGGGTGGATATAAATATATCGCACACTTGATATGAAATTAACTGTATTATTAATAATTTGATAAACTGATTTAAAATGCACAAAAACACGGAGTCAAAAATGAAAGGTCCAGAATTACCTTGGGGGAGAACAGTGCCGTTAACAAAAATGTGGTTAATTATGGAATTTACTGAGAAATGAAGGACAGAGGGGATGCAGTTGAAGAGGTTGGGTGAACACACCATTCACTAGTGTCCACTAGTGGTAAACAGCTCCTTCAGCTATACAACAGGAACTCAAGACTATATCACCAATCACTAACTATCCCAAGGTGTAGCAGCATGTCCTGCATGACAGTTGTTCGTTTGGTTGCCAATTCAATGCCTTTTTCCCCGTATGCTGTTGCAGTTATTAGTTACTTGGCAGTAAACTTGGAGGGTACTATCATTTACCACTGATATCAGAGGGTCTCGGTCACAACTCCACTACAGTTACATAATCATGTATTACCTTTATTTATAGTGTTAGAAGGGGTAGTATGTTTGATCAGTAATACCATGGTACAGGAATTGGGCACACATTTAAAAATTGGATACAATGTGGCACAGCGACATTAAATAAACTCAACATTCAGACCTGTTACTTTAAACAGTAATACGTCTTTGTTCATAAAAGTAGTTAACTCGAAGAAACCTGGATGTCCCTGTGCTTTCTAGTATTATGATAGGACCCCAGTAAGGTGTTTAGCACTTTCCTGTTCTATGCAAGAGACCTAGAAATAAAGCTTGAAGCAACACTAAATTTTCCTCTGATCACCATTACCCGGGGCTTGATCTCATTTAGAGTAGTGTGCCCTCTAACTCCCAAAGACAGTACCAGAGGGATCCATTACCAGTCAGGCAACTGATTGCACAACCTATCTCCTGAGGATTGTGTGTTGGACTGGCTATCCGTTACTCTTCCGGCTTTGGCTTCAGGTGGAATAGATCAGTAAATGTGGTGACCTCTTGTGATAATCATGGGCCCAGGCAAGAGTGACATAACATAAGCCCTCACAAAATAAAGACAAATATTCTTGGGCAAGTCTATCTAGTATCACCATTTCCATCAAAATTTGGCACACGTGTATAAGTTATGTATACGCTACACAATTTAACAAAAACATCATAAATGAAATCTATATATCACAAAGTTGTTTTTCAAATTAAATAAAAAGTTAAACAGAAATCAGGCTTAAGTAGGAGAAATTATCATGTGAATCTTCATTACTATATACATATACTCCTAGTATAAAATGATCTTTTCTGCCTAATATTTAAAGCATAAGCAGTCAACCATATTTCTGGACTACTAATTTGTCAATAAAATCCAAAAGTCTGTAGGTCACCTTTCACGGTTGATGCCATGCTTCAGACAGAATAATTCACTTTTCTCCAGCTTTCTGCGAATTAAATGCTTCTAGAATTCATTACTCTCCTACCTTGTAGATAGATGGGTGTAAGGAAAACAAATGGAAGCCACTTGCTCTCCAAAAATTATCTATTTTATATACAACCAAAAAGACATTGTGACAAATAATTCACTAGACACACCTTTCTTCCCATATTCTCAGTCATCTCATTAATATAATCTAGCTGAATTCACAAACATAGTCAGCAAAAGGAACGCAGTGTCACTTGGAATACTGCTGCAAAAAGCTCTTACAAAGTTCAATAAAGATTGGAGTGATATCGTTTGTATTTGCAGTAATTCAGCTATGTATATAAAAAAGTGTGATGACCTGTCAAAATCAATACCGAAGCTGAAGTGCTTCCCTGTAAGAGATCCTTGCCACTTGCTAGATAGTATGCTTCAAGCATCTTTACAATCTCAGAGTTAATGAAGAATGCTATTGACTTTATAGTCCATTCTGGCGTGCTGTTTCATTATGCGCAGGAACTAAAATGCAAATATTTCCAATTTTGTGCTTTGTGTGGCATCAAAGTAAGAGCCATTCCAACAGTGTCGTTTAGCCGGTGGGTCTCAGTACTAGAAGCTGTGAATGCTATATTATCCATGTGGCGACTTTTATAGAATTTTTGCTTCGTGATGATGCCAAGGGCAAGAAATGTGAGGATCTTTGTTGCATATTGATAGTGATGTGCAAAAAGTACACGTTACTGCATTCTTAGATTTTTACAGGAAAACGACTGCTGCAGTGGACATAAACAAAAAACTAGAGGCTGAAATCACTCTTGTCTACAAAGTGTTCAACGTAATTGGTTAAATGTAAAACATCTCCTCAAGAGTAGGCTGGGCAATACTTTTAGTGACTTTGGCACTGCAACATGACTATGTTAGAATTCTTGCCACTTGATAAGTAAAGAAATGTTGAGAAGCAATTCAGGACATTTTATTTGACAGTGCATGAGAAATGGATTGTAATGATGCATAGAAATACCCCTTCACCCACCATGACATTTGAAGTCAATGAAGCCCCACTGTGGTTCTCTGCACAAGTTCATAATCCCTTCCTTAAAGGAAAATTTTCTCTGGACTTTGAAAACACTGCTTACATTTTTTACCGCTTCAATAACTGAGAGAATATGCGCCCAGTTCAATGCATATGTTGCAGAACCTGTCCAAGAGAATTGCAAACTTCAGGTGCACCAGTATTGGCATGGAAACCTATGTCAGTGGCCAGAGTTAGAAATTGTGTACAGACTTTTTTGGCATTGGCCATCTCAAGTGCCATTGTTGGGAGCGCCTTTTCACAGATAAACGTTTACATGGGAAGGAAAGAGCAAGCACGCATGACCAAAGCCTCATTAAAGAAGTATTGTATGATGTACTACAATAAGTTTGATTTGTAACAATGTATTTGGACCTCATATACCCTGTATGCACACTACGTATACACATGCACTATCAGTGCAGAAAGCAAGCAATAAAAGAAAAAACATTCCATAAACACCGGAAAAACACAGTTTCTGTTGTTTGTAATGGTTCAAAAATGTGTACTCATGGATAACCACTGTACTTTTAAGGTTTTGGAAACACTGAAACACCACCACCAGAATTTACCAAAAACAGAAACTGAAAACAGGAAAGCCTAACTATGCACAAGTTACTACTTGTGTAACGATGTATCTGTAAGAGACATTAGTTAGTGATAGGTTCCTTACCGTAGAATATCCCCAGGCGTCAGACTGGATCCAGAAAATTTTGCGTAGCAATACCCCTGCGTGCAGGCAGGCGTCGTCCGCGGCTCCGCGTCCGTCGTCGGCGTAGTTAGCGCCGGAATGACGTCGGAGTACTTAGACGCCGCCCATGCGCGCTGACGTCAGTTCTGATACACAGCTTTTCCGCGCCAGATACGCAGAGCCATGATAGAACCAACACTGGTGCCATGAAGCTAGGGCCCTGAAAGGGGATGACCTTAACCCTAGGTATCGGTTCACAGAACGGGGAGGATGGGTGGGTCGGTAAGGAATCGATCACTAACTAATGTCTCTTATAGATATATTGTTACACAAGTAGTAACTTGTGGATCTGAAAGAGACACGTTAGTGATAGATTCCTTACCGTAGAATAGATACCCCAGCAATACCAACCCCGGTGGTGGGTCTGCGAACCAATAATCACACCAGAAAGTCCTGGAAGATAAAACAGCCAAAGGAGCCATCCCTCCGGACTTGGCTGTCTAGGCGAAAATGTCTTGCAAACGTGTGCAGCGAGGCCCACGTAGCTGCCTGGCAAATATCCTGCAAGGGCACTCCTCGGCCCAGGGCAGTGGTAGTCGCCGTGGCCCGGGTAGAATGAGCCCGTAGTCCCACAGGGGATTCCTTCTTTGCCAAGGAGTAACACGCCTGTATACACAAGATGATCCACTGCGAGATGGTCCGCTTGTGCACCGCCTTTCCATTCTTAGCGCCCACGTAACCAACAAAGAGTTGGTCATCCACCTGGAACTGGCGTGTGCGATCCAGATAGTAAGAAAGCGCAAGTTTTGGGTCCAGACGGTGGAGCCTCTCTTCCTCTTTCGAGGGATGCGGAGGCGAAAAGAAGGTGGGCAAGGTAATGGACTGCCCGATCTGGAAGGCCGTGACAACCTGGGGCAGGAACGAAGGTCTCGTCCGCAACACAACCTTGTCCGGATGAACAGAGAGGAAAGGAGGTGTAGAAGAAAGAGCCTGGAGCTCACTCACTCTCCTGGCAGAGGTGATGGCAAACAGGAAAGCAGTCTTCAAGGTAAGAAAACGGAGAGGACAGTTATGGAGCGGCTCAAAGGGAGCACACATTAGGTAGGTAAGTACAAGATTCAAGTCCCACTGGGGCATCACGAAAGGAACAGGAGGGAGCATGTGTGTGATGCCCTTCAGAAACCTATTTACAAACGGGGACTTGAACAAGGAAGGCTGATCAGGTAGCCTTGAGAAGGCGGAAAGGGCAGAAAGGTAGCCCTTGATAGTGCCCAGAGCAGAGCCCTGCTGGGCAAGAGAAAGAAGGAAGAGGAGAACCTCAGAAAGGGGTGCAGAGAGTGGATCCAAAGCCTTTGCTGTGCACCATGCCACAAATCTGTTCCACCTGAGGGCGTATACCAACTTCGTGGAGGGACGCCTGGCTGCCAGAATGACATTACAGACTTCCGGAGGCAAGTCAAATGGCCTCAACTATCGCCGCTCAATCTCCAAGCTTGTAGGTGGAGACTGGACAGGTTCGGGTGGAGGACCGTCCCCTGCTGCTGCGACAGAAGGTCCTCCCGAAGAGGCAGACGAATAGGGGGATCGACTGACATGCTGAGTAGCTCGGGATACCAGTATCTTAGTGCCCAGTCCGGAGCCACAAGGATAACCTGGGCCCGGTAGCGCCTGATCTTCTTCAGCACTCTGGGCAGAAGTGGTATAGGCGGAAAGGCGTACAATAGACCGCAACTCCACTCGCGACGAAAAGCGTCTCCGACCGAGTGCCGCCTTGGAAACTCCAATTAAGCAAAAGGGGGTGGTGATGGACAGAGTTTCTGAATTAAGCAGAATACTCTCACCCAGTCAAGAGATCAGGGCTTGATCCAACACCGTTTTTTAGCTCACTGCACCATCCCAGCTCAGAACCTGGTTATATGCAAATGAGTCTGTCCCTGGCCCAGTGCATCATGGGAACAGGGCAGACCAAACTACCAAGCCAATTCTTTCACTGGGAAAGAAACAAACTTCCGGGGACCGGTTTCTGGCATTACAGCCGTCTTCGGCCCGGCTTGCTTGAATCCTGAGGGTGTAATGAGCAAGGGACTCACGTCTGAGTATACCCTTCCACGCTTATGGTGGACAAAACAATTAAGCAAAAGGGGGTGGTGATGGACAGAGTCCTGATCTCTTGACTGGGTGAGAGTATTCTGCTTAATTCAGAAACTCTGTCCATCACCACCCCCTTTTGCTTAATTGTTTTGTCCACCATAAGCGTGGAAGGGTATACTCAGATGTGAGTCCCTTGCTCATTGCACCATCAGGATTCAAGCAAGCCGGGCCGAAGACGGCTGTAATGCCAGAAACCGGTCCCCGGAAGCTTGTTTCCGGCCAGTAAAAGAATTGGCTTGGTAGTTTGGTCTGCCCTGTCCCCATGATGCACTGGGCCAGGGACAGACTAATTTGCATATAGCCAGGTTCTGAGCTGGGATGGTGCAGTGAGCTAAAAAACGGTGTTGGATCAAGCCCTGATCTCTTGACTGGGTGAGAGTATTCTGCTTAATTCAGAAACTCTGTCCATCACCACCCCCTTTTGCTTAATTGTTTTGTCCACCATAAGCGTGGAAGGGTATACTCAGACGTGAGTTCCTTGCTCATTGCACCATCAGGATTCAAGCAAGCCGGGCCAAAGACGGCTGTAATGCCAGAAACCGGTCCCCGGAAGCTTGTTTCCGTCCAGTGAAAGAATTGGCTTGGTAGTTTGGTCTGCCCTGTTCCCATGATGCACTGGGCCGGGGACAGACTAATTTGCATATAGCCAGGTTCTGAGCTGGGATGGTGCAGTGAGCTAAAAAACGGTGTTGGATCAAGCCCTGATCTCTTGACTGGGTGAGAGTATTCTGCTTAATTCAGAAACTCTGTCCATCACCACCCCCTTTTGCTTAATTGTTTTGTCCACCATAAGCGTGGAAGGGTATACTCAGACGTGAGTCCCTTGCTCATTGCACCATCAGGATTCAAGCAAGCCGGGCCGAAGACGGCTGTAATGCCAGAAACCGGTCCCCGGAAGCTTGTTTCCGTCCAGTGAAAGAATTGGCTTGGTAGTTTGGTCTGCCCTGTTCCCATGATGCACTGGGCCAGGGACAGACTAATTTGCATATAGCCAGGTTCTCAGCTGGGATGGTGCAGTGAGCTAAAAAACGGTGTTGGATCAAGCCCTGATCTCTTGACTGGGTGAGAGTATTCTGCTTAATTCAGAAACTCTGTCCATCACCACCCCCTTTTGCTTAATTGCCTTGGAAACTCCAACGTGCAGAACTGATGACATTGCGCGTTCTTTTCTGTGGCGAATAGATCTAACCAAGGCTCTCCCCACTGCTGAAAGAGGCCTTGCGCCACGTCCGAGTTCAGACGTCATTCGTGATCATCATGCACCGACGGCTGCGTTCGTCCGCCCTGGCGTTCAGGGAACCTGCCAGGTGTTGAACCACCAGGGTCACGCCCTGATGTTCCAGCCAATGCCAGAGGCGCAGAGCCTCCTGGCATAGGGTCCACGACCCCACCCCGCCCTGTTTGTTGCAGTATCACATGGCGGTGGTGTTGTCCGTGAACACCTGCACTACACTCCCCCGGACAGAGGGGAGAAATGCCTTCAGTGCAAGTTGGATTGCCCACAGCTCCAGAAGGTTGATGTGGAGCTGGGACTCCGCCGGAGACCAGAGACCTCTGATCTACGCCTCTCCCATGTGGCCCCCCCAACCCAGGAGGGACGCGTCCGTCACAACTACGTGCTCTGGGTGGGGTAGGGAGAGGGATTTGCCACTGACCCAATCGCGGTCCGTGAGCCACCACTGCAGCTGTTTTGCAGTGCCCTCCGAGATCAAGACATGGTCGGACAAGTTGCCCTGATGCTGGGCCCACTGAAACTTCAGGTCCCACTGCAGAGCCCGCATCCGCCACCGGGCATGATGCACCAGAAAGATACAGGAGGCCATCAGCGCCAGAAGCCGCAGCGTCAACCTGACCGAGACCCGGGATAAAGGGCGAAAGATCGGAATCAGAGCCTGAATATCCCGAACCCGTTTTTCGGGTGGATAAACCCGAAACTGCGCTGAGTCCAGAAACGCTCCGATGAAGAGGAGCTTCTGAGAGGTACACAGGTGTGACTTCGGCACGTTGATGGAGAACCCCGGCATATGCAGGAGATCGGCAGTAGTCTGGAGGTGGCTGACGACTGTCTGGGGCGAGCCCGCCTTCAACAACCAGTCGTCGAGGTAGAGGAAGACTAAAACCCCTAACCTGCGCAGATGCGCTGCGACCACCGCCATCACTTTGGTGAACACCAGTGGGGCGCTTGTAAGGCCGAAGGGGAGCACAGTAAATCGAAAGTGCTCGTGGCCTACCGTTAACCTGAGGTAACGCCGGTGGGCCGGCAGGACGGGGATGTAAAAATAGGAGTCTTGCAAGTCCAACGCTACCATCCAGTCTCCTGGGTCCAGGGCAGCTAAGACCTGAGCCAGAGTCAGCATCTTGAACTTCTCCTTCCGGAGGAAGCCGTTGAAGTTCCGTAGGTCCAAGACAGGGCGTAGGCCCCCTTTGTCCTTCTTGGGTACCAGAAAGTAGTGGAAGTAACAACCACACCCTACTTCTGGCCCAGGAACGCGCTTGATGGCCCCCTTGGCCAAGAAGGCCGTGACTTCCTCTTGCAGAAGTTGCAAGTGATCCCCCGACACGCGGTGGAATTGCGGTGGCATGGCTGGAGGGGTCACCTCGAAGGGGAGGGAGTAGCCCCTTCGGACGATTTGCAGCACCCACCTGTCTGACGTGACGGTGCGCCAGTGGAAGAGGTGATGGCGAACCCTGCCCCCCACTGGCGTCACATGGGCCTGAAAGCACGGAGTAGGAGGGTTTTGAGGCAGGTGCTGCGGGGGAAGGTGTGGACTGGCCGTGCTGTTGTCTCCGACCGCCGCCACGGCGGATTCCACAGCGGTTTCCACGGCTGCCACCGCGCTGTTTGACATTCTGCGGCGCATGTCTGGCAGTACGTGTGGCCACGAAAGGAGCGAAAGGCACCCGTTTGCTTGTGAGGGGCCGAGAGGCCGAAGGACTTGGCCGTAGCCCTGGAGTCCTTAAATCGCTAAAGCGCATGGTCTGCCTTGTCGACCAAAAAGGCGACGGCCACCAAACGGCATGTCCAGAAGAGTGGCCTGGACATCGGCCGAAAAGTTGGCAGACCTCAACCAGGCGTGGCGTCGAACCTCCACTGTTGTTGCCATCGCCCTGCCCAGTGAGTCTGTGGTATCCAGCCCACACCGGATGGAATACCACGCTGCATCTCGACCCTCCGCAAGTGTTTGGGTGAGTTTTGCCCGGACCTCCTCCGGACATTGTGGCAGCACGTCCGCGACCGCGCCCCACAGGGTGTGGGTATAGCGGCCCAAGAGGCATGCAGTATTAACTGACCGCAGTCCCACACTGAGGGACGAGAACACCTTCTTCCCGAACTGCTCATACCTCCGGCGGAGCCGTCGGGAATGCGGTCTGGGAAGTGGAGGCCTGGATGACCATGCTCTCGGGGGTGGGGTGGGTGGACAAAAAGCAAGGGTCGCCCGGGGCAGGGCTGTAGCGTCTGGCCACGTTCCTATCCACAGGCGGACCAGTGGCGGGCTTGGACCAAGTGCCCACAAGAACATCACACAAGGCCTCATTAAACAGCAGCAGAGGCTCACTGGAGCTTGCCTGCGGTTTAAGGACCTCTGTGAGGAGGTTAGTCCTCACAGCCGCGACAGGGAGCTCAAGGTTTAAGGCCTTGGCCGCCCGTGTCAACACTACACTATAAGCAGCCCCCTCCTCCGTAGCCACGGTGGGAGGGGAGACAAATCCAGTGTCTGGCGAAGTGTCAATGCCACGGGCCTCCCCAAGCTCATATGTCCAGTCCTGTGGTGACTGGCACTCCCGTGCCAGAGAGTCCTTAGACCCCTCCCAATCACCCTCGTCACCCATCTCCTGTAGTACAGGTTCAACAGATGGGTCCTGTTCATGGAAATAGAAATCTCCAAATGCCGTCGGTAGCAGCGCCCATCGGCGCCAGAACCGTACCGGGGGTAGGATCAGGGACAGCGCCCATAGCAGGCGCCGGGGGAGACACCCATAGGGCCGGCGTCGGCGAGGTCGTGAGTTCGACTGGCGACGACCGGTTCCGGAAGCGGATCCAGAGAGGGCCGGTGGCGCCGGGGCCGAAGCACCCGACGGCGTCGGAGCCAAAGCTCCCGACCCACTAGGCCCTCCAGCCGGGGCAGTTGGGCCCGGAGGCGCCATGGAACCCAGCTGAGGAGGGAGGGAACCTCAAGGCTATGAGGTACCGCCCGATCTCCTCAGGCGTTGCGTCCTGCCCAGGGACCCGAAGGTGTGGGGCAGGCGGCGACGACTGTGACTCCGTCGGAGCCTCGTGGGTGGTGTCACCCGAACCCCCGGCCGCATTGTGCATGCGTCGGGGCGGAGGAACGATGATGTCTCTCCGACCTCTTATGCCTCTTACCTGAGGACTTGGATCCTGACAACCGATTTCCACTCCCGGAGCTGCGAGGGCTCCGACCTCGCCACCTGTCCCTCGACCTCCCGTGGGACCGGGACCTGGAGCAACGCGAGGCCGACTGCCAGAGCTCCAGTCGCTTGCGAGACGGGTCCCGCCCAGCTTTAGACGTCAGGGCCCGGTAGTCGGAGCAGGTGCGGTCGTCGTGGTCGAGGCCTGAACACTTGAGGCACCGGCGATGGGGGTCGGTAACCGACATCAATCGGTCGCACCTGGAACAGGGTTTAAACCCGGGCATCCCTACCGGCACCATTGGAGTCGAAGACTCGAGTAGAGAAATGACTAGGGGATAGAGCTTCTCCGAATCTGCACTAGCTGGCGCGGAAAAAAGAAGAACTGACGTCAACGTGCATGGGCGGCGTCTAAGTACTCCAACAACGTCATTCCGGCGCTAACAATGCAGACGACGGACGCGGAGCCGCGGACGACGCCTGCCATCGCGCAGGGGTATTGCTACACAAAATTTTCAGGATCCAGTCTGACGATTGGGGATATTCTACGGTAAGGAATCGATCACTAACGTGTCTCTTTCAGATGTGTAATTTACAGGACTACGAGTATAGGTTTTTTAGCTCTAGCTTGACAGCACTACTTTTTGCTTCACGAGACCCTAGGCGGTCAAACAGAATTTGATTAAGCAGAAGCTGTGAGCTCTCACCTAATGCTTGTATTGAACTCCTGTACTCCTGGTTGACTTCCCCTTTACTAATACGGCTTCCACCTTAAAATGTTATGATGCAGCGAAGAGCAGGTTTAAACTCTCCACTATGCCACAATAGCACTGTCTGTGCGGGTTTCCACTTCATCCTAGATGGTAGCTGTGCTGAAATGCAACAATGCTTCTCTGCTCAAGACGTTCCAACACAACAGAATTGATGGAGCACATTACTGCGAGGATTTCAGTGCACTCTTGATAGAAATGTTTCTATTTTCTCACTAAAATGAATTTAGTAAGGCATACAGATTGGCATTCTTTTCAGAACAATTAATCTACAAATATCCATAATTCAGTGAAGAAGCAATTGTTTTCCACCCAGCCTTTTGACAACCACCAGAAATAGCTACGCTGGGACGTGGCTGACTGCCGAAGACTATGGCCGCACATTAACATGGCTCCCGTCCACCACGACTGGCATTAAATAAATCGGTACATTAATCTGGGAACGAAAGCTGAATACAAGTTACAATGGAGTCAACAGCACTCCGCGAGCCCCCCGACTGAGTGGAGCGGAAGTTTCTTGCCCAGAATCGAAGGAACAGACCAGGTTGCTGGACCAGAAGGCCTGGAAGAAAGATACGCTGCGAACGCCCCAAAAATAAACCACTCATTGGTGGCTGCGGGACGGGAGTGTGCGACTCTGGTGGGTGTGTAGTTTACCAGAGAGGAGCGTGCCAGGTGGGGTTGCTGGCTGATCCCTCGCCCACCGATAGCAGGAGGGGTGCTTGCTACTTCCCAGAGAAAAGCGTTGTGAGTCTGTAGACCGCCGGGGGCACCTGCTTCAACTGAGTGAAAGGAAGAACCCATTGCAGCGGTGATTGCCACGGCTGTTGCCCACTATTGAAACGAGTGTGGGGAGACAAGTCGGCCCACACCAAATGACTGGAGTCCCCAGATTGGTCCAAATGGACATGAGCGGACCGAGTTCCTGGTAAGCTGGACGGCGGAATTCCAGGGAAGCAGAGACCTAGCATGTCAATCTGCTGCAGGTATGAATTCAGCCGTGGGGGGGGGGGGGGGGGGGGGGGGGGGGGGCAGCGAACTAACCACACAGAGCAGGTCCCATGGGAGATAGGATCTTATCAGACCCGTGCTGCACAACTGAACCAGACTGCCCACTGGCAAATCCATAAATAGTACTGAAGCCTCGGTCTTTCCCATATAACAAGACAGGCACTCGGAGCAGGCCATATGAGGTTGGTGGCCCACAGACTTGACGCTCAGCAGTGAAAGCCTGCAAATCGAAGGCTGGGCGAAGAGAGCAATCGGGGGCCCGGGGCACAGGTAGATGGAGACCAGGCGGGAACCCTGGTAGCACACCAGCGAAGCAGGAACACTCCCGGTGTCCAGTAACAGCAGAAGGGGGGTGCATGTCAGTGGGGTGGGTCGAAGGTGAAAACTCACAGGCTGGACACGGCCTTCACCCAAGCAGGCAGCGGTGAGTAGCCGGCGGATTCCGACCTCCCTGTGCGCACCCTTGGTGAAGGCGGGACGAAAGAGCGGCCTCACCTCGCTGCAGGCGAAACTTGACAAATATGCTTGGCAATAGGCGACCGACACACAAGTGAAAGGAGATGAAGAAATTCATAGTGGGAGCGCAGCAGGATGGGACACAACAGACTTGACCTTACAGGAGATTATGTCCGCAATTACCACTGTGTGCACTTCTCTAGAATCTAGGATGGATTCGGCCTACCCTGAAGTTTCCCTAATTAGGGCAAACATCCATGACACAAATGCAAGAATTAAAGAAATGGAGACCACCACTAACTTGTTAGTCACTGATATGTCTCTACTCAAAAAACAAATCAAGGACATACAATTATGTACAGAGAGGATGGAAAAACAACTGGGTGACTATGAAGGAAGAGCGCTGCGCAACAATGTTCGAATCCTGGGCGTTCCAGAGCGCATGTAGGGCCTAGCAACAGATCAATTCGTAGAAGACCAAGTCATGAAACGCCTGTAACCCAGAGATTTGTCTAAGTACTTTTCGATAGAAAGGGCACACAGGGTACCCGGGGGAAGACCGAAGCTTAGAGTACAGAGACAATGGCGAAGTTTCTTGGAAATCAAAAAGGCCCTACGGGAGAAAGAGCTTGAACACACCATGTTATTTCCTGCAAAATTGAGGGTCTAAGCAGAAGGCAAGGTATGGTTTTTCTCCAGTGCAGAAGAGGCCTGGGACTCGCTTGATGGATGGCGCATATTTGGGAAACGCACTCTGACAAACGCGAGCGAGCAAGTCTGCCCAAGAACGAGATGTGGCAGACGAGTTGGACACTAATATGACAGCGAAGGGGCCAAATGTGGACACTAATTACTGATTTAGCCGAATTTTAGAGTCTAAAGGGGGGCAGAAATAATTAGAACATGAACTGCACACTCATCATTTTGCACGGGTCCTGCTAACAATATAAGGTGCTTTTGTGGGGACCTAGATATGCTAGAAAAGAAAGAGCAATTTGTGCCCATATGACTAATGAATAGACTCCCAATATAGTCTACTTTTGTTGCCGGGGGTGGGCTTGGCTAGAGTTAGGGGTGGGGGGACCAAGTTATGTTCTAGGTCAGTCTTTGCGACAGGGAGGGCTCCTGGGTCCACAAACGTAATACAGCTGGGTCGATTCTGTTCTGGGTCCGCCATGAAATGGGAACCTCACACATAACCTGACACATAGCAATCCAATTAACACACAAATATAATTGTGGATAGCAGAAAGGCAAGAGCTCTCCAATTCCTCACCTGGAATGTGAACGGACTTGGAGATAAACTCAAACGGGGGAATCATCCTTCAGTACTTAAAGAGTCAGACACCTGATATTGTCCTACTAGATGAAACACACTTAGTTGGCAATACCTACAAGGCCCTAGATAGATGGGGATACAAACTAGTAGCCCATGCAGGGTTCTCCTCGGGCTCCCTGGGGACAGACATTCTTATCCGCAAGAGCTGCCCTTATATAGTACATAAAACATAGGTGGACGCACAGGGCAGATTTGCAGCAGCAACCGGAATGTGGGAGGGGAAGCCACTTAATGTGCTATCTTTATATATTCCCCCAGACCTGCAACCATCAACACTAGCAGAGCTCAGTAAAATTTTGCTAGACTTCCCAGGGGGGACTTTGGTAATTGGAGGCGACTTCAACTTGACTGTGAATGGACAGATGACCCCCCAGAGGAGACCCACTGGACATATCGAAATTGGCGGACTTCCTCTCTGCCTTTGGCCTTGTGGATATCTGGAGGCATCTCAACTTGATGGCTCGCCAGTTCACATTCCACTCAGGAGCTCATAATAGTCATTCACGTATAGACTATCTATTGACGCATGCAAAGGTCATCCCTAATTTTACAGAGGCCAGGTGTTTGGCGCAAGGTATCTCCGTCCATACCCTGGTCCTAGTCCGGATGGCGCTGGGCACTCAACCCAGACGCACAACCCTCACGATTAACCCATTGTCTCTAAAATGTCCTCATGTAAAAGCAGAATAGCTCAAGGACATTGATTTCTACTTTAACGAAAATGTTGGCACAATGACCTCACCACAAACCCTGTGGGGAGCATTTGGGGCAGTCATCAAAGGCTGTGCTCTTGCTCCAATGGTAGGGCATAGAAAGAATTGACAGCATGCATAGAAACACTAGGAAGAGAGATCCTGATAGATGAGGGAAAAATCTCTCACGAACAAGGAGTCAGCCAGACAAACCCTGGATGGTAAGAAGCAAGACTATATGCAGCTTTTGACAGACGCAGCCAAATCCAAACAAAAAGCTGTACAACACAAGATATATGAATTTGGGGAGAGAGCGGGCAAGTTGTTGGCCTGGCTGGAGAAACAAGATCAGGCCCATCGTTGGGTTCCCCTCTTAAGGGGGGCGCAAGGGAAGGATGTGCAGGACCCACAAGATATAGCAGAGGCAAACACCTCCTACTTTGACAAAATATATACACCTGCTATCACAAGCTCTGCCCTCGATTCCAGATACTTATTGGCTACTATTCCAGTCTCCTGCCTAGTCCCCGAGGAGCGAGAGTCTCTGGAGGGAGATCTAACAGAGGAGGAGTTACAAGTTGCAACAAAAGATATACGTTCTAGAAAGGCTATGGGACCTGACGAGCTCCCAATCGAGTTCTTCAAACTAATGGCCTCTAAGTTAACACCCTCCCTCCGAGAAATGTATCTGGAAAGTAATCAGAAAGGTGCCCTTCCAAGCAAGCTTAGACTAGCCTTGATAGTGGTGATAAATAAACCGGGCAAACCAGTGCAGGAATGTAGCTCATACCAGCCTATTCCACTGCTCACTGCAGAGGCTAAAATTCCGGTCAAAGCGCTAGCCAACAGGTTTATTCCCATAAACAAGATAGTGCATCCCGATCAGTCAGGCTTCATGCTGGGTCGAAACACTGCTCTCAATCTCTGCCGTCGCATGGGATGCTAGGTGGGTCGGGTACGATCCAAGAGGATGCAGATTTTTTGGCACTTGATGCCAGAATGGCATTCAATACTATTGAATGGCCCTACTTAATCGCCATTCTGGAGCGCCAAGGCTTCGGTCCTAACTACATAAAATGTATTAAACTCCTCTATACTGACCCGAAAGCGCAGACAGTAGTCAACTGCCACACGTCCGACAAATCCAACTGGGAAGGGGAACCCGACAGGGCTGTTCAATGTTGCCTCATTTTTGCTTTAATGCTGGAACCGCTGGCGACGTGGGTAAAGGAGGACCCCGATTAGAGGCTTAAGGTGGACAGAATACCATGAAGACAAAATTTCCCTCTATGCGGATGACATACTATTATATCAGTTTCAAAAGAAGGGTGAGCAAGGCCTAACGAAGAGATGGGGGTAAACTTCCGCGTTCGAGAGAGGCCTCATAAATGGCAGCTAAGTGCAGGACAAGAAGAGAAAAATATTGTTTATAGAATGCAGGGGTGAGGCCATCTGATCCAGGCGCCTTGTCACCCGGGAGGCCTGCTATGACAGTAGAGATCTCCTCCTGAGTGAGCGGTGTTCCAAGGATGTGGTCCAGGAAGAGATGTCGCGGGTGGTGATACAAAGGTCAAGGCAGGACCATGAGCCCTGCGAGCAAGTGACGCAAGTTTCCTCACGCCTATTAGGGTCCAACAGGGAGTTGTCAGACATAATGGAGTGGAGGAGGGAAGTGGCCTGAGGGTGTAGGGTGCGATATCCAGAGCGGTCTAGCGCCTGCGCTGCAGCTATGTTAAAGTCGCCTTCCCATGTCAGGGAATGGGGTCCCAGGGCACAGATGAGCTGCCAGACGTGTGCGAAAAAGTTAGGTTTGTCCGAATTAGGGCCGTACAGCGCTGTTAAGATCAGAGGCAGATTAAAAAGAGTGCCAGCGAGGATCACATGTATACCCTCTGTGTCAATGATTAGTGAGTGTTGTGAACAGGGAAGACCTCTCCGGAAAAGGATAGAGATGCCAAGGGAGTAGTTAGAATAGAAGGATTCGCCCCAGTGCCAAGATTGCAGCCTAGTGGAAAACAACTACGGGGGGGCTCTAATCAGCAAGGCTGAGCTAGGATATCAATGAACAAAAGAAGGTGCCAGTGCTGATGTGAATACTATTTAAACAACTAATGACCAAACCAGAACTGAAAGCAATCAAGAACGGGGTTAACTATTTAATAGTTTTTTATTTTTAACAAAATTTAAGACAGGCAAAAAATTCTCAATTTTTTCATATACAAAGGGACATATTTACAAAAGGACACAAGAAACTAAGGGAAGGATTTGGAATTCATCAGTCATACAATGTTTCATACATGTCACATACATTTAAAACACAATCATACCCCTCGGGGACAAGGAGGTGTAAAGCACAATTAAAAATCTGTACACTAAGATATACTACAAAATAAAGCAATAGGCCACTGTCTGCGGACACATTTTACAGAAAAAATGACGAAATGACAAAACAAGTCACTGTATATTGTACAATCCTACACTAGTTTACAACCAAAACTTTTTAATGGTAGAACTCGGTATTGTACTAGCGACCAAGGGAAAACCTATGAACTCTTGTCGCTCTCGCAGACACCATGATTGCAGCCTAGGCGCAGTAGCAGGAAGGAGATGTGTCTCTTGGAGGAAACAAACATCCACTTAATGTCTGATAAGTTGAGCTTGCATAAGGAGTGCCTTGCGATGGTCGTTTAGGCCTCTAATATTTCAGGTCCAAAATGTGGTGTCTGTCATGTGGTAGCAGAGAGAGGTGGAATGATGGAATGCTGAGAGTTTGATTTGGGAGTGGCTATATCAAGTGTAGGAAGGTACATCCTGACTATGGTTGCCCCCAACTTTTTGCCCTGTGTTTTAGCTGGTTTTGGACATAGTCGACCTGGGACCCTGCCAATCAGGACCCCAGGCCTACTGCTCTCTCTTTAAAATGGATTCCATGTACCCTAGGTGCATTTCCAATTGGTACTGGGCCACCTTATCAGACCCCGTAACGCAGGGCATAGGTGTACCCAGGGCCGCCAGGGGCTGCAGCATGTATTATGCCACCCCTGGCTGGCCTCCTAAATTTGACACAACTGGCTGCATGACAGCTGGGGCGAAGTCGTGTAATCACCCTTTGCTTTAGGTATTGTAGCTCTATATCTAACCATACAATGGACACCCGAGTTCCTATCAGTCACTCCTATGGCAGGCCTTGACAATCCTGAAGGCAGAGTGCGTGGGCTCGTGTGAACTGTGTTCTGGCCCGAGCCGAGCCCGGTTGCAGCTTGCGGAATCAAGACCCAATGGCTGTTCCATGATAACGCGTACCATATCGGTAACTTCGGTATCGCGTTATCAAGACATGTCGAGTAAGGTGTCATACGAATCGGGATGCTGCCCCCTCACCAATTCTGGCGACGAGGTTAGCATTCCGCCCTTCTAGAGGGACACGACATGTACGTAACTGTGAACCCCGGTTAAAGTTAACTAAAGCCTCAGCTCCACAAAATGGATGCTGCCACCACAGACACGAGTCTGACCTCCTGCTGCTGGGAGTCCTTCCAGCGAGGAGCGCTTGGACAAAGGGTTTCCTGTCGAGGGCGGTGTTCGCACCGTCCCAGACAGGGTTTGTGTATTCTGGGTAGGTAGGGCTTTTGCGAGAAGGTGACTGCGGAGTGGCACCCCGGTGCTCACTACGCATCTGCCGGTCAGAACCAGTTCCAGGGGCGCCAGCCCTGACCTGGGGAAAGTCCGGCAGGGGAGAGGGGTGTAACTACCCCCCTTTCTGGTCCCACCCTTAGGGCAGGACCTAGTCATGTACCCACCCCTTTCTTTAGGATAAAGGCCGGAGCGGGGACCCTTCCAAATTAGATCATCTTTGAATCAAGAACTACTTTCTACGAAAGGACACTCAAGACTCTTCTCAAGATTTCTCCCTTGTGACTAAGGAGTAGTCACCCTGCATCAGCGGGCACCACCTAAGAACTCTGCGGTTTGCTGCAAGTCCTTCCTCAAGGATCCGACAGCCCAGCTCGACGAGAACCGGCTTCCCTGGCACCTCTGACCTCTACCCACGTCATCAGCTCAGCTGTGATCTGTGGGTGCGACGAGACCTCGAGGGACCGGCCATCATCAGAACCTGCACGCTCTTAACCAGCACGACCATTGAAGCGATTCCCTGGTGAGTGCTCTGGGGTCCGAGAAGCCCCGACCCTGAGCCGCTCCAGCACCGAAGTGCAGTCTCCCAGCATCTCCACGATCTGCGTGGGGCCCTTCTGCTCGCTGCTCAGCACGTTGTCTGGTCACTAGCCGCTGGCTTGTGCCCTTCTGTGACGACATCCGACAATCAACACTGCTGGTCTGGTTGCTCCAGACTGGCCCTTGCTTCCATCTTTGCGAGAAGCACCCCGGACCCTCCTGGTCCACTCAAGACGCCATCTTAGGCCCACCACGTGGCCCCGAGATCTGCCAAGGCTTGTTGCCCCATCCTGGGCCCAGCGACGCCGACAGCATCATCCTTCGTGGGACAGCTCGCACCTCCACCGTGGTCGCCGACAACGCCTCCTGGTCCGTGAGACTGCAGAGCCTAGCGTCGCCCACTCACCTGGTCGAGGTGACGGCCAACCGGTGCCATCCTGGTACCCTCTGACTACTGGCTAGTAGTACGAACTTGGTCCCCTCTGCTTTCAGGTATCAACACTCTCTGATCCAGGCTTGGATCTCTACGAACTATTCATCACTGGTCGCCGGCCAGCAACTCCTTTTCTTCCGGCTCCTGGCTCGTCAGCGAAGACCCCGACGCCTGTAAGACTTGCGCAGCCGCAGCCCTCGTGGCTAGGTAACTCGGCATTTCGGTGCCTGCATAGTCTCTTTACTCTAGGGTCCCGAGTCCCTCGCTTCCGACTTGCCTTATCGGGTCCGCCCGAGACCTTAAACTTTCCGTGTCCTCGGACACTTGTTTTAATTGTGCACTTGAAGTATTTTCCTAAGAGATTTGGTTTGTGCTTAGTACCCTGTCCTCATAAAGAGTCCAGGGCTGTTGTGAATCTTAATAAATATCCTGTTTATTTTCATAACACTTGTGTGGTGTCCTTTCACTGGGTGTTCAAGGGGTACATGTGTGGTAAACAGCTGGCTTAACGCGCCCTCTCGAGTCTTTAGCCTTAGACTGCTCGTATCCACGCTACTAGGATAGCTGGTCTATAGGTTGACTTACAACCAAACACCATAAGGGTCGTTGGAACGATACATAGCGGTCGCTAGAATAGCGAACGTTGCATATCGGGCCAACTTCTCACATCAAGTGCCACAGTGACCAGTATATTATGCATTGCATATCGCAACAACAAGCCAAAAATAGGACCAAACAGTAAAAGGACCAAGCCCCTTGCAGGAGACATCAACTCATAGGGGAATGCCAGACCCACTCACCACCCACTCCAACCCGCCAATTAGGTTGAGCAACCAAACCACACACCCCCACCCCCCCCCCCCCCCTTCCTCCACCCAGTGACCCCCAACTTGGAGAAACAGTTAGGTAAATGCTAAAGGGATTTATCCCAAGGAGACGTGGTTCTACCTGGCATACACCCCTGCCAACGAGACAGGGTGGCCAAGCCACACCAATAGTTGGACATTGGAGAAGCAAAACATGAGGAAGCATGTGGGCAATCCACCCCAGAAGAGAGACAACTACTAGTCTAAAGCATTGTCAGAGCATCGGGTCCGATAGCATGACTGCAGTGCAGTGGGAAAGCAATAGGATGCACCCGCAATTTTAGACAATAAATTTCACTTAACTCTCCGTCTGTTGGGCCAGGATGGCTGGGCCACTCTAGTAGCTTGGCATTGCTAAAGCATCAGTAGGAGCTACGGAAGCATCCGCCCCAAAAGTGACACAACTGTGAGGCCAAAACCTCGTCACAACAACATGAACGATTACCAGAATGATTTACAATGTAAAATCAATGGACAGCATCCCGCGATTTAGCTAAACATTATCGTTCAGTTGTCAGTTTTCTGCATTTTCCAGGCTTGTGGATGCAGTTTGTTTCTGCAGATCTAACTTCTTGGCAAACAATAGCGCAGCCTTAGGGTCACTGTAGATCTGGGATTGGGCGCCCCTGTGGATTTTGAGCTTGGCAGGTTAGCTCAGAGCATTTTGCAGGTCATGTTTTTGGAGGAGTTTTTTAGTGGGAAGAATTCCTAGCGGGCTGCCTGCACTGCCAGGGTGAAGTCAGGATAAAACAATAAAAGATTCCCTTGGTGCTGCACTTCGCCCATCTCCCGCGCCACCCGCAGCATGGAATCTCAGTTGTGGTAGTTCAATAGCTTGGCTATGATCGGGCCGGCAGGGGGGCGCAATCCCAAAGATCTGTACACCTGCTCCACAATAAAATTTGGTGAGAGCACAGTGTCAAAAAGGTCCTGTAGTAAAGTTTCCACGTAGACTTCCATCCTCGGGATGTTGGTGGAGTCGGGCAGGCCAGTGACGTGGATGTTGCCCCTTCTGGAGCGCGCCTCCAAATCCTCATTCTTGGCCCTAATCAGTTCCAGCACCCTGTCCATCTTGAGCAGCTGTTTGTCCGTCGTTGCGGCGTCTTCTACCTCTGACACCCTTGTCTCCAACTGCGCTATCTGTGTATAATGCGAGTCCACTCTCACCTTCACCTGGTCGAGGCAAGCAGTCAGATGATCAAGTTTGGAGTATATTGGGCCGAGGCTGGTTTTGACTTCCAGCAGGAGCGCCTTCAAATAGTCATCAAGCGCCGCAGTGGGATCAGTCTGGGTGGACTGCTTCTCTGCTCCTTGCGCCGGCTCCTCCCGTCTGGTTTGGCGCCGGTTGTCAAACAAAAGCTTAGTCTGCCTTACCCATGATGCTGGACCCGGTGGGGGAGGCGGGAGGGTATCAGAGGATGGCGCCCTACACCCAAGGAACGATAGTGCCCAGTGAGCCTTCACGTCAGGCCAAGCACAGGCACCAATAAGACACCACTACAGCGCTGGTGTCTGGGACTTCACTCTCCTTGTCTCTTTGTGGCGAGTAGATGGCACAGGTAACGGAGAAGACTGTTTTGATTGCTACACGCAACAGTTGGTGGAGGGTCAGTAGAAGGTAAATATGGCCACGGCGGCCGAGAGCAGACACAGGTGCACAATCCACCTCCAGTAGATCGTCAGGTCGTTAGTGCCTGAGAGAGGGTGGTGGGTGCTCTTCTAACATGAATTGCTGTCAACCAGTCATTCCGATGAGGTCTGCTAGGATCGCCAAGGGACCCCTGGTTCATCACTGAGCACGTGGATGCGAGGGCTGTAGTCGATGGGGTAGCAGCGTGCCGCAGGTCCGCCTAGCGCACAGCCAGGCAGGCTCCCCAGGAGTATGATGCAAGCCGATCGCAACACAGCAGGGGCCAGTTTCAACACCTTTACTGCACAACGCGCAAGGCCCACTGGGTCGTAGATCCAGCCAATTTCAGGGAGAAGCTCCCTTGTTAGTAGGCAACGGGGGGCGCAGAACAGCGACTCGCGGCTAGCGTGTACCCGATGTTTTCTGAGCCCACGCCCGGGTCCTGCAAGCCCAGCAAGAGCTCTTTGTGAGAAAGCGCCCATGGCGGGTGCACCACGAGCAAGGAGGCAAGAGGGGCACAACTCCCCTGTCGCAAGGCCCACGCAGACACACCAAAAGACGGCAGTCTCGCATCTCCCGTCAGCATGATCCTCTGGTCCCTCCGCAGAGAAGCCCACACTGCCGGAGCGCCTCTAAGCAATGCAGGTGTCAACGTTGCATCACATCACCCCAGTGCCGCAGGGGCCGCTCGTTCCACCATCTCAAGCCACAAGGCTGAGGTCGTCAAGTTAAGTCTCCGGCCCTGAAGCCCTCGTGCAGCGTGTCTCTGCAGCAACGCAGAGTATGGGGAAATGGAGCAAACACCGCAGTCTTCAGGGAGAGTGTGTGGAGCGTGATGGATTAGCACTGGAGGATAGGCCTATTGCTGACAGTTTGCCAGGACTAAGTACCTCAGGTGCTACTCATTGGTCGGTCATAAGGTCAAGTATCATGTACAATTGGAAGCTGTGTAGCTGGAAGGAGGCCTTCCTGCCCCTCACCACTTCATTACAGCGTAGCTATTTCTGTGTGTTAACACTTTTGATTAGAAAGAAAAACCAAAGAAAAGCTCATCTTTACAGCAGGTAGTACAGTAGATCTCAGAGTCCAGAGGTAATGCAAATGCTACTTACCAGTATGCATCTGTTCTTGGCATGTAGGGCTGCTGACATTCATATCTGTGCATAGATCGCCGCCTAGTGTTGGGTCCGGATGATTGCACATTGTTGTCCTGGAAGAGTCTTCGAAGTATCACGAGATAGGTGGCTCCTCCCCTGGACTACAGTGCGCATGGGCATCGCCTCCATCCCCAGATTGTTTTTAGCCATTGGCAGAGATGGAGTGAAGTATGTGAGTGATGCCCATGCTAAGAGCATATAAATATATGTAAATGAATACTGCAGCTGCTACAGGCGCCGGGGAGGAGGGTGGACGATATGAATGTCAGCAGCCCTACATGCCAAGAACAGATGCATACTGGTAAGTAGCATTTGCAGTTCGAGGCATGTGGGCTGCTGAATTCATATCTGTGCATAGAATACATAGCAGTCCCTCCATTAGCGGCGGCCGCCCGTGCCAGCTGCAGCAGTTTGAAAAAGTGTTTTGAGAACAGCCTGTCCAACAGCTGCCTGCTGTTTAGAGTGCACGTCTACACAGTAATGTTTAGTGAAGGTATGTGTGGTAGACCATGTGGCTGCTCTACATATGTCCTCTAAGGGAATGTTACCTAGGAAAGCCATAGAGGCCCCCAACTTTCTGGTGGAGTGGGCTCTTGGTGGAATTGTGAGAGTGCGTTTAGCTTTAGCGTAACAGATTTGAATGCATTTCACGATCCACCTAGCGATCCCAGCTTTGGAGATAGCGTTTCCCTTGTGGTGTGAGGCAAATGCAACGAAAAGTTGCTTGGCCTTACGAAAATCTTTTGTCCTGTCAATGTAGTACATCAAGGCTCTTTTAACATCAAGGGTGTGGAGCATCCGCTCCGCCAGCGACTCTGGGTTTTGAAAAAACACTGGCAACTCAATTGTCTGGTTCATGTGGAATTGAGATACAACCTTGGGTAAGAATTTAGGGTTAGTGCGGAGCACCACCCTGTTAGCGTGTACTTGGAAGAAAGGTTCTTGGATGGTGAGCGCCTGCAACTCGCTAACCCTCCGTAGCGATGTAATTGCTACTAAGAAAGCAACCTTCCAAGTCAGAAACTGAAGCTCACAAGAGTGCAGTGGCTCAAAGGGAGGACCCATCAGCCTTGTAAGAACCACATTGAGGTTCCATTCCGGAGCTGGTGGTGTCCGTGGTGGAATGACTCTTTTGAGTCCTTCCAGAAAAGCCTTGATAGCAGGGACCTTAAAAAGTGATAGGTGTTGCCTATTCTGGAGGTATGCTGCCATCGCAGAGAAGTGAATGCGGATGGAAGAATACGCCAAATTGCATTGGTACAGGTGGAACAGGTAGCAAATGATGTTCCGAATGGAAGCATCTAGCGGGTCAATATCATGGTTTACACAGTAAATGACAAACCGCTTCCATTTAGCCGCGTAACAAGCTCGAGTAGTGGGCTTCCTTGCCTCCCGAATGATGTCCATGCAATCGGGGGGAAGATTGAGGTAGCCAAACTCTAGGACTTCAGGAGCCAGATCGCCAGGTTGAGCTGTTGCGGATCTGGGTGCTGAATGTCGCCATGGCTCTGCGTCAGAAGGCTGGGAGTGAGATGAAGCCTTTGATGCGGTACCACGGAGAGTTCCAGAAACGTGGTGTACCATGGTTGGCGAGCCCACGTTGGAGCAACCAGGATGAGAGTCATCGAGTGCTGCCTGAGTTTGCGTGCCACCAGCGGTATCAGAGGTGCTGGGGGAAAAGCGTACGCAAATCTGCCTGACCAGTTCATCCACATCGCATTGCCCTGCGATTGCGGGTGTGGGAACCTGGCGGCGAAACTTTGGCATTTTGCGTTCTCCTTTGAGGCGAACAGGTCTATCTCTGGATGACCCCACTTTTGGAAGTACGGTTGGAGTACTGATGGATGTATCTCCCACTCGTGCATTTGGTGGCTGTGCCTGCTGAGCAGGTCCGCCATCTGGTTGTCTTTGCCCGGGAGATGCTCCGCCATGAGGAAGATGTTCCTCTGAATGGCCCACTTCCACATGCTCTGAGCCAGATGAGACAGCTGCGGAGAGTGTGTGCCCCCCTGTTTCTGAATGTAGTACATGGCCGTCATGTTGTCCGTCCGGATCAACACGACCTTGTTGCACAGATGTACTTTGAATGCCTTCAAGGCCATGAAGATTGCCATCAGTTCCAAAACGTTGATGTGCATCTTCCTCTGCTGTAGTGTCCATAGTCCCTGCACCGTGTAATGGAGTACATGCGCTCCCCATCCCTGGAGAGAAGCGTCCGTTGTCAGGATAATCTGTGGCACAGGCTCCTGGAACGGTCGGCCCTTGCAAAGGTTTTGTGGATTCCACCAATGCAGAGAGTTGTATGCCCGACCGCTCACCAACACTAGGTCTGTCAGTTGCCCATGAGCCTGAGTCCACTGACGTGCCAGGCACTCCTGAAGCGGACGCATATGTAGTCTCGCGTGCGGGACGATGGAGATGCAGGAGGCCATCATGCCTATCAACTGCATGAACACCTTCGCTGGAAGCGAGTGCTGAGGTCTGAATCGTTGGATCAGCGTTTGGATACTGGCGATTCTCACTGAGTTTGGCTGCGCAGTGGCTGCCAGAGTGTTTATTGTCGCGCCCAGATACTGCCGTATATGGGCGGGTTGGAGATGGGATTTTGGATAGTTCCGCGAGAATCCCAGATCGTGCAGGAGATGAATGGTGCGGGACACGTGGTCGGCGCACTGCTGTTCTGACTTTGCCTGAAGGAGCCAGTCGTCCAGATAGGGGTAGACGTGGACGTTCTGGCGTCGTAGATGTGCTGCCACAGTTGCCAGACACTTTGTAAAGGCTCTTGGCGCTGTGGTGACCCAGAAAGGCAGAACCCTGAATTGGTAGTGCTGGTCTTGAATCGTGAATCTGAGATACTTCCTGTGGGAAGGATGCAGGGGGATATGAAAGTATGCATCCTTGAGATCCAGCGTAGCCAGGAAGTCCCCCTGTTGAAGCAGAGGGAGGACCTGCTGTAACGTGAGCATATGGAAGTGCTCCGATAGAATGTACCAGTTGAGGGGCCTGAGGTCCAGGATGGGCCTGAGGGATCCGTCCTTTTTGGGGATCAGAAAGTAAAGCGAGTAAACTCATGTTCCCCTTTCCGGCAGTGGAACGAGCTCTATTGCCCCTTTTTGCAGCATGACTTGAACTTCCTGCTGCAACAAGTGCAAGTGCTCGCCGGACATAGGACGGTTTCTTGGAGGTATGTTTGGTGGAGTGGAAGCAAGTTCTAGACAGTAACCGTACTGGATAAGAGATTAGACCCACCTGTCCGTGGTGATGGATTTCCACGCGGGCAGGAACTGCTGGAGTCTCCCCCCGACCGGTGTTGTTTGGTCGGGGGGTCAGTGACAAGGCGTCACTGTTTGTTGGTGGAGGAGAACCTGGAGCTGTTGTTTCCACGTCCCCTGCCTTTAACGTTGTTGCCCCTGTAACCACCTCTACCTTTGTTGGTGTATGAGGTTTGGGTGTTGCTCTTATAGTACTGTGTGGATTGCGATGCCTGACCCCTTGAGGTGCCTCTGTTATTGGAGCGGCGAAAGGAACCACCCCGAAACTGCTGAGACTGGAGGGCCCCCATAGACTTAGCAGTGTCCGTGTCTTTCTTCATTTTTTCAAGTGTCGCATCCACCTCGGGGCCAAACAGGTGGTCAGGATTGACTGTCTGGTTTAAGATGGTGGTCTGTATATCAGGTTTGAAGCCTGATATTCTCAGCCAAGCATGCCTCCTTAGCAACACGCTAGTATTGATTGCCCTGGAGGCGGTATCAGCCACGTCCAGCGCACATTTGATGGCGCGTTGGTGATCAGCTTCCCCTCCTGAATGAGCATTTCACCTGCCTCCTTGTACTGATCAGGCAAGTGCTGCAGAAGTGTTTCTAGGGTGTCGTAATGTTCCCTATCGTAGCGTGCAAGTAAGGCCTGCGTGTTTGAAATGCGCCAAATATTAGCTGCCTGCGCAGCAATACGTTTCCCTGAGGCTTCAAATATTTCTGACTCTTTGTCTGGGGGAGGAGCGTCACCCGTGGTTTGCGAGTTCGCCCGCTTACGTGCGTTGGATACCACCAAAGAGTCCAGCGGCAAGTGTCCCTTGATGTAGGTTGGATCCGAGGGCGCTGCCTTGTATTTTTTGTCAATGCGAGGATTGATGACTCGCGCCCGAGTGGGCTCCCTGAAAACCTCAGGCGCGTGCTTCAGCACTCCCTTAAGCATAGGCAATGTCTTGACTGACTTTTCAGCCACTGAGAAAGTGTCAAACAAAAAATCGACATCCACAGGATCTGAATGTAGGTCGACATCATGATTAGCTGCAGCCCTCTCAATCAAAGCGTTGAAGGCTGCAGAGTCCTCTGTTGGAGAAGTCTTTGCTGCAAAAAGCTGCGGTTCATGTCCCGACTGGGGGTCCTCAGGGTCACCTCCGGCAGACCAGGGTTCATGTACCTCCTCTGGATCCGAGTAGGCTGGGTAGTTGTACTCGTCCTCTTCATCTCCGTCACCTTCTCCAGCGTTAGAATGCGTTGGTGAAAGTTCCAAATTACGTGGAGATGCAGGCTCTATAGGGGCAGAAGTACCCGCAGAGTCCTTCTTGTTTTTGAGTGGAATACGATAATGCTCCAACACCGGCTCCGTGGTGATCTTCCTTTTGAGGAGAGAGAGCTTCCCGGTGTTGGCGTTGATAACCACCTCTCGACGCTCCTCATCAGCGAGTGGCTGTAGCCGAGGCTTCGGCCCCACCGATGACGCCTTGGGCGTCGACACCACCTTCAAAGGCACCCCGGCCCCGTGCTTCGGAGCGAAAGCCTTCGGCGTCGTCTTCGGCGGCAGCGTGAAGCGGATAGGCGTTTGCACCTTTGCCGGCTTCGGAGTATGCTTCGGCACCACATCCTTCGGTTCGGGAGCCACGGCGTCCTTCCGAATCCGCTGCAGGGACTCCAAGACCTTTTTTGTTAAGGCCGGCGACGGCTGGACCGGCTCGAGCGATTTCCCCGAGTCCGGTGTTGGGTCGGCGGAAGGCACGGTCTTCGGAGCCGACACATCACCATCCTTGGCCTTGACGGCCGGATTCGACGCAGCCTGACCTTCGGCGCCGTCGTGACGCTTCTTTGGAGCCTTTTTCGGGTCCTCGACCACCTTCGGCGCCGACGCGGCCGCGTCGGTCGTCTTCGTCTTCGGCTTCGACACCGGGTTCTTCGGGTCGGCCATCTTGGCGCGGCTCTTGCTGTCGGCCATTTTGAATTTCTTGGACGCTGAGGCCTCTGGGGCCTTCTGTCCCACCAGTGCTACTTTCACTTTCGGTTTCGAAACCGTTGGTGTGGACCCCGATGGTTTCACTTTCGTTTTCTTCAACGGGAGTGGCACATCTGAAATGTCCGTGGCCGGGCCCGTAGGCGAGGCCGTGGGACGAGTAGCGAGGTCTTGGGTAAGGCCCGAAGGCGATCCCTCGACCTGGGCCGTATAGTTGGGGTTGACCCCTGAATCAGTTTGAGGATGCTCCTCCTCTGAGCTATCCTCCACGGTGGCAATGGCCCCATCGTCGTCCCCTACCTCACCGACGACTTCATCAAATTCCTCGTCTCCCGCGTCGTAGTTTTCTTCCTCCGACGCCGGGCTAGAGTCCGAAACTTGAAAGACATCGTCGTCTCCAACGTCTTCTTCGAAGATGTTGTCTGGCGGGGGCGCTGATAAATGGGCCTGGAGTCTAGCGGCCCGACGAAGCTTGAGAGTCTTCTTACACCGGAACTTCGAGCAGGCCATACACCTGGCCTCATCGTGGTCCGGCGACAGACATTTGTTGCACACGGGGTGCACGTCGAGGTGTGAATACTTGGAGGTGCACACTGGGCACCTCTTAAACGGAGTTCGTTCCATGTCTGGAGCGTCGTGTAGGCCCGTCCGTGCCGACAGCACGCGAAAGGGCAGCAAGAGTTCGGAGCTGAAAAGAAGTTAAACCCGAACGAAGAACGATACCGACGCCCAGCCTAAAGACCTTTTTGGTCTCAAGTTAGAAAAGTTAACAACTATCGATTCCGACAGAGGGAACCGAAACACATCCGAACCCAATGGCGGAAAAAAACAATCTGGGGATGGAGGCGATGCCCATGCGCACTGTAGTCCAGGGGAGGAGCCACCTATCTCGTGATACTTCGAAGACTCTTCCAGGACAACAATGTGCAATCATCCGGACCCAACACTAGGCGGCGATCTATGCACAGATATGAATTCAGCAGCCCACATGCCTCGAACTGTACATTACATTAAGTCCCTACGTTTTCGAGAAAAAAACGAAAAGGCTCTGTCTCCAGGATTAGTATTTTTAAAAATGGGACTGCTACCTTAATGTGCCACGTCGAATAAGGAATATGCTACTTACCAGTATGCATCTGATCTTGGCATAGAGGGTTACAGAGTGGTACATTTATGAATAGATCGCCATCTGGTTTTGGGCTCGGATGATTGCACTTGTTTTTCTCTCGGAGAAGTCTTTGTAGTCACGAGACCGATGACTCTTCCCTTGGGTGCTAGTGCGCATGGACATCGGCTCCATCCTTAGATTGTTTTGCCATAGTAGGGTTATATAGCGCACTACTCACCCGGAGGGTCTCAAGGCGCTTGGGGGAAGGGGGGTCTGCTATTGCTCGAACAGCCAGGTCTCCTGAAGGCGAGATGGTCCTGGGTCAGCCGGAGGTGGGTGGGTAGGGCGTTCCATGTCTTGGCCGCCAGGTAGGAGAAGGATCTTCCTCCGGCGGTGGCTCTTCGGATGCGTGGTACGGCGGCGAGGGCGAGGCTTGTCGAACGTAGCTGGCGGGTGGGCGTGTAGAAGGTCAAGCGGTCGTTGAGGTACTTGGGGCCCAGGTTGTGGAGGGACTTGTGTGCGTGGGTGAGGAGTCTGAACGTGATTCTCTTGCTGACGGGGAGCCAGTGCAGGTCCCTCAGGTGTCCGGAGATGTGGCTGCGTCGGGGGATGTCCAGGAGGAGTCGGCGGAGGCGTTCTGGATGCGTTGGAGTCTTTTCTGTAGCTTGGCTGTGGTTCCGGCGTAGAGGGTGTTTCCGTAGTCCAGTCGGCTTGTGACGAGTGCCTGGGTGACCGTCTTTCTGGTTTCGGTCAGGATCCATCGGAAGATCTTACGGAGCGTGCGTAGGGTGTTGAAGCATGATGAGGAGACGGCGTTGACTTGTCTGGTCATCGAGAGGGAGGAGTCCAGGATGCTTTCATGTAACATATTTGTATACATTTTACAATCCACCTAGCAATGCCTGCTTTAGATATTGGTTTGCCTTTATGTGTTGGTGAAAACGCTACAAATAGTTGTTTAGTTTTCCTGAAAGTTTGTGTTCTTTCTATGTAATATAATATTGCCCTTTTGACATCTAATGTGTGTAGGGCCCTCTCTGCTACCGTCGGTGGTTTTGAAAAAAAGACTGGTAGTTCCACTGGCTGATTGATGTGAAATGCTGAAATCACTTTAGGCAAGAACTTTGGGTTTGTTCTAAGAACCACTTTATTCTGGTGTAACTGTAGAAATGGTTCTTGTATTGTGAATGCCTGTAATTCACTCACTCTCCTGAGGGAGGTAATGGCTATAAGGAAAGCCACCTTCCATGTAAGAAATTGAATTTCACACTTGTGCATAGGTTCAAAAGGTTGTCCCATTAGTCTGGTGAGTACTATGTTGAGATTCCAGACTGGAGAAGGTGGCAGTCTTGGTGGAATTACTCTTTTGAGGCCTTCCATTAAATCTTTAATTGCGGGTACTCTAAACAGGGATAGATGTTGCCTGTTTTGCAGGTACGTTGCTATAGCTGCAAGATGTACTCTAATGGAGGTGTAAGCAAGGTTACATTGTTGTAAGTGTAGTAAATAGCAAATAATATGTTGTGTTGAAGAGTCCAGAGGGTTGATGTTGTTACTATTACAGTATACAGCAAACCTTTTCCACTTTGATGCATAGCATGCTCTGGTGGTGGGACGCCTTGCTTGCTTAATAATTTCCATACAGTTTGGAGGTAAATTTAAGTATCCAAATTCTAGGACCTCAGGAGCCAGATCGCTAGGTTCAGTTGTTTGGGATCTGGGTGCATTATTTCTCCATGGTTCTGTGTAAGATGCATGGGTAAGATTCTTAATTTTTGATGTGGCACCTGTGGGAGTTGCAGGAGCGTGGTGAACCACGGCTGTCGTGCCCACGTAGGTGCTACTAGAATCATGGTCATTGAATGTTGTTGCAGTTTTCGAACCACTAATGGAATTAGTGGGAGAGGGGGAAAAGCGTATGCAAATTTGTTGGACCAATTTATCCATAATTCATTGCCCTGCGACAGGTGGTGTTGGTAACTGGATGCGAAGCTTTGGCATTTTGCTTTCTGATGAGTGGCAAAGAGATCTATCTCCGGTTGCCCCCATCTTTGGAAGAATGGTTGCAGTATCTGGTTGTGCAGTTCCCATTCGTGTATTTGTTCTGACTCTCTGCTTAAGATGTCTGCTATCTGATTTTGAACTCCTGGTAGGTGTTCTGCTAACAGATAGATGTTTTGAGGAATGGCCCATCTCCAAATTTCCTGCGCTAGTCTGGATAGTTGGAGAGAGTGAGTCCCCCGTGTTTTTGAATATAATACATTGCTGTCATGTTGTCTGTTCTGATCAGGACTGCTTTGTTGAGAATTTGTATTTGAAAAGCTTTTAAAGCTAAAAACACTGATAGTAGTTCTAGGTGATTGATGTGCAGTTTTCTTTGCTGTACACTCCATCTTCCCTGTACTGTATATTTGTCCATATGAGCTCCCCATCCGGTGAGGGGTGCATCCGCTGTTAGCACCACTTGTGGAATTGGCTCTAGGAACGACCGTCCTTTGGAAATGGTTGCTGTGTTCCACCATTCCAGAGAGCGATGTGTGGGGTCGTCTACCAACGCCAGATCTGTAATCTGACCTTGAGCCCGATTCCACTGTGTTGCTAGGCATTCTTGCAGCGGACGCATCTGTAGTCTGGCATATGGTATTAGCAGTATGCAAGAGGACATCATCCCCAATAACTGCATGAACACTCTAGCTGTTAGTGAGTGTTGTGGTTGAAATCTTTGAATCAATGTGAGCATTGTTTGAATCCGGACTGGATTGGGATATACTCTGGCTTTTTCTGTATCTATAGTAGCCCATGGATATTGCTGAACCTTGTTTGGTTGCAGGTGTGATTTTGTGTAGTTCACCGTAAACCCTAGCTGGTGCAGCAGCTGAATTGTCTTTTGAAGACATTCCTTTTGTGACGTGGCCTTTATTAGCCAATCGTCCAAGTAAGGGAAAACCTGTATCTGTTGTCTTCTTAGGTGTGCTGCAACCACTGCTAGGCATTTTGTGAACACCCTTGGTGCTGTTGTGACCCCAAACGGAAGGACTTTGAACTGATAATGTTGTCCTTCTACAACAAACCTGAGATATTTTCTGTGGGCTTTGTGAATTGGGATATGAAAGTAAGAGTCTTTTAGATCCAGTGTAGAAAGAAAGTCCCCTTTCTTCAGTAAAGGAAGTACTTGTTGGAGCGTAACCATGTGGAAATGTTCCGAATTTATGTATGCATTGAGAGGTCTGAGGTCCAGTATTGGCCTTAGAGACCCCTCTTTTTGGGGGATTAGAAAGTATAGAGAGTATACTCCTGTTCCCTGTTGATGTTGTGGAACCTTCTCTATGGCATGCTTTTGTAGTAGTGATAGTACTTCCTGTTTTAACAATGTCAGATGATGTTGACTCATTGGACGATGTTTGGGGGGTGTTTGGTGGGGTAGCTGTGAGTTCCAGGCAATAACCATGTTGGATAATTTGTCTCACCCACCTGTCTGATGTGATGTTTTTCCAGACAGGTAGGAACTGTGCTAGGCGTCCCCCAACCGGTGTTACATGGTCTGGGGGGAGCTGTATGAAGTCACTGTTTTGGGGTAGGAGAGTTGCGGTTGTTGTTATTTCCGCGACCTCTACCCTTGTTGTTATTACCTCTGTAACTGCCTCTGGAATTACCTCTGGGTGATGTTGGGGTAAAAGAGGTTGATTGCTGGCTCGTGCCTGTATTCTTTGATCCGCCTCTATAGGTGGACCTACGAAAGGAACCCCTTTGAGATGGCTGTTGTAATGCTCCCATTGACTTAGCCGTTTCTGTGTCTTTCTTCATCTTTTGTAACGCCTCATCTGTACTTGAGCCGAAAAGTGTTTTGCCATCAAAAGGCTGGTTCAACAATGAAGTTTGTACCTCTTGTTTGAACCCTGAGACTCTGAGCCATGCATGTCTTCTTAACATGATACTGGTGTTTATGGATCTTGCTGCAGTGTCTGCTGCGTCTAAGGCGCACTTAATGGAAGTGTTAGTTATTATCTTCCCTTCTTGTATGAGCTGATCTGCCCTTTTTTGATGTTCTTTAGGGAGATGTGTAATGAGCTTTTCTAACTCATCATAATGAGCTCTATCATAACGTGCAAGTAGCGCTTGCGTATTAGCTATGCGCCAGCTGTTTGCCGCTTGGGATGCTACTCTTTTGCCAGAGGCATCTATTACCTTGGACTCCTTGTCAGGAGGAGGAGCTTCTCCTGTAGTTAGTGAATTTGCCCTCTTACGAGCGTTTGTGACCACTAGTGAGTCGAGAGGTATTTGTCCCAGAATAAATATTGGGTCCTTTGGGGCAGCCTTATATTTTTAACCAATTCTTGGGTTTAATACCCTAGCTCTTACAGGATCTTTAAATATATCTGATGTGTGATTGAGGAGACCCTTAAGCATTGGTAGGGTCCCTGAAGTCCTTTGTGCAGCAGGTGGTGTTTCTAAAAGGAAATCTTCTATTTGAGGTTCCGCATGTAAATCTACCTTGTGGTATTTTGCTGCCCTATTAATTAATTGTGCAAAACCTGTATTATCATCAGGTGGTGAGGGTTTTGAGGGATACAGTTCAGCGTCATTCTCGTTATCTGACACTGTGTTATAGTCTTCCCATGGGATAGTGTCGTTATCATCCCTAGGAAGTTCCCCCTCCCGTGTCACTTTCTACATCGGTTTGAGGTGTAGATGGGCATGGTGTAGAAGGAGGAGGAATAGCTGGCAGAGTGTGAGGAAGAGGAGAAGAGGGTGTGTCTCTAGGTTGTGGAGAAAGGGGAGGAGTTGTATTAGTCCCCATTGATCTCTTCTTAGGGGGAGGAGCTCTGTCCTCCAATTGTTCATTTTTCCTCTTTTTAGGTAGTTTTGTCACCACCTTACCAGTTTGTGGATCAATAAACAGAGTCTTTTCGTTTTAGATCTGTTTGTTGCTCCTGTGTTGGTACCGAAGTCTTTGGTTCCGAAAGGTGTTTTTGTTTCTGATTCTCAGTGTTATGTGTTTTCGGCACCGAGAGTTTGCTCGAGTCAGATTTTTTCGGTGTAGAGGAAATCTTCGACGTCGAAGCATGTTACGGTTTCGACATGGAGTGTTTCGACTGCGAGCTTTCCTTGGTATGGAGCATCTGTGTCGATGTCTATGTCGATGCCGACGGTTTCTCGGATCCGACATGGTGGGAGTCCGAGTGTTTCGGTTTCGTTGCCGAGCCTGAGGGCGGGGCGTTGGAAACTTTTTCCGGTTGTCTGACCGGGCTTGAAGGCGGGGTCAACTCCACTTGGGGTCGGGTTTTTGGTAAAGGGACGTAGTCACTCACGGTTTGATGGATGTCGATTTCTTCGACGTCAGACTCGTCCGCTTCCGACTCCGACCCCATCCTCATCTTCTTCTTCGTCCTCGGGATGTTGGGCCTCGAACAACTCCGGGATTGCGTCTGACTGCATTCTCGACGCCTCGTGTCTTCGGGCTCGACGGTTTCTAATCGTCGACTTGGAGGAGAGTGCCGCGCAGGCTTCACAGTCCCTGGACTAGTGTTCAGGTGATAAACAGAGGTTGCACACCTCGTGTAGGTCCTTCTGTGGGAATTTAGCACCACACGTTGGACATTTTTTGAATGGAGTCCTTTCCATGGACTCCGGGCTGGACTACGTCGAGCTAGGCCTCCTGGTCTCGTCGAAGAAGAAGCTGAAAATCTTGTTGTTGACGTCGAAGCGCGTCGAAATGGAAATGAACTTGCGCTCGATAACAGTACCGTCGAATTGGAAAGGGAATACGCGCCGAAATATAACTCTTCTCGAAGTCGATCCGGAGCGCTTCGATCCTCACCCGAACCTGATGGCGGAAAAAAAGCAATCTAAGGATGGAGCCGATGCCCATGGGCACTAGCACCCAAGGGAGGAGTCATCGGTCTTGCGACTACAAAGACTTCTCCAAGAGAAAAACAAGTGCAATCATCCGAGCCCAACACCAGATGGCAATCTATTCATAAATGTACCATCTGCAGCCCATATGCCTCGAACAGTGGACATAAGGCCAAATGCAATAAAATTCAAGGTTGAATGGCAGGAGAATCAGCATCATAAAATACTGATTAAGCAGGCACTAAGATATAAATTCAATGTATTTTTTCCAATGGCAACCAGTACAATTTGCAGCAGGCTTTCAATACATTACTGAACCCGCCCAGCTGAGAAATTAGCCTTACTGCCACATTCAGCATCAGATGCAGTTTTGGTGATGGACTAAGCAGTAAGCCAACTGTACCAGTCATTAAAAAAATCCAGTCTGGACAAAACCGAAGCACCTATCGATATGGCTCTCAAATTATGGGGATCAGGAGGAGAACGTTTTCTGAAGTCTTAGCTAGAAAAAACAAGCAGGGACAACTGTACTGGCTTCATTTTCCAAAAAGGATTCCTTGTGCCTACGTCTACCAAAGTATGTCCTCTTGTTGTAAGGTAAACTTGAAAATTCATCTACTGAAAATTGCCCTGAACCCGATGAATTGTATAGAAAGTTTGGATACAGATTAAATACAGTCAACTGGAGCAGTGCAGAATGTGCCAGTAGAGGCAATGGGGCTGGTGCTGAAGACATTGGCATTAACTTAATAGGTCCATGAGGAGAGAGACCCTTATTATAGTAAAAGTGCTGTACTAAATGTTAAGAGTCAAAGGCATTTTGCCCTAGATGTTAGAGTTCAGGTAGCTACAACCTGAAAAGAAAAAATGGGGTCAAGTTCAGTATCTCAAACTTATTTTCTACACTATTACAAGTTGTCAAAATTAGGACTTTTTATTACTTAAGTCTTTTAATTAGGATTTTAATGAATGACAATTTATCACATGATTAATAAGTAAATATAACTTTTTATTTATTTGATATATCGCACCCTCCACCTTATTACAACCTCAAATTGTCTTAGGTCAACCCCACAAAAGAGCTGCAAAATCATGTAACCATTCTGCAACTCTTCAGACTAGACCGAACCACAACTAGACACTTCAACTATTAATTCTTTCATTATACTTGACTTAATCAACAAATAATTACAATCTTTACCAGCTGCCAAGCAAAGGTAATAACTTTAGTTTGAACAAATTATAAACCCCTTCTACACAGTAAAATGTGGTGGTTACTCACAAACACAAGGGAACACATGGATCATTAAAAAAAAATGTCATTACTTTTAGGTGCACACCAACATTTGCAATGCCATTGTGATTCATTTAGAGAGTGATAGAAGAATTTGTTTAGAAAGATGTCCCCACTATTTTTAAATAGAATTTCAAATAAGTAAATACAAAGTAATTAAATAAAAAAATAGGGAATTAAGGACATTATGAATTATCTTCGCTTTAGAATCAATAATTAAACAAGTAGAAACACAGTTTCCACAGTGAAAGGTCAAATCAAAAAATCACCATAAAATAAAGGCTCCAACTTCAGATATCCATACAGGAGGCAGGAATTTATAACAAACACATTCTTCAGTTGCTATTGCAGACTAATCTCCAGTTTCGAAAGTTCGTCTCAAGTAGGTGCTCCTGGAGAGTGCCCCCTGCAGAGCTCTCAAAGCAAATACAGAGGACCCAATGTTGAAGTTGGTAGGAGAAGCTAATTGAGTTAAACATGTGTTCCCAAATCATAAAGGAAAAATAACCCAAATAAAATAACTGCTTGTTCGGCATGATCAGTGGTTAAACCCGATTATAGTTTAGTATTTTGTACTTTAAATACGAAAGGCCCTTTTAATTTAGCGCAAACTTGTTATTCGTATAAAATTAAATACACACAGAGCAGGCAAGTTACATCTTCAGCCTTGATAAATAATTTCAGACTTTAACAGCATTAAAATCTACCACAGCTAGTAATACGTGGATTGAATACAGGAATATAAAAAGCATGCATTGCTGGGAAGCAAAGAGCAGATTAATGTGCAATTCTTATCACATTCTTGGGACGTATTAAAACAAAATCAAGGACATGCTCTTAAACATTTTTGATTATTAACAAGGCAAAAATGAAGAATGCAATTGGATTAACAAGGTTAAAAACGTCACTTAAGATCATGCAAATGAAGCCTCATCCAAAATTCACTTTCTTTTAACAGTGTATGTGTTTCATTTATCCAGTAATTCTTTTCTACATTCACCCTCCCCCCAACAAAAGAAGAGGTGTTTTAGGTATAAAGGTGTAACTATACAATTTAGGCCTGGAGTCTTGTCCCTTGGAAAAATGTATATTAATATTCTTAAAATATTGGCAATTGGAATTGTAGGACAATTTTAGTTAATATACTTGAAAATCATGAATTAAATTGGAATAAAAATGAATAATTTCTTGATTTAAGTGTTAATTATGGTAAATCTCATGTTATGGTGGTGGGCCAGAAAGGTAGGGCCAAGAAAAATGTAATGGCACTGCAATGTAATGGACATAAGTTGACAGAGTCTCTAGATTTCCTTATTTGGGGGTTGTATTTGATGACTGTTCCACATGGCACCCCCAACTGTTGGAGAAAAAAAATGCCCTGGCACGCTCTATTTTTGCAGTACTGTGTTTTTCGCGTAAATTAGGGGTGAAACCCCTGGAGGCAGTATTAAAGGTATATGCTGCTAAGTGTATTGCTATCGCCATGTATGGTGCAGATTTGTGGGGTTTTAGGCCAGTTAAAATGCTTCAGGTAACGGAAGATAACTTCCTTAAAACGATTCTCTCCCTGCCAAGATCCACGGCTGGCTTCATAGTACATCAGGAATGCGGCGTGGACTATCTGGAAGATCGAATCGCTATGGCCCCCCTACTTAACCTCTTGGCTGCTAATGACAAGGGTAACTCGTCATGCCCCTCCCATTCATTTCAATGGAAATCTCATTATAAAGCCTAAGTGCCCTTAGCAGCCAAGTGGTTAAGTGGATCTCAGTCTGGCTTAACCCGGAATTGGAAGTGAACCACGAAATTTTTAAGGACTGCCTTACTCTAGATCATTGGGACCAGATTCCTTAGTTGAAATATGTACAACAACTATGTATAGAGCTAGGTCGGCCTGAACTGTTCAACAAGCCATCTAACTTAGTGAAAGGCGATCTGAAGTGGGTCAGAAATACTTTTCTGTTGAACCGAGGGATGGATAGAGAAGGTTTGGAGTTGTCAAAGCCATCTGTTAGAACCCATCAATTGATTGTATCCTCTGGGCATGTTCTGGAACTTTACCTAAAGGTTGTTAACAACTCAAATCACAGATACCTTTTAACTAAGTTCCGATTAGACAAAATTCACCTTCTGATTTCTGGCCGTCCTGGTTGGACTAAGCCCCTTGATCTGGATTTGTGTAAATGCGATGGCTGTACGATCATGGACACTGTTCACTTTCTGTTTATCTACGATTATTTTAAAGACATTAGGAAAAAGTTTATTATACCCCTGTTAAAGGGAAAAGGGTTTAGGCAAGTTAAGCCAACTTTATTGTACCTTCAATTACTGTCAGACATATGGGAAATTTGCAACATAGCTAGATTTCTAACCATAGCGGTGAGACTCAGCAAAAAGATTAATTGGTCTTAGATGAATTATTGTAAATATTAATTCCCGCTACTTGAATCAAGTCTTACATCTTTTTACCCTTCTTTTTAACCATGGAATGTTGTAGATATTGCCGTTTTTAAATTTGACATCATGTTTCAGCATTTTTAAAATATTTTTAATTGGGCATTCCCTCCCTTCTTATATTGTATTTTTATGTCACTATGCTGCCTGGTGTCTTGTGGACCTTCTTGTTTGTTTTTGTACTTTTGTGGTTTTTGACATTGAACCGAATAAAGTATTTCTTGAACTTGAACTTGAATAAACTACCAAACATGTATACATTAAACTAAGATCGTATGGGTTATCAAATCACAATCATTTAACCAGTTATGTAAATGTACATCTAAAGCCACTATTTTGCATATGCTTTTCAAAGTTATTTGCCTATACATTCTCCTTCCCTCCTATCTAGCTGTGACACTATATATATTTTTGGGAAGTCACAATGGTTTAATAAATAAACATTATCTTCCAAATATCTAAAGGGATATATTTTGGGCAAGTACTGTTTGCAATATCCTACCACTATGGATCATAATCAAGTATTTTAATAACCTAATCGAAGTGAACTCAGATAATGAAAGAAAATATTTACTTAACTGTATTCTGAAATGTAAAGAAACTAAATTCAAGGAAATGGTGTTCAGCAAAACCAAAAATTGAAATCCATTTAGAACACTATGGGCCTGAACTAGAGGTTGGCAGATGGGTTACTCTGTGATGGATATCCCTTCAGCCTTATTACAAGTGCCAAGGATGTGATACACTTGTAATAGGGCAATCATCATGTTTGTGACGTATTGACTGTCAGCCAAACTATAAAAAAGCCCCTAGGATTTTTTTTATTGTTTATAAGGAGACTGTCTCACATTTTGTGCATTGCAATATCTCAGAAGTTTCTCGCACGTAACATCTGTCGATAAAAGCAAAAGAATTCCTACATAAAATTATGTTTTTAGGCATTATGTCGGAAGTATGTGTGGATTTCCTTTCTCTCCCAGTAACTGCTAAATTCAAAATGAACTATGAATTAACTGAAATAGGAATATCACCAGTGTTTTAACAATATAATTTTAATAAATAAACTCTTGAACACATCTGGTATAGTTACTTCAAGGGAGTAGACGGAGACACAGTGGAGTGTAAACTATTACCATAAAGACAATTCTCCATTTCCTCAGCTCTAAGCATTAACATCTAGTGTCCAACTAGTATCTAAGAAAGCAATGAAGAATGGAACCGACTTTAAAATGTCAAAAACCATTAAAACAAATACAATTTGGTGCACCATTTATATTTCTTAATTTGAAAAATACTGTATTCAATTGTCTTTGCTTAGGTTATCACTAACCTTAAGGTTGATCCAGTGAGATTTCGCAAGGAAATTGAGAAGATTTTAAAAGAGCTCACAATTGTAAAAACACAAATGATCCTGGCAAGTGGATATCGCTTAAGATAGCTGGAAAACATTACCAGATGAAAACATGCACCTTAGATCTCACTAATCCAGAATGATGATGTACAGAATTTCCCTTTAAATATCTTAGTGACTGTGCACAAGCACACACATTTACAAATATTCTTACAACCGAAATAAAAGATTATCATTTTTTGTAAATTATGATTTTCTGAAAATATAGTTTTACAGATTCAAACATTTTGACCGAGACCCCAGTTTTCATCTAAATATATGTTGTAGAATGTGAATTTTGAACATTAAATAATAAAAAACAAGCATACTGTGCAAGCAAATAAATGCAAAATATATCTTCAAATTAAATATGAGCAAGGCTAGGAGAACCACTGATGGCCAGTCACCTGTGATTTTCATTGAGCACATCCAAGACCTGTTGATATGCCCTACGAGTGGAAGACTGGAGAATCGACAAAATGCCACGGGTAGAGTAATGGTTAGCTCCTTCTTCGGGTTGAATAGGGGGAGGACAGACACGAACCTGCTGTGGTGATGGTGTCACACTGTTTATGTAAGCATAGCACATGGAAAGAAACAGGGCAGTCAGATTTAAGCAGAGAACCTTTTTAATCTCTTTGACTTCTTAACAAAACCAGAAACTGATAAAGCATGGTATGGGTTAAAAATAAAACCTACTATAAAATAATTACAGAATTTTGAATGTTATGGGCATGAGAGTTTGACGTTAATTATCCAATGGATTTTTGGTAAAGAAAATAAAAATAATAAAGTTATAAACTCCAATGACTTTCTGAAGAACAGTTAACATTCACTTTTGGTAAAAGTAAGCTGAAAATAATAAAGGTGAGCACAAAATACTGACAAATCCATTTAAATAGTACAAAGGCCTAGCATGATGATATCAGCAAAAGGAGACAGCCAAAAACACTATATATTGGCTGTAGAGTAGATGATGCATACTCTCACAGATCGCTTCAAACCTTATCATATTGCCCAGTAAAACTATTTGATTCCATATTACATGTATAACAAGTGGTGTTTGCTTTGTTTTGCTAATAACTTTGGTGGCTTTGTCAAATCTTTGCACACCTTTCCTAGAAAAGTTAGCGTAGAAAGAGGGGCTTGGGTTGGGCCTGAAGGGGTTAAACACTTAGGTATATCTGGACCACTGGTGTCCACATATACACTTATTTGCCAATTTAAAGGGGACTAGTCAAACCTGATTAGCTGGCCACAACATGAACAATACCTTGTAACAGTTATTACAGGACTGTGGGACACTGTCCTGATTGAAATGCATTATAGTGAATGTCAAATTTTGAGGGTCAATAAAAGGACCACATATCAATAGTGATAACAAATTTTAGTCACAACATAAATCATGTGTTGTTGGTTTTATACTAATTTTAGTAATTCTGGTGACTTCTCCGTTTTTTTTATTCTGTAATAAATGCTGACCCTCTGCTGTGGTATGATGAACGATACTTGGGGGAAAACTTTCCTGATTTTCTCATGAAGGTTACTAAAGGTAATCCAGAAAGAAAATGAGAGCACATTTCCATAGGCTCACACTATCTTCCTCAGCCATGTGAGAACAAAGGCTGATATTCTAAGTAAAGCATGTACTTCCAACAGAAGCAGCAGCAGCCTGTCAGTTGATTACCCAGTCCTCTAATGTAGGTTCACCATAGTGTTCTAATGAAAAATTTAGAGTGCTAATATTCTGTATTTATGACAATGTGCACACCTGAACATCACCTTGATGGAATTAAGCTGCAAGAACGTAATTCATTTTACAGAGGAGACTGCTGTAAATGAAAAAAAAAGTGTGTTTTTTTCTAAGAAAGTATGTGTTTTTCACTAATTTAAACTGAGGACACATTTTCCATGAGTTCTCAAAAATATTCCTCATCTATTTCAGTAAAACATTGTAAAGCGCGGAGTGAAACCTAATTCCAGGACCAGCAGCAGCCTGACAGTTAACTTCCCAGTAATCAAATGCAGTGTCACTTGGGTTCTAATGAATACCATGAGCACCAACATTTTGTGTTCAAGACAAAAGTGAGGCTCTCCCAAACACCATTTAGTTGGAATAAGAGGTGTTGAAGCTTTCCCTAAGGAGCAGGCAGAAGTAAATGAGTATTAAGATGTTAATGTGGGTAATGCAACCAGTTGGTTAAAAATGTGGGGGAATGTATTAGGTTTAGTAATTTCAGGCATAATGTATTTTTTAAAGTGGCTAACAATTGTTAAAGAAGGAGCCAAAGGCATTTTGTCAAAACGTGTTAATGAAGAAAAAACCTTCAATTTGTGATCCAGGTGCACCTTAAGGGGTGGGAGGGTTTAGCGGCCATCTATTTGTAGGGCCTACTGGCCCATTCTGGCGAGAGAGCTCAAGCTAGCAAAGAACAGGTGTACTGTTCATTCAGGAAATGAATGATCAATAAAGGTGCTGTTTCTATGTTGCCACATTTGCTGGTTCAGACACAGAGGTCAAATGTCAGATTACATCTTCTAACAAATGACACCTTCTTTTATCCTAGAGATTGGAGTTTACTTTTTTTGCTCTACTGTAAAGTATTTTGTAAAGTGAACTGTCAGTTATTCATCCTGTGGTACAGAAGTGTGAAATGAAAGGTTGTAGGATGTCATATTTTTTTCCAACACACATCATTTAAATAGCTTGTAAATGAACTGTACAAATATGTCAAAATAGACCAGAATTAGTAAAGCATATTTTGGTAATTCTGAAGTGTAATGTAAACACAGATTTGAACAGGATGAAAACAAATCAGAACACTTTACATGGTGATGTGCAAAAATCATAAATATTTTCTGAAAACCTGATTTTCATGCATTATCGTCTGTATCCTATATAGTTTTATAACTTCAATGGAAAAAGTGCTGTCTGTAAGTGGCAGTGCTCTACCACAATATGCTTAATTCTCTAAACATTAACTGAGAAACATTCCAGCCACCGCCCTAATGACTGCTATTAATGAACTAAAAGGCAAGTCAGGGGGCATGTGTAGCTTAAATAGGGGGTTGGGTTCTTCTTATGCATGGAGCAAAAGTGTAGTCTATTAAATCAAACAAAATAGGTTTTTGTTCAGCAAACATGTTGAACTCGCATATTTGATGTGCCCTCATGTGATAATAAAGAAATATGTGACTGTGAAATAAAATACTTGCTTAAGTTCACATAGTTTAAGACCAGTTTATGGGTCAAGTGCCTTCCAGTTAGTTTGACCAGATTATTCAAGTCACTAGATCTGTATGTCTGGTAACATTTTTATAATTTGCTGAGGCCTGGTTAAAGTAATGTTACTGTAATGTTAGGTGCCAAGATCTCAATTTATGCTAAAAAAAACCTCACTGAAACAAAACAAATGTTAAAGTGACGTTACAGTTAGGTGTTGGGTACATGGATACAAGCTAATGTTAAAATAAGAACCACTGGAATTCACCAATTAAGATTTAGCTACTAACGATAGCTTGAAACCCCATCATGCATGGCTTTAGCCCCAAACTCACATATGCAGTGTGTGCTAAGAAAAAACACCAGAGGAAAGAGGGGACAATTTTACCTGAAGTCAATGAGAAATGATCTCACCCAAGACATTACCAAACGTAAACAATCCACAGGTGTCTGTCCCTTTGGTCTCCTCAACCAGAGACTTAGCCAATAAAGAAAGATAAAAGGTCCAAAAGCAACCAGGTTCAAGCCTCATTTCTTTGATTGGCAGAGGTTTATCCCAGGAATAGAAAAGAAGCAAAGATCTTGGGTTGCATGGAACATAATTATGTGCAATAAGGAGCAACTTGCAGGCTTACCTACTCACTTTCATGTCAGGCTGTGGACTGAGGTGGATGTGACAGAATGGCACTGAGAACGTGAGAAAGAAAGGCATAGTGTGATGACATCTATGCAGGCCTGTGGTTGAATACGCATGTGTTGTGCTTTGATGGTTCAGAGGGCTCTCAGTGGCATCTAGTGGTAACCCGGACACATTATGGGCACTACTGGCACCTTGTGGGTATCATGGAAATATGGTGAGCATGCCTGGCATATATTGGCGGCCATATGGAATGTGGGCAATATCTGTTGCTTTGTGGCAATACCAGATAAAAACCACAAGTTGTTTAGGGCAGGGGCAAAGTGGTATTTATTTTGGGGCAAACGGTGTGTTTTGCAGGTAACTTAAAAGATCCGATTTAGGAACTGACTAAGATCACTGCTTTTCCAAATTATACTGAAAGCTGATAGTTCAGTGATAATTAGGGACACAAATTGCTGATGCTATTTTGTTGAAGCCAAAGGACATTTGGTGAAACGCTGTTATTTAATGACTTAAGCGGAGGTATTTCATCATTTATATTGACATTTTACATTAGATTATTTATCACTACTGTTGTCTTAAGCCAGCTGTGTCTGTGTAACTAGTGTAATTTAAGGTGTAATTCTGCTGTCTGAACCTGTACAGTATCTATTACCAGAGTGATAGCTTTGTTGTATGTGCCTCTAAGATATATCTAACCCTAGAGATAGCTCCTCAATCTACTACCAGAAATTGGAGTCTTTTTCAGAACTGGGAATCTACTTAAGTCAAGCAGGATGGACCAATACAAAGAAAAAAAGTAAAAGAGGACTCTATTTACATTTGGAAAATCTTATTAAGGTATGTCAAATAGCATAATTTTGAACTTGCCTGTAAACCTATAGCTTTTAGGGCTTCTCTGATGAAAATGCACCACCTGCTCTCGATTTTTGCAAGTTTTCTGAGAGATGAAATGGTGCACCACTTCTTTTCCCATTTAAAAAAGATTCGGTTTGCACAGCCCAGCATTAAAGTGTTGGAATATTTCATGCAGGCCACTGAGAAGTACCTTTAAACACCCATAGCTTTTAACAAAATTATTTGAATACTGAGCTATAAAAGGAACTCTTTTGATCTAGTTTTTTCCAAACGTTCACAGTGTAGAATCTACCCCATAATGACCCTGGAAACGGTCAAGCTTATGCAAATCAGAATGATGAATTACACACTACTACTTGGAAAGTTGGTGATTCACCTATGGACCATAACCGCAATAGCAAACCATTTTTTCCCCTAAATTTTAAATTTGAGTTCTATAAGCACTTCCAAAGAATTAAAGCATTTTATGGACAATGTATTAAAAGAGGCATGCAAATAAATGTTTATTATTATTGATGATTTATTGCATTTTAATTTTATTTACACAAACTAATTTCCAGTGATGGCTACCTAAAACAGCTAATTCAAACAAAAATTAACAAAGATCCTTAAACTTTAGCTAAATCAACTGGGGGAGACCTAGTGTAGTATGCATTACTAAAGACAAATAATTTGTGTGAGCAAAGAAGAATATCAAAGAAAATAGCTAGATTACCCTTGGCTTAAATTTAAACCAAAGCTTAATTGTGGCACCTTCTGGCAGAAATACTGTATTGTAGAAAGTTTGGAAGCTGCATATAATGGGGATTTGAAGTTTAACTCTGTTTGTTCAATTTAATAGACGTGGTCATCATTGCTAATCATTGGGTTTTCAACTACGGTAACTGCAATAGCAGCAAATGACTTCATACAAGACAGTTTTAAAGAAAAAAAAGAAAAAAACATATATAACTGCATGCAGGTAAAGTTGGTGATAGAAAAATGTCTTCAGATTTTCTACAGCCATGAGCAAGCTTCAAAAGCAGGAAATAATGACAGCTGGAAAGCGCGCCCCCAAGCAAAAAATTGTGAATTTGCTATATGACTGGGATTCAGAACAACACAAAACTATATAAGCATTTAGTAAAATGAACACACTTTTAAGCATGCAGCCATTAGTAGGATTATTGGAAAGCTGCCTGCAGACAGACCACATTTCCTTACTTTAAATAGAATTCAAAAGGAAAAGGGGAATTACACTATGGACAAATTCAGATTTTTTAAATATTTGGGACTGGTCCCATGGCATATTGTGTACATAGTTTTCATTCAAGTCAATATTGTACACACAAACAAAATTGTTTACACCTAGTTTGTCCCACATACTATTTGGCGGGTTAAAGCAAAAATGATTCAATCCAAAGCCCTTAAAAGTATTTATTTGACCTCTAAAACCCTCTTGTTTCTTTATTTGACCTCTTATTTAGTATGTATTGAAGTTTCAAAACAGAGGTAGAAAGCAGAGTATGGCAGACTAACATCTACGAGTAAGACTTCTAAATGTTACACCAACTTTGTATCAGTTGGGCTGAAGTCAAATATTGGAGGGTAAGTGTCACACCAAATTAGACTGAGAATGTGTACAGCTAATTATATTCCATTTATTTTCCGTGGATCAACTTAAATGACTCGAGATTTTTGTTTCACCTTCCAAACATAAATTTACAACAACAAATATTTGTTCAAAATTCAGATAAGCTAACCGAGTCTGAAAAACCAATGGATTAATGTGTTCAAACACCAATTAGGATGAAACTAGCACACAATCCCAGAAGAATATGTTGGACTAGATTAAACAAACTCAGCGTGAAATCAGCCTAACCTAAAACATTAAGGTCACAACCACTTATGTATTTTGAGTTTCATGGACCTAAGGCGAATTAGACCCAACAATAAAATATGAAGGACTGACTTCAAACAATTAAGAAGAAGTACTTTAAGTTTCACAGAAAGTGTAACGGGAAACTACTTACAAAAATATCATGAATTAACTCACTGGTAGCTAATGAAAGACATACTGATATGAAACAACTATCAGTAGTTTACATCAGAACTATGTTTGCTAGAGTTTATAGAAAGTTTGCAATATATCTGCATGCTATTTGTGTGGAATTTATCTTGGGCCAAAATATACTGTGTGATAACTGGGTGGCTGTTACTGCTAGGTTTCATAGTAAATATTCGTAATGGTTTGTCATCCCACCATGAACCTCCAGCCATCAAACTGACAGACAAAATAAACTGCAAAAAAATGAACACAGAATGTTTTCCCTTTATATAAATTAGTTATCAACTATAAAAATAAACTGATAGAAACTCTAAATGCCACATATAGTTCCGACTTAAATAAATCAATTCAACAAAGGAAACAGGAAACAAACTTATTATCACATTTTCACATAAACAACTGAATATACTACTTAGATATTAAATGATCTTCACTTTAAACTCACATGGAATCATGCCGGACTAGTTGGCCATTTTGACGTGCTGCGTTTTCACTCATGGAACGCTCTCGTTTCGATCGCCCCATCGACCGACCCTAAAGGGGAAAACATTCATTTACAAAAGGTACTGCTCTTTAGACAGTTTCCATTATCTATTTTGGAATACTTGTGGCACATAATAAAAACATGAGAATCGATGCCACAGTAATTAAAGGACTTTTATATTAAATATTATGTGTACCATTAATGTTACATAATAAGCAGGCACTGCCTCTTCTATTGCATACAGTTTAGAGGTTTTGAACTTATTCTCCAAATGGAGGCCTTTGAAAAACATACATTTTCGAGAGCAGCTAAATACCCACATTTTTAAAAACTCTAAATTCAATTAGTTATCAAATATACAAGGAGATAAAGAGAATAGATGAAAATATATCAATAGGTAAAATACTGCAGAATAAAATAAAATAAAGATGTAAGGGAATGAAACCTACAGGATTACAAAAAGTAAAAAAAACTTGTAAAAAAACTTGACAACTTTCTAATTCCTTGCTGGCTATATTATTGATAAGCAGGACAGATTTCATCTCCAGTGTTGCAAATAAAACTGGACTGTACTACTTTTTTAGGGCTCGCCTGCGTTGCAGTGCAAAGCGTGCTGCCGCTGGCGAGCCTTATTATCGTTGTCTTCTCTCCCCAAGTGGCACAGACCGGTGCACGAGCAGACACCGGTCTGTGAACGCGCGAGCCGCAGGGAACGCCAATGTGCCCGCTCACGTCTCTTCCAATGGCGCGCTCCAGGCCGACTTGTTTTGCTTGCTTTCAGCGCACTTTCACTTTCGGGACAATCTCGATCGCTTGTTTAAATAGAAGCACGCTGATGGCTTCGGGGGGAAGATATGGGCTACCCGCCCGGTGCTTTTCTTCCTGCTCTCCTACTTTGCTTCGGGTGAGTAGGTTTCTGTGTCAGTCTGTATGTTTGTGAGGTGAGTGGGGCCCGGTATAACAGGGAGTGGACAGGTGGTAGAGGGTGGGGAGTACCCCGATACACTGCCTCGCGTTGCACCCATACCACCTCATACATACCTCTAGTGACTCTGACGGGGCTCGCTCGTGGTGTTTACCACTCTTTACATAAATGTTCCCCTCGTCTCATTACTCCCAGGCCAGCACTTCGAAAGGGTAACTGGGCCGGACACTTATGTTTATAGGAGTACCAGTACCTGTTTGATGATGAGCGCACTCTTCAGGGGATAGAGTGGGAGTACTTCTTTACACAAAGGGGGAGCTTCAGCACTGTTTTATTCTACTTTTTTTTACTACGCATATAGCTGCATTTTACTGTAGAAGGTCTCTGTATAGCGCTCCATTGCACGGATTGTGAGGTCAGAGACCTTCCACAGTAAACGTAAACAAGCAATGGAAGTGTGCGTGCACAAGCAACAGAGGTGTGGGTGCAGCGGCTACACTGCTTTGTTCACCTCGAGGCACATACTCAACTGAGTGTCGGTGACAGATCTCTGTGCCTTCGAAATATAAAATGCACCTATATGTGTGGGGGGGGGGGAATTAAGAGCGTGTTCGGAAACCAGAGCTTGTGCAAGGGGAGGGATGCACTGAATGGAGAGCTGCAGCCTCTACTGGGCTGAGTTTCGCAGCCCTTCCAGTCACGTTCCACGAGGAAAAGAAGACACACTTGGGTGCTCCACGAAGAATGAGAAAGAAATCAGCAAGCACATACACACTTTTACTTCACGTGCTCTTCCTGTGCAAGTTAACCTACCCGCATTTGGCAATCAACATTTCCTATGCATTAATTAGACTCTCCCAAGTATATCTTTATTAACGTTTAATTTGCTCACATGTTGGCAGCCCTGCCTCTCTTGGATACACACGGAGCCTGTTGTGCTCGTAAAACGTGTTCAGCAGGTTTCCGTGGAAGTGATTCTGAATTCTAGCACAGCTTGAGGGGTTGATATTTAATTATGAGTTTTTATTAAAAATATGAAGCATGTGTGGGGAAAGTGAAGGTCTCTGTATAGCGTTCCATTGCACGGGTTATGAGGTCAGAGGCCACATAAATACTTCCAACTGTAAGAAAAACAAATATTTGCAATGCAAATTGGTCTCGCATTTGTGAGATTTAAAGATATTGGTGTTGTATATGACAGTGTTTAACCTACTAAAGGAATGAAAGAGGAAAGGATATGAAAACAGAAAGGAGGTAAATGACATGGAGTAGTAATGATGGAGCCGTTCATTTTTTATTGGGGACAGTGTGCAAAAGCCCACTTATAGATAGAGGATTAGCAACAAGTTGCAACTCCCGAGCTCTTTTGATAGTAAAAGGAAAAAAAATGAAGTATAAAAAACTGTATAGGAAGAGTGGGCAATGGATAAGATGGGGGTTTGATGGAGCACATATACATTGCTGCCAAGCAACGGTTTCCAGTACGCTGGCCTCAACAGATGGACTAAATGTGTTATTCGCAATATATGCGCGCTGTGCTATTTAACTTCTAATGCCCTGCTATGGAAGCAGCGTACTACAACGCACTATGAACCAACTGACACTGTGGTTTTCTGACACAGGTAATGCGGCACAACCAGTTGCCTCTTACAGGCGGAAATCGTAAGATTTTGGAGAGGTGAACCTGCCTTAGAGCACGTCCTGTTACCTTCCCCCAGCAGCAGAATCCGCATGTCCTGCTTTATGGCTCCGGTTTGCCCTCCATTTCCAGCACGGAGGAGCTGAACTCCATAGCTGCCAATGTTTCAGATTGCTATGTGTGACATTTTCATAGTTCCAGTGTATTTATGACACTTTCACACGAGCAAAATCAAACAATGAAGACGAGCAAAGCATACAAATATTAAGAATTACTCCCCTCTGAGCAACAAAAAAACTCTAAGGATATCTTAAAACTGCAAATCACCAGAAATGGATAGACACTAATGAGAGATAGACTGCTTGGCTGCAGTGCTCGGCAACACTGGGCAGGCATGCACAGCAGCTGCTCAGAAGATGATCTCAGCCGCACCCTGCAGATTGTGCGATATTGTTATGTGTGACACTGAAAAGAATTAGACTAACTTATTCTTTTAACTAGCCTTTCTTATAACCCATAGACTGCAGTGCACATCAGAACCCTTTTGACAATAGCTTTCACCAATAGAATCAGTCAAAACTATTGGAGCTGCGCACCTGATCAATGTCCTGCTTACAAGTAGTAATAAACGACTAGGACTCATTGTGCACAAGCTGCCTGCTGATGCCTTTATTGGACCTGCAGCATTCAACAGGACAAACCACAAAAATGTTATTGGCAGGGGGACATCTGGGTGGACTCTACCACAGAGAATGGGCCTCTTCTTTTCTTTGAACAAACATTGTTCGCAATATAAATATTACCAAGCATACTGATGTGTTCATAATTATATTACAAAATCTTTGATGGCAGGAGGTAATTGGATGCTTGTAATCAAACTGGACTGGGGTTAGGACCATCGGGTTAGTGTCCTAATTAGCAATGTAAATGACAATGCCTTTTATTTATGTTTTAAAACCCAAAACATAAATAAAAGGCATTGTCTTTAAAAATCCAATAGCTCACACTCGCGTAAATGATGGGTGAGTGAAGGTGACCTGCACTAGATAGAACGCTGAAGAGTCAAAAGCTTATTTTAAGACGGAAAACTGTAAATAACATCGCCTTTTTATGACCCATGTTTATTATTACCGCCGTGGAGGAAGAGCTGGCTAAAGTAATACAATCTCCCCAGAATCCACTTGGTTTGATGAGATATGGAGTCAGCTACTTGTGTTCTTGTATATAGTTTTATTTTAGGAGAAAGGGCAGGAGTTGGCGAAAACTCCCGAACACAAATCGTGAAAGTCATTATGGAGAAATGCTGTGCAGATGTCGTTTCACAAATCCCTGGTATATTCAATATGAACTTGGTCTTTCAGTCTGCCTGCTTCCTCTCTGTAGCTGCTGACTGCTCTGAATTTAGTTTATCAACAATGGGCTGTTTCTATTTTCTGAGACTGCTTTGTGATCACTTTAGGGCTGCATGCAATTTTTATGACGCTGTTGTTCCTTTTCAGTCACATAACATTAAAGTGATATAATGCAGAGTAAAGTATATCTATGCACACGGCTCGATTGGAAAAAATCTATTTAGTTCCACAATTAAACAGGCAGCTGCTTCACATTGCTAGAGACAGTAGAAGTGACATTGTGCAGCATTTCAAGCCCGATGATATCTCAGGGCTGAGCTCCGTCCTTAGCCTCTCAGTAGCGTTGTTGTTCGCACTAAAGGGCGTAGGGCAGGGAACCAGGTGGAAAGTACTGGAAGTAAACAGGGCTTGCAGAGCACATGTAGCTCCTTTATGACTAAGGTGACCAGATGGCTCCATGTACCCACTGGACAGCACTTTTTCCATTCCTGGTCTTTTCTTTTACATACCTTTGTTATTAGATGTTGTAATACAATTGCCTCAAATAAAATGAACCAAGACTACAACCCCCATAATGCACCGATATGTAGTTTACCCTACTCATAACTCTGCAGATGTAGCAAGTCTAGAAAATAAGTACTAGCCATGGAACACAGATGGCAGACCTGCTAGATCTTCAAGAGTGTGCTATTTTTGAGAAATGTGACAACAATCAAACCTAGTAATTATTAGTTGCCAAAAGGATGAGTTTTGGAAAATCAATCTATATTGAGTAGCCCATGAAATCAAAATGAATTTGGGCTGCGTTTTAGTGATTAGAATTTTGTTGGATTTACTTAAATACTGATTTTTATCTAGCAATATTTTAATCACTTATTTATGTCCGTCGAGTCGTACTCATGAAGTAACAAACTCTAAACTCTGAGGACGAGCCATAAGCAACGCTATGATTTTCAGTTATGAAGACCAGGATGTGCAGTTAAGGCCTCAGAAGTTGTATATGGTGTGTCACAGGCCACTCTAGTCAGATATAACAATGATGTCATATCACAGGTGGAGAAGTGTGGCTCACCGGTTAGAGGAGGCAGACCCAGAAGCAGAGGTCGGCCCGGGACCAGGGTTCAATTCCCGACGCGGCAGGGTTTGGAGCCCAAATGTCCACGGACCTGATAATTCTCGCTTCGGTGCCTACTTAAATCAGGGGTTCACGCTCTGCAACTCTGGGCAATAGCTTGCTCAATCTCCACTACACTAAACCAAAACTGGGTATGGGTTTCCAGACAGTAAGGCCAAACCCTGCCTTAACTATTGATCCAACACAAAATGCCAATACTGTCAGGTGTTTTCTGTACAACTTAATTTATACCAAGCATATGGACAAGACTGTATGCAAGGAAGAATTTATCTCATCAGAATAAATCAATTTCAAATCTGCATTTTATTTGCACAATTCATTAATTTTTCTCGTTTTTGTTCCCTTTTTAAGGAAGCTTTTTGAAGCACATTACAAATACATAATACAAAAAATCATCATGTCAAAACATCACCTATATACCTCATTCATACAAAAAAAGACATTACAATCATACTGTGAACTCATTCAAACTTCTCACACTCAGAAAGGTAAAGAAACACACTTTATGTACAATTATATGCAATATATGGAAGAGAAACCATAGATGTATAATTTCATGTGAATCACTTTGATTTACAGATTTGCTCAATTCTCTTATGGTTTCCACAAAATAAATGTGTTACAAGAAGGGGGGGTCTACGCGTTTCGAACTCCAGATTTAAGGAGTTCTCGTCAGGACCAAAAGCTGTAAATGAAAAAAACAAGGGACCTGTGTTAGTGTGTGGCCTCTTAGTGCATCAACCCACATGGGTTCAACACCCACATCTCTGCCTCTTACCTCTCTAAATGTAGCAGGATGTGCCTCATATATTCCACAGAAATCGCGGAGCGGGACCACCTGTATGGCAATTGAATACATTTACTATAATGGCTTAATCCTGACACAATTCCAATGTAATCACACTCCGTGTCATACTCACTCGATGTTGTCTGTCCTTAGTTCTAAAATGGGAAAGGACAAGGATTCCAATCAGTGATTGTAATTATATCTGGCACTTGAGGCTTTTGCATGCGCATTGCAGCGCTTCTTACCGGTTGAGTTATTGTCAAGCATATCCACCAACGAACTAATAACGGATGCGAAAGGACTATTGGATAAAGTTGATAAGGAAATTAGTGAATTTAAGGACTACACCGTCAATCAAAAAACTAACCAGTTCGAAAAAGATCAAAAAAGTTTCAACATAGAAAAGGTATACCCGTATCTCCAACAAGACTTCTACTCACGGCCAGACTCCAGAAGATACCTACAAGAGAACCAAGGAAGATCATTCCAAAAATACATCACGTTCTCAGACACATCGTCATCAGGGAGCAATAGTGAAGGAGAGAACATAGAACAAAGAAGACCAAATAATAGAAGAGGGTCCTTCCAACAAAATCAACAGGGTCCTTTTTTAGGAAGAGGCCAACCAAAACCACGAGGGAAGCCGAGATACAATCAGCCATGGGAGATGTCAACAAGACGTCACAACTACAAAAATTGACACCGTCACTGATTTTCAACATCTCTAACAAAGTCCTAACTAAGGATGAAGAAAACATATTACAGAAAGGACTCACATTTGTCCCTTCCAAAAGGACTGACTTCGTGAAACTCAAAACAGAAACCATTGAATTTTTTCGCAAAATTAGGCTAAAAACGTATTTCACAGAAAATCCAAGCAATACCAACATGGAAATTACTGGACTCCATAATAAATCTACGTTTTGCCCTCCCAATTACAAAACACCAAAGGAATTACTAACTTTTGAGAGAACTATCCTCTCAGCAATTGGAGAAATGGAGAAAAAGACCCAGTGGATGAAATACAACATCACCAAATCCGAGTCCTTAGCACTCACAGATTTAACAAAAGACACATCGGTAATAATAAAGCAAGCCGACAAGGGAGGATCTATTGTGGTTTGGGACCGCCTATTGTACCAGAAAGAAGTCAAAAAACAACTCGATGACATCAAATGCTACCGCAAATTGTCTAAAGATCCCACAATGGAATTAAAACACCAATTGCATTCCATCATTGATGAAGCCTACCAAAAAGGATTTCTTGGTAAAAAGGAATTTGAATATCTTAAGATAAAACATCCCAGGACTCCACTCTTCTATGTACTCCCGAAAGTACACAAAGACGCTAGCGCACCACCCGGGCGACCCATAGTATCTGGGTGCGAGTCATTGATGGAACCAATTTCTAAATTCGTGGACTTTTTTCTAAAGCTGTTTGTCCCCAAGGTGAAATCCTACATTAAGGACACAACTGATTTCATCAATAGACTACGAGATGTGAAATTTGACAAAGGAAAAGAGTGGTTGGTTACTATGGATATAACATCCTTATATACTCAAATCCCACAAGATGAAGGAATACAGGCATTGAAATACCATTTGGAAACCCGAGAAAAACCGGAACAGGTTCCAACAGATTTCATCATACAACTAGCACAGTTTGCCTTGAAGTACAATTACTTTCTTTTTGATGGTGACTTTTATTTCCAAACAGGAGGCGTAGCTATGGGGTGTCCATTTGCCCCCGAATTAGCTATCCTCTTCATGTCTATCTATGAGGAGAAATTTGTTTACCAAAATAACCCATTCCATCATGCCATTAAACATTGGAGTCGTTTCATGGACGACGTTTTCTTCATTTGGTCTGACACTGAAGAAGAGCTAAAAACGTTCAACCAATGGCTCAACAACAGGACCCAAGAGATCAAATTTAGCCTTTTCTACTCTAGAGAGAAAATCCCATTTTTAGATGTGGAAGTGTACCCTTCGGATGAAGGAGGCTTAATAACCACTCTCTATAAAAAAGAAACAGACCGCAATAGACTGCTACATTTCACCAGCAACCACCCCCGCAGTCTCAAAGAAAATCTACCCTACGGACAATATTTGAGAATTCGGAGGAATTGTCATGACAGACAAGAATACGAGAAACATGCTGACAAACTGACCAACAACTTACTGGAGAGAGGATACCCCAAAAAACTTCTACACCGCTCCAAAAAAAGGGCTTGGTGGACCCCGAGAGAACATCTACTGGAAAAAAAGCCCAAAAAAACACAGGACCGAATAGTCCTAGTAACCACTTACTGCCCAAATTCAAATAAGCTAAAGAAGGTCATAAATAATAATTGGCATCTGGTAAAAAACTTATGCGAAGACCTCAAAAAACCACCACTTTTTGCTTTTAAAAAAGAATCAAATTTGGCTAACAAGCTGGTGAGAGCTGCACTACCTACTAAATCACCCACCAATTTAAGAAGTATGATGGGCCTACCCCCAGTGAAGGGACACCATAAATGTGGAGGATGCAACTGTTGCGACTCGACTGAAGAAGGATCAGTGATCAAACACAATGGATTGTCATGGAAACATGAGCAATTTACGAATTGCAAGACGAAATCCGTAATTTAAGGTATCAAATGCCCTTGTAACCTCCTGTACATCGGGAAAACCAACCAGGAGGTACGCTCTCGTATCCAACAACATAAATCCAGGATAAAAAGGAAGGTACCTAATGCCCCACTTGTCAGTCATTGGCAATTGCAAAATCACGATGAAAATGATGTCCGATGGACGGTTTTACTCAAGGTTGAACAAGATCCTAGAGGCGGTGATGTGGACAGGAAACTGTCCAAACAAGAAGCCTCTCTGATTGTGAGATTTAATACGGCAATTAATGGACTAAATGAACTTTCTGAAATATTTAAACTATAAAATACATCCATTCTGATGTCCCACTGGAAGCTAAATGCAGGCTCCCACCACAAAATGCTCCCAAATGGTGAGACCACCTAACTGAATACACAAGCTGACACACCTTCCAACATAAACAGAGCTTGAAACTAATGACTGCTCAAACTATATGGATTCTCCAAGTGATTTCATCAACAGACACGTAAATCAAGCCATGATATGGGCGAATGGGACCACTCCAAGATGGCGACTTAAACACTAGCTCCAATCATGTGACATTGGAACCAGGAAGTAAATAGACGTCTGCATGTCTCCAACCACCAGACCGGAGGACGGGACCCGACTCGAGCACTCATCGGATTGAAGGTACGAGCTGAAGTACAAACTTTAAACTTTTAAATATTTGAAAAATGCTCTCCTCGCATACAAGATATACTAAATCGCTCCCGCTCTTGACCCTACAGACGCAACGTATCCGCGCCCGATCCAACACTGATGCCGGCCCCCGCGTTGAGATATACCGGTAAGGCGAGGTTAATACAACATGCTTTACTCGCTGAGCGCGAGGTTAATACAACATGCTTCACTCGCTGACACGCTTTGAGGGACACGCACTAAGACTGGTTCGCTTTCCTTCCCTCCCCAGACGCCCCGTGGTAATTGACTAAAACAAAGCTGTTTGAATATATGAGGCACATCCTGCTACATTTAGAGAGGTAAGAGGCAGAGATGTGGGTGTTGAACCCATGTGGGTTGATGCACTAAGAGGCCACACACTAACACAGGTCCCTTGTTTTTTTCATTTACAGCTTTTGGTCCTGACGAGAACTCCTTAAATCTGGAGTTCGAAACGCGTAGACCCCCCCTTCTTGTAACACATTTATTTTGTGGAAACCATAAGAGAATTGAGCAAATCTGTAAATCAAAGTGATTCACATGAAATTATACATCTATGGTTTCTCTTCCATATATTGCATATAATTGTACATAAAGTGTGTTTCTTTACCTTTCTGAGTGTGAGAAGTTTGAATGAGTTAACAGTATGATTGTAATGTCTTTTTTGTATGAATGAGGTATATAGGTGATGTTTTGACATGATGATTTTTTGTATTATGTATTTGTAATGTGCTTCAAAAAGCTTCCTTAAAAAGGGAACAAAAACGAGAAAAATTAATGAATTGTGCAAATAAAATGCAGATTTGAAATTGATTTATTCTGATGAGATAAATTCTTCCTTGCATACAGTCTTGTCCATATGCTTGGTATAAATTAAGTTGTACAGAAAACACCTGACAGTATTGGCATTTTGTGTTGGATCAACAATCTCCACTACGGCCCCCGCGGCGGGATGCCTGGCTTTCACCTTGGGGGTGCCCAGCTGGGCTATCCCACAGGGAAAAACCAGGACGGGTTCCCAAAGCAAGCGCCGAGATACCCTTTGTGGTGATACGTGCGCTATATAAGAAACTTGACATGTGTTTCCCTTGATTTTTCTACAGCAAAAGTAGCAATAATTTCTCAAACCACTGTTCACCTAAAACAGGGCTAACAACTTTACTTTCCAAGCTAGTGCAGTACTTAACTTAGCAACTGTAAGCCATGGCAAATATTATCCTCCAAGTAGATGTCCCCATATTAAGGATCACTAGGTCACTCAATTTGGTGTGAAGGAAATCCCAGTGCCTCTCTACAGTTGCAAACATAAGTACCAAGGCTGCCCCTTCACATGAACACCACAGCCAGTACACATTATCCAGAATTACCAGCTGCTAATGTTCTACATGTGTACAATTCAACATACAGACTAATGGAAGGTACTGGAGGCCCAAACTAGAATGTTTCAACCACCACCAGTTTGACATTCCTATAATTGTCTAGTGGTTGACAGTCTGCCCTGAAGAAAGGCCTGTGATATGCTCGGTACAGCTGTAGAGCGGTAGCATGCTGACCATTATAAGGCTGTGAGGGATGACCCTAATAATAACCTAACCCTCTACAGCTTTTCTCGTTACAACTTTCCAAAAACACTAACACAATGGTTAAACAATCAAAATATCTATATATTTGGCCGTGCAGAAAGAAACCTTCGACATTATCGATAATCTACTCATTTTCCTAGAAAAGATAATCTACAATCTTGCATTACTTCGCAATCTATAGAATTAGGCCTGCACCTGAATATCTTTCAAACTCTCGAGTTATCCCTCCCTCATCAGCTGGTAGTTAATTATAGCACATTCATCTGCGAATACCCTAACTTTGAAAGCTAGGTTACCTGTAGCACATCGAAAGACATCCAGAACGTCTTCTGCTGCTAATACCAAAGGTTCCCAGTAGAGGAAATTAGCAATTTACCTGTAAATCCAGTTCTCCAACATTGGAATCTTTCACATAGGCATGCTTGAATCCTTCCCAATAGTCAGGCTGGGAATTCCCAGTAGATTTAAATAGTAATATTGAAATGGCTATAGACCTGAACAACAGTGTTTGTTTCGTAGTACATCCACCTCATATGAAGTAACCCGAGGTTCAGCCAAGGAGGTGGAAGTGCCAGCTCTCCTACTTCCCCAGAGATCACCATAACGGAGGTTACATAGCACAAAGTGTGAGTAGGGTATAAAATAAGTGAGCCTCTGACAAGGGAGGAGGAAGGGTTGCATGGAAATATATGAAAGATTGCAATGTTGGAGAACTGGAAGTACAGGTGACTTAATTTGTTAAATAATTTTGGATCTTTCACATATTAATATGCTTGATTTAGACTAGTAAGCAGTATACATATAAGAAATATATCAAAAGTGGGAAGTAGCCTCATTTTTACCGAGACCAGTTGCTGGTGACTGCCTGTCCCACTGCTACGTCAGCTTCTGCGTCCAAGTCAACACAGTAGTGCTTTGTGAATGTATGTGTGCTCTTCCAGGAGGTCAGGCACATATCTTGCAAGGGCACACCAGCACATAGTGCTGCAGTGACACAGGATTCTGGTGGAATGGTCCAGTATCATCTCTGGAGTGGATGCTTAGCCTTGGTGTGACAAAAGGCAATGCAGGTTGAGAGCCAATGTGCTATTAACTGCTTGGACAAGGCGCAACTTCTTCCTGGCTGTCCATAAGTGGCGTACTGCTGATCTGACTATGCTTTTTGTTTTAGTAATGCAGGACCCGAGGCAATCTACGCAAGTCTAAGGAATTTAATGATCATTCTACTGGCGTAGATGAATTTGGGAAGAAAGATCATAGAATGACTGTTTAATTCAACTCAAAGTCAGTAGGAATTCAGGGTATGAACCCGGCATAGGTTCTCAGGATGACTTTGTTGTTTGTATACCCGAGAAAAGGTTCCTTGATGGTGAATGCTTGTGTTTCCTCGTCTCTGCTTGCTGATGTTAATGGTTGGAGAAGCTCTGTCTTCAATGAGATTAATTTTAAGTGTGGTTTGTGTATTGATTCAAAGGGAGGTAGCATCAACTAGCTGAAGACAGTATTCAGCTGCAAAGCAGTATTGAGTGTCATATTGGTGTAAATGCCCAGAAAGCCCCCTCTTAAATTGTTTTGAGCTGTTAGGAGTATACAGTAGATAACAATAGATCTGTTCTAGGAGTATACAGTAGATAACAATAGATCTGTTCTTCTGAATCTTCATATTGCAGCTAGATGGACTCTAACTGAATAATATTTGAGTCTGCTCTTGGACGGACCCCACATATATGGTAGAAATTGTTGGGGTTGCACCTGAAGTGGATGAAAATCTTTGCTCTTGTACCAGACACAGACATGCTTCCACTTGAAGTTTAAAGATTTGTAGCTGCAGGATCACACGCTAGTGTTTGGATGTTTCAGCAGTCTTGTGGTAGATCCAATTTGCCAAACTTTAGGTGGTCATATACCATGCTGTCAGGATCAGCAACATGGGGTATGTCTGCAATGTCTGAAAGTGGCCTGGAATGTAATTTCAGAGAAATGGCTGGGTGTGCCAACAGCTGAAGGAGTTTGCTCTAAGAATATGGGCGTGGCTTTGCCACAGCATGGGTACAATGATGCATCTTCATCTTCAACAACGTGGGATCATGGAAAACAGACTGTGAGGATATGGGCATATTATATGGTATGGCTGTATAGCCTTACCATAGAACACGTGCTCAAAAACGGTCTTGGGTCCTGTCAGTCAGGCTTTTTTTTTATATAGCGCACTACTTACCCGGAGGGTCCCAAGGCGCTTCGACCGCTGCGAAACCCTTCCTGGCTTCCCTGAGAGATGGTCCCTTAATGGGTATCTCCAGGGTGAGACCAGGCATCCCCGGCGGTCTGGTGGGGCCGTTAGTGAAGATGAGGCAAGCTAATGCCCAGAGTTGCCGAGTGTGATCGCTGATCAGAGTGGGCACCGAGGCGAGGGAATTATCGAGTCCGCTGACCCTGGTCCAGAAACCTGCCGCGCTGGGAATCGAACCCTGGTCCCGGGCCGTCCTCTGCTCTCGGGTCTGCCGCCTCTAACCAGTGAGCCACACTACTTCACCTTAAGCTCAACACTGGGTATCTATGGCTCTAAGCAGCAAAGTTTGAACAAATGAACTTAGTGTAAAGCATTTAACAGTACTGAACAACGAAATAGGAAAACCGCACAACAAGAAAGAAACACCAATTTATAACAAGCATATTCAATGCAATGGTTTTGCCTTTGTTAAATTTAGAGCTTTTGGCATTGCTCTTGACATTATTTTGATTTATGTTTTTTTTTTTAACATAAATAAATGGCATTGTCATTTACAATGCCACTAGCTTTATCTCTCGCAAATTACACACACAAACACCCACACAGAGCCCCCCCCCCACACACACAAAGACCCCCCACACACACCCACACAGAGCCCCCACACACACAGAGCCCCCCACACACACAGAGCCCCCCCCACACACACACTGCGAGCCCCCCCCCCCCCACACACACACACTGCGAGCCCCCCGCAGGCAACAGAGGCACGAAAACAGGGTCACAAGAAGGCAACAGAGGCACGAAAACAGGGTCACAAGCAAGCAACAGGGTCACAAGCAAGCAACAGAGGCACAAAAACAGGGTCCCAAGCAGGCAACAGAGTCACAAGCAGGCAACAGAGGCACGAAAACAGGGTCACAAGCAGGCAACAGAGTCACAAGCAGGCAACAGAGTCACAAGCAGGCAACAGAGGAACCAAAACAGGGTCACAAGCAGGCAACAGAGGCACTAAAACAGGGTCACAAGCAGGCAACAGAGGCACGTAAAGAGGGCCACAAGCAGGCAACAGAGGAACGAAAACAGGGTCCCAAGCAGGCAACAGAGTCACAAGCAGGCAACAGAGGCACGAAAACAGGGTCACAAGCAGGCAACAGAGTCACAAGCAGGCAACAGAGGCACCAAAACAGGGTCACAAGCAGGCAACAGAGGCACATAAAGAGGGCCACAAGCAGGCAACAGAGGCACGTAAACAGGGTCACAAGCAGGCAACAGAGGCACGAAAACAGGATCACAAGCAGGCAACAGAGGCACGAAAACAGGCAACAGAGGCACGAAAACAGGGTCACAAGCAGGCAACAGGCGGATCACTCATGACAAGCCAACTCTCCCCTTTTTTCCCGAACTATCCACCACTTCTTGTTCTACGCTATTTCAGGCCCCTCATTCTCACGGTCTCTGAACCCCACACTTTTTCCAGTGTTGAGTTGAACATTTCTTCCTCCCATGTACTGCAGAGAGAGATAGCGACACAGGGAGGGGGAGCAGATTTGGCGAGATAGTGACACAAGGAGGGAGAGTAGCACAGGGGGAGATAATGGCACAGGGAGGGAGAGTAGTGCAGCAGGAGTTAGAGACACAGGGAGGGCGAGTAGTGCAGGGCCGAGATAGCGACACAGGGAGGAATAGCAGCGCAGGAGGAGATAGTGACACAGGGAGGGAGAGCAGCGCAAGGGGAAATAGCGACACAGGGAGGGAGAGTAGCACAGGGGGAGATAGTAGACATGGCCTGGTGATGGCAGACATACCACTTCGGACTCCAGCAAGCCAGGTGCCAACCAGTGCCTCAGCGCCACACCCCGCGAATCACTTACTGCCTCCCAGTGCATTAAAGCAATGCGCAGTACAACGCTCTAATATAAATGCCCAAATAAAACATAAAATAAAAAAGGCATCATATTTTAAAGATTAAAACACCCACAACTCACGTGAACAGACGAGTCTCTCAGACAACCCACGCACAGCACAAGCAGGGCACAGGCATACACAACACACACACAACACAGCACAGCACTTACAGGCCCACACGACTCTCAAACACACAGGGACAGTGCAACACTCGCAGAACATAGACAGACACCACAAAGAACAGCACACCCCACAGACCCACATACAGGACCATCAATATATTACAACACCACTTGGTGACACATAGGAAACAGGACATAGACAACAAACAGCACAAAACACACACAGACAACCCATCCGATTTAGAGGTAGCATATACAGACACAACACAACGAGATGCACACTAGACACACAAATCAGCAACATGATGCAGACCCCTGGTGTACAATTCAGATTTACACAAAACAGAACACACGTAATGCAAAACGCTGGGTGGCACAAGGCTTGTTTCCACAGACACCACTGATGCTGAGACCCCGCCCCCACCCCTTTCCCACCTGGCAGCCTCCATGGTAGGTTCCAGCAGTGCTGGGTGGCACGTGGCTTGTTCCCACAGTCACCGCTGGTGCTCACAGAAGCCCCCCGCCCGCCTCATGTGGTAGGTTCCACTGGTGCTTGGTGGCACAAGGCTTGTTACCACAGACACCGCTGCTGCTCAGAGAAGCCACCCCCCATCTACCTCATGTGGTAGGTTCCAACAGTGCTGTGTGGCACCAGGCTTGCTACAACAGACACGTTGCTGCTCAGAAAGCACCATTCCCCCTCCCCATGCCCCCCCCCCACCCCACCCCAACGCGCAGCCTCGGGTGGTAGGTTCCAGCAGTGATGAGTGTCACAAGGCTGGCTACTACAGACACTAACAAGTGGCTGTATCACAGTGTGACATCACTGCCCCATGCACAGGTGATGGTGGCTACAGACGCGCCCTGCGCTGTCATAACAAGAAGCGGAATCTACGTCAGTCACTCGGCTGTGGTACCACGATGCCCAAGGTCACACAGTGGATCGTCGTAAGTGGCAGCGCACAGGGACTGTTACAGTGAGGGGTGGGCCAAACCGACCCCACCACCGCGGCTAGTGAAGGGGCGAACTGGGCCTGATTTTATCCCTTCTCATAACCACCCCCGGGACGAGAGTTCCGCACATGGTAACCCCGCTTTTATGGGGTTCTGGACGATTTGACGGAAATGGTCCGTGGTCGCTCCTCATCTGCATGGCAGCGGAAGCAGTCACAGCGCAGTGAACTTCCCTAATGGTTGAGGTGAAAGTGCTGTGTCCACTTCCTGTTAGAATGTTCCAGACACTCTTTACCGTAATGTTGCTACACCCCGAGGCTCGAACATTGGCCGAAGATGGGCCGAATCTATTTTGCGGCTAATTCAGCGTTTACCAGGGGGGTTCCCGTGAGCACGTCCTCCTCCCTGGCAGGCGTAGCATGCACCCCCCTCTTGAATTCCCACCCCCTACCCGACTCGGGGATGGGATATGGTCCTCCTCGGTCGTGGTTAACCGGGGGAAGGGAGGGAGTAGCGCTCTTACCTGACATGGCCGGACGGACGGCTAGCTGTGCTGGGTGGGCATGATCTTGAGCCCGTTAGCACTGGGTCGGTTAGCGCCATTTTGCGCTCGATAGTCAGGCGCTCTTCGGCCATCTTGGGTAGCTGGTGTGGCCATGATCCACGCGGGGGACCGGGCGGTGGACATGGTGTACCTTTTCTCCACGCTTGGTGCAGCTTTGCGTTCCTCTCCTGACCGAGGCGCCGCTGCCTGGAGCTTTTGAGAGCCCCGCCCCCTCCCTCGGGATGGTTTGTGCCTCGTTGTGCTGGGGTTTAGTGGTGCATGCTTCATTGCGAGCAATCGGGTGGGGGGGGAGCGGGAACAGACACACGGACAGGCACGGAGAGCGGGAGGGGGGCGGAAAGACATAAGGCAAGAACAAGAAACAAGAAAAAAACAAAGCACTCACCTGGACTTCTTCCGGCGGCCGTGGTCGGCATGGAAGAGGGGCGGGAGAAGGGGGCGGAAGAGGCGACCACGCCCACACGAGCAGGAAGGCAAAAGTGCTGCCGAATGTAGGCTTGCTATTAGCAGAATTAAGTGAATCTTGCAAAGACAAGACTGGAGAGGATTACAATAGTGGATTCCTGATAGCACCAGAGTGCACATTGTCCTGCTTAACCTACTGCTGTTCCTTGGCGTTTGCTCTTGCTGCAGGAAATTAACAATTTTTCGTGCTGAGAGGACATTTACCCTGGCTCTCCCTTCGCTCTGGAGCCTCGGCAGGGCACGGCAGGCTGCTTCCTGCTTCTTCGGTCCTCCCAGCAGCCAATCACCGCGCAGGTCGCCCGGCAAGCCTCCCGCTGCCTAAACCAATGGCAGCGCGGCTCCCGGGTGACGTCAGCGGTTGCTCCTTCGGCGTCTCCTCTGACCTGGGGCTGAGGCGGTGATGCGGGACTGAAGAGGGGTGGGCTCCCTCGGTTAAATTAAATATCCAAACGGAGTCGGCACACGCAACCACGGGCAAATAAAGGCAGCAAATGAGCGGGGTGGCACCCGCGCCGCTCGGTCACCACACGGGGTGAAAGGATGCCGGGTGGGCACCGGCCAAGGTACACCAAGCGCTAGCAGCGAGGAGAAAGCGCTCTCAAGCGCTCAACGGAGAGTGAAACCACGCCCAGGGAAAAAAACGCGGGAACGCCCCCGAATCTGGTCCGGCCTTGACGGACAGATCCGGCTCCCAATGGCTAGCCTCCATTTATGGAGCTAGCCAATGGGAGCCGGGGGCGGGTCATCCATCCCAAGTAAGACTCATAGGGTTTTTTAGCGCATGCGCACTACGTGCGCATTTGCAGGCAAAACCCAAAAATAGATTATTTTTTAATGAATTCTTAGAGTCCTCAATCGGCAAACTTCACCAGAGGATTGCGGGGATACAGATTTTTAAAGGTTTTTGCACTTTTAGTTCAATTGCAAACAGGCATTGGCCAATAAATCAAACGTTTACGCATTTTTGAAAGGTTAATGAAATTTAGTTTGGCTACTTTGGCCTGGGCAACCAAATCAGACAGGGAGAAGGTCGGGGAGCAATAGGGTAGATTTTGACATCTGCCTGACCACCAGAGAATTCTCCAGCCCAGTAACAAACCTTATGGCACGATCGCCAAAGACTTTATTAGAGTGGTCATGATGCTGAGGAAACAGGATGAAAGGATGCTCATGCTCCGGTTACAGTGCAGTCGATGGGGGTGCTGATGTGAGGCGGCTTTAGCTACAGAGGTCAGGGTCCCTCACATTCCTACATTCCTCTTTGAGACTGTGGAAGGCCAGCTGTGGCTAGACTACCGGTCTCCGTACTCCGCAAAATCCTTTACTGAGGGGGCTAGTGTCCCTCTTAGACAACCAATCTGGACTTTGATGATACCCCAGGTCCAGCGGACTCAGCAGCAACTTTTGGCCATCGAGTATCAGTCTCTTGGGGCAGTCAACAGCGATTCCTCTGAAGTGGCTACCAACTTCCCGGTTTGGGCTTCTCCAGCTTTAATGTGTCTGGTGCTGGTCCAGGGGCCCAGCCAACTGACCCTTGGCGTCTCTGCTTCAGTCTGGAGTGAGGGGATGAACACCAAGCCAGGAGCCACAGGCACAGTCCTAACTTCACTTACCCAAAGTGCAGCAGGTGCAGCCTCTCTTTGTGCATTCCAGGGACAACAGGGCAGTCCTTCTTCAGTCCTTGTTCCAATTCTGGCATGATCTGAGGTTAGGGTGCCAGGGTTGCCATATTAATCCTGGGAAAGTTCCCGGGGGGACAACGTGGTCATTGGCCATCAGCTGCAATGTGTGGTATCTGGCAATCCCAGAGTACACTATTCTGGCCACTTTCAAGATGTGTGAACTTTACCACAACTGAGGAGCATGGTAGCCTACCCTAGAGGTGGGGCTACATGCCTACGGGAAACATGTTTGGACACTGATCTCCACTCTTGGTCCCTATCTCCAGCCTATCTACTTAAACAAGAGGAAGCCCCCCTGGAGTGTTATTGCCATTTGCCCACCAAAGGTGGCTCTGCCTTTGACAATTGTTTTTTGGTTAAAACCCAGAGCGACTTCCTGCAAGGGGAAGGTGACACCTCTCCCTGCAGCTGCATGCTATTGTTTCCAAGCACGACTCCCAAGGCAAGCAGAAAGTTGTTTGTGGGTCAGTGCTCATGTAAGGCTAGTGGCCCAGCTGGGTCACTAAGTGACAACTTTTTAAAAGTTGCATTACTTTAATAGAGACAAATTTAACCTGGGCATCAGGTTGATTTAATGCCACGATTAATTTGAGACTTTACAGTACTCAATTAGGTAGTCCCATTCATAAGTCAGTCAGGCTGAGATGGCAGTCGGTAACTCTGTGTCAGCCAATGGGGTTACTAACATTTTCACATTAAAATGACAACTTTAGGAATTTCGCTGTTAAGACGCATATAAACCTACATGTCCTACTTAATAATATACAGCTCCCTGCATTAGGGCGCTTAGGCCTTTCTTAGGGGAGAATTACATATATTGTTAAGGGACGGAGCAGCTTTGCCACTATTGGTAATGGCAAAGTCGAACTAGCAGTGTGACAACTGCCCTTCCAGTCTGCAGTGGCAGGCTTGGTGCCATTTTGATCTTTTTCACATCCAAGGTGACACAAAAAGGTGCTGCAGCCCTGAGTGGACACTCTACCTTACATGCCCTTGGTACTCTGAGTACCATATACTAAGGAGTAATAAGTAAGTCAGTACTTCCCAACTGGGGATAGCCAATTCGACATACATTTTGTAATGGGTACGGACAATTGCACTGAGGTCTGGTTAGCAGGCCTCGCATGCGCTCTCAGAGTCGAAAAACCAGCAGCTAGTGGTCCAAAAGGGGGCAAAATGTGAGGGACACTTAAAATAATCCGGTTTCCTTACACAGATGAAAAGTGTAAGCAATAATTTAGGACCAACTGATTGAAAGGGAATTGCCCATGGTTCCAATAATGCCGAAATCTGCTTCTGAACTACTGACATTTCGTGCTGATCGGGGTCGCAAAGAGATTGATTATAGGTTGACCCCACTGCCGGAATATGTAATCTTTTTGTTCCATATGTAGTTCCCACTTGTGGCAGTCTGATAGTTGTCGAGTAAGTACATCGCCTGATTGTTTTGGTGGCGACCTGGCAGGTGTTCCACATCAGTGTTGATTTTGCAGGATATGGCCCAGTCCCATAGGTGTTGCGCCTCTTTGGAAATGGGTCAGGACAGAGTTCCACTTTGATTGTCTATGTAGAACATAGACGTTGTGTGGTCCATACTGATTAGAACTACTTGACCTGCAAGACTTGGGAGGAAAACATATGTCTAATCTTATTGCCTGGAGCGCTCATACATTGATGTGAAACATCTTTTCTGCATCTGACCAGAGGTCTCTGTTTGATAGTTCTTATAGGTGAACTCCCTAGCCATCCATTGACGCATTCGTTGTCAGTACAAGTCTTTCTGTTACAGGCTGAAGAGAGAAACCTGATTTTAGATTTGTTGGGATTCTTCACGACAGTGCTTTTTTTAGTCATCTCATAACTTGGACAGTATCATCCGATGAGCCGTTGATTTTTTTCGATTGACTGTCCAGTTCTTGTTGGAGAATCTCATCCGAAGCCTGCAAAAAGGGATGAGGCATATTCAGGATGGCATGGGCCTAACAGGGGCATGTACCGTCTTATCGTGACTGACTGTTTTGCAGACAGTCTCTTTGCCATGGCTTGGAGCTGTGTTGTTCTTTCTGGAAATGAAAACGTCTTTGCAACTGCATGTCTAGTACTGCACTCAAAAATTGGATTTTCATGTGGGGCTCCAAATTTTCCCCTTGCTCAACGTGAGATCCAACTTCTGAAAGAAATTAGTGCAGGCTGCTGAGGAAGTCCTTGCCTGTTCCTTTGATGGAGCTTTAACAAGCTAGTCATAATGAGTATGTACTGTTGGTGACCGTGTCACCTGAGGAAGGCATGGATTGGAGGAAGGCGCTTGGTGAAAAGGTGCTGATCAAGACCGAAACAAAGTGCGTTGAAATTGGTAATATTGTTCTGCCACCGAAAACTACGGTATTGTCTATAATTTCATTGGATGGGTGTAAGGCAGTATGCATTGCGAAGATCTAAAGATACGAGGTAGTCTCCCTCTTGCATCATCAATAAGACTTCCTTAAGTGTAGTCATCAGAAAAAGATTGTTTTTCAGAGTCTTTGTCAGCTGCCTGAGATCCAGAATTAGTCTCCACTGCCCCTACACTTTCTTATCAAAAAGACCCAGAGTAAAACACGTGGTTTCTTTAGCACTTGGGGAGATTTACTATCATTCCCCAGGCCTCTAAAAATCATAAAAAGTTTAGTAAACCTGCAGGTTGAACTTGAATAATCTACTCAACCTAACTGTAATGTACTTCATTCATAGATAATAAAGCCCACCAAATTAAGATCCGTCCTAGTATGGAACACATGAGCAATAATTACATTTGCTCACATAGACGAACAACCCCAAAAGGGTTAAAGATGTTCGCATTTAACACCATCGCTGCTAGGGAGATTTTCCTCCTGTGCGGAGTCTACTTTTTTCCCATTGTTCATGACGAGCTCAGCTCGTCATAAGCACAGGAGCACTGTATTGCATGACGAGCTAAGCTCGTCATGAGCAGGGAAGGGGTTAATGGAGCATAAATATACATTTATAGAAATCATCAGGAGAACATATGTACTAGATTCGAATACATAACACATTGTCCTCCATGTCTTTTTGCCTCCTTCTAGGACTGGACAAAGAGTCCCATATGGCCAAAAAGAAGAAAACAAGTTCAAAAATTGGAGGGAAAGTGTCCCATTTGATTTGACTTCATGAAGGGATCCTATAAAACAACCTTTCAGTCCTGACGGAAGCCATCGACCCGTAGGGCACAAAGTTGGCTGAAACATGTTGACCTGGTTCTTCCGGCGATAGATGTGAGAGACACCCAATACCTCTCTTTTCACATGTCACATTTGTTTTTATCATAACACTACCTTTGACCTTCTTAATAAAATGTGTCCTTTCTAAAGGTAGGAGGTATTTTTAAACCTTATTTCCTCAAATGGTAGATCCCATATGGTCTAAAATTCAAGAGACAATCCCGCCTGGTGGAAGAAAAGAGACTGTAAAAGGAATATCCAGGATGTTGGATTGAACTTCAGATGGAATTCAATGGATCTTAACCCTCCTTGTCTTCTTAAGACAGCTACCCCTGCAAGTTGTTAAAAGCCTGCATTTGATGCTTCCATTGCTGAATCAATGATGGCTATGAATTAAGTTATCTCTCCTGGAGGATAGCTTTAGCAGTCTCTTTTTTATCCTCTGGGATTAAGGTGTGCAATGGTGCTATGTTGTTTCACATCTGGCGATCATAAAGTCTTAAATTGCCAGTGTACTGCCTGCCTTGATAAAAGTTGTGCCACTGAGCATATTCTTTGGTCAATATTATCAATACGTTTGCTATCCTTGTCTCAAGGACCAGAAGATGATGTATTAGGTTACTGGGCCTCTAAAATCTCTCTTAGCAGCCAAAGTTATCAATAAATCTTGTTTTGGATGACTGGTAAGGCAAGCTGGTGCCGATTCTGGGATCTTGTACTTTTTCTCCAGACATGTTATCACCGCTGGAACAGAAGCAAGTGTCTTCATTAGTATTAGCCATTCGGGCCAGATGATATCCAGGATTGACATAGTTCTTATAGGTTTTCGGGGTTGTTCCTTAAAGTCAAAGGAAACATTGCTGTTCTACTGATGTCATTGGCAAGTTGACCTTCTTGGCAGCCCTTGCCATTAGGGAGTGAAAGCAAGATATATCATCCAGCCAATGCAGGGGATTGGACAAGTTATTTCTTTTTTTTTTTTTAGGAGTGATGAAGTCATTACCTAAATGTGTTCACCGTACTCTCCTTGTGGAAGATCCCCTTCCAACTTGTCTATATCCGAATATATGGACTTATTTGTCTTTTCATCTTCCTCCATGTCCAATCATGATGACAGTTGGTGATAGCTTAAAACAACTTATGGAGCTGTGGTACTTAAAGATAGGGTTGTTTCAGTCCTAGGGTAGACCAGGAAAGTTTTCACAACAATGGAGAGAGAGAGGGAAAATAATAATGCTAGGCACTATGTGAGGTGGGAACTCCTGGTCCCCCAATTAATCTGAAAAAACAATAAAGGAGTAACCCCTCGTGGGTAGAGAGAAAGGTAACTCTCTTACAATGAGCACTAGTGCTCTGGTTAGCACATTTTGCCCCAACCTGTTACTGGATAAAGCATATCCTTATAGAAGACCCCTCACTCACCAACCTAGTTGGTGACATGCTTCATCATCGGGGTCCCACCCCATAGGCCGAGTGCCTACAGGGTGTGCTGCGACACCTGATTACAGTGGAGCTGGTTTCGTTTTATGTGTACAAGACTATCAAAATTGTGTATTAAAAAGGGCCAACACTACTCACTTCAAGTATTTATTCTTGAGCGCTTGAACCCTTAGTAAAAATAAAGTGTGGCACCTTTGCCCAATTAGGAAGGCTTTGGTGTCAAAAAGTCGTGTTAAAATATATAAAAATAGCGAAAGTGTGCTATGTGAATGTGAATGTACAAAACTATTGTTTAAAAAGGTCTACATGTTTCAACCCAAACATGGATTCAAGGGTTTTCGTCAGGACCGTAGGTGATTTGAACTGGGTGGTCCGCCCACGCTAAGGAGCGTCCTGCCCTAGTTCAATTTAGAGATCGTAAATAGGGATCTCGTGCAAAAAGGTGCGTTTTTCACTTTTGAAAAAACGCTTGAAAGCGAAACTCTCGCTTCATAGGCACCAGCGTTACCAAGTGGACAGGATTCCGTTCTCTTGTCGCTTCTGTTCATCAGACCGATTAACCTACTTGGTTCTTGCACGGGGCACGCCGAGCAAGAACCAAGTAGGTTAATCGGTCTGATGAACAGAAGCGACAAGAGAACGGAATCCTGTCCACTTGGTAACGCTGGTGCCTATGAAGCGAGAGTTTCGCTTTCAAGCGTTTTTTCAAAAGTGAAAAACGCACCTTTTTGCACGAGATCCCTATTTACGATCTCTAAATTGAACTAGGGGAGGACGCTCCTTAGCGTGGGCGGACCACCCAGTTCAAATCACCTACGGTCCTGACGAAAACCTTTGAATCCATGTTTGGGTTGAAACATGTAGACCTTTTTAAACAATAGTTTTGTACATTCACATAGCACACTTTCGCTATTTTTATATATTTTAACACAACTTTTTGACACCAAAGCCTTCCTAATTGGGCAAAGGTGCCACACTTTATTTTTACTAAGGGTTCAAGCGCTCAAGAATAAATACTTGAAGTGAGTAGTGTTGGCCCTTTTTAATACACAATTTTGATAGTCTTGTACACATAAAACGAAACCAGCTCCACTGTAATCAGGTGTCGCAGCACACCCTGTAGGCACTCGGCCTATGGGGTGGGACCCCGATGATGAAGCATGTCACCAACTAGGTTGGTGAGTGAGGGGTCTTCTATAAGGATATGCTTTATCCAGTAACAGGTTGGGGCAAAATGTGCTAACCAGAGCACTAGTGCTCATTGTAAGAGAGTTACCTTTCTCTCTACCCACGAGGGGTTACTCCTTTATTGTTTTTTCTAGACCAGGAAAGTAACAGTTTAAAGGTCACTAAAAGGTAAGAGCAGAGCTCTGCCTATGGGCTCCGTCACATAGGATGTGCAGTAGAAGTCTGAGCTATGGTGGTCTCTAGGGGAAGTAGGAAACCTGGCACTTCTACCTCATTGGCTGAAGTTCAGGTTGCTTCAAATGGGGTGGATGTGCTACAAAACAAACACTGCTGGTGGGGCAATGGCCATTTTAACACTGTTTACTGCTATTTAAAGGTACTGGAGATTTCCAGCCTGACGATGGGGAACAATTCAAGAAATGACTATGAAAGATCCAATATTGAAAAAAGTAAACATTCTGGGGACAAAGGGCATGAATCTTTCTAAACTGAAGACATGCAATAGAGTCTGATTGACACAAATAACAGTGATACACATTCAATGTCCTAAAAGCATCAATAAAGGATTGTGGAAACCAGCTTCTTTTTATAATGACTTGGAGAAACAAACAACTGACTCTATAAAATGCTTTTTCCAATAGCCAGCAGTCACTTCTAATTTGGGGCCATATCGAAAGGAATGCATGCCAAATTGTTTTGTTTCATAGTATCACTCCCAAGGATAAAGTGTTGCCGCTCTGCAGAGACTATGTTGGTTAGTAAAGGATGCATTCAGTTATCCAGGATCTTTTCTAAGGTTTTTCTATCTCTATTAAGATGTGAAAGCGGCATGTGAGATGAGCATATCTTATTATTTCCCCCTTTCTTATTGATGGCTGCAATACTGCCACTCAGAGAAGATGGTGAAATAAGAGAACTTTAAACCCTACCCTGAATGACATCGAGGCTTTACATTGTTACCTTTTATGAATCAGTACAATTATAGTTCTATAGTGATGTGATTTATTACATCATGCAACTAGGCTACCTCCAGTGGCTTGTAGCACTAAATAAAAATCTTTAAAAATAAATAAATTAGCATAAGCAAGCTTATTCTGGGGAAAAGACTCAAACATTAAGAGGGAAATGTTTAACAGTCCATTAAGCCACACCAAGATCTCCCAAATGACAAGATGGATATTGCAGTGGATAGCAAAAAACAACTTTAAGTGAGGTTTGTTCTTCAATTTGAGACGAACAGCTGCAGAACAGCATGAATCAGAAGGGGGGCTACGTCATTAAGTAAACAAAATCATTCTAGATGCATAATACCCTTCAAATTTTCCAAGCCAGAGAATATACATCTATAACCAAAGTCTGCTAATTTGAAAATACACCTCAAGGAAATGTGTTCAATTACAAACAGCAAAAAATGCACCAAACTCATATAACCACACACCACTAAATTAAAGAGAATTAACAAACATGGTTATGTGAAAATGTACTTGCCTCTTCATTTTGAGGAGTTACAGGAATGGGTCGTTCCAAGTCCAGAAAGTCAAGAGGTCTTTCACTAAGCGTGAGAACCCGTGGAGGAGTTTTTAGAGCTAGAGGTTCAAAGGGAGTTGCCTGGATGAGCTCAAGATCTGGCGGCCTTGCAAATGGAATGTCTTCATTATCACCTACAGAAGCAGGGAGAGTTTCTTTTGAGAAATCCTACTATTAACATTTTTCTTAGCATTTTCGATTTTATTGTTGTTGGCAGGGCATCTCCACTAAATATAAAGTACATGTACTAAGATGTTCCTTCCTTTGGTCTTGCAGCAACACATTCACCAAACTAGAAGCGCCATGGCTATAAAGAGTAAAAAAGTAATCATCAAAACTAATAACACAACAATTAATATTTTTAGTGAACTGTCCTACATTAAAACATACATTTAAGGTGTATTTCTCCAGTTACATTAAAGGACAAAGGCTGCCAGGCAACCAGTAGTGACACGTGTCATCATTGGGCCACTACTCACTAGGACCTTTCTGAAAGGGGAGCTCTTGGAGATGCTAAGAAAACACGTGGAGATCCTCGAAGGGGGATTTTGAGAAGAAATGAAAATTGCAGAGGGGAAACATCAGTCCTGCTAAAACTACATCTTGGTGGTTCCTAAATAATTGAATTTCTGAAACCAGTGGGTGGAAGGAAAACACTGCTGGGGTAATTCAATCCAGTAAGGGAGGTCACGCTTCTTCCTAAATGGGACCCTCAAAGGAAAAGAGACTCGTGAAGGCATTTGTATTGAAAAACATAGGCTCTCGTGTCCCACAGATGATTTATTGCATTTCCTATTTTTGAAAGGAAAGCGCTGGGCTTTTAAACTCAAGACCCACTTTGAGGGCCTCGGTGACAACACACCCTGGAATACTTTGTAAGATTCAGGAGAATAATCTCCAATTAGCACGTAAGCCTCTCCTAAGAAAAATTCCCTATGATCATCTCCTATTCATGTCCACAGGATGAGCAGGTTTTCCCACAAATATTTAAGACATCATAGACGCCAGACACTTAAGCATCCTTCCCGACACCTGCACATCTGTGTCCCATTTTGATATCAAATTGCTATGCGATTTAGGATTTGAATTAAATATACTGAACGATGCAATTCGTTGATTCTCCACGCCCCCCCCTCTTTCTTTAACACTTTTCTGGACTACGATACCACACTTTCTCTAGACATCAGATAACGAGGGAACCATAAATCTTAGGTAGACACTTACATGTGGCCTAGGTCATCATGCTTGATGTTCGCGAATGCGCCCATTAGTGCATTTAAATGACGCTGTGGATACCACCTCCTCATTGTCACAGATGCTAATTGGGGCCTGGCAAGGTAAGCTTCCTGACTTTCAACCACCGTAAACATTTCTTTATGCCATCATTATTTTTAACAGAAAGCAAAACACTGATTTTGGCCATATACTTGTGATGCCCTTATTAGCTCAATGGTTCCTAAACAGCCAGGAAATATTGAAAAGCCTATCCGGACCTCAACTGCATTCCACATAATATCTGAGCACGCTGGCAGGCACTGAGCGCCGGTCCCTGATTTGCACTTCGTTGAAGGAAGCCATATCATCATGATGATTATTTGTTTTGGCAATCCTTTCTTTTTCAAGCGATATACAAGTGTTTCTTTCAGCAAGCAGGAAGATAACACATACTACTGAGACTTGTGATGACTTCCCAATACCCCAGTTTTCTTTCTAGTCTTTTGGGGGATCTTTTAAGGTAACTCACACCTTGTCTGTAGTATAACTGGAGGCGAGATACCACCTAATGTGCCAGCCCCGGGACACTTCCGTCGGAGGTAGTCGTGCGCTCTACAAGCTCTAATAATAAGAATGCTTTCACCAACTTTTGGGATTGTGTTTGATGTGCCCACTTTCTACCTACACCATGTGGAACACTTCAGAGTCTGGACTTTACCACTGGTTGCGCAAACTCATCACTACTGTCACTGTCTTTACGATATGCCATGTAATCAGTGTGCCTTTGTCTTCCACCAAACTTCGATCTAAAACTAGTAAATTGCAATGAAGACCTCCCTATGAGTTGTGTAACTTTCTTTACATTTACCAAATCTACTCTGGCTAAGGGGGGTATTGTTCTGAAAAAGGCCTCTAAATCTCTCTTTTGAGGGTACGATTTAGACAAATACATGTTGACTTCACATACTGGGTTGAAATAACTCTGCACTTTTTATTTTTTATCTTCTACCGACTGGGGCTTGGAATACAATTTCGAGGCCACCAGGAGGTAATTTTAGCCACCTTTGTTTTTCACTCTGCAATTTATATTCCTTCACAATCACACCACTCCTGTAGTGGAGCCCCTTGTATCTTTCCAACTACTACGAAAGTTCCCCTCTCAGGTTTTGATTGGGTATGTCTCCATTAGGTGGGTGAGGGCATTTGTCCTTCAAAAAATTAACTCAGACATATATTCAAATTCATGACAGTTGAATAGCAGGATTTATTGTTGTGTTATGATTAGGAGGACATGCTCCTTGGTAGGTTTTCCCCTCCTTATTCCCTTGTTTATAGAATACATAATAAAAACGGGTACTTTTTTCTAACCATATTTTCAGCACCAGAAAATAAATCCCACCACTAAGATATTTCAATGCTCCTCAAAGAAAGAAGCAAAATGTGTAGCTTGCGTAGAGTTGGGAGGCTGCCTAGAACACATGTGAATTCAAAGTGGTCATGGATGCTCAAATGCAGAACTAATGCTACAGGCAGGTATTTTTATTTTCCTCCACCTTAAGACCTTCAATATCATGGACTGAAAAAACCCCACAACCTGCCACCACACGCTGCGAGATCCAACAATGTGTGCGGCAAGATGCCATAATCTATAGACTATCAACACTGGAAGTCATAGGACTGGTGACTAAATGACCTCTTTCTACATCTGTGTGCCTCTACCTGCCCCATTTGCCCCTGTACAAGGAGCAAATAGTTCTCTTAATTGGATCACTCACGATTTGGAAAGAAAGTCAAGAATGTGCAGCAACCGGTTCGTAATCTAATGGACACGAGTTTGACTATCAGCAGTTTCATTTACACTCTGAACCTTGTTTTTTATTTATTAATTTTTTATTTGAAAAGTCTTATATAGCGCTGGCTAGACCCGGAGGTATCAGAGCGTTTTACATGAGGATCAGCGAGTTACATGTTACATCAATTAAATCAAAGACTCATGAAGGGAGGAGGAGGGGGAGGGAAGGAAACACAACGGGGAAACAAGAAAAACAATGTTGGACGACCGGCTGGGTAGGTGAAGGCCGATGGGGTGCAACCAGGACCAGACTCCTCTATAGCTGAATACGACAGCTCCACCAGGCATCAGCCAAGGTTGCTTGTGCACCGAGGTTAGTATGATAAAAACGATCCGAGAGTTAAGATATAATACTACTGGTTATCTGCACCTAGATAGGAGTGTAATCAGCATAGTTATTGTTAGGAGTGATTAATCATTATTAAAAGTTTTCATAATGCGTCCGATGCCATCTTGGCCACTTCACAGCATTTGGAGGTAATGGGAATTCAAACCAGACAGTTACATTAGGCATTTTTCCATTTCTTCATTAGGTCTCGCCTAGCGACGTAGCGCAGCTGCTCGCTAGCAAGATCTATTCTCGTCGACTTGAGTTTGGAAGGGGGACAGGAGATATGCACTTTCCCATACAGCTGATGTGCACGCTAACAGCGTTTCTATCAGCTTGCTCCAGGACAGCACATGGGCACGAATACGGAGTGTCTTTCAGCCTGAGCCGGGACAGCCGATGAGCACGCTCTCACGCGCACTGCGTCTCTTTCAGCTTGTCAAAGTGTAGCGGCTGAAGTGGAGATCGGAGCCGAAGACATAGAGCTGCTTCCCAGCCGCATAGGCCCATTGATACCCCTTCCATTTGCCGAGTGCGGCTGTACGCCCAGTCTGCTGTGCAGAAAGTCTGGGGAAGACCAGTATTTCCAGACGAGCGAGCAGGTAAGATCCTGTGGGATGTTCAAATGTGCACGCGTGCGGACGGGTCGTGGCATTTCAGCACAAAGTGTTTTCGCTTTTGTTTGTTTCTATACCTCCCTGCCGCTGCTAAGAGGCTTAATGGAAAATAATGCTTTAAATCATCGCAGGGAAGGTGCATTTTAATGTTGGTCCGCTTCAGAGCCCCAGGATTGCATTCCGCTGCTTTAACCATTTGTTTTTATCCGGCAAGCTAGGGGGAAGAGCGTGCAAGCTCGTATCAAGTGAAAAAAGTGTATTAAATGAGAAGAAAATGGTCATGCACTCGCTCTTTCTCTCGCTCCATCTCAGACACGCGGTCACGCACACTCATAGTCTCTCTCAGACACGCGGTCACGCACACATCCTCTCACATATATTCTCTATTTTTATCATTTGTTTAACACACTCAAACTGCCTCCGACACACACAATCTGACCCCAACACCCCCTCCCACACACACACTTTCTTTAACAACGGCTCTAGTATTCTGCCTCACTCACAGTTTCACATGCTTTCACATACAAAAACTATTGCTTACACGATCTTACCCTCACATGCACACAGCCGGGCACTCCCCATAAGTTGTGCACTATCTTTGTCTCACACACATCATCTCCACAGATGACAGAGTGCTGCCTTGCTGTCTCTCGCTCATACACCCCCACTCCTTATAACTCTTACATTCCCTTTTTCACTCTCACTTATACTTGCTTTCGGTTACAAGCTCACTCTCACACATGCACTCTTTCATAATAGAGTTCCCCAGTCTGAGGCAGACACACAGACACCCCTTCCCACTCTTCAATAGGCCTGGAATGGGACTCCATTGTGCAGCCTTGCATATTACAACCAGAATCGATGCTGAGGGGCCTGTGAAGGGCAATTTTTGGGAGAATGGGAGAGAAGACCTGCATCCCAGAAGGTGGCCATCTAAACCCTAGTCTTTAATGATGCCAGTAATGGGGAAATATGGAAACCTTTAGTTAAACACACAAAAGGTAATAGGGGGCTGCTTGCAGCCTACACCTTGTTGTACCATCCAGTGATAGAATAGAGTAGACGGAGAAAGAAATGTGGTCTGTGTCACCACCAGTGAACTGTGTCCCCATGCAGTGTATACAAAGCCTGGGTGCAGGTAGAGGTGCCCGCACCTTCAGATTATTTCCCCGTAGGCAGGTGCAGTTCAGAGGGCTCTGAATTTCCTTTTCGCCACAACCTGCTGCATAATGCCTCACTTAACGGACAATCATGTGCAAGTGGTATTCTGACTGCAGTCAAAAAGGAGCCTGGCCCAAACATTTAACTTGACATGCACACATTACAACCGATCAGGAAAAGCTAAAGCACCCTGCAGTGTAACTCCAAGCATTGCTTTAGACATAATCAGAGGTATTAAAGTTTTTTAGCTTTCAAGACTTTGGGTCTCTGTAAAATAAGTATATCTATACATACTGTGTAGAAATACAGCATAAGTCTTCATTGTGTAAAGGCATCAAGGCAATCAAGTAACAGAACATAATACACACAGTTTATTTTGCATTTTAGGAGTTCATTGCTACCAAGCGGACCCCATTGTGTCAACCTCAGAATAGGTCTCAAATGTGTTAAAGTTAGAGCCGCTGGCCTTAAAAATTACAATGCTTTTTTTACTTTTGCTTTGTATACCAATGGCAATAGAGCTATACAAATATATTTAATCCTGTGCAAACAAAAAAACAAAAGTAAAAAACATTGTCATTTTCAACGCCAACAATTAAACTTTAACAATTACGAGACCTATTGCATTGCAAATGCTTGTTTGTGGAAGTAGCTGGCAAATCGAAAGTCAATCTGAATAACTAACTTTGAAGAGACCGATCACAAAGCAGATAAAAAATATTTCATCTGGCAAAGGAAACTGCCCAATCTAAAACCAGTGATTAATTTGCAAATAAAAAAAAGCTGGTCCACAAAAGTGGAAGGCAAGACTTAACTAGAGCACCACTGCCGCATACTGGCATCATCAACTATACCAACGCCTACTTGTCAGCTTTACCATCAGCCTGGTGGGTGAGTATCATGCACATCGGCAGGAAGAGAGCACAATACCCTATTTTGATTTCTATTGTTGTTTGCGGAAATTTAAGAAGGGCGTCTTTTACAGTGAAATTGTGAAGGATCACTGTATTGCCAGTTCCCCTTCTATTTCTATGCCCACTAAAAAATACAGGAAGGACTAATCGGACAGGATCAGTGAAGGTAAAGGAGTTGGCAAAGGTTTCATTTCCTCTGAAATAAAGTGCTGGTCGTGTCCACTGACAACCTCTGGCACAAATTACCCAATTAAAATCTCTATAACAAATGAAAATATTTAAATCCTGAACAAAATGGTATCTCGGTTGGAAGCTAGTTAGTTGACAATGAGAGTACCAAAGCTGCTCGAAAATACAAACACACAAACCCACTCAAGCATTAACGTACTCACTCCTGTTTGAAACTCCCAATCCTTCCCCTCAATATCCACAAGATATGATTTCTTGGCTATGAAGGGGCTCAAAGGGAGCGCACATTAGATAGGTCAAGACAAGGTTTAAGTCCCATTGAGGCATTATGAAAGGCACAGGAGGAAACGTGTGTAATGCCTTTGAGGAAACTGTTAACAAGCGGGGACTTATAAAGAGAAGGCTGATCCGGAAGCCTTAGAAAGGCGGAGATGGCCGAAAGATAACCTTTGACAGTGCCCAGAGCAGAGCCCTGCTGGGCCAAAGATAGAAGGAACAGAAGGACCTCAGAAAGAGGGGCACAAATAGGATCCACAGCCTTCGCTGTGCACCATACCACAAATGTGTTTCACCTGCAGGCGTATACCGTCTTAGTGGAAGGACGTCTGGCAGACAGAATGACATCACAGACTTCGGGAGGAAGAACGAAAGCTGTCAACTGTCGCCGCTCAATCTCCATGCATGGAGGTGGAGGCTGGACAGGTGCGGGTGGAGGACCGTCCTCTGCTGCTGCGACAGAAGATCCTCCCAAAGAGGCAGTCAGATCAGGGGATCGATCACCATGTTGAGTAGCTCTGGATACCAGTATCTTTGTGCCCAATCTGGAGCCACAAGGATGACTTGGGCCCGGTTGCGCCGGATCTTATTCAGCACTCTGGGCAGAAGTGGTATAGGCGGAAAGGCGTACAACAGACCGCAACTCCACTCACGACGAAAAGCGTCACTGAGCGAGTGCCGCCTGGAAAACTCCGGTACAAAAGGGGTGGTGATGGACGGAGCATCTTAATCAAACACTCACACCCAGTCAAAAGATCTGGGTTTAATCCATCACCGTTCTTTAGTTCTTTAGCCCACTCTGCCACCCCAGTTCAGACATGGCTATATGCAAATCAGTCTGACCCTGTGCCTCATGGGAACAGTCCAGCCCGAACTGCCAAGCCATGTCTTCCCTGGACCGGAAACAAGCTTCCGAGGACCGGTTTCTGGCATTCCAGCCGTCTTCAGCCCGGCTTGCTTGAATCCAGTGGCAAAGTGAGCAAGGGACTCGCGTCCGATCATACCCTGACTGGGTGTGAGTGTTTGATTGATTCAGATGCTCCGTCCATCAGCACCCCCCTTTTGTACCGCCTTGGAAACTCCAGCACGCAGAACTGATGACATTGCGCGTTCTCTTCGGTGGCGAATAGATCTAACCAAGGCTCTCCCCACTGCAGAAAGAGACTTTGCGCAACTTCCGAGTTCAGACGCCATTCGTGATCCATCAAAGCACCGGCTGCTGAGTTTGTCCACCCTGGCGTTCAGAGAACCTGCCAGGTGTTGAACCACCAAGGAAATGCTTTGATGCTCCAGCCATGTCCAGAGGCGCAGGATCTCCTGACATAGGGTCCACGGCCTCACCCGCCCTGTTTGTTGCAATACCACATGGCAGTGGTGTTGTCCGTGAACACCTTCACTACACTTCTCCGGACAGAGGGAAGGAATGTCTTCAGTGCAAGATGGATCGCCTGAAGCTCCAAAAGGTTGAAATGGAGCCAGGACTCCGCTGGCGACCAGAGGCCTCTGATCTCTGCCTCTCCCAAGTGGCCGCCCCATCCCAGGATGGACGCATCAGTCACCACTGTGTGCTCCGGTTGGGGAAGGGAGAGGGATCTGCCATTGACCCAATCGCGATTTATGAGCCACCACTGCAATTGTCTGCAGTGCCCTCCAAGATCTGGACATGATCGGACAGGTTGCCCTGATGCTGTGCCCTCTGGGACTTCAGGTCCCACTGCAGAGCCCGCATATGCCATCTGGCATGTTGCACTAGCAGGATGCAGGAGGCCATCAGACCCAGGAGCCGGAGGGTCATCCTGACTGAAACCCGGAATAGAGGCTGAAAGAATCATAGCCTGAATATCGCTGTTCGGGAGGATAAACCCGAAATCACGTCGAATACAGAACCGCTCCGATGAAGGGGAGCTTTTGATAGGGACTCAGGTGCGACTTCGACATGTTGATGGAGAACCCCAGCAAATGCAGGAGGTCGGCCATAGTCTGAAGGTGGGAGACGACTGCCTGGGGCGAGCCCGCCTTCAACCACCAGTAGGGGAAGACTTGACAACCCAGACCTGCGCAGATGAGCTGCAACTACCGCCATCACTTTCATGAACACTCGAGGGGCGCTGGTAAGGCCGAAGGGGAGGACGGCAAACTGAAAATGCTCCTGGCCTACCGTGAACCGCAGGTAACGCCGGTGGGACGGCAGGACAGGGATGTGAAAATATGTGTCCTGCAAGTCCAATGCTACCATCCAGTCTCCAGGGTCGAGGGCAGCCAAGACCTGAGCCAGAGTTAACATCCTGAACTTCTCATTCCGGAGGATGAGATTGACGATCCTGAGGTCCAAGATGGGGCGCAGGCCCCCTTTGTCCTTCTTGGGAACCAGAAAGTAGTGGGTATAACAACCACGACCTACTTCTGGCCCAGGAACGAACTCGATGGCTCCTTTGGCCAGTGACTTCCTTTTGGAGAAGCGCAAAGTGATCCCCTGACATGCGGTGGAACGGAGGTGGCATGGCTGGGGGCAGACTGGAAGGGGAGGGAGTAACCTCTTCGGACGATATGCAGCACCCACCTGTCCGAAGTGACAGAACGCCAGTGGGGGAGGTGATGTTGAAGCCTGCCGCCTACCAGCATGGGGTGCACACCGAAGCTCGGACTAGGAAATCTTTGAGGTGGATGCTGCGGGAGCAGAGGTGGACTAACCCGCAAGCTGGCCCCCTGTGCCGCCACGGCGGCCTCCACACCTGCGCTGAGGTTGGTTCTGTGCAGGCTTCTGGCTGAACGAACATGTAGGGGTGCCCCTTCTGTGGCCACGAAAGGTAGACGTGGCCAGGCGTGTGGTGGAGAGATCCAAGGACTTGGCCGTAGCCTAAGAGTCCTTGAAACGCTCCAGCGCACGCCTTATCGCCGAACAGGCGAATACCATCAAAAGGCATGTCCATTAGGGAACTCTGGACATCCCCCGAAATCCCAGTGGACCTCAGCCAGGCATGGCGACGCAGGGCCACGGTTGTGGAGATCGCCCTACCCAAAGAGTCTGCGGTGTCCAGCCCACACCGGATGGCGAACTTTGCAGCGTCCTTCCCCTCTGCAACAGCTTGGGAAAGTACAGCCCGAACCTCCTCCGGGCACTGGGGCAGTGTCTGCGCCACAGTGTCCAACACCGCGTGAGAGTAGCGGCCCAAGAGGCATCCAGTGTTGACTGACCACAGCCCCAAGCTGGCAGAGGAAAATATCTTTTTGCTAAACTGCATGGATGGCGCTTAAGTAGTCTCAGTGACGTCATATCAGCGCTTACGAAGCCAGCGACGGACGCGGAGCCGCACAACGCCACCTACCTTTCTGGATCCAGTCTGACGCCTGGGGATATTCTAAGGTAAGGAATCTATCACTAACGTTTCTCTTTCAGATATGCCTGTCCATTAACCCTTCAGGATCTTCTAAAGACTTGAGGGACAATATATTACCTCTCACTGTCTATCCTTTGCTGCACAGGACTCACTCGTTATTACTGTTGGACTGACATGTTTAGAATTTCTGCTTGCAACTGTGTCTTAAAGAGCTCTCAAGGTGCAGAAAGTCAGCATGATAGTGCAATCTATGTATTATATATACAAACATAGCATAGAAACAAACAATCTTCACTATGACAAGATGATCAAGGTACAGTGGCCACAAGCTGTGCCCGTTGGTCTCTAAGCATAGGCCACATTCAGTATCCATTCAATCTGACAGAACTTTCCAAGACCTCCTTAGCTGATTTTTGGATTCCCTGGGGTAAAACTATTTAAATAAATGTGCAAATCAGTCTGTGCATGGGCAAATCAGTTTCACAAACTGTGGAAAGGTAAGGGACCCCTTTACAAAGAGGTTTTCATAGCTTTTTTCTTTTTTAATAGAGGTAATAGGCATTTCACCCTAAGTAGGTTGTGCACTCTTTCTGGTCGGATGAGATGTGCTTCCTTTGCTCCCAACATGGCTTGTTATAAATTGCGGCTGTAGCCAGGTCGTCTCCATCCTCTGACCAAGAGAACAGCCACACTGTCGTAAAAAGATCGCTTTTTATGGATGCAAAATGGCGTTCCTGGGAGCTTTGCAGACAACATATTCCTACGTTACTCGTGACCCTTGGAAAACGGTTTTCATTCAGCATGATTTCTCCTTACCTAAACCAGCCATTTGTTTGATTACAAGATTCTAACACTCCATACTAATGTTATTTGCATCATTTTGCATGCTTACCCTAAATCAGGCAGTCTTGCTTTGAGTCCTGGTACAGGAAGAGAAGGGTCTAGTTCATTCGAAACTAACATGGTCACGTATGCACTCCCAGTCAACTATATTTTCCCAAGCCATAATGGCTGTGGTATTTCCTGTGTCACTTCCTGCTTCTTTTTTCTCATATTCAACTTCCTGTGCTTACCTATGTTAGGAGCGTGAATCTGCCATTTCATGTGTCGCAACAGCTCTGGTGCTGGGTTACTCTCTTTTGGTCATTTACTCCTGAAATCCGCTCCATTTCCTGGAACGGTGCTCCATTACGTGGAACCCTTATCCATCTCATGAAACCTTGCTTCAACGAGATTTGCTCCACCTCTACAGCCAGTCCAGGGTTAGTGAGGGCCAGGTTCTTCTACTATTCTCTTGTTGGATTCGCCTGCCAGCCTAGAATTTTTTATGCCACTTGACTACTTCATCTATTTAGTGGCCCTTCAGAGAAACGTCTGTTGCTTTCTTGTTTTATTTGGAAGTGTTAAGAAACGGCTATAAGAAGAAGCCACCCTTATCTTGGGCAAACTGAGCGAAAGAAGCAGATGAGAAAGTCACCTCCAGCACTTGACATGGCCACATGAAATTGTTTTGAAGAAACAGATTCTTGAGCAAGTTGAACTGATTAATGAATCACAAATGGCAGACAGTTCCTGGATCTAGTATCTCAATTTTGAATTGTCAAAAAAATGGGCATTTTGCATCCTTTTGGAGTAAACACACAGAACTGGAAACTGCAAAGTGACCCAACAAAACAAAAATTTACTCAGCTGATCACAGAGGTCAGATCAAAATTCTTGATTCTATGGCAGGACCGGAGGCTTCGGATTATGCCTTCTTCCTTCACTTTATTTTCCACACAGCAGCAAGAAAAACAGTAAAAACTACTTTTCCCAAGAACACTTGGGAAATAGGAGAAAAGCAACGTAAGTCCTTTGTCTGTCTTTGTACTCTGGCAGCTCCCATCATGCCCTGCTGCTGCTTCCTCTTCCTTCGCTGCTCAGCAGCAAGTTAAGTGTGTTTTCTTCTCTCTCCTGGGTTTTGGGGTCTGTGAGGGTAGCGTTTTTGTGGTTTTAGAAGCGCTGGTGTGTTTTAGCCTTTGCAGATTCCTCTTTATCATCGCGGGACGCTTTTTGTGCTTCTCACATGATTTTCGCCCCAGTAGAGCGCGGTGTAGCTCTCCCACCGCTAGGGGGCAGGCTTCCATGTTGGTGACCAGCTCGCTGAGGAACGCTTTTCCTGCTGCGTTTTTGGCGCGTTGGCCACAAGTAGTGGATCTTGCCCGGTTCACCCGGTTTTGACACCCTGCGGGGTCGTAATTAGGTTTTCCCATTGATTGAACGCCCAAAGTGAGTTGTATATTTTGGCAGGTTGACACCCTTTGGGGTCGCAATAGCGCCGGTGTGGAGGCGCAAGGGGGCACTTGGACCGGGTGGTGCCCTGAGATTTAGAGGGCTGCAGCGTCACCAGGGCTAGTCCCTTAATTGTGTGCCTTTGTGCCCCCATATTTTCTGGGCTAGCTTCCAGGCTACATTTAGTACCGTGAGGGTTCTTAAAAAAATCGCTGTGCCGTTCCTCCCTTGGCCTGCAGAGCCCAACTTACCACATTATGCAGGGGGAGTCAGGCCAGTACCCTGAGGAGGACCCTCAGAATTATGCTCTCTCGGATGAGGGCTTTTACCAGGCAGTGGATGACTCCATATATAGGGCGTGGATCAGGCCATGATCTCCCTGGAACAACGCCTCTCGCCGCGGTTGCATGAGACGCACGCGAAATTGGCGTCCCTTATTCCAACGCTGTCCCCGGCCCCCGGTCCCGTCACCAACTCCTCCACCTCCCAAGAAACCTTGTACTGAGGGAGTGGACCCGGAGGTTTTTGCTAGAGTTAAGAACGCCTTTATGGCACACGACGGGCCCCAACCCGCTCCCGTCCTCCCGGTGGAGGTGCCAACCCCTACCCCACGGACTATGTCCCCGGAGCCGCAGCAGGATGATGATTCTCCTGATACGGATGAAGAGGCCTGCTCTTCTAGGTCGTGGCTCCCGTCCCAGCCTCCATCGTCCGCGGGTCCTTCGGACATGTTGTACCCGGATGATATTGTCCATCCCCGGTCCTCGGACTAGGTACCGGGGGATATAAGTGGCCCAGTACGTGGCAAACAGTCTTAGGAAGCCCAGAGATAAAGACGCTCGTAGCCTTCTTAGAGCGGAGTGTCCCCGCCATACCTTAGAAGGGAAGGTGGCGATGACCCCCGACATTGATCAGAAGATGGCAACGTTCCTAGCTAAATTTGTTAAGGACCCTCGGAGGGGGTATAGATAGGTCCTGGCGCACCGGTCAGTACAAGCTGCTTGGTGCAGTGGGCCCCATGACCAAAATTCTTGACATGGCTGAGGAGGCAAAGGTGTCGGGGGATCTTATATCCCCAGAGATTCTTTCCAATTGGGCGCAGCGCGCCATAATTTTTCTCGGCAAGGCCAATTGTGCCCTTTCTACAGAGAGGAGGAGGTCACTGCTAATTAAGATCGACCCTAAGTTGGGTGACCTCGCCTCTTGGGAGGCTGGCGCAGTGGCGCAAGGTGGTCTTTTTGGAGACCAGTTTATCAAGGAGCTTGGTAAATTTGTAGCTACCTTTACTTCCTTGGACCAGGCTCAGTCTAATATTAAAAAGGTTTTTGCCCCTCTGGTTTTTGAGAGGGCCGGACGTGGCAGGGGCCGCTCGTTCGGTCATGGCACCAGCTCCGACAGGGGGCAAGGCTCCGGACGTGGGCAGTTCCAGGACAACGCCCGCTTCAATAATTTCTACCCCACGAGAGGATAGAAGTTCAGAGGCCGCGGGGGCCTGAGAGGCCAGCAACAAGGTGCTGGAAGAGGTGAGTGCTACCCTCTGTGAGTTTGCGGGTAGGGGTCGCCTAGCGCAGTTTCTCCCAGCTTGGGTTTCCCTTACAAGCGATGCTTGGGTGCTGCAGACTGTTCAGGGCTTCCAGCTGGAGTTCCATGGCCGTCCGTGTCAGCTTCGACGTCCCCGCCCCATCACCTTCTCACAGCGAGATGCAGACTTGGTGCGCGAAAAGGTTGCCGCCCTCCTCCACAAAGGGGCGATTTGCTGCACTTGCGAACATCCGGGCGGGTTCCTCAGCAACCTCTTTTTGGTCGACAAGGTCGACGGAGGCCGTCGCCCGGTGAAAAATTTGAAGGAGTTCAACGAATGGCTGGTGTACCGCCATTTCAAGATGGAGGGGAGTCACCTTTTGCGGGATGTGCTACGGCCGTCAGATTGGATGGTCAGACTCGACTTAAAAGACGCTTACTTGGCGGTCCCGGTTTTCCCTCCACACCGTAGTTTCCTCCAATTCAGGTGGGACGGTCAAGTTTACGAATTCACCACGCTGCCTTTCGGGCTCTCCTCGGCGCCGTGGTGCTTCACAAAGGTGTTACGCCCGACGGTGGAGGCCTTGAGGGCGCGGGGTATCAGACTGATAGTGTATTTGGACGACATGCTGTTCATGGACTAATGTCCGGAGCGGCTGGTGTCCCAACTGCAGTTTGCGGTCGACCTGCTTTAGGGTTTGGGCTTCGTAATCAACGAAAAGAAGTCCCTTCTGGTCCCTGCCCAGTGCGCAACTTTTCTGGGGTTCACCATAGACTCGGTGTCTTCCACCTTGAGACTTCCTGCCAGAGTGATGGCAAAGATCAGGCACGAGTTGCCCCAGACCCTGGCGAAGCACTAATATCCTTGCGTCACCTAGCACGGTTGGTAGGCCTGTTGTCGTCTCCGATTCAGGCCATATTTCCGGGCCCTCTTCATTATCGGGCCATGCAACGCCTAAAGACATATTATCTCAGAAAGGGCATCAAGTACTCTCAGCTGATTCCATTGTCGGAGGATGTGATGGTCGAAATGCAATGGTGGCTGACGCACATTGAGGCCTGGAATGGCCGTGCAATTTTCGGCTCCGCCCCGGACATAGTGATAGAGTCGGACGCCAGTCGTTCGGGCTGGGGAGCCAGATGCAGATTTCTCCACGGGTGGCTCTTGGTCCGCCCTCGAGCAATCATTGCATATCAACTGCTTGGAGTTGCTGGCGGGATCCTTTGCGGCCCAGTGTTGGACCAAGGACAGAGTTCAATCCTGTGTCCTCCTTCGGATGGAAAATGTGTCGGCAGTCCGATATATCAACCATCTGGGTGGCACCAGATCCAAGATGTTAGCGGACCTTGCGAGAGGCTTTCGGCACTTTTGCCTGGACCATCAGGTGTCCGTCACGGTGGAGTATTTGCCGGGTCGGCAGAACGAGGTGGCCAATTGGCACTCCCGGCACATCTTGGATGCCAGGGTGTGGAAGCTGGATCCTCTGGTGTTCTCCCAGCTGATAGACCGGTGGGGTCCCATCTCAGTGGACCTGTTTGCGTCTCGCCTGGACCACCAGCTGCCGAGGTATTTCAGTTGGCGCCCGGACCCGTCTGCGGAGGCGACGGATGCTTTCCTCCAGGACTGGTCGGGCGAGCAGGGGTATGCGTTTCCCCCGTTTTCAATGATAACACGAGTATCAGCGTTGCTGCATCGCCAATCGGCGCAGGTGGTGAGGATTACACCATGGTGGAGGTCTCAAGTTTGGTTTCCGGTTCTACTGGAACTTTCCTGGGATTCTCCAATCCTACTCCCCCACTCTCCTCATATTCTCCTCAATCCGGACAGAGCTTCCCACCGATTAGTCCAGGAAGGATCACTGAGGCTGATGGCCTGGAGGATCTCCGGCGTCGCTGGATGCTCCCAGGCCTTTCGGGAAAGGCAGAGGACCTGCTCTCTAAGGCCTGGGCAGCTAGCACGACCAAGAGATATCGATCAGCATGGCATAGATGGCTTCCCTGGTGTGTGCGACGGGGTTTTGATCCCGTGGGGGCAGATGTAGTCCATGTCCTTAACTTCCTGGTCGGTTTGGCGGAAGAGGGTCTGGCCTATCGTTCGATCAATACCTTCCGTTCTGCAATCTCGGCTGGCATTACCTGGTGCAGGGTTCCCCGATTGGGGAACGCCCTGTGGTGTGCAGGCTTTTGAGGGGAATCCGACTCTCGCTGCCGCCTGAACCGCGTTACTCTGTCCGGTGGGACGTTAACAGGGTGTTAAATTTGTTTCTTACGTGGCAGGCGAACAGTTTTTTTCCCCGTAAAGAACTTACGGCTAAATTACCGATGCTGTTGTGCCTGGAGTCCTGCAGGCGGGTCTCGGACGTACGAGCTCTTGACATCACGGCCAGAGTTTTTTCCCCGGATGGGGTGACTTTCACAGTGAGCAGGCGAACTAAGACTGTCACACGGGTTATTTCGTACCCGGCCTTTCCAGATTCTTCTAAACTGTGTATTGTGCAGTGCCTCCGTGCTTATGAAGATTTGACTGATGATACTCGCCCTTCGGGCAAAAGACAACTTCTCATTGCCCTACGGAAACCGTACAAGGCTGTTTCTTCCCCAACAATCGCCAGATGGGTGAGTTGGGTGATGCAGGAGGCGGGGATTGACACCAAGCAATTTGGAGCTCATTCAGCAAGAGGAGCTATGGTCTCCAAAGCTTTTGCCCTTGGGGCTCGTCTAGAGGATCTGATGAGGGCGGCCGATTGGTTCTCAGATTCCACGTTTAAGAGATATTATTTATAGCCAGTGTTAGAAGTGGCTCGGCTGGTTGTTGACAAGCTTTGAACTGGCATAATTCGAAGCCTCCGGTCCTGCCATAGAATGAGAATTTGCCTAGCCTTTGTGCTGGTAAGTTCCAATTCTATTAAGGACTTGCAGGCGAGGATTATCCCCCCCAATGACTTCCAAGAAATGGACCCTCCCCGTATGTAATGTAAGTAATGCTTTCATGAAGTTACTGTCATCACTACTGTTGCTCTGCACTGTTTCCATTTCTATGTGCTGTATGATAGACTAAGAGACGGTCACTTTTTGACTGTGTGGTTTGTTGCAGGGAATGATGGTCCCAAACAGGATGCGTGACAATGCCGGAACATGGGCTTTGCGCGAAGGAAGAGGAAGAGGAAGCAGCAGAGGGGCATGATGGGAGCTGCCATAGTACAAAGACTGACAAAGGACTTACGTTGTTTTTCTCCTGTTTCCCAAGTGTTCATGGGAAAAGTCGTTTTACTGTTTTTCTTGCTGCTGTGTGGAAAATAAAGTGAAGGAAGAAGGCATAATCCTCGCCTCCGAGTCCTTAATAGAATTGGAACTTACCAGCACGAAGGCTAGGCAAATTCTCATTAGCGACCCTTTTTAAGTATCCAGCAGACAAGGTATCCATACATTTTGCTTTTCAACTTCCTAGAAAAACTACTTAACATATTTACACCAGACCATGCAAAGGGACAAAGGCGGCCCAAATTCCATCTCCTATTTGTTGTTCTGTTAACCATGTTGAGTAATTAACAGTCATGAGGCCATTAAGTTTTGTTTTACAGATTTCTGAAAGAACTATTCAACAAATTTACACCGGCGGGGCAAAGATGGAACACATTCTATCCATCCGAAGTATGGTGTAGGTCTACCAAGCAGATTTTGCAGCAGCAGACCGGAAAATTCATTTGGCATGGGAAGTTCAACTTTTAGGACTATCTCCTTAAACCTACCCCAGTCTGTATTGATCAACCCACACAAAAACGTCCATCAAATGTGCTTACATATATGATTTTAGAATGGGTCTGTGTAAATTTGTCAAAATGAGGGAAGTTATTAGTGATCTAAAACACAGGTTATTGTGCTTCCCATTCATTCAAATTTACTGTAAACTAATGTTTTAAAGCATTAGGATTTTTTGTTTGCTCTAATTTCATAGTCAAATGTTTTAGAATGATCACACTTCTCCCTGGTAGCAGTCACATAAGAGTCTAACAAACAGTTCTACTTCATAGGAAAGACTGCTGTTGGGATTACTGTTCCTGCTGATCTCATGCAGCCACCCAAAAGCCATAAAAGGACATTTTTATTTTTCATGGTGTACATCAAGATAAGCTCACTGTCCTTGCACTTATGCACGGTCACCTAACTGACAGTTAAAGTCATTCTGACTGCAATTCTTCGAGGACAAATGGTAATGCTTTGGGTGGTATAACCTTCTCAGTTCTGGAACAAACTGTAGCACAAGTTACTACTTGTGAAACGATATATCTGTAAGAGACATTAGTTAGTGATAGATTCCTTACCTTAGAATATCCCCAGGCGTCAGACTGGATCCCGAAACTTTTGCGTAGCAGTACCCTTGCGCGTCGGTAGGCGTCGGCGGCGGCTCCGCGTCCGTCGTCGGCATCGTGATGACGTCGTCGGAGTACTTAGACGCCGCCTCCGCGTGCTGACGTCAGTTCTTAGACACAGCTTTTCCGCGCCAGAAGCGCAGAGCCATGCCAAAAACCAACACTGGTGCCATGAAACTAGGGCCCTGAAAGGGGGTGACCTTAACCCTAGATATCGGTTCGCAGAACAGGGAGGATGGGTGGGTCGGTAAGGAATCTATCACTAACTAATGTCGCTTACAGATATATCGTTACACAAGTAGTAACTTGTGCATCTGAAAGAGACACGTTAGTGATAGATTCCTTACCTTAGAATAGATACCCCAGCAATACCATCCCCGTGGTGGTGGGTCTGCGAACCAATAATCACACCAGAAAGTCCTGGAGGACGGAACGGCCAAAGTAGCCGTCCCTCCGGACTTGACTGTCCAGGCAATAGTGTCTTGCAAACGTGTGCAGCGAGGCCCACGTAGCCGCCTGGCAAATGTCCTGCAAGGGCACACCTCAGCCCAAGGCAGTTGTAGTGGCTGTGGCTCGAGTGGAGTGAGCCCTCAGCCCAACAGGGGGTTCCTTCTTTGCCAAGGAGTTACACGCCTGGATGCACAAGATAATCCACCGGGAGATGGTCCGCTTGTGCACCGCTTTCCCTTTCTTAGCGCCTGCGTATCCCACAAAGAGTTGATCATCCACCCGGAACTGTTGTGTGCGATTCAGATAAAATGAGAGCCCACGTTTTGGGTCCAGACGGTGGAGCCTTTCCTCCTCTCTCGAGGGGTGCGGAGGCAGAAAGAAGGTGGGCAACGTGATGGATTGGCCAATGTGGAAGGCCGTGACTACCTTGGGTAGGAAGGAGGGCCTTGTCCGTAACACAACCTTGTCCGGATGGACTGAAAGGAAAGGAGGCTTACAAGACAGAGCCTGGAGCTCACTCACTCTCCTGGCAGAGGTGATGGCTACCAGGAAGACAGTCTTCAAAGAAAGAAGGCGAAGAGGACAGTTGTGAAGTGGCTCAAAGGGAGCGCACATCAGAAACGTAAGAACCAGGTTCAAGTCCCACTGAGGCATCACAAAGGGAACAGGAGGAAAGGTATGAGTGATGCCTTCAGGAATCGATTAACGATAGGGGACTTGAACAAAGAAGGTTGGTCAGGCAGCCTCAGAAAGGCTGAAAGAGCTGAAAGATAGCCCTTGACAGTGCACAGAGCAGAGCCCTGCTGGGCAAGAGAGAGAAGAAAGAGGAGAACCTCAGAAAGAGGGGCATTGAGGGGATCCACAGACTTTGCTGTGCACCATGCCACAAATTTGTTCCACCTGCAGGCGTATACCGACTTTGTGGAGGGACGCCTAGCTGCCAGAATGATGTTACAGACTTCAGGAGGCAAGTCAAATGGCCTCAACTGTCGCCGCTCAATCTCCAAGCATGGAGGTGGAGGCTGGACAGGTTCGGGTGGAGGACCGTCCCCTGCTGCTGCGACAGAAGGTCCTCCTGAAGAGACGAACCGGGGGATCGACTGACATACTGAGTAGCTCGGGATACCAGTACCTTCGTGCCCAGTCCGGAGCCACAAGGATGACTTGTGCCCGGTCGCGCTTGATCTTCTTCAGCACTCTGGGCAGAAGTGGTATAGGCGGAAAGGCGTACAACAGACCGCAGCTCCACTCGCGACGAAAAGCGTCTCCAAGCGAGTACCGACTTGGAAATTCCAACGCGCAGAACTGATGACATTGCGCGTTCTCTTCGGTGGCGAATAGATCTAACCAAGGCTCTCCCCATCGCAGAAAGAGGCCTTGCGCCACGTCCGAGTTCAGACGCCATTCGTGATCCATCGAGCACCGTCGGCTGAGTTTGTCCGCCTTGGCGTTCAGAGAACCTGCCAGGTGTTGAACCATCAGAGTCACGCCCTGACGTTCCAGCCATTGCCAGAGGCGCAGAGCCTCCTGGCAGAGGGTCCATGACTCCACCCCGCCCTGTTTGTTGCAGTACCACAAGGCGGTGGTGTTGTCCGTGAACACTTGCACTACACTCCCTCGACAGACAGGAGGAATGCCTTCAGTGCCAGGCGAATCGCCCGCAGCTCCAACAGGTTGATATGGAGCCGGGACTCCGCCGGAGACCAGAGGCCTCTGATCTCCGCCTCTCCCAAGTGGCCTCCCCAGCCCTGGAGGGAAGCGTCCGTCACAACTACGTGCTCCGGTTGGGGAAGGGAGAGGGATTTGCCGTTGACCCAATCGCGGTCCGTGAGCCACCACTGCAGCTGTCTCGCAGTGCCCTCCGAGATCAGGACATGGTCGGACAGGTTGCCCTGATGCTGGGCCCAATGAAACTTCAGGTCCCATTGCAGAGCCCGCATCCGCCACCGTGCGCGATGCACCAGAAGGATGCAGGAGGCCATCAGCCCCAGAAGCCGCAGCGTGAACCTGACCGAAACTCGGGATAAAGGCCGGAAGATCGGAATCAGAGCCTGTATATCCCGAACCCGCTGTTCGGGCGGGTAAACCCGAAACTGCGCCGAGTCGAGAACCGCTCCGATGAAAAGGAGCTTCTGAGAAGGGCACAGGTGTGACTTCGGCACATTGATGGAAAATCCCAGCTGGTGCAGGAGATCCGCCGTAGTCTGGAGGTGGCTGACGACTGTCTGGGGCGAGCCCGCCTTCAACAACCAGTCGTCTAGGTAGGGGGAAGACTGACACCCCTAACCTGCGCAGATGAGCTGCGACCACCGCCATCACTTTCGTGAACACACGTGGGGCATTCGTAAGGCCGAAGGGGAGCACGGTAAACTGAAAAAGCTCGTGGCCTACCGTGAACCGCAGGTAACGCCGGTGGGCCGGCAGGACGGGGATGTGGAAATACGCGTCCTGCAAGTCCAACGCTACCATCCAGTCTCTTGGGTCTAGGGCAGCTAAGACCTGAGCCAGTGTCAGCATTTTGAACTTCTCCTTCCGGAGGAAGCCGTTGACGTTCCTCAGATCCAAGATAGGGCGTAGGCCCCCTTTGCCCTTCTTGGGTACCAGAAAGTAGTGGGAGTAGCAACCACGTCCTACTTCTGGCCCAGGAACGCGCTCGATGGCCCCCTTGGCCAAGAGGGCCGAAACTTCCTCCTGCAGGAGCCGCAAGTGATCCCCCGATACGCGGTGGTGTTGCGGTGGCATGGCTTGAGGAGTCGTCTCGAAGGGGAGGGAGTAGCCCCTCCGGACGATCTGCAGCACCCACCTGTCCGAAGTGAAAGTGCGCCAGTGAGAGTGGTGATGGCGAGCCCTGCCTCCCACTGGCGTCACATGGGCCGAAAAGCACGGACTAGGAGGGTTTAGAGGTGGATGCCGCGGGGGCAGGTGTGGACTGACTCCGCCTGGTACCCAGACCGCCTCCGCAGTGGTTTCCACGGCCGCCGCCGCGCTGGACGATAGTCTGCGGCGAGTGGCAGGCGGCACGTGTGGGGGCGCCCCTTCCTTGGCCACGAAAGGAGCGAAAGTCACCCGTCTGCTGGCGCGGGGCCGAGAGGCCTAAGGACTTGGCCGTAGCCCTGGAGTCCTTAAAGCGCTCAAGCGCGTGGTCTGCCTTGTCGCCAAAGAGGCGACGGCCATCGAACGGCATGTCCATCAGAGTGTTCTGGAAGTCTGCCGAAAAATTGGCGGATCTCAGCCAGGCGTGGTGTCTGACCGCCACTGTCGTAGTCATCGCTTTGCCTAGCAAGTCAGTAGTATCCAGCCCACACCTGATGGAATACTTGGCTGCGTCCCGGCCCTCCACAAGGGCTTGGCCGAGTTTGGCCCGTACCTCCAACCGGCACTCTGGCAGCACTTCCGCCACCGTCTCCCACAGAGAGTGGGTGTAGCGGCCCAAGAGGCATGCAGTGTTGGAAGACCACAGTCTTAAACTAAGGGATGAGAATATCTTCTTTCCATAATTCTCGTACCTCTTGGATTCCCTGTCCGTCGGGGCTGTCGGGAATGCGGTCTGGGAATTAGAGGCCTGGATGACCAGACTCTCGGGGGTGGGGTGGGAGGACAGGAAACATGGGTCGCCCGGAGCCGGGCGGTGGCGTTTGGCCACGTTCCTATCTACGGGCGAACCCGTAGCGGGCCTGGACCAAGTGCCCAAAAGAACTTCGGTCAAGGCCTCATTAAACGGCAGCAGAGGCGCCATTGAGCATGACTGCGGCTTAAGGACCTCAGTGAGGAGGTTAGTCCTCACGGCCGCGATGGGGAGCTCAAGACCCAAGGCCTTGGCAGCCCTCGTCAACACCACACCATAGGTAGCCCCCTCCTCCGAAGCCACAGTAGGAGGAGAGACAAATCCAGTGTCTGGAGAGGTGTCCAGGCCACTGGCCTCCCCAAGGTCTCCTGCCCAGTCCATATTAGACTGACATTCCTTGGTCAAAGGGTCATCAGACCCCTCCCAATCCTCCTCCTCACCCATCTCCTGAGATTCAGGGTTGTAATTGTATGAGGTCGGTTCATAGAAGTAAAAATCTCCAAACGGCGTCGGGTGCGGAGCCGGAACCGAAGTAAAGGAGGTATCGAGGACGGCGCCGGAGGTGACACCACATGGACCGATGCCGGAGGGGGGGTCGTAAGGTCCACCGGTGACGATCCAGAGACCGAGGAAGGCCAAGCGGCGTCCTGCGCCGCCGGGCCCGAGGGCACCGGCGGTGTCGGGATCGTGGGGCCCTGCGGCGCCGGCAGCGTCGGAGCCGAAGCACCCAACGGCGTCGGGGTTGGAGCCCCCGACCCACTAGGGCCCCCAGACAGGTTCGCTGGGCCCGGAGGCGCCGCGGAACCCGTTGGAGGAGAAAGGGACCTCATGGCCATGAGGAAACGCTTAATCTCTTCCGGCGTCGCGTTCAGCCCAGGGACCGGAGGGTATGGGGCCGGACGCGACGCCCGCGACTCCCGAGGAGCCGCGTGGGCGGTGTCACCCGAACCCCCGGCCGCATCGCGCGAGCGTCAGGGGGAGTCAGAAGAGCGATGATGCCTCTTCGACTTCTTGTGTTTCTTACCTGACGATTTGGACCCGGAGGAGTGGTGCCGACTCCCGGAGCTGTGACGGCTCCGTCCCCGCGACATGTCCCCGTGACCTGTCCCTCGACCTCCCGTGGGACCAGGACCTCACGCGGCGCGGGCCGACTGCCGGAGTTCGAGCCGCCTGCGGGACCGCTCCCGCCTGGCTTTCCTCGAAAGGGCCAGACAGTGGGGGCAGGCCTCGTCGTCGAGGTCGACGCCCAAACACGTCAGGCACTGGCGGTGAGGATCCGTGACCGACATGGTGCGGTCGCAATCTTCACAATGCTTGAAGCCGGGCATCCCTATGGCACCGTCTGAGTCGTTAGACTTCGAAAGGATCAAAAAGATCACCAAAAGTTAGTCAAAAATTGACTAGGGTAACTGCTCTTTTCCAGATCCGCGCTGGCTGGCGCGGAAAAAAGAAGAACTGACGTCAGCACGCAGAGGCGGCGTCTAAGTACTCCGACGACGTCATCACGGCGCCCACGACGCCGACGACGGACGCGGAGCCGCAGACGACGCCTACCGACGCGCAAGGTACTGCTACGCAAAAGTTTCCGGATCCAGTCTGACGCCTGGGGATATTCTAAGGTAAGGAATCTATCACTAACGTGTCTCTTTCAGATATATTTCATATAAAGTACACACTTTAAAAAATGCAGATGAATTAAACTGTAATGAATCTGTATTTATCAAATTGAGGCTGCGCAGGAGATACGCAGAGTACGCAATAGTGTGTCTGCCAAAAAAAGGTTCACATATGGACTTTGACGTTCCACTCTTAAACTTCACAGCTTCTTAGTTTTTGCCCACATGAGAAAAGGCACCTTTTTTAGCTATAAAATGTGTGACCTAACATTAAAAACCTGCCGTTGACTTATACCTGGTTAAAATCTTTGAAACAAGCAGTTTGTAAGCAATTAAAAAAAGTGGAAACAAAAGACTTGGGGTCAGAGGGATTTAGAATGTGACAGTAGTTGCCCACCCTATTTGAAGTGACTGAAGGGGTATACATGCAAATTAGGAAGGAAGGGACAGACACAAACATGCACACCACCTCCACCCCCAACTCCTTAAATCTGTTTAAAACTTTGCAGTGTATTGAAATATCAGTGAAAATAAACATAGGGAAATAAACAAGTTAGTACGAGAACAAACCTGCCACAACAATCCTCTCTGGAACTTGCATAATAGCACCAGAATTTGGCATGTCACCTTGCATATTCTGGTCATGGTGTGCATTTGTCGGTGCAACTTTTAATTTTTCCGGGACTCGCATTCGTTGACTTATGCCATGTGTGTAATCTATTTCATACTGAATGCGATTCATTTCTGCCATCTCTACTGTAGGAGAAGGGAAAGCTGCCACGCTCATTCTGATAAAATAAGCATAAAAAAGCATAGTTAGGAAAATACTTTCAATAAATGCAAAAATATAGAATGAGGAACAATTTCCACACAGAAAAAAAAAAAGATGTTGCTTACGCCACAAAATACATTTGTCAACGGACGGCCCTTGCTAATGGCTACACACCATCTAACAAACATGCACTTACTTGCAGGTCTCTCTCAAGCACGGATTTTTGGCATTTACCTTTACTTCCCTTACAAACAACATTTAACAAGACCAGCACAGTGATTGAAACCAACAATTTTACAATTGTTTTCCCTTTAGCACACACTTAATTAGGGAAAATGTATCTAACTTGATAGCAGCCATGAAATATCAGTAGTTACATAATATAACCAGGCTTCCAAACTACCTGTTTTGGAAGGCAATGTTCCCAAAAAAGAACAAAACCTTTTCACTAAGATTTTCCATTGAGGAGCCTATGGGCAGTGCTCTCTAAATAATGATTTCCCTTGCTGGCATACACACAATTTATTTTACTTTACAGTGTCCAAGAATCAGTGAAAACTGCAGCCAAAGCACTTCTTAATTTGCGGCAGTGCCTGCAGAATGGGGTCACAAGCTCTTATTTTTAGGGAATAGGATCGATTCTTCATCATCAGTCTTTGACTCAAAGCAAGACAGTAGTAGTCAGAAAAGAGAGGGAGAATAAAGAAGCGAAAGATAAGAAAAATGTAACAAGGGAGAAAGCAGGGATGAAAGACGGCCTGCAAAAGGGAGATAGGCAGGAAGAGTAGGGTGGTGGATGAAAATGGCATGAGGTAGATTGAAAACTAGGCAGCCTTGGTATTCTGCAATATCGGCATTCTGCAGTGTCAGTGGTGGGATCCTAAGAAAAACATGGGGTGGCTGCACTTACCTTTTGTTTGTTTTATATAAATTAAACACACTGCCATGGACAGTTGAACGACATCCAGATAAACTGTTAAGAGGTTTTCAAGTAGGTTTAATCTTTCAGTAAAATTTGAATTGTGCAAACTATTTTTTGCTTTCAGACATGCAGAAGAGTGACGTTATTGAAGATTCTTTATGGTGTAATACTAGTTTTTAACTTCTTTTTTCTGTTCTCCCCTTGAAAACATTACGTCAAAAGATCTTTATTAATTAAAAGTTTAATGTTTATTTTGTGTGCATAAGTTAGCGTTCTTAGGCCGCAAAATAAATCTACCATGCCATTTTTGTTTTACATTGACATCTGAAAACAACGTGGCTTTTAAAAAGGTACAATGGAAAATGTTCGACTTGCAAATTTTTTCTCAACAGTGTCTTTCTTTTCATAATATGGTTGAAATGGCATCGGTTGTGTAGTGCTGTGTGGATACCTTTCCGCTACCTTTTACTGCCGAACTGTGCCTGTGCCAAGCGCTGGAGGACTGAGAGAGCGCCCTGTGATCCTGCTGAAGCGCATTTCAAAGCGCTACTTTTCGCCGGACCCGCTCCGCGGGTCCCGCTTCATCGGAGCTGCATCCTGCTGTAATTGACTTCATCAAGTTAAGGGCTTGAGGCAACCAGGGCTGCGAGCGAGCATACTGCTGGACTCAAACTCCCAAGAGTCCCAGCAGCTGCCATCACTGCTACCACCTGGTGACGCTCTCCCTGAAGGCCACGCCCCCTGCTATCCTGTAAAAGGCGCCGGATCTACAGCTGCAGTGGATACCTTTCCGCTACCTTTTACTGCCGAACTGTGCCTGTGCCAAGCGCTGGAGGACTGAGATAGCGCCCTGTGATCCTGCTGAAGCGCATTTCAAAGCGCTACTTTTCGCCGGACCCGCTCCGCGGGTCCCGCTTCATCGGAGCTGCATCCTGCTGTAATTGACTTCACCAAGTTAAGGGCTTGAGGCAACCAGGGCTGCGAGCGAGCATACTGCTGGACTCAAACTCCCAAGAGTCCCAGCAGCTGCCATCACCGCTACCACCTGGTGACGCTCTCCCTGAAGGCCACGCCCCCTGCTATCCTGTAAAAGGCGCCGGATCTACAGCTGCAGTGGATACCTTTCCGCTACCTTTTACTGCCGAACTGTGCCTGTGCCAAGCGCTGGAGGACTGAGATAGCGCCCTGTGATCCTGCTGAAGCGCATTTCAAAGCGCTACTTTTCGCCGGACCCGCTCCGCGGGTCCCGCTTCATCGGAGCTGCATCCTGCTGTAATTGACTTCATCAAGTTAAGGGCTTGAGGCAACCAGGGCTGCGAGCGAGCATACTGCTGGACTCAAACTCCCAAGAGTCCCAGCAGCTGCCATCACCGCTACCACCTGGTGACGCTCTCCCTGAAGGCCACGCCCCCTGCTATCCTGTAAAAGGCGCCGGATCTACAGCTGCAGTGGATACCTTTCCGCTACCTTTTACTGCCGAACTGTGCCTGTGCCAAGCGCTGGAGGACTGAGATAGCGCCCTGTGATCCTGCTGAAGCGCATTTCAAAGCGCTACTTTTCTCCGGACCCGCTCCGCGGGTCCCGCTTCATCGGAGCTGCATCCTGCTGTAATTGACTTCATCAAGTTAAGGGCTTGAGGCAACCAGGGCTGCGAGCGAGCATACTGCTGGACTCAAACTCCCAAGAGTCCCAGCAGCTGCCATCACCGCTACCACCTGGTGACGCTCTCCCTGAAGGCCACGCCCCCTGCTATCCTGTAAAAGGCGCCGGATCTACAGCTGCAGTGGATACCTTTCCGCTACCTTTTACTGCCGAACTGTGCCTGTGCCAAGCGCTGGAGGACTGAGATAGCGCCCTGTGATCCTGCTGAAGCGCATTTCAAAGCGCTACTTTTCGCCGGACCCGCTCCGCGGGTCCCGCTTCATCGGAGCTGCATCCTGCTGTAATTGACTTCACCAAGTTAAGGGCTTGAGGCAACCAGGGCTGCGAGCGAGCATACTGCTGGACTCAAACTCCCAAGAGTCCCAGCAGCTGCCATCACCGCTACCACCTGGTGACGCTCTCCCTGAAGGCCACGCCCTCTCCCTAGGCCAGCCAATAAATAGAGTGTTAGTATACCGCTGCGCGGGAGCGCGCGGGTAGCGCCCGGGACAAGGGCGGGCCCTCTGAGGCCCTCAGAGGCACGAGAAGGCCAGGCTAGGCCCACCCCCTTTCGATCGGTAAACCATATTCTTTTTTTTTTCTTGCCTTAAATTACCTGTGAGACTGCAGCTTCAGCCAGTGTCTCGCCGGTTTTGTATTTAAGCTCCCGACCCTAGAAATATTCCCTTGTAGCGTAATCACAAGAGTCCATTATCCATTTTGGCCACGTTATTTTACTGTGCAACCACGACAGCGTCCCCTTGTCACGATGACAAAGAAACTAAGATCTGGTAAAATAATAGTAGGAAGATCCAGCACCAAAACAAAATCAAATCCCCTTAGAAACAAACATAGCCAATCTACCAACATGAAAAGTACGTGTCAGCTCTTCAATTTTTGGGAAAAGGGTAAAAACAAAGCCACAGGGGTGGACAATAAAGTAATGGACCCAAAGGACTCTGGAGTTACTCACTTAGAATCTGCCCCTAATAACCTGCGAGAGAGCCCTGAAATTAAAAAGGTAACGGCAGACTCGAGTCCAGGGCCAACTAGGGCGATTCAATCTCCCCCCAAGAGCGAGTTCTCACCCCCCCTTTTTTCAACTCTGAAAAATAATATTGACCTCGCACCAGAGGTAATCATAAAAACAAAAAAAAGACATAGAGCAAGATAATATAAACATCATGATAATTCCTCACGATGAAGCTACTCAGCCACTTAACAGTTCACTAACCAAAACGTCATTTCACAACGGTTTGTCCCCAATGATTCTAGATGAAGTCCTATGTCAACGGTATTTAGAATCTGATCCTACAAAAGTTGAGCTACCCCAGAATACCCCGCTAATGTCAAAACATGCCGGCTTACATCTTTACAGTAGTACTCCATCCAAAACCTCACACTCTCACTTTTCCTCTAGCCCTAACTTAAATCTGACCGGAATAAATACCTTCCAATGTAAGGGGCCCGACAAACCGTTTTCTGACTCCATCCACATTTTAGAACACTTATTGGCTTCTATCTTACATTTATTGGAAAAATTTGTGGGGGGGATCTGATTGTGTGCTTGATACAGTGACTCAAATTTTAAAAGTCTTACTGAGGTCCCAAAAAGAGAAGGATGTGAACGGGAAGGGGCCCTCCTCCCCTCCCCCGGCCTCAGATAAGATAGGTATAAATGGGCAGTCCCCAGTAGCTATAATTACTACGAAAATAGCACAAGAGAAAATAAGTGTTTCCCAGTCACCATCCAGTTTAAATGGCTCAGCAAATAACGATTTTGAAATAAAACCTCTTGGGGAAACCCCGCTAAAAACTGGAAATGATCTGTTCCCAATTTTTAAGAAGCAGAAGGGGGACGGGGATATAGAGGAGGAAGCTATCCTGGGGGAAACCGATAATAGAGGGAAAATTGTGTCAATAAAAAAAGAACGGAAAGCACAAGAGGAAACTGTTAAGACGGATAGACAAAAATAGGCGGAGGAAAATTCTATTCAGGAAACACTTAAACTCTCCCTTACCGAAAGTGACACCCAAAGTACAGATGGCAGTGGGAAAAAATAAAAACTCTGTCAATATGTCAGCCAAAGAAAACATTGCCTTTACATTCTAGGCAACATCGCCCTTCTTATCTACCCATACATCCCCCTTGTCAGCAATTGCTAACATTTTCACCTTTGGCCAACAAAGCAATAATATTAAGGATACAAAAGTGGCACACAAATCGACCACCCCAGGTCAGGTGCAAAAGCCACCTACCCAAGCAACAATGGCACTTAATCCCTTTGCACCTGCCTTCCAGGGAGTAACCGTCCAGGGTGCTCCCCCCCCAAGGTGCCATGAACCAGGAAACAGATAAACCAATTGCATTAGGGCATGAGCAAAATCTCCCCGCCCAAAAAATTTCATCATTCAATCCTTTTATAACTGCCCCCATGGGAGCACCTATAAAGGTTACCCCGGGTAAAGAATCCATGAAAAATAATATAGATACTGTATGGGTAGAATTCTTTCCCCTTTTCGAAGCTGACTGTATTCTGAACAGATCCCTCTTGTTGAAATACTTTCAAGAATCTGCCAATCTGAAACTTATCCAATCAGCCGACCTAGACATAGTTCTGCAACAAAAGTCTGAATTGGGGACGGTTACGAGGGTGAAGTTTCACTCTAAATTAGTAGCTAACCTCATCCTACAACGGGCTGAAGACCTCCAGAGTAGAGGAATAGATGTAATTCCTGTATTAATATCCTCCAGTCGGAATAATGCCGCCAAAGCGCTAAACCAACAGAATCCACCCTCCTCCCTGCTGCTAGCTGCAACAGGTAACATAAACAATTTGGGTGAAATCAAAGAATTAAAAATAAGCAAGTCCAATGACTCTCGTGTGGTATCCTATGCTCAATCCTCTTTTTTAACTTATCAAACTACCTCCAGAGAGGAAAAGGATCATTGGAATTGGCTCCCCAAAGTATTAGCCGACAAATCTTCAGGTAAACCATTATCCAATCAGTTCCTTTAGCACTGATCTATCCATAATATCGTGGAACTCAGCAGGCCTAAAAAATAATCCGGAGAAAATACAATTCCTTTTGTCGCTAGAGGCAAATATTATATGCATCCAGGAGACATGGTGTAACGGAAATATCCAAATAGGGAAGGACTATATTGCACTGGAAGGCAGCGCCACTGCGAATAAAAAAGGCCACGCCAGTGGGGGTATAGCTTGCCTTCTATCAAACCGTATAAACTGGGACTATGATCATTTCATGGACCCGAGTAAACTTTTCCAGGTAGTAACTCTGTTTGGGTCAGGCAACCTTTTAGCTGGAAACCGCCTGGCCTTGATAAACGCTTACATTCCACCCGAAACAGGTTTTAATACAATTTTAAATAAAATCTTCCTCCACATACAGAGTATTAAGGAGAAAGATCCCAGAACGGTTATCATCCTAACCGGGGACTTGAACTGTAAGATCTCCAACTTTAGCTTAAATCTATTTTCTGACAAAATAAGAGAAGAAACACTCCATATCCCCCGAGCAACGTTCCCTGAAAGTATATTAACTAATAAACGGGGTAAACTATTATTAAATGAGTTGGCAGAATCCGATGGGATAATCGCAAACTGGCGTCTTCCTTCGGACTCCCCAGCAAATTTCACTCACAAATCGTACCAAGGGGAATCGATTCTTGATTATGTTATAATAGGGTCTCATTCATTTGAGTTACTAAAGGATATCGCTGTAATTGAAACCATATTCAGCGATCATAAAATCCTTTCCATCTCGATGAATGTACACCCTCCTAAATGTGACCAATGGACCTTGAATAGCAACCAAATACATTTTGGTAACAGTTCTGGAAGATGCTATTGGAATGCAAGGGCCCATCGTTACCTGGAGGATATGCTAGATATAGCAATCTCTGAGCTCCCCTCATGGTATGGCCGCGAAAACGAGCTTTTTTCCCTATTTTTGAACTCGATAATAACAGGGGCTCAAAAACAGAATAAGAAAAGGTCCACCAAAACAATCCCCTGTCCCCTGAAACTGCTCAACGTAGATCTGAATAAACTTATAAGGGCCCAATATTTAAATAGAACTGACGATATATCCCGACAAATAACAACACTAAAAAGGAGAAGGAGACGACTCTTATATGCTCTTCGCAAAGAAAAAGAGGACTCCATCTGGGTAAAAATAAGGGAAGCAGCAACTAATGGGGAAATGAGACAATTTTGGTCCCTTATAGGGGAAGGGTGCGGAACGAGAACCAGTTCGCTTCCCATCCCTATTGAGGAACATATATGGAGGGATTTTGTCTCAAACCTCTATGCCAGTAACCACACAGTTTCACCCCAGGTACGGTTAATAGACACAAGCCCGCCGTTAGAGTCTTTTTCAGAAAAAGACATAGATCTTGCCATTGGGGAAATGAGACGTTCAGGGGCTATGGGCCCTGATGAAGTTCCAATTAATGTGTTAAAGCAGAACAGGGTCAAATGGAGCAAGCTCTTGTGTCCCATCTTTAATTCCTGCCTATCAAGCGGAAAGGTTCTACCTTCCTGGAAGGGAAGCATCCTGGTCCCATTGTTCAAAAAGGGTGATCGTCTCCTCCCCCAGAACTATCGCCAGATTGCATTGCTGGACGCAATCGGCAAAGTTTTTACTAGATGCCTGCTTAAACGGATAAATGCATGGGTGGAATCTGCAAATATCCTTCCACTTGAACAGACAGGCTTTAGAAAAAACCACGGGACCATGGATAATCTAACTGCCCTCCAGGTAATAGTTGACAAGTACATAAGAGCAAGGAAAGGGAGAGTCTATGTGGCCTTCATAGATTTCTCCACGGCCTTTGATAAGGTCGACCGTCAGGTATTGTGGAGAAAGCTACACAACTTAGGAATGCCACATAGTCTCTTACGCTTGGTCCAGGATCTGCATGATAACACATGGTGTATGGTACTGTTGGGAGGAGAAAGAGGTCTCTCCCGGCTCATTCCATCTGCAAATGGCCTCAAACAGGGCTGCCTATTAGCTCCCCTCTTATTTTCCCTTTATGTTAGCGACCTCCCCCTCACTTTATCGTCATGTGTAGGAATTGCACCACGCTTAGGCGAAAGAGACATCCCCTGCCTAATGTATGCGGACGACATCTTAATTTTAGACCTCACCCCTAAGGGTCTTAATAATCGTCTACACGCACTACACACCTTCTCCGAAGAGCACTTTCTGAAAATAAACATTTCTAAAAGTAAGATAATGTGCTTGGAAGGACGAAAAAAATTAAAGTTGGACCACATTAGTTGGGAATTGGGAGGTCAGAAATTAGAAAGAGTAAAATCGTATGTCTTCCTAGGTATGGTAGTCACTAGTAGTTTGGGCAATAAATCACATATTGAAAGCAGCTCCCGAAAAGCAAAGTCACAGGGTAAAGGCCTAAGAGCATTGTATAAATCAACAGGCCAGAGACACTTTGTTCACTTGTTGGAGGCCTTTCGGGCAAAAGTCCCCCCGACTCTGCTCTATGGGGTTGAATTAATTGACCTAGCGGAATGGGGCTTCCTAGATACAGTGGAGGGCTCCCTATTGAGAAATTTATCCACGGTTAACAACAGTTGTAGTGCTGCAACCCTGCGTCTAGAACTCGGCCTTAGGAGTAGCTGGGCTCAGGGACTTGCAGGAGTGATTCGCTGGGTTATTAGTCTAATCAAAGGAAAGCCAACTACTCTCAGATCTCTTATTACAAAAGAGTTGATGGGCCCACTAAATGAATACTCGATCCTAATAAAGAACTATAGGAGAGCCATCACTCTTTTGGATTTGGAGGAAGCATCCATCCTAGAGCTTTCCATGAACCAATTAAAATTACAACTAAAACAAGCTACATGGAAGCTAAGTTACGAGAGGGATCGGAATTTAATAATACAAAAAAAGGGGGCCATACAAGTTGTTGATTCCTATGCAATTAGACAAATACAACCCTACCTGTCATGGAACATTCCCCACGGCTTACGCCGCTTTTGGCTACTCCTCAGGCAGGACTTGCTCCCCCTGAACAAGTTGCTGGCCAAATGGTATGGCATATCTAATGTATGCAATTACTGTAACCTTGCAATTCAAGATTCCAAACACGTCCTGCTAGTTTGTCCCGCATTATTGACATACCGTCGCCTCTGGATAAAACCGGCTTGTTTCCAGTTTGGTATTTCTTCCGTAACAGCCTTGTTGGATGCCATCCTCAGTCCCCCAAATGGAATTTTTTGTAACAAAATGTTTAATTTCTTCAAATGTTTCTTAGAACTTTATTAGTAGAATGGTATATTGCTTTTGTATAATTACTGCCTGCATGAGTTGTTATATACGGTCCAAATTTTTACTGTGTTTGTAATTGTGTAATATGTGGATCTCTATGGAGTTCCAGAACATATTCAATAAAATTGAAATTGAAATAGTGCTGTGCTGAAACGAAATATAACTTTTTTGTAACTTCCTCTGAAGCTGTGTCCTAACTGTACTCACACTTGTAACAAGCCAATGACTTTCCCTGTTCCCGAAAAGATCCAGTGTACTTAAGACATGCAAAGATTTAATGCTGTTCTCCTGTTTTTAGGTTAAGGATTAGCATTGATTATACATTCTGGAGGAGTCTGTCGCAATGTTTCTCTGAACATATGTGCTTACGAAAATATTTTGGGTGTTTACATTATTACTTAATTTCACATCATGTGATGAGCATGACTTCCACGGTTTGAAAGCCTATAAAAAGTGAGCTTTCTGGGATGTGCACTCGTCTTTTCATTCATTCAAGTAAGCTTTATTCGACAATACAGGTCATAAAAGCATAGAGCATAAAACACTGGTAAAAATGAGAATTCATTTAAATGTTATAAAAATGTGTACAAATAGTTAAAAATCAATTCATCTTAATACATTATAATACACAACATTTTAAAATGAGAAGTATGAGCAATAATGTCATCAATTTGTGGCGACTGGGTCAGTGAAAAGCGCCACAGCTCGGTGATAAAAGGTAATTTCACAACCACAAGTAGCATGATTCCAAGTTCAGTTATTTACAGTCAGTGATTGAGATCTTATAGACCACATCCATCTTATAAACTTTGCTACTGGGATTGCATAGTTTTGCGAAGGATCAGTACACAGAACTCTCAAGCCAATACTACATGAACTGGTACCCATGTTCCTGCAGGTCTTCAGCAGACAAACAATACATGCAAATAGGTTTCTTCTCGGTGGTGAAAGACTTTAGTGGCAAACAGCCCGCTCTAAATTGAAAATACAATTTGCGATCTAGGGGCTTTGAAATTGCATTCAAGTAGTACTCAAAGCTCGACCATGGTTTTATTTGTAAAAAACGCCACGTCAACATTGTGCAATCACTTATTCTGTTTACATCTTGTTCAGTCAGTTCCCAGTATCTTTGCTTGATTAAATCTTTCGATGAGAACGGAGAGTTAGATGGGGTTTCCCACAAATGAAACAGACCCATGATGGCCAGGAGGCTTCTGATGTGACGCAGCCAACTAACTTTATGGAAACGGTCAGCTGCAATAACATCCATGAGGCCTTCTGCAAAGGTAACCAGTTCCGGCTTGCACCAGATTCTACACCAGTAAAGGCGTAGAATCTGGTGCTAGTCTTTTCCTTGCTTTCTCCAGAAGCAGACTTCTTGTTGGTCCTCTTGCTGATCATCTACTTAAGACTTTTCTCTTGACTTATGATATATATTGATGCAGATTTGAATTTATTAACCATTTTACCTTTTGCTTTCTATAATTATTCTTAATTTCAAATGAACCTTCAACGTTTGGACTTCGAATGTTTTCTTGTGTATAGGTTTCCTCTATTTGCCTTGGGAACCTGTGTTTTGAGACAAACATGACACTGATCCTTCCAATCAGCCCTTTGATAATTCATAAATGCAAAGCACCAACAGTTTCAAGCAATTGGAACAGATGTGGAGTGGGTAGTATTCATTAAGATTCTGCAAATAATGAATTGGAAAACATTCTCTAACGATATATGGTGGGCAGTAAATTGCCACATATAATTCGTAGACATAATTTATTCATATAAATCATGGCTTCTGTTAGCTGTGACAACCCCTGGCCTCCAGCCCATACTAAATCAAGGCAATGCATCCCCTTGTGTTGGCCAGTTATAGCAGACGGGGAGGGCAGAGTGTACGCAAAAGATGAGAGGGAGTCTTCAGGGAAGAAAGGCTCTACCTCCCTGCTTCCTTATTCCCTTACTATATTTGCGATGTCAAGCTCCCCAAACTGAACTGAAACCTTAGAACATCATCCCTCCGCAGACAATTATCCCAGGTGTTCTTGATCTCAATAAAAAGTGAATAAAAATGACTATGCACAGAAGTACTAGGTTCTTGAGCACAAAAATACAAGTAGGTCCTACATTATGGGAAATCATTGAAACAAAATATTTATATTTTAAGTGTTGCTATTTTCTTCAACCTATGTGGAGTCTTATCTGAGGCAGATAGTTTGTGTGGAACTTAGAGTTTCCTCTGTCATGTGTCTTTCTGGTGCATGTTCTTCTTAGTGATGAAACAGTTTCTATGGTGTAATGAAGGTTGGAGATCTAAGGCCCTGTACATACAAACTGTAAGAAATTGAAACTTCTTATTGAATGAGATATGTCAGGTTTCCCCCTAAAGCTTGCAGGATCCAGAGCACGTTACAGAAGATAATTATTTAGTACTTGTGTAGAAACGGGAGTTTCTAGTGCCTCGAAAGACACTTTGATCCTACCTTATTGGATAGTGCTAGTACAGGTTTCAGTGATTGTCTCTAACCACTTTAGGATCAGATGTTCAAGATTCTTAGCTATCCTGTACGTTTGTTTCATAGCATTGTATGTATACATGTGTGTATGTGTATATATATATATATATATATATATATATATATATATATATATATATATATATATATACATATATATATACACGGTCTGCATCCTATTAAGTATTCTGAAAGCTACAAAAGACTGACAGCCACATGAGAACATGTAAACAGATATTCCACATTCTAACAAACACAACCAGATCTAAAGTCACACAATGCCAAGACAATGCTTCGTAACAGTATATCCTATTCTAAAACACCATTTTCACAAACAGAACATGCAAAGCAATACTTCCTGTTAACTTACATGCAACAATATAAACCGAAAGCCAAATAGCTGGCACAAAAATGCCCCTTAATAGAACAATTAAATCTGCACAAAAACCAATGCTCTTAAAATTCAATGAAAACATTATCAAGTACACTGGACAGAATACAGCAAGACAACCAATTACCAGGCTCTGAATGTTTCTCAACAAAATAACAAACAATCCATAATTCAGCACTCATAACAACAACAACAAAGCACTGACGGCACACCCACGTCCACAACTACACATAAAAAGTTAGGCTATCTAATAACTCAACTCGCTCGACAATGGAAAACCATTCAGCCTTGGGGAAAAGAAAGAAAAACTGGTTCATACCTAAAGAAACAGTGTAATAATATGAAAAGTAATCTTGCAGAAGCGGGCTAAAAGAGGAGTGGTTGTGGCAGACCGTCCAAGTGATTTGCTTGTTAGGAAGCGCTTAATATTTGGCCACTATGCCAAAATATACCGCTCTTTCATAGGCATCCGCCTGCTCCAAAATTTCCTGATTTCCCTATATGCGATCACGGTTTTAAAACATTGAAATTAGAGTCCTTAATATTTTAAGAATGTCTAATACCCCATCTTGTACAGTTCTTAAGCTATAAAATGGCCAGTGACAAGCAACAGACTACAACTAAACTAATGAAAAAAAGTATAAGTGACAAACAAGAACAATGGACAGTTTTTTGTACAGTAGAAGGCTAGCTTTGACATGTGCAAAAGCACATTTGCAACTGTTGGTCCCGTGAATTTGGGATGATGAGACAACAGAGGCTGAGCAAACAAATAGAGACAGGGTAGGCAAACGGAAAAAGCACTGAGAAACGTTTTTGAGAGCAAGGGTGCTTTGTTAGCGTCAGGCCTATTGCTGTGATACTAGGAGTTATACGAGGCACCTAGCAGTATTAAAGGGGAAACCGCATGCTTCTCTCTTTAACAGGAAACTTAACACATGATCTGAGATGGAAAGCACAGCTTCCAAACCCTTCTTCACTCTCCAGGATAATTTGGTTGACCAGTGAAAGTTTAAACCATGGGAAATGGGGTGAAGGCAGAGAAGAGGCACAGTATAAGATAGCTATCACAAAAATGACAAACACATAATACTAACTAGCAATAAATCGTAACATAACACAAAAAACTAGTAAGTTACACAGACAATTTATGGTTCATGATCCCCATGCTCTTTGCAACGTGTAAACCTGTTGATATTGATTAAAATAATGCTAATGCTTATGATGGTACACGCGCATACATGAACGAAATCGCATTGATATTGTCAAATTCACCCGTCATGACCTCTCCATCAACCCGACTTGAAAAAACGTGGTTAGACAGGCTTTGCAACCCAGGCCCGCGGTAATTGACTGACCGGTCACAGGTGGGGTGGCACGCATGCTGCAGACAAATGTGCGTACAGGAAATCCAGGTCATCCCCTAGGTATGCGTAGTGACACCACAATAGTCCAGGAAAATTGGCCCAAATAAAGCACACATGGCCAGAGGGTGCGTGCTGGTCCAAAACACCATAAAGTCATATGCCACATAAAGTTGGGAACACAAAGGCAATCATGACAACACACACAGTACATGCAGTGATCAGGTGCCCCTCATGCCGGCAGGCCCGGACTGGCCGTAGCAGGCACCGGGCAATCCCCGGTGCGCCGCACGGGTGGGGGAAGGTTTTGGGCCCCTGGGGACCGATTTTGTTATAGGGCCGTTTTTGCAGCATAGCTGCAAAATCGGCCCTGTAACAAAATCGGCCAAAAACCTGCCCTGGCAGAGCTCCGCAGCACCCCCAACCCCCGGAGGCAGTGCGGGGGCCGGCGGAGCACTTTGCCAGGGCCAGTTTTGGTTCCCAGCCCGGCCCTGAATGCCGGAACCCTTGACACACTACCCACTGGCCCACATTGTGTCCATGCAAGGGTGAGTCCCACCGGCTTTTATTTAGGACAGGGCCCATATTCTTTTAATAAACAAGGATCGCCGGATGTACTTTTACTGCTCCCAAAACTGTATAAAAATCACTCTGATTGATTGTACTTTGAGACAATCCTGAGACCTGTTTCTGTATGCTGTACTCAAGGCTGCAGTGTTTAATTAAACCAACTGTTCCTACTTTGCCAAACGCCTCGTCTTTTGTTTTTTTATGGTAAATCAATATTCAAGCAACAAATCATCACAAAAAAACGTAAGGATTGTAATACTCTCTCTTAGGGAAAAATTGCCTCACATTTTAACATCTAAAGAGACCTAACATCCTCTAACCAAAACTCTGAACTTTTAACTTCAATGTTTGCAAACACAACCCAATACAAATAGTAACCTCATCGCTGCGGATGATATTTTCCTCCTGTGCTGGGCCTCAATGATAATGGGTGTGGTCGTGACGGAACCATTCCGTCATCAGCACAGCTCAACCGTGACTGATGACGGAATGGTTCCGTCACCAGCATCGAAGGGGGTAATTTTACAGGCACATATATTCAAAACCATTTCCCAATTTTCATGGTTAGGTTTTAATCGATGCTCAATGGTCAACAATGTAATTTTTGGCTGCGAAGCGGGTATGCGTAGAGAAGCGCTTTTCCTGAGTGGCATTATCAATATTTACTAAAGCACATTCAGGCTCATGTCTTGTGCTAGTGTAGTATTAATAAAAATGAAGCATACTCTCTGCAATCACTGAACTGTTTGAGCAGCGATTTATTGACATTACGTGAAAGCGAGTCTTTTGATGAGCAGGCTATTTACATAATTTCATAACTGACACTTGTTTCCTATTTAATAGCGTAAATGTATGAAACATTTGGGTTTGCTCTGCAATCTTCCTATGTAAGGTGGGTTTTTCTTAGGCAATGAAAGGGAAAATATTTAATTGGTGCTTTACCGCAACATTTATGTTTATTTACTTCTTTATATTTTTAGTTCTAGAAAAAAAAGTTCAACAGGTTCATCACAGAGACTGTGATGGGGCTGATTAGTTGAGTCTCTTCAAAATTCTTAAGCACACCAATAAAAATAAACCGCTCTTTTTTCAAGTCTGTTGCTTCAATAATTCAAATGAAGCAATAATTATTTTATAAGGTGAATCAATTTTTAAAACACTGAATCTGAATCTGGTAGTCTGTCGGATATGCCAATCTAATCTACACTCCATTTTCAGTTCACCTACTCAGCCTTCACTACAGCCACCGAAAACGAGGGATTACCGTTATGTTCTTGTTGTACTGCCTATTTTTCAAGAATCAGACCCTCAACAACATTTTTTAATTTAACATACAAATTATTTAAAGTGTTCTTGCATGAAGTGTGTACTATCCTTGTGAGAGATAGCAGAAATACTGGGCCAAATTCAAAAATTACATTTCATTGTACAATGTATGATTCCAACCAAATGTACCTTTTCTAGGCCTCAAAAAAAATCCACTAAGGGATTCCTGGTAAGTGTAAATACTTTTACGCGCACGGATGTCTCTGCCACAAACACTCAAGGGGTGGGAATGGGCATAACAGGTCATGCTATCCCTTAGAAGTTTGAGATTGCCCACAAATACCTATGCTTGTGGGCATTCCCGAACTCTGACCCAACCATTACCTTCTCTAGAAAAGGTCAAGATTTACTCCAGTGGAAGTAACACCCCTTCAAGGATTAGAAGAAAAAAACTACCCCTACATTTGATGGGGAAGCAGGGGTAAGTGCTTTCGCCATGGGGAAAAAAGGTTTTCCCCAAAGAGAAAAGAAAAACGATAATTGTGCAAGAGGGCTCCGTCCCCTTTTGCATTCTTCTCCATTATGGTGAACTCCACAGAGGGTCACAAGAACCCACAGAAATAGTGACTAGACATTCCCAGTAGTAATCTGCACCCAGTGCAACTTTTCAGTCATACTGTTGGGAATACTGTTGAATACCAAGTTTAGGATTTCTGCACACACATACACAAATGAAATTTGCAGCTATAGAATGACTATTTTTTTCATGAACCGGACACATCATTTTCTAATGATGCTTTCTAATTTATTTCAAGTTACCCTTCTAGTCTTCATATTTCTCCCAGAATTGAGCTTCTTATTTAGAAGTGAGATGAAAAATTGCACAACTAGTGGTTGCAGACTTTTAACATTAATTTAGTTAACTTCTCCAAATATTGCGTTATTCCTTACAGTGAGCAGTGCCAAACGGCAATTAACATTAATGTATGGTCTCCATACCACCAAAGAGTGTTTTGGGTGATTTAAGCAGTGTGGGTGATCCACCAAATGTATTAAAGCTGAATTTGAGTTACGGGTCATTCGCCAAATCAAGGCCTGATCTCAAAGGGTTCATGTAGTATGCGAATTCACAGAGCACCAGGTGAACCCATACATGTACACAGCTATGTTAATATGATCACGATGCTAAATGACAGCTCCACTTATTTGAAAATTAATTCCAACCCTGTCAACACCATCACCAGAAAGATCAGTACCCTTACAAATGAAGCCCTTTTGAATGGCGATATTGACATAAAAGATCATGATTTTTTGAACAATAATAAAAGTAAAACTGCTTGTATTTATGGTTCCCCAAAATACATAAATATTTAGAAAATCCACCGTACAGACCCATTGTGTCTACCATTGGTACTCCCACAGAACCTTTATCGAAATTTGTAGACCACTTTCTAAGACCATATATACCAATGATCAAATCGTACGTGAAAGATACTTGCCATATGATTAACATAGTGGAGAACCTTGAATTTACACCTGACAGAGATATATTAGTCACCATGGACATTGAATCGCTTTATAGCAACATCCCTTTGGATGAAGCTATTAGAGCTACTGATTGGTTTATAGATAAATACAAAATAGTGTGCCCCAAGAAATTTCTCATTGATTGTTTATTCATTGTTTTAACTGAGAACTTCTTTGAATTCCGAGAGGATCTATACCGTCAACTCAGGGGAGTCAGTATAGGGGCATCGGTTGCCCTTCGGTAGCCAATATCTATATGTCCCGTTTTGAGGGGAAATTCATAGACAATGAAGTGGCGCCCTTCTTCGAATCAATTTCCCATTGGTCCAGATATATAGACGATATCTTTTTTTATCTGGACCAATGGGAAAGACTCCCTTCTGGAGTTCCTCGAATGGATCAACTTGACTGACGATAATCCAAAATTCACAGCACAGTATAGCGAGAACCAAGTAGAGTTTTTAGATTTGCTAATTCGAGTAAACAAAAAATTAGAGGTGGATCTATTTGTTAAACCAACAGCACGTAACACATTATTACACTTTAGCAGTTTCCACCCAAAATGCCAACGTGAGAGTATCCCTTTCTCCCAATTTTTAAGAGTCCGCAGGAATTGCACCAATTTATCGGACTACGATAAACAAGCAGCAAATATGCATAAGAAATTCCTGGATCGTGGGTACCCACACAAACTCATAAGAAACTCTTATAAACGAGCACGATTTTTTGATCGTGATGCCCTATTAGCCCCCAAGGAACAACCAGTGAAAGACCAACTTGTGTGTGTGACTACCCATTCTACAATGAATGAACGCATAAGGCAGATCATCAATGCTAACTGGCACATCCTTAATTGCAATCCCACCTCTAATTCTGTATTACCTAAACCTCTTTTTGCCCATAGGAGGAACAGAAATCTAAAAGACAAGATTGTCCACTCTAGGTTCAATGCTAAATATCCGAATGCAAACCAGATACAACGATCCCTAGTTACCAACCTCCCTGTGCGGGGAACAGTTCCTTGTTCCTCTTGCAAATCATGTAAAAATATCTTAAGTGGTGAAGAATTCACCCACAATGGCTTTGCGGCTAAAGCAAAAGAATTATGGAACTGCAAAACCACCAATGTGGTTTATTTTATTAGCTGCCCATGTGGCTTAGGCTACGTTGGGGAAACCTGCAGATCCATTCAAACACGCCTTACTGAACACAGATCAGCGATAAAGACGAAGAAACTAACTGCTCCCTTAGTAAAACATTTTCTCGATAAAAACCACAAATTAGATGAATTTCATTGGCGCATCCTAGAGAAAATAAAGACATCAGACAACAAAGGCGGATGCGCCATTAGGAAGAAAAGAGAGGTTTACTGGATTTTCGACTTGGACACATTTAAAAGAGGACTTAACAGCGAAATTCCCTGGGAGAGTGCTATATTTTAGCTACTCCCAGAGTTTCTCCATAGAACTGGCCCTTGCTCAGGATAGAATTAATTAGTTAGACTTACAGAGACTTATAGGGACTAGTTTTTGTCTCTAATCACTCTCAACCACACAGTGGCCTGTAATTAGAACAAAATTATTTAGCCAGACTCACAGGGAATACCTAAAAATGGTTATTGCGTCGAATCATTGACTTCAATGGCGTATGTAGTTGCCATATGCTAATTATCATTAACGCACTTCCGGATGTTTATGCATTCTTATGGTAAGTCGCCTTTTCCATTTTTACTTTATATCGACCATCTTTTAATAACATCCATGAGAATTATGAATATTAGATACTTATCGCAAGATTTAAAAACATTCTTTGACTACCGATGTGATAGTCATCGCAATAGATCTTAATAAAGACCTTAAATAAGAGAATAATCTTTTTCTACAATTATACACACAACTATATTCGTATTAGCCATCAATTATTTTCTTTTGCTAATTCTAAAATAACGTAGATTGCATGGCATTTCTATTCTTGACATCCTTAATACCATAATCCGGTATATTTGAACATCCCTCCTATACGATCTATTTGAATTTAAATGAGTACCATTCCCCTTTAACATGAGGCGGGCCTATAGTAATTACACGTCATCGCTAAGGCGAACTGAGTGGTTCATATATAAGGAGATGATTCCGCGCACGCTAGGTTATATATCTTTCCCAACGGCTGCGGGACGCCAGCAGACATCTTTTGCGGCTCCCGCGGGTTGATACATACAGGACGGAATTCCATTTCTCGGTTAAGATCGCTGTCTTCTACTGGGCCACCCTCTTTATCCTTTAAAGCACTTGATAACCATAAGTTATCTAGAACTAGGATGGGTTTAATACTAAGACGGGTTTATCGTTTATCTACCCTCTGATTAGAATTGTCAGCTCGGCGTGGTGATACACTCTCCCACGGCTACGAACACGTCGGCAGGTATCAGCTGCTTTGCTTTGACGGAACCGAAAAAGTTAGCAACAAACTCTCTCTCTTTGATACGGCTGACTTGATATTATCGAATTTCGGACCGATTTCAATAACCTTTCTGGAGTCTATGTCACTGACTTTTACGCGTTTCATTTATTTCTTTATATCCAGCTTCCCTTCACAAAGTTAGAAATCCTGTTCATAAGGAGACATAAACAATCGCAGCTCTGGGACGTCAACAATTGTGGTCGCTCCATGATGAAAGTAATACACCAAGTATCTGACCTATCGGTAAGGACGCTTAGTTGTACAAATAACCACTAAGTTCATTTTGTAAAAGAAATAGTTACTTTAGAGAAGTAACTGAACCTTTTGTTGTCCCATCGAGTAATGTAGCCATTTATATGAGGAATCACCGATACCGCTTTATATTAGTAGTAGATTTAAAGCTCAGTATCGAGTATGTTTTCTTCCTCCATCCTTCTCTTTTCTAAAGTATCGCTACATCTTGCCTTTCAGATTTAGATTCGAGTTCTGTTAACAATTCATATGAAGGTCGGCTATTCGGATAAAAGATACAGTAACGATCTATCTAGATGGTGTTACTCCATTATGAGCAACTAGCGATAGTGTGCCACGGTAAGCACTAGCTAACTAATCGTTGCATACCACAATGCACATATGCCCCCTTTCGAGACCCCCCACACAGAACAGCTATAAAACGTTTCATATTGTAATGCGTTACCCCATTGTGAATAATTAGTGATATTGTGCTATAGTAAGCACTAGTCTACATAACGTTGTATATTGTAATGAACATATGCCTCCCTTCAAGAACCCCCTACAGAACAGCAATTATCCGGTTTATATTGCAATGAGTACCCGCCCATAACTAGGAACCCCCTTATAGAATAGTAACAACTTAGTGATAGAATCATGGGATCCTTACCTTGAATAGCACCTTTATGCAGGTACCAGATCGTCTAGTATAATAAGTGTGCCTGACATATTTAGAACAAGTTCACGCTATACCACCTCCATGAATAACGCAATTCATTCTAAGTTAGTTGTTTTAAGAACTTTTCATTTAGCATGGTATTTTTTATTGATGGTTCCATTTCTTTTTTCCTTATTGCTACACCCTATTTCAGACCTAATCTACTGGACATAAACATAAAAAGAGAAAGAAAACACTATCTTTGAAACACCGTCCTAATGATTTGTACTAAGGTAAGTGATGCCTAGTGAATTTTGTTCAGGTCAAACAACCATCCAGGCCTTGTTTTTTTATATATTTTAAAAAAAATCCATATTCGTGACATATGTAGGCATATCTGAAAATATATAAGTCACAGCAATATATAATAGAAGAGATGAGTTGGATAACAGTTGTCAGCATGATAGGTTTGCTACTTGCTACTCCATACATATACATCTATCTATCCAATCAGACGATGCAGAATGGCTAAATTGTGGGTAGAAACTGACATAAGAGGTACACCCTGAGTTCGATATACCAATCAGGACAGCAATCGTTTATCCACCGTGAGAATTCTTTAATCATGTTTTTTTTAGAAAGAAGTGAGCAATCCTACAGCCCTTATCAATTTTTCTGCTCTATAGGATTTACCCATTCTTGCAATTACAACTGCTCAAATATAGGAATGTTAGTTTGTACCTTGTTTAGCTATATTCAACTGGCTTTACAAGTAGGGAGTAAATGTCATTAAGGTACCTTTTTTGTGGTTATTTTCCTGTTTTTAAATATCGTTGTACATTGGAATGCTACTTTGGAATAAAATGGACATCTATATGTTTCGATTAGTTGTAAATTAACTAGATTTTATTTGTGGCTGCTGAGGAAGGCGTTTTCCATAACGCCGAAACGCGCGTCGAACAATATTGATTGCCACTGTTATAATACCCTTCTATATATTTTGTATGTACTGTATGAAATTTGTATGTCTGTTTTCTACATAATTCGTTTGAATTTATGTTTTTTACCAATTGTTTTTAATATGAATATTTGTATACCTATTAAATGAAATAGTTTTTTATAATTTATTGGTTTTTGTGGTTCCTTCGTGCATTTTCTCCCAAGTATTTTGCCAATATTATGCCATGTTTTTTACACTGTCTATTGCCCTGTATTAAGAATTAATATTCCGAACAGGGGGTCCTTGTTATTTACACTGCACAGCTATGTTCCTTGCACACATCTAGCGTGCACATTTGTAGGCGGCTGTCCTATTTATTTAGTAATCCAGTTAACAGCACCAGTTTTGCATAGCGCTGCTCTTCAAATATGTGAAAGTGTATTTTACTGTGTAATGTAGTCTTAATGGGGCATATAGTAATAAGAAAAGCCATCTGAGTTTCAAGAACATATTATGATCCTCTGCATCGAAGTTCTAAAATGAGAGTAAAACAACAGATGTACTCTAGAAAGTGATTGAATAAATAATTAAATATAGCCATATAAAACATTTGTGATTTGTAATATCAGAAGAATGAAGTGGTATGGGTGCTCCTTCTTTAAAGGAAGTGGGTAGAAGGACAGAGAAGCAATGGTGGAGGAGTGTTGGATACATGCACTATTTTTGAATCCACCTTTACTGCAAAAGAGATGCAAGTAGATCTTTCTCATCAGCATGCAAGTTAGTGGAGGTCAAGAATGAGTTTGATGCCAATGTTGCTAAGCAGTTGTGTGGGCTTGGTTCTCATGCTAAAACATTTGAAACAACCGGTTAGCGATGGACTTCGAAAACAAAGATTATCAAATGATATTCTGAAAATAACCTCTCTAAACATGTTTAAAGAGTTTAGATCCTTGGAGTGGTGATCATGAAGTAGTACATACACTGTAGGGCAACATTAACATTGCATCAAGGGCTCTAATGACATACCACCAAAAGATCAAGAGTGTGCATCATTTATTCAAATTAGAAAGCTTAAACGCTACAGAGAAGTTTTTCAAGGACAATCAGGCTTGCAATATTTTTCCTTTGGCAGTGAGGATTCAAACATTAAATCAATCTCATTGTGGACAAGTAGTAACGTGGGATCTTGGGCCAGAGTTTCTTGCCATGGAATAAGCCTTTCACTCATCTTCCCCTGCCTCCAAGAGACAGTGCACTAGATAAGATTGTCAAAAGGCTACTCCTATGATGCAAAGCTTCTGCACAGCTTTCACTGTGCTTCTGAAATGGATTAGACCATCAGCAGAATCGGAGGGTAGATTTTATTTGTGGGGATATTTACCCATACAAAGGGAAACTGGACTACAGTTGATGCTTACTACATTTGCATCCACTCCTTCAATTGATTTCCTTAGTCAGAAAGGAAACCAACATTCTGTCTCTCCCAGTCTCTTTCTATAGTTCTCTTTCACTACCAATGAGCTTCCTTTAAACAATGTTAATGTGTCACACTTGAATCACTTCAATTACCCTGAATTAGAGAACTATTATTTTGGAGCGGATGAAGCGAATGAGCTGCAATAGGTTATAAACCAAATTACAGGGTAGGATGCAATAAGAGTAGGATAATGTACATCATATTGTGAATCAGAGGTCAGTATCCTCATTGTGAGAAGTTAGCCTGGCATATGATATCCACTAGTTCTAGTGGGCACCTTGCACCAGTCTAATCAACCCATATTGATGGTGGTTGTAAAGTCAACCTTATAGAAAGCTATCCTAGTGGTAGCATGAACCAGTAGTCTTCAGGCTAAGACTTCAGTAGGCGAGTTAAGCAAGTTGTTTTACCATATATAATCCCTTAAATACCAAATGAAAGGACACCACACAAGGTATATATCAAATATATATGTATTTAATTTAAACACAACCACTCTGCACTCTTTATGAGGTCAGAGCTAAAAATACAATACAAGTCACACAGTTAATACACAATAAGTCGCACAGTATACGTTATGCCTCAGGGGCCTCACTAACCGTATACTAAGAAAGTGGTAAAAGTACCACGTGAGAGTTAGAAAGCAGGCCTAGGGCCTGTAGAATCGCTGGGGCTACCCTAAGCAACCAAAGGTTAAGAGGTAGGAGTCCCACGGGAGTCGTGTGCACTGTCTAAACACAGGCACAGGCTCCTATTGACTTTCTATGGAGTTCGTAAAAGTTACAACGTTACAAGTTAAGGACACTTCCGGATGGACTAGGACGGAACCCTTTTAGACTTCGACACTAGGAGGGCCAATGCCCTTGAGACTACCAGAGTACTCGTGTTACCTCACCCACGGAAGCCGGGTGCATAGGTGTCTTTTGATGTCGGGTTTCGTCGTCGTTTTCTATGGAGAGCTGCAAAGAAGTGCTGAAGGCGACCAGAGGAAAAGTGTCCGAGTGGATCCAAGGGTGGATCGGAGATGTGAAGAACCTGAAAGCAGAAGAGACAGAGTCTGGGTCACTAGCCAGTGACCAGGAAGGAACTAGGCAATGTCGCGTGCTTGAAGGTGAAGAAGGTGAGTTTGTCTCTTTAGCCATGAGGTCCAGGAGGCATCCACAATGACCAGGAGCTGGATTTGAGCTGTACCACGATGGATCTAGAGGACTGTAGCAGCGGTATCCGGATTGGACCCAACAAGCCTTGGCAACCGCAACCCAGGCAGGATGTCGAGATTGGCTCTGTTGCAGACCAGCAAGTTCTGTGGCGCTTCTCCTTTTTAGGGAAACAGGAGCAAGCCTGGATCAACCAGGATCGCAAGTCAAATTCAAGATGGCAACTTCAGGGGGCTCACTAGCCAACGGGCAAGGAACCGGGGAGACGAGTCGATCCCAAATGTAAAGGCGGGGCCCACGGGACACTCACGGAGTGTGGGGGCCTGGGCTTCAGGGCAAATGATGCTCGGGCTGGGGTTTCTCGTACCCCAATGCACAACATACTGAGGCTTCAGGAAAGGAGTGCAGGCAGCAAAATGCAGGATGACCAAGATGTCAGGTCCCACATCTCTCATGTCCGCCACAGGTCTCAGCTGTGCTGTAGATGTGGGTTGGGGTCAGAGAAGTCTGGAAGTCCAGTTCTTGAGTCGCAGAGTCTTCGGGTTCCGGCGGGAGCCTTGAAACTGCAGACCGGCAAAGTTGCTGTTGGCGCCTGTTTGAACAGGGTGGTCACTCCTTGACCACAAGGGAGATGTCGTCCGTCTTCTAATCAGAATAGAATGTCGAAGGTCCAAGAGTTCTGTATCAAAGTTTCGTTCCAGGATAATCTGAAGTCCTGGGGACACAGCTCCTATAATTATACTAAGGATGGGAGCTGGATTACCTGCCTAGGTCCCTCCTATGGTTGGACCTGAGAAGGGGGTGGTTACACCTCTTTCCCTTTGTCCAGTTTAGCGCAGAGCTGGGGCTAGAGTGACCCAGCAACTGGTATGAACCGGGCAATGCATGGAGCACCTTGTGTGTCCCAGGCAGTGTCTAGATGCATTCACTGAATGCAGCCCTCTCTGCCCCAGTACACAAAACCCCTGTCTGGGGAGGTGCTGGCACCTCCCTGGACAGGAAAACTATTGTCCAGGCCGCCCTTGCTGGAGTTCCCCCCAGCAACAGGAGGTCAGACTCGTGTCTGTGGCAGCAGCATCCATTTTGTGATGCTGAGGCTCTGTTTAACTTTAACCGGGTAAAGCAGTAACATACATGTCTTTTCCCTCTAGAAGGGTGGAATGCTACTCAGCCACCAGAATTGGCGGGGGTAGTATTCCAAAGTGTTTGACACCTTACACGACATGTTTTGATAAAGCCAAACCAAAGTTAGCATTAACCGCGAGGATTATAATGCACTTTTTTTTTTTAAGTCTTATATAGCGCTGGCTAGATCCGGAGGTATCAGAGCGCTTTACACGAGGATCAGCGAGTTACAGGTTACATCAATTAAATCAAAGACTCAGGTTCAGGTTTCAAGTCTTTATTTCGATTTTTAGCAAATCATAAAAGACACATTAAAATACAGGTAATCAAACAAATCAAATTTTTAAACAAGAAAACTGTTTAGGAATGAGGAAAAGAACAACCATCAATAAACAAATACAAAACACATTTAAAACAGACCAAAAAATAAAAAAGTATTAAATATCGGTTAATAGAAAACCTGAATAAAATTAAGGAGAAATGAATTATGTTAAAGGAGCATTTCAATTCATATTCATTATCAGTGAGCCCTTTCTTGCCGAGTGTGCAAAGGATGCAGATGGCAAATACTAATAACAACAAGTGATCTAAACTGGTACATGTTCTATCAAGTTACGATACAAGACAGTATGAGTGGCCCAGGGAGCTATAACATATGTTTTAGCCTTAAGAGCCAGGCCCAGCCCAAATATTTTGCCAGACTTACAACAAAGAGTTCAGAGGTGTTGGTCTTAAGCGCCCAAATGGCTTCCGCAGATGTTTTAAATGGTAATTTTTGAAACAGAGGTTTTAACCATTTCTTTCGGGGTGCAGCATATCTAGGACAAGCAAAAAGAAAATGTCCCTCAGATTCATTATGACCTGGGCAACATTTACAGTTGGTTGATGACCCTATAGACCATTTGTTTGAGAAAGAGTTCAGAGGCAAAGAACCCACTCTAAACTGATGGTACAGTTTTTTATCTAGTGGTCTGGTTATTATATCCCAATAGGGCTCTCGCAATAGGTCAAGTTTGAATGTTAAAAACCGGCCCGTAAGACTATTATTGTTAGAGAGTAAAACTCTTTTTAAACGGATCGAGGCCCAGTACAGGGATTTAAACTCATGTTTGGAGGGGAAAACATTGGATTGGGGGGATGACCAAAGATGTTCTAAGCCCATATCAATGAGGATGGTTTTTACAGCAAAAAACCATGGGATTTTCCCAGATCCAGTGATAGACCTGACTTCAGCCAATTCTTTTGCAAAAAGAGAGAGATCTGGAGACGTCCATATGCGTCTCCACAGGGCCACCAGCCTAAATCTAGCCATCTCGTTGATCGGAGGGGACCCTAGATCCAGGCAGAGGGGAATCGAAGGGGTTGACTGTGGAAGGCCTACTAAGTTACGAAAAAACTTACATTGTGTTTTAAATAAGTTGAGCAGGTCCATATAGCCCCAAAGATCAGCGCCATAAAGAATGGCGGTGGAGATTTTAGCGTCTTAGATCTTGAGGGCAGGTAGAACCCGCTTTGTGGTCGATTCCTTTTGCTCTTTAACGAGGCAGCCAGTCAACCTTGCAAATTTGAGATGTTGGATGTTAATTTGGTCTTTCCATCTCAAACGGCTGTCAAGGGTGACCCCCAAGTAAGTCATGGTATCAACCTGCTCGAGGTTAACTCCGTTCAACCTCACGGAGCTCCGAACTGGGTGATTTTTAGTGAAAACCATAAACTTTGTTTTCCCCACATTTACCACCAGGTTGTTAATAGCACAGTACTCCTCAAAGCGGTCCAGAGCCCGCTGGAGTCCGCTACGTGTTCTTGAGAGGAGTAAAGTGTCGTCGGCGAAGATGAGAAGGGGGAATCTCATCCCAGCCAACATTGGGGCATCAGTGGGGGTATCCATGAAGAATTTAACAACTTGGTCGATAAAAAGGAGGAAGAGTGTTGGGGCCAGAACACACCCCTGACGGACACCACGGGTTACGGGAAATGTTTCTGTCACTTGTCCCTGGCCACCCCACCTTAGCCTAGCATAATTATCCTCATGGAATCTAATAATGAGGTCTAGTAGTTCTAATGGACATCCCAAATTTTCCAGCACACCCCACAATTTGTCCCTTGGTACCAGGTCGAAGGCGGACTTCAGATTAATGAATGCAGCAAAGATGGTACCGCCGCCGAGCCAGACCACCTTCCAATAGATCAGGCAGAGTCTAAACACCTGATCTATGGTGCTTATTCCTGATCTGAAGCCCCCCTGCATGGGAGATAGAATGCCCTCTGTTTCGATCCATCCCTGGACCCGACCCAAGACCATACGTGCTATAATTTTTTGTATGGAATCGATCAAACTGATCGGGCGGTAATTCCCTGGTATGGACCTGCCGCCCTTTTTGTAAATCGGGACTATTTCAGCTCCCTTCCACGATTTCGGGACTGTGGCTCCGTGGGCTAGGGAGTTAGCTATCATAGTTATATACGGGAGCCACACGGCGGGGTTGGATTTAAATAGGTCCGCCGGAATCAAATCCATACCAGGCGCTTTCCCTCGTAGAGTCAGGGACAGGGCCAGCTCGGCCTCAGCAAGTGAAAAGATTATTTTTTCCCCATGGGGAATCAACGGGAGTATCCTGCCCAAGGGATTTATAGCTTTGGGGTCATCGGCTCTGAATTGGGCAGAGTAAAATAATACCCAATCCTCAAGGGGCACACTGTTAGCCGGGGTGGAAGAGTCAGGGTTTTTCCCCCATTTAACTAGATCCCAAAACTTTTTTTGGTTGTTTGAGGTAGACGCCTCCAGGAGATCAGACCAGAACCTATCCTCCCACTCCCGTTTAGCTTCCCGAAGGGTTTTCCTATAATGGAGCCTGGCCGCCTTAACTGCAACCATGTCCCGTGATTTAATAGATAAGATAAGAGCCGAATGTGCCTCCCTGCATTTTCTGTTATACCATTTCTGGGGCAAGGGATTGGTTTTAGTGAAAGCACTTCTGCACGGGAGGGAAAGTAGGGATTTTATCTGGTCGAAGCATATAGTATGTAATTTCATAACATTGTTAGCCAAACCAGAGTCTGCCCCCAACAAATCAATTTGCGACATCTCATTATACACGTTATTTGCCACTATGTTAACATTGTCCCATAAAGATTTATCCTCCATGACCCGGGACCATTTCAGTCTCCTCCTATCGTTGGTTAGTAGGGCATCCCCTGTATGAGAGGTGGTAGACTCCTCTTGTCTCTTTAGGCCTGGTAGTTTCAGTGACTATGACAGCGGGTTGTGATCGCTTTCTGGGCGCTGTAGTACTGCCATGTCAATTAATAACGGCCAATGTTCCATATTTAGCAAGATATAGTCAATGCGGCTCTGCCTCTGCCCATTGTCAAAGGTGCAATTAGCCTCTTTGTCCGAGATTGAGCGGCCATTACATGCACGAAAACCCCTATTTAGGCAGAATGCCATCCAAGACACTGCCGCCTCTGTTGCCTTTGCCCTCTTAGCCACTTTTAGGTCGGGAATGTCCCAAACAGAGTCCTCAGCCATGCTCCAACTGTCTCCCATGTCAAACAATGGCTCTATAGTGCAATTTAGATCTCCAGCTAGTATAGTGACATTCTCGCTGCCCATTTCGGAGATTTTGTAGTCGATAATGTTCAACAAGGGCGGACTTCGACCACCGGGCAGGCCTCTCGCGTAGATATTAAAAATGTGCACATGTCGTTGATTGTCTTTGCTTAGTTTAATTTGGAGGAGATCCGGATGCTGAACAGAGAGCTCAGTTGGGTGGAGACCCAGAGACTGTTTCACCCAAATCGTCAGACCACCTGAGGCACGCCCTTTGCCCCCCTTAATCGCAGGTTTAAAAAAAGTTAATGAAACCCAACTTGTGGACTGGCTCAGTAGCCCAAGTTTCTTGCAGCAGGATGGTGTCATAGCTGTCCACAAAGTTCAACCAGTCAGTAGAGGCGAAGCGGGCCTTAATTCCTGCTATATTCCAGGACAAGATTTTAAAGTTGTCATTCGATTGGACCAAAGGGGGAGGTTGCAAAGATGAAGGCGGCATAACTGCCTGTGGATACCCTCTATCATTTTTAACCTCAATGTGCCCGACGTGGTCTATTGGAACTATAGGGTCATCCTTAGTCGAGGTCTCTTGGGCATCTCTATGGAGTGGTAGATTAGGTAGCCTTGCCTCTGGGCCTCCGCTCACTACTACTGAGTTACAGAGTGGGTATGGGCTTGCCATGCTGTGCCCAATAAGCTCTTGGGCTACTGCTTTGACAGGGGATGGCTCACTGGGTGGGTCGTGGAGTCAATCGATGGCCTCAAGGTCAGAAAGGGGACCAAAGTGGTTAAAAAGGAAAGGGCGCTGGCGGTCAAGAGGGGTTAGTGCCAAGGGATGTCTTACGGCTGGAGCCTGACGAAATAAAGGGTAGGGCTGGGGGGGTATTTGCCTATGTGGGTAGAAGTATGATAGGGCTAAGGTTTGTACATCCCCCTGTCTTGCAAACCTAGGTTCTCTTCGGATGGCATCTACCACCCATATATCTTTGAACAAGATTAAAATGCAATCTCCCTCCAAGTCTTTGGTCCCATGACCCACCCAATCTACTCTTCTCACAAATAGTATCTCCGTGGGAGAGGAGGGTGGTAAAGGGCGATTTTTGTTTAGCCAGAAAATGACTTTATTACGAAGGTCCCCATATGACTCCTTGCTGCCTGGTTTTAACGGGGCTACACCTGTCAGGACAATAGTGTGTTGAGCTGCTTCAGGTGGTAAATCAACACGAGGGGTAGTTATTCTTTTACGTCCCCCCTCCCTGTGGTTATTGTGGATAGTGCGTTGGTCTCTTTGTATGCTGGGGGGGGCAGGGTTTGTAATAGATTGTGATGAAGGTCCCGTACTTTGATGCCCACCAGTGTTTTGCTTATCCATAGACTTTGACTTTGGCTTGGGTCCCTGAGTAAGGGTGCTAGTGCCTAGTTTGGAAGATGTGATATTTAGTTTTTCTCCCCCTTTAGGCGTGATGGTATTTGGCCCTGAGATTTTGTTAGGTGGTGGTTTGCCCCTTGCCATGTTATTACTAACAGGGGCCTTAGTGGCTATTTGTGTTTTGCTGACACCCGTATGGTTTGTGCCAAGTAAGGTTTGTAACATAGCATGGTTTGAATTAGTCATAGCCTCCATGCTATCAATTTTTGAGGTCATGAGCCTTGTCCGCTCCAGAACAGGTAGTAATAAAGTTTTGAACATGGCCTCCATTTTTACTAACAGAACTTCGTCACTATTAAGGCACATGGGGCAAGTGCTAGAGGAACCCAAGGCCGAGAGGGAGGGGCATAGCATATTGGCGAATACAGAAGGGTTTAGAGGGTCTGGAGGAAGCTCAGACCCCTGACTCCATTCGTCTTGGGCATCATTTGTTTTAGGGATTTTCCGGTCTCTCTCCCCCGACAATCTGGAATCCAACTTTCTCTTTTTAACGTTAGGACCAGGATTGGGTGCAAGGTGGTTTGTAATTTCGGCAGGATTAGAATTATTAGAGTGGTTAAGGGGAAAGTATCCGGAGAGCTGACTGGGATCGAGCCCCCCACTATTCCGTGAGTCATCTCCCTGACTACATTGAGAGACATCTATACTGTGCCATTCTTCCTTCGAGGTGCAGGCTGTTGGACTCACCCCTACACCTTCTAAATGGACGATAGCGTCCGTGGAGGAAGTATGGACACAGTTGAAGGCAGCATGTGGAGCGGAGGGTGCAGGGGAGGTAGATGTAGCTAGAGCCCCCAATGATGAACGCTTGCCACTAATAAGATCTATTGAGAGTCTTTTCTCCACCATGGCAATTTCCTTCTCCAGGATTCCAGTAGCCCGTGAAATAAATGCATCAAGGGGGCCAGATACGACTCCCTTGGTGGTGTGGATTTGCACGGATCGTTCTTTGCCTGACCGTAGCGGCATTGTGAGGGGCACAGATGAGAGAGTCTTGCAAAAGTTTTAGGCAGGCAGTCTTAACAGCACCAAAGGGCAAAGGATATACGTGCACAGCCCGCCACCTACCTTGAGGCCTTCCGATCGGCCAGGGGGGGTGGGCCTAGGCCGGACTCTGCCGTACTCGAACGGCCTCAAACGGCCCGCTCTTTGCCCGGTCTTCGCCCCGGTCTTCGCCCCGGTCGCTCCCGCGCAGCGGGTGCTCCACCCTAGGAAAATAGGGGAGGGCAGGGGGCGGTACCGGCAGGGAGAGCAGCCACAGGTGATGCACGCAGGGACTCCTGGTCACTGGAGTCCCTGCTAGGCAGCTCGCAGCCCCGCCGGGGTCCAAGACTTGATGATGGTGATGAAAGCAGGCTCCCCCTCTCCTCCCACACAGAGAGAGTCACGTGACGCAGCGGGACCCGCGCTGCGGGTCCGGCAAGGCGTTGAAGGGCAGCAGCAAGACACACGATACTCCAAACGCCGGCAAACTCTGAAGAAGCTTCCCACAAGGCAAGGGAAACACTGGCCCTTTAAATCCGCTTGTCAGGGTCGGCGACGGCAGGGAGAGCAGCCACAGGTGATGCACGCAGGGACTCCTGGTCACTGGAGTCCCTGCAAGGCAGCTCGCAGCCCCGCCGGGGTCCAAGACTTGATGATGGTGATGAAAGCAGGCTCCCCCTCTCCTCCCACACAGAGAGAGTCACGTGACGCAGCGGGACCCGCGCTGCGGGTCCGGCAAGGCGTTGAAGGGCAGCAGCAAGACACACGATACTCCAAACGCCGGCAAACTCTGAAGAAGCTTCCCACAAGGCAAGGGAAACACTGGCCCTTTAAATCCGCTTGTCAGGGTCGGCGATGGCAGGGAGAGCAGCCACAGGTGATGCACGCAGGGACTCCTGGTCACTGGAGTCCCTGCTAGGCAGCTCGCAGCCCCGCCGGGGTTCAAGACTTGATGATGGTGATGAAAGCAGGCTCCCCCTCTCCTCCCACACATAGAGAGTCACGCGACGCAGCGGGACCCGCGCAGCGGGTCCGGCAAGGCGTTGAAGGGCAGCAGCAAGACACACGATACTCCAAACGCCGGCAAACTCTGAAGAAGCTTCCCACAAGGCAAGGGAAACACTGGCCCTTTAAATCCGCTTGTCAGGGGCGGCGCCGGCAGGGAGAGCAGCCACAGGTGATGCACGCAGGGACTCCTGGTCACTGGAGTCCCTGCTAGGCAGCTCGCAGCCCCGCCGGGGTCCAAGACTTGATGATGGTGATGAAAGCAGGCTCCCCCTCTCCTCCCACACAGAGAGAGTCACGCGACGCAGCGGGACCCGCGCAGCGGGTCCGGCAAGGCGTTGAAGGGCAGCAGCAAGACACACGATACTCCAAACGCCGGCAAACTCTGAAGAAGCTTCCCAAAGACTCATGGAGGGAGGACGACGGGGAGGGAAGGAAACACAACGGGGACACAAGAAAAACAATGTCAGGTGACCGGCTGGGTAGGTGAAGGCCGATTGGGTGCAACCAGGACCAGCCTCCTCTAAAGCTGAATATGACCGCTCCACCGGGCATCGGCCAAGGTTGCTTGTGCACCGACGTTGGTATGATAAAAACGATCCGAGAGCTAAGATAGAATACTACTGGTTATCTGCACCTAGATAGGAGTGTAATCAGCATAGTTATGGTTAGGAGTGATTAATCATTAATAAAAGTTTTCATAATGCGTCCGATGCCACCTTGGCCACTTCACAGCATTTGGAGGTAATGGGAATTCGAACCAGACAGTTACATTAGGCCTTTTTCCATTGCTTCATTAGGTCTCGCTGGTCGTGTCCACTGACAACCTCTGGCACAAATTACCCAATTAAAATCTCTATAACAAATGAAAATATTTCAATCCTGAACAAAATGGTATCTCGGTTGGAAGCTAGTTAGTTGACAAAGCTGCTCGAAAATACAAACACACAAACGGACTCAAGCATTAACTTACGCACTCCTGCTTGAAACTCCCAATCCTTCCCCTCAATATCCACGAGATATGATTTCTTGGCTAATAAGATGATAAAGAATATGTGTAAAGTTCATACCCACCTGTAATAGCCAGGCTACTATGAAGCACTCCTAAAAGAAAGAGTCAAGAGCAGCAAGCAAATTAAGAGGCAAGAGTTGATGTATGTAAAAGAAAAAACACCAATAGGAAACAAGCTATAGCCTCAAATAAGGTCACTTACCACACTTGCCCCAGCCATAAGCAAAGGCTTTCAGCAATTGTGTGCCAACAACATACAAGATGGAAGCATCTATATTTAAAAGTTGCCCAGAGTGAGGCTTTTCCTCGTTTGCTACATGAGAATGTTGCTACTCTCAGCCTGTCCACAGAATGCAAAAGTTACTACTTGTGTAACGATACTTCTGTAAGAGGCATTAGTTAGTCACCGATTCCTTACCCTAGAATATCCCCAGGCATCAGACTGGATCCGGAAAGTTTTTAGTCAGCAATAACCCTGCGTGGCGGCAGGTCGCGGCATGCAGCTCCGCGTCCGTCGCTGGCGTCGCAAGTGCCGAGATGTAGTCACAGAGACTACCTAGGGGCCACCCATGCGCGCTGACATAATTTCTGTACGCGACTTTCCGCGCCAGGCACGCAGAGCCATGCAAGAAACCAACCACTGGTACCATGAAACTAGGGCCCTGAAAGGAATGACCTTAACCCTAGAAATCAGTTCGCAGAACGGGGAGGATGGGCGGGAGGTTAGGAATCTATCACTAACTAATGTCTCTTACAGATATATCATCACACAAGTAGTGACTTGTGCATCTGAAAGAGACACGTTAGTGATAGATTCCTTACCTTAGAATAGATACCCCAGCAATACCAACCCCGGTGGTGGGTCTGCGAACAAGATTACACCAGAAAGTGATGGAGAACAGAACGGCCAAAGAAGCGGTCTGTCCGGACTTGACTGTCAAGGCAATAATGCTTGATAAACATGAGCAGCGAGGCCCACGTAGCTTCCTGACAAATGTCCTACAAGGGAACGCCCTGTCCCAAGGCAGTAGAGGCTGCCATTGCCTTGGTAGAATAGGCACACAGCCCCACAAGAGGCTCCTTCTTGGCCAACGAGAAACATGCTTTGATGCACAGAACAACCCACCGAGAGATGGTTAGTTTGTGCACGGCCAGACCTTTTTTTGGCGCCCACCCGGAACTGGTGTGTGCGCTTCAGAGAGAACGAGAGCGCACGTTTTGGGTCCAGACGGTGGAGCCTCTTTTCCTCTTTCGAAGGATGCGGAGGCCGAAAGAAGGTGGGCAAAGTGATGGTCTACTCAATGTGGAAGGGCGTGACAACCTTTGGCAAGAAAGAACGACAGGTCCTTAAAATCACCTTGTCCGGATGAACAGAATGGAAAGGAGGTTTAGAAGAAAGAGCCTGGAGCTCACTCACTCTTCTGGCAGAGGTGAAAGCTGCCAGGAAAGCCGTCTTTAGAGAGAGAAGACGTAAAGGACAGTTATAAAGGGGCTCAAAGGGAGCGCACATCAGATAGGTCAAGACAAGATTTTAGTCCCATTGAGGCATTATGAAAGGCACGGGAGGAAAAGTGTGTTATGCCTTTGAGGAAACGGTTAACAAGCGGGGACTTAAAAAGAGATGGCTGATCCGTAAGCCTTAGAAAGGCGGAGATGGACGAAAGATAACCTTTGACAGTGCCCAGAGCAGAGCCCTGCTGGGCCAAAGATAGAAGGAACAGAAGGACCTCAGTCAGAGGGGCAGAAATAGGATCCACAGCCTTCGCTGTGCACCATACCACAAATTTGTTCCACCTGCAGGCGTATACCATCTTAGTGGAGGGACGCCTGGCTGCCAGAATGACATCACAGACTTCGGGAGGAAGAACGAAATCTGTCAACTGTCACCGCTCAATCTCCATGCATGGAGGTGGAGGCTGGACAGGTGCGGGTGGAGGACCGTCCTCTGCTGCTGCGACAGAAGATCCTCCCAAAGAGGCAGTCGGATCAGGGGATCGATCACCATGTTGAGTAGCTCGGGATACCAGTATCTTCGTGCCCAATCCGGAGCCACAAGGATGACTTGGGCCCAGTCGCGCCGGATCTTATTCAGCACTGTGGGCAGAAGTGGTATAGGCGGAAAGGCGTACAACAGACCATAGAACAGCTATAAGGAGATGGTTCCGAAAGCTGCAGAGGGGCTCAGCTCATCCCAGAGCACCCTCTCACATAAAACCAAGCACTCTGCCTCCAGGATTGTCGAGGCCTACCATAGGAGTGGCTTATACATGCATATGTGTCTATATATAAGGTAGATATAGGCATAGTATATCTAAGTAAGGGGTGATTACACCACCTTACCAAGGCTGTGTGAACAGACCTGTGGTGTCAGTTTGGAAGGCAAACCAGGAGTGGCACAATACATGCTGCAGCCCCTGGTAGGACTAGGGTGCACATATGCCCTGGGTACTTATGGTACACTATACAGGGGCTCACAAGGGTGTCCCAGTAACCAATCTGGTATGTACCTAAAGTACATGGAGCCATTTTATAGAGAAAGCAGATAGTCTGGGGCTCTGAATAGCTGGGTCCCAGGCCAACTAAGTCGAAAACCGGCAAAACACCAGGAAAAAAGTTGGGGTAACCATATAGTCAGATTTCACCTTCTTACACTCAGTGACTTTGCTTAGAATCATTGAGCAGAAACTTAAGACATATTCAATAATCTAGATCAATACAGACCAAGACTCCAAGTGTAACTATACCAAACATAAGTGGGTAAGGGATAAGATATAGTTCAGATAATATGTATTGATCGATCACTGCCAAAAAATACACTAATTGGTTTAAAATAAGGCAAGCAGATGCAAGTAGGTTTTTAGATTTCGACAAAAGGTGCACATGAAGAGATGTGCGTATGAATGGTGAGAATTATGTAGGGGAAAGGGGATTGGAAGCAGGGTAACAAGATTTATGTGGTGTCAAGGGAAAGAGAGAAAAGCAGGAACAACAGGTTCTGGGAGGATTGTAGATTAGAAATTTAAGAAAAAAGAAAAAATGCAGTGAGTCTCTGAATACATTTGGATCTAAAGCAAGAAACGTTTAGAAAGAAAATACTGGAAAATGGAAATCCAATGAAATTAGAAAACATGAGGGAGGGGATGGGGCTTTTTCTTTGGGTCCTTGGGATATTACTGGATACGGAGCATCATAAATGGTGAGTACTCCCATTTATCACTGGTGTTCCTTCGTCTACGTTACTATTGTTCTTCAAATGGGTAACACTCAATGTATTTGTACAACTAACTCTCCCACTTGTAAGGAGGGTGAAATGCGCTCAAGCTTAATTCAAGGAGCTGGAGGACAATTTAGAACTAAAATTTTGTATGATAACACATGGGCACACTGGAAGTCAATATTCAGTCAAAGCAGTATCTCTGTAGAAGAATAGACCTATTTCTTTTAACCAATACCCAAGTACTCCAAGTAGTTCAGCCCAGACCATAAAGCACATAGAAAGAAGGAACATACTAGCACCTTGTGGCAGAGATACAAAGCCCAAGTACAACTGAAGTGCTAATGTACTAAGATGTTAGAATACAAACTACATGTGATCCTGTGGCCAATGTTATCCTTTAGACTGATTTGCATAGGGCCGAGTCCAACTGGGGTGGCGTAGTGGGCAAAAGAACGATGGATTTAACCCAGATCTTTTGACTGGGGGAGAATGTTTGCATGGTCAGCATTCATCCATCATTTGTTTGCTGTAACACTTTTCTCCCTAAGTGGGATGGGTATGCCCAGACGTGTGAAACCTGTCTCAGGATGCTCGATTCTGGTCAGGGAGGACTTGGACTGGCAGTTCGGTCTGGACTGCTCCCATCGGTCACAGAGTCATGATTGATTTGCATATGGCTGGATCCAAACTGGGGTGGCCTAGTGGGCAAAAGAACGATGTATTTAACCCAAATCTTTTGACTGGGGGGAGAATGTTTGCATTGTCAGCATTCCATCCATCATTTGTTTGCTGTAAAACTTTTCGCCTTAAGTGGGAAGGGTATGCCCAGACGTGGGTCCCTTGCTCACTGTGCCACTGGATTCAAGCTAGCCTGGCTGAAGAAGGGTGGCATACCCTGAAACCAGTCCCGGGCTGCTTGTTCCCTGCCCAGGGAGGACCTGGCCTGGCAGTTCTGTCTGGACTGTTCCCATGGGGCACAGGGTCAAGACTGATTTGCACATGGCTGGGTACAAACTGGGATGGCGTAGTAGGCAAAAGAACGATGGATTTAACACAGATATTTTGACTGGGGAGAATGCTTGCATTGTCAGCATTCCGTCCATTTGTTCGCTGTTACAATATTCAGTCAAAGCATATCTCTGTAGAAGAATAGGCCTAAGTGTTTTAACAGATACCAAAGTACTCCAAGTAGTTCAGTCCAGATTGTAAAGCACATAGAAAGAAGGAGCATACTGGCACCTTGTGGCAGAGATACAAATACAACTGAAGTGTTAATGTACTAAGGTGTTAGAATACAAACTACTTGTGGTCCTGTGGACAATGTTATCCTTTAGAAAAATGATTAGCTTTCAATATTTTTGTGACTTCTGGGGTTTCAGGTTTGTTGCAATGGACTGCGTCCGCAAAGTTAAGAGTCGCAGGCAAAGTTGTAATAATTGTAGACAAAGACATTTAGTACAAACAGCTGCCACAGCCCACATGCCCATTCTCTACTGGGAAACACAAGGCACCTCCATCCCCAAAATATAGAGTAAATTCAATTCTAAGGGCATAGTGGGTGATCTGGTGAAAAACATGGCGGTTCACCTCTGTATTTACTTACAGGGCATAAAGACAGTGTGTTTCAGGTCACTCGATGGAAACAACTGAGAAGAATTGTGACTCTTCTTTTTTCTCTTCACAGCACAACCATGCTTACCGTCAGCAATCAAAGAATGAGAAAGCTACATTGAAGCGTCTTCCTTTTCTGAAAAGAACAAACCAAATATGATTACAATTAGTAAGAAATGTCAGGGGGTCCCTGGTCATCAAGCATCCAGAACTGTCACAGTTCAATCAAAATATTTTCTTATAACACATGAAAAACACAAGCTTGGTATTTACCTCAGTATATGGTATCGGCTACATAGTCTCCTATGCTTTTAACTGGCATAATGTACACATCTACGATATACTACAGGTGAATTAAAGATCTTTACTCTGATACTTAAGCCTCTTGTGTACGGGGAAGAAAGGGGACACAGGAGAAGTTAGAAAACTGAACTGGTGAATTTATAAATCAACACAGTATTCACACTAACTATGGAGAATAAAATCAGTCCTGTTTTATTTCTTGGACACAAACACATTTTTGGAAATCATGCTTTTCCAATTTTGCTGTTAATCTAAACACGATTTTAAAAAACAGTGAGACAGCAGGAGTGTGTTAATAGAGCCCGGTTCTGATAACCTCAATAAATGTTAGACATTATTCCTCAGAATACTGACTTTTTTTAGACAGTACCCCTTACCCCAATGTATGTAACCAAAATATTGCCTACTATAAGTAGGTTGCGTACTAAACTGGAAACAGCGTATGTCACATTTAACATAATAAGTTATAAATTAGATTTTTTGCTGGCAGACATCAGTGTTGTTGCATGGCGTCAAACCAGTGTACAAATATTACACAGCGCTGAGTTGAAGAAATCCAGTCTAAGGTGTAGGGTGTAGAAGACTCATGTAACAAAATGGAAATGGGTTGAGAAGGAATGCATGACTGAGAAAATATAAAACCCATAATTAGCATTCTTTACACCAACTCAAACACATTATCTTCAAATCTGATCCCCAACAATGCAAAACGACCATGCATGGCATCCCATAACTCCAGGAATCCAAAAATATTCCACACCTCACTTCCAGTAGCAAGCAAGCGTCAGAAAATAGACCATATCAGGTATTTACATATTGCACCCAAATATGAACCCATCAATATCAGAGAGGCTTCCACTCTCCCTAGAAGATTGCCATCCAGACTCCCTTAATAAAGATCTGATATCTCGCTTCTTGCCAAACCCACAAACAGACCTGGTTTCTGTTATCACTGCACTCCCCAAATCAGACTGCTTACCAATTATCCTGGTAAGTCCTCCAACTCATAAAAAAGGAGCCACACCAGGCAAACTACCATCCTCTGATTTGTACAAAACAGGCCCAATTCATGTCATCCTGCAATGTCATCAAAAACAGACTCATAAGTCATATCCTACAACTTAGGCGCTCAAAAGAGAGGTCCTCCTCCCAGGCCTGCTACCTCCCAGACTTAAAACCAAGTCCCATATTACTGGTTTCTGTCTCCTTCATGTTTCCTATTAATTATGTACCTATTTTTTTTTGGGGGGGGGGGGGGGGGGGGGGGGGCGTTTACCTGACTCCACGAAGGCTGCAAGTTAGTGTAGCTTCCCCGAACACCACCAAAAATTTGTCAAAATCTGCATGCACATTCAGTAAGTGCCCTGGTTGAGGTGCCATCATCTCTCCGCTGTCAAGTATTCCCTAGGCACCCAGCGGATTTAAAATTGGTGCGATATTTAGGAGGCTGTGGATGGCGACGCACTGTGCTGCTGCCCTGAACGACATTGTGGCCCGCTGCGAGGAGGGGAGCCCAACGACCGCCCTCTACGTGGTGAGCTCAGTGCTGAGGGAGCTAAGTCAACGGTGTGCCAGGCTGGACTCCCGCGACACGCGGGTAATAGTTGTGTACGGCTGCCGCAGCTTTGGAGCGCCGGGCGGGGTCACGGACCAGGGCGCAGCTTCCCTCCGAGGGCGCCTACGGAGCACACGCTGGTGGCTGTTTGTTTCCATCGAGGACTGCTGCATGTGTGACATACACTTATCCTGTGAAGAGGCCCCCATGGACATAATATGTTAGGCTGGAGCCCCGAACGTAGACAGGCGGGGGCAAGTGGGAGCCCTGTAACAAGCGCCCCATGGCGATCCTTCATAATTGCAGCGTATGCTGGCGCCAACAACCCATGAGAGACCGCTACGGGGAGTCCTTGAAAACATGCCCTCCGTCCCGGAGAGTACCCATATACCTGTGAGGCCAGGTTGGTACACTCGGACGGGCGCCGTGGCGTGGGGCCCGTTCGGTGCCCTACAAGCAATACCAAATTGGTGTTTCTGGGAGAGTGAAGTTGCCACATCACAGCTGTTACAGGGGGACTGGCTACCACCAGTTAAAAGAGTGGGTACGGGACGGCCGTACACAACTCCGAGCTCCCAACGACAGTGTGTTCCTGCATTGCAGCACCGAGCTACAAACGCGAACACCCCGCGCTACTCGCCTAACCTGTGCCTATCTTCACATCATGGGTAAAACAGATAAGCTGCCTTTCCAAGCTGCCTTTCGATTTGTGCAAAACCCCAAGGGTAAGGGACCCTGCACCGTTCAAACAAGATATCGCCTCAGAGGACCTGGAAGCAGGAGCAGAAAAAGACGTGAAACATGCCTTCCGCACTATACAGCAAAGTCTCTCCAAAATAGACAGTAAAATCGATGCACTGTCCTTTCGCCTGGATCGCATTTCGGAATGGTTGGATAAGCATGGGCTTGATACTGTGTAGCGGGGTCTCCGACATGGAAGATGTCACATGTGCAGACGCAGAGACCGACAAAGAAAGGGACAAAATCCTGCATGTATTACAAGCGAAGGTTGAAGACTTGGAGGCAAGATCGAGGAGCAACAACATAAGCATAGTAGGTGTGGAAGAATCATCTAACATCTGCAATATGGAGCAGTATATAAAGCAACTGCTTGTCACACTTTTGGGCCGAAACACCTTTTCTGAAATTTTCAACATAGAACGTGCACATCGTTCATTGGCACCTAGACCTATTCCCAGGGTGCCCTCGGCAAATAATTGCACGATTTCTGAATTACAGGGACGTTATTCTGCCCTGCGTAAGGCCTGCGAACTGGGTTTGCTACACCACGAGGGATCAAACCTCTCTCTGCTCCATGACTTCACACTACAAGTTCAGGAGGCCTGTAGGCTCATTATCCCAGCAAAAAAGAAGCTCTGGGACCTTAATCTGGAATACAGCATGCTCTATCCTGCGAAGCTGAGAGCTAAACTGGACGGTAAAGTTAATTTCTTCACTGAGCCTAAAGCAATCTTGCGCGCCATCAAGGATCGAGAACAGCGCCTGAAGCGTCGCGGTTCGCCGATGGCCTCACAGGTGCCAGCGGAGGAATCATTGAGTCTTCACGAAGATCAAGCACAAGAAGAAAAAAAAATCGTCCTGCAGAAGAAATCTCATGATAGAACAGGGAATGCCTCGTTGACAATGTGGGGATTGACTTGGTCACTGATTCAAATAACAATAACTGATTGTCAGATGTAGGCATATCACGCTGGGTGCACAGACAATGGTATTCAGAACCTCATAGGGTCTTAAGTCTCAACTGTAATATTGCGTTCTAATCTAGGACCCCGATCGATACTGTGACCTTATGCCCCTATACGGCTATAATCCATTCATACCCCTATAATGGCATAAACGATCAAGAGCAATATTTCAGAAACTTGTCTCTGGCCTAACACGATCAGAGCCACATTTCAGAATCTCTTCCTCTGCAGCTCATTAGAGCAGATGACACAGCAGAAGCCACTATCTAAGATTCCTAGATTACACTCAGAGTTCTTCAACAAGATAAAACTCAGCAACCTGGGAAAGCCCCGCTTGCTATGTTTTGATTAGTAATAGAACTCTAATGAGCACTGAGAGACGATCACTTCCTAGTGACATCTTTATTGACATCTTATGTCCAAAAACTTACGTCAAACAAGGCACCTTTCAGGTATAAATATTACCAACGTTGCCTTAAGCAAACCCTGCCTTAACGACATCGATGATAGGGATGGTGTGGTGAATACAGGAACAGAACAGCTGTCCCCTGCAGAGCCCAGCAGATGCAAGCTGCCCACGGACGCTGCCCCTCCTCCTCCTTGACGCGCTGAGAGAGACGCTGTCTTTTCTCTTGCCGAGAAAATCCAGCTCCGGCGTTTCCAGCCTACTCTTGCGAGTGACTGGGATATCGAGTCCTGGAAGGAGATACAAGACCTCCAATATTCTATTCCAGAGGTATGGTGTTGACTAAACCCTTAGAGAGAATTCTTGAAGCAAACCTTGGCAAAACCAACTGAACTAAACTTGCTACTTACTTACTCCCTCCCAAGTATTAGGCTTAGGTCAGGTACACTGGGGTAGGCGTAGTTAGAAGCACCAGTTGAGTAAGTTAGCTAAATGTATATATGAATGTATATATTTTATTCATTTTAACCATTGTATGGCTAAGAAACCATATCAATGCTTTTACAGCATTATTTCGCAATCCTCATTTTACTGTACACACTTTTTATAATAACTAGTCTTGCAATTGTGGCAATTCATTTCTCTTGCATGAGAAGAAAGACTGTTCAATAAATAATACCTTTTATTGAAAACGCACTTCTCTCTGTTCTCTGCATCTTGGTGAAAGTAATCTGCACAACTGACTGAGTAAAATAACTGTCTATTGTTTCACACAACTCTAGAGATTGACTCTTATTCTAAAGCAAAGTGGTCATGTTTATGCGGTTGTTGGAAAACTGAATCCCTTCTTGTCTGTACCAGGGAAGCTGATCACTTCCTATTCAGTCAAGAAAGTTTACAGTGACCTCTGAGCTAGTTGGTAACAAACCCAATTAAGTTTAGCATAGTCAGTAGAGACCTGGAAGACTGCACTTCTACGTCTATACTGCTGTTTATGGTTTTCCAATGCGCAGGGCCTATAGGGAAAATAGGAACTACACTACATGGCGCCCAACGTTTGGTAAGGCGATAAAACTAACGCAAGACGTTAGAGTAACTCAGTCGTGCATTTTTCACACTGACCCCTTTCTACCGTAAATACTCCAATAGACGTCTGGAGTGGGTGAAAAGTTAAAATCCGCCCGAACTTAGTAGGAAGAGATTCCTATGTAAAGCTCTGGTTTATTCAACGTTGAAGGATACAGTGTTCCAAAATATTGTGCACCTACTCTTTGTCTCCTTGGAGACCTGCTCTGCAAAAAACCTGCATTTCATAAAATGTCAGACTTAGAAAATGGAACCGCTGCACCCGCAGTAAATGCGACTGAGCAGGGTCCCGACGGTGTTAATGAACCGGGTGCGATAATCATCCCGGTCAACATAAGAAAATCTATAACGTCAAAACTTATAGAGAATGGACTGACCACGCAAGGTGGCACAGTCGTCTTCGTGATAGAGGCACACGAATATCGGCAGACAGAGGTATTCTATTCTTGGATAAAATTTCCAGCGGCAAACGCTGCAACACACGAGTTACACTATTACAAAATAGGGGATCCACCGGAAGAGTACGCTCCTTTCGAGGAGATTGAAATCCCATTAAAATTCCAAGAGCACCTGCTCTGGTTTAAAGGCGCCCTAAAACATAATGATCATATTACCAGGCTCGGTCCACTAGGTAGACCAGGAGCAACGTGGCCGGTTCTAGCCAGCTACACACCACATCCGGACATTGCAAAAATGTCAAGTGAAGATTTCTTAGTTAAAATAAGAGAATTAACAAAGGCATATAGAGAGTTAGTTCAATTGACAATGGAGGATAAAACGATCCGCCAGAAATTGAAAGAAACAGATATAACAGATCAACCAATTGAGCTTGCCAGAATTATAGAAAAATGTTATGAAGAACTAGGTAGAGACAGCTTGGGTGGAAAACCAGTAAAGCCCCAACTGCTCGAAAGTCCTGAAAAATTATTTATTAAAAATAATACAAATACTCCTAAAAAGAGCTGGGATGGAAATAAACAATCCACTCCCAAGGAAAAAGTTTTCCAGTCCAGAGGAAGGTCTCCTCGACGGAGGGAAAGAACTCCGACTCGAGAACACCAGTCTCCCCAGAGGGAGCCCTCTGAGAAAAGATATAACCTTAGAAATAGGGATAATTTGAAGAAGCCTGATAGATATCAAAGTATTGATACACGTCCCTCTCGATCTTTTTCACAGAAATCAGAAAGAAGAGGACGGTCAGACCCAGGAGAGCACACCGAGTCCAAAGACAAGGAACCTGCTCAAAGTAAAAAATCTCAATTTCCAAGAAAGAAGGTAGCCAGTATTAGAGTAATCGAACATGCAGAGAATACTGAGGACACAGATGAAAAACGGGGAGTGGGCACAGACAATGCTAGACAGTGCAGCAGAAATCACCATAGCTCGCAAGATCCTGATGAGTCATCTGGAGACAGTGGACACGAACGAATACATTCAAGTAGAAACTGCCGACACCAGAGTTAGCGAGCCCCATAAGATATACGAAATAACACTGCGTATAGAGGGTGATAAGACTAGGAAAATAAAGGGTCTATTTTGGGATAAACTCTCAAAAGGCTATGACATTCTGTTAGCTGAAAAAGATTGGCCCCCAGAGTTTGTCAGGGAGTGCCCTCGTGGCGAAGAAATGATTATGCCTGCCTTCTCGAATCACATTCCGATTCACACTAAATATATATATGCAAGGAAATGGGCAGTAGCCCAGGCACCAGCACTATATAAAAATCATGTAGGATGGGATGAGGACTCTCCTCCTCACAAAATCCAGTTAAAAAGTCAACCGACTGCACAAAGGCAGTATCCCATTAAGCAAGAAGCTAAAAAACAAGTCAGGGAGATTTTAGATCAACTTGAATACCAAGGGGTGATTGAAACATGCACCTCTCAAATGAACAATCCTTTGTTTCCTGTCTCCAAACCAGACAATTCATATCGTCTAGTTTTGGATTACAGACACCTTAACGCATGTTGCAAAACATTTGCAGTACAAAATTCGCATAGTGCTGCACTAATGAATAACATAGTTAGGAAAAAATATAAAACGACATTAGACATATCGAATGGTTTCTTTTGTCAAAATATTGCACCAGAAAGCAGATACTTGACCACTTTCTCAGTAATGGGGTCTCAGAAAAATTTCTGTAGGCTCCCACAGGGATTCAAGAACAGCCCAGGACTATTCTCAGCCAGAGTAACAGAGTTACTACAAATGTATGATGATGAGGCATTATCTTATGTAGGTGATATCTATCTCAGAGACGACGACTTGGAGACTCACTTGAAAAGAGTGAACACCATTATACTTGGGTACGCCGCAGAGGGTTACAAATTCAACTTTAAAAAGTCTCGAATTGCCCATCTGACAGTATTATTTTTAGGATACGAATTATCAAGTGAAGGGAAAAGCCTAGCGGACAACTTCTTAGAGAAGTGCGCTGTACTCCAAGCACCAAAAACGCTGAAGAACTTACAATCGATTCTAGGTTTCCTGAATTTCGGAAGAACTTACATTCTAAATTATGCGGAGAGGGTTAAAACTCTCTACGAACTAATTAAACCTGATCTTAAACCAATCAACTGGACTCAAAAACACACAGAAATTTTGAGATCACTGCAAACAGACGTTAGCAAAAACAAAATTAGATACACGTGATAACACACGCAATCTTGTAATCAAAGTCATCCCAGGAAGATGCGGATTCACGTACCTGACCTCTAATGAGGGAGAAATGGTACCAATAGCTTACAAATCACACTTGTACACACAAGCAGAAAAAACATTCAGTCCAACAGAAAATACTGTGAAAGCAGTAGAAACTGCATTAGCAAATGAACGAGAACTAGCACATGGCAAAAGGATCAATATCCTCACAGCGGAATCCGCCTTCGAGGCGCTATTCAGCCCAGTAAACCTGCCTACAGTGTCACTGGATCCGAAATGGATACAGTGTGTAAATTCTCTTGGAGCGGAAGATGTGAAATACTATTTCGCCCCGCAACTCGAAAAACTGAATGATTTGACTTATGAAGAATATCCTCTGCCAATCGAACTTCAATACTCCTGTATAATCTATACAGATAGATTTGTACAGCATTTCAACGTAGAGAACAAATCCTGCGTGATTGTTAAAGGTCGCTGGCTGTGCGGTAAATTCAGACCGAAAATAACAAAAACTGAATCAGTAAGAAACTGTTCGGCTCAGAGAGCTGAAATCAGAGGTTTAAAGATGGCGCTTGAAAATGCAGAACGTGATTTCCCGACACTAATCGTGTGCGATTCGCATTTCTGCGTCAACTCTTACAATAACAAGTTACAGAGCTGGATTCAAAATGATTTCAAAGACGACACAGGTGCCACAATAAAGCATAAAATGCTTTGGAAACAAGTAGTTCTTTTACAGAAGGAACTACAAAAGACTCACGTGATACACACTCTGAGTCATCAACGTGATGGCGTTCACGTTGCAGGGAATTTATTGGCTAACACAGCCACAGCGGAAGCAACTAAATGGGCTTCCTTAGCCACAAAAAAGCGTTCAGAAAAATACATAGACGGGGAAACCATGCTGACAGTAAAAACGTCCTTAAAAGGCTACCCGTGAACTATCCACTCAATTATGCATACGTAATCGATGCAAACTCCGTTCCTTTTGCTCGAATCCCTAGAGTGGGGGATAGGGTAATTCCAAACACGAACCGGAGAGGTTTCCTCACACAGGAAGCACATATGGGGTCGGGTCTGAGACACCAAACAATCAGAGACTCTCTGAAAGAATTACAGTTAGAGTACTGGTGGCCGGGAATGAGCGTAGATATTCATTATTTTGCAAAAAATTGTGAAGACTGCAACAGACATCGCAGTGGAGAACCGGCCAGCGTAGTGTCAGGAACCCTAATAGAAAGCATAAGGCGATCTATTCGTATAATCAAAAAAGAGAAATGCGTCCCATTGTATATCATTCAAGACTAAAACTCACTTAAAAAATGTGGCCCCAGCGCTCGGCTGACGCCAGAACGGTTATAAAAGATCTGCGAGTCTTTATCGGCACATACGCAATTGCCATGTTCCATTCTGGCCAGGGTCCTGCTTTCAGCTCTCGAGCTTATAAGGAGGCCATGGCCAGCATGGGCGTTGGCTTGCGATACTCTTGTCCATCTCACCCCGAAGGGAACAGTGTAGTGGAAAGAAAAAACCGGGACAGAAAGCAATCTATAACAGCGAAGGTATTAGGTTCGGGTGATGGGTGGGTCAAACATTTAATAAGTGTCCAGCTAAGTCTAAACAACTTGCCAAGAAATTCTCTAAAAGGTTTCAGCCCATACGAACTATTGTTCGGAACTAGAATGTACATTCAGGACTTAGATAGTCAGGTATCAGTGGTAAAAGATAAGAATAAAGACTTTGACATCAAAGACCGTTTGGCTGTTTTACAGGACTTAAATGAAACAAGAAAATCCATAAGCAACATAAAGTTAAAGCAACAGCCAGCTACCACTGACGAGGCACCACCAGCCCCAGCAAGGCCTGTCTGAATTCCAAAGATTGGGGATCTAGTCAGAGAAAAAATAGCGGTGAAGAAGGAATTTGGGCCTACTTACAGAAAAGCAGTACCTGTCTTAGCAATCAACGGAACAAGATCAGTAGTACTACCGCCCCTTGCTGGTAAAAAGGAGAACAGAGTTGTATCAATCGACCTGGTAAAACCACAATCATGTGGCCTATAATCAACAGTAGGCCCAGTGGACTCCCGAGAAACAACAGAATACCCAAACTTGCAACAATCCAAGAGGTCCAAACTGAAAGACTAATCACATTTGATTAACCTGCAGTGCACAGAGAGGGACTATGCAATAATGCCATGGAACTCATGCCTCTTGAAACACAGATTGAAACAGTTTGTCATGAAACACCAGTCTACAATGATGTGGCATCAGAATGTGCTACCGAAAGACAAATTAAGAGAACAATTCCAACAATTGACAGAACTGCCTCTGGCTACTTCATTAACTTCGACAACTTTTCTGAGGATCAAAGCAACCCTAAAGTGATGCCGAAAACAAAGACTTTTAAAGAAAAAGCAACAGAACTCTTCCATCAACTCGAGGAAATTTACCTTGTTTCTCCATGGTTAGAGTTCTGGTTTGGTCTAGGTGTATTTTTCCTCCTGCTTTGGCTCATCATGGTACTTTGTTTGGGAAAATTCATTCAGGGAAAATACAGTTCAATGGACACAGCAAGTCAGAACATCAACTTAGTCCTTAAACCACACAGATCATCCCACGTGAAGAAAAGAGAACTGTCAACAGTAAATGTCACAGCCATTCAAATACCCGGCGGGGTAGTATGGGACAAAACTGACTATGAAGTATATGGTACAGGTTGAAATCCTGAAATATCCTCACCAGTTCAAGGTTTCCTTAAGTGACTTTGTAAAACCAAGTAAATTTTCTGATGATTGGGATTTTGAAAGTATTAATAATATGATGTCTGATTTAGTGTTGTCAGCAAGATTTACAGAACATGATTGTTTACAAGGTTCGTCTAGTTATGAACAGATGTTTTGCTTCTCACATTATGGAGATCATTACTCACATGAATCTGCACAACCTAGAAATGTTTTTAAATATAACCAATGGGAACATTGTGCTACTCCACCTAAATGCAGTTCTAAAACATTCTATGAGAAATTCCAGTACTTCTCAGGGTTTAACACCAGTGATGCAGAAACATTTTATTATACACTGTTGGATAAAACAGGGTTGAAAACAATGCTGACAGATACTAAATTGATATATTCAGAAGCATTTTATGAAAAAATGACGACATTTGGTTTTGATTTTTGGAAAAATAACATTGAAACAAAAACCATCTGGGGTACAAAAGATTGGCAGATACAAGGCCTAGAAGCATTATTTCGAGCCTGCATGATCCCAGAGCAAATAATGTTCTTAAATGACACAATTCACCAAACAACCTGTCTTGGCCTAGCTAAGATTAAAGACCTTAACAAACCGTCTATTCCGAAGCCAATACCTGATAATGCAACAACAAATATTGAAATAGACGTATCTAAAATTTTACATCTAAACAGAACACATCCTGATTGGAAAAAGTGGTTAATCTGGCCTACCGACACAAACAACTGTCAAGATAGATTCCTGAATAAAACACAGGGGTTAACAATGACCAGACCAGACCCTAGATACTACCAGAGACAACATCCAGGGATAGTAACAACATACAGTGTAGGGAAGCTGTGCCTTGAATGGCTAGAATCATCCACACTGGCAGAAATTAAGCAACACTTATCTTTACTTAAAGATGGTGCTGATTTGCGCAATTTCATTCTGGGACCACGCAAACAGCGTCAAAAACGTTTCATAGCGACCAGTATATATGCGGCTTACAACAAGGCTTGGAAAGTCACACAAATTGAAACAGCTGAAAAAATACGAGAAATTGATCGTATTAATTTGGAAAAATCACTTTCTGTAGTGGACAATGGGTAATGACTCGGTCCTCCAAAATATATTCACTGGACAGTATTGTATCATCTGCCATAGATATAATAGACAAAGACTTGCTAATGTTACAACATGGCCAGTTACAATTGCGTTCTATTGTACAGTTAGGCTGGACGCTGCAAAATCTTCGTTCAGGCTATGTGCCATGGCGTTTAATCAACACAACGTCATTGTTTTCCATCTTTAACCTTACTGATAAACAAATCAGCTTGGCACATAAAGGAGCAGACTATACAATCCTGAGCATCGAAAAACTTGCGAGATTACCATTGACAATGTCAGAAAGTCCCGTCATTGAATGGATAATACACGGGATTATCACTATTCCAATAACAACTTTCAGATTTAAAAATTGCCTTGAATACATACCGACTGGCCAGTATGAACGTTTGGGTAAAGGGTACATTAAGTCAACATGGAAATTACCATATACACACGCATGCTATAGTGACAGCAACAAAAATGTATTTCTTAGTGGTGAAAACTGTAAACATTCACTAAGCGGTATACTTTTGTGCCAGGGTATTAATTTACACGAAGCCTGTGAAGGAAATTCAAACAATCTTTCATGCCACCAACATTTCACACCTGCAACGCAGATAGAGCCTTTCTTTAAGCAACTCTCGAACGGGAGTTACATTCTAATAACGGATCACAGCTGTTGTGGCCTTTTGCCAGGGAAAGCATATCTCGTAAGCGTAACTTCCATGGTCAAATGCTGTATGCAAGCATTGTTTCCAAACGGCCCTGGAGACACGGAGACTCCCATATGGCCTCGTTTGAATGTCTCTTCTATACGAATTGATACTTTAAGCAGAATGAAGTCTGTGCTTTTGCAGACAACAGTGTCCATCACGTCATCGAAAGAGACGTATGATCTCCTAGTTGCAAGGACAACATCAGAGATTCATGACCTTTTATCAACAAATTGCCCCGTGCATTTCACAGAAATGCTTAGCCAAATTCTTAACATGTCGAGTGCCATAGGCATCCCAGGCGTATTTAAGACCATTTTTTCGGGACTGTTAACACCATTCAAAGCAATTCTGGGAATCATTCCTAATTTTGTCCATTCAGTCTTTGGCGGCATACCCCTACTTTTGGGACTTGTAGCAGGCATTTTATTTTTGACCCTCCTGCTCCGATATGGCAAGCCAAAACTCAGACATGACTCCGGCAGGAATGGAAGAAACGATCCTAGCAATACGCTACCGGGACCGAATAACTAGAGTCCTTGGATTGGCCAGGCTGAGAGATCTGAACATGACCTGGTTTCTTTCATTCAGACCTATATGGCAGACCTGCATCTTACCTGTGCTTCGATGTATGCTATGCGGAGATGAGTGCGTGTTGGACATCTGTTTTGCACTTCCATCAGCAGTACCAATGGATATCGATACTTTGCTAAGTCCTGTAACGGCTCACGCATTGTGTTGTCCCCAGTGGCTACCAATCCTGATGACGGCATTCGTTGAGACTCCTGCGCTACGACTAGGTGGTAACAGTGGAGCGAGAAATAAAAGCGACATCACCCAGGTACGACCTTCTGTGAGCATTGCTGATCCAGACTTTGATGATAGTAATCATTCTCACACCTGCCAAGTTACAGCACTATCGAACTTGGTCGAACTGTCACCTGATTTTGTAGACCAATTTTTTGAGAGCCTGTCTGATATGATGTTCTCCCCTGAACAGAAACAATAACTTTTGAAAAGTATTCCGACACACAGCGTTCCCATGAACTCTGAATTCGGCCTTCAGTTTTGATCAACAAAAACTGCTGAAAAGCGTTGGAACTCTATTCCCCCGTTCACCAAGAATTTTTTTTTTTTTAAATTGAACACTTTTTCAAAATATTTACCTTTTTTCCTGGCACGTAAATTCTTTGCTTAAAGTAGACCTATTCATAAAGAACAGAACTTCTATTTTTAGGTAAATCTAGAGACATAATAACTTTACATCAGCCTCTAGCACATGTTACAGCATATGCATTTATATGTGATGAAATTATCTCGCCCTTCTTTTCTGTATAAAGAGATATTTCATGTGTAATTTTTTCGCAAAATCGTTCATTGATTACATATGCTATAATTTTGAATGATTTCTATGCTTAAAGACGTACAGTACCAATATTACCATGTATTTAAAATACGTCATTTCAAATGCAAATATGTATTTTGGGGTGGGTAATGTTACACATGCATCTTATTGCTATAGTTTTTAGTAATTTGATGGACATAAATTCGTGGAGTGGGTGTTGCGTTCTAATCTAGGATCCCGATCGATACTGTGACCTTATGCCCCTATACGGCTATAATCCATTCATACCCCTATAATGGCATAAACGATCAAGAGCAATATTTCAGAAACTCGTCTCTGGCCTAACACGATCAGAGCCACATTTCAGAATCTCTTCCTCTGCAGCTCATTAGAGCAGATGACACAGCAGAAGCCACTATCTAAGATTCCTAGATTACACTCCGAGTTCTTCAACAAGATAAAACTCAGCAACCTGGGAAAGCCCCGCTTGCTATGTTTTGATTAGTAATAGAACTCTAATGAGCACTGAGAGACGATCACTTCCTAGTGACATCTTTATTGACATCTTATGTCCAAAAACTTACGTCAAACAAGGCACCTTTCAGGTATAAATATTACCAACGTTGCCTTAAGCAAACGCTGCCTTAACGACATTGATGATAGCGATGGTGTGGTGAATACAGGAGCAGAACAGCTGTCCCCTGCAGAGCCAAGCAGATGCAAGCTGCCCACGGACGCTGCCCCTCCTCCTCCTTGACGCGCTGAGAGAGACGCTGTCTTTTCTCTTGCCGAGAAAATCCAGCTCCGGCGTTTCCAGCCTACTCTTGCGATTGACTGGGATATCGAGTCCTGGAAGGAGATACAAGACCTCCAACATTCTATTCCAGAGGTATGGTGTTGACTAAACCCTTAGAGAGAATTCTTGAAGCAAACCTTGGCAAAACCAACTTAACTAAAACTGCTACTTACTTACTCCCTCCCAAGTATTAGGCTTAGGTCAGGTACACTGGGGTAGGCGTAGTTAGAAGCACCAGTTGAGTACGTTAGCTAAATGTATATATGAATGTATATATTTTATTCATTTTAACCATTGTATGGCTAAGAAACCATATCAATGCTTTTACAGTATTATTTTGCAATCCTCATTTTACTGTACCCACTTTTTATAATAACTAGTCTTGCAATTGTGGCAATTCATTTCTCTTGCATGAGAAGAAAGACTGTTCAATAAATAATACCTTTTATTGAAAACGCCCGTCTCTCTGTTCTCTGCATCTTGGTGAAAGTAATCTCCACAACTGACTGAGTAAAATAACTGTCTATTGTTTCACACGACTCTAGAGATTCACTCTTATTCTAAGGAGCAAAGTTGTCATGTTTATGCGGTTGTTGGAAAACTGAATCCCTTCTTGTCTGTACCAGGGAAGCTGATCACTTCCTATTCAGTGAAGAAAGTTTCCAGTGACCTCTGAGCTAGTTGGTAACAAACCCAATTAAGTTTAGCATAGTCAGAGACCTGGAAGACCGCACTTCTACGTCTATACTGCTGTTTATGTTATTCCAATGCGTAGGGCCTATAAGGAAAATAGGAACTACACTACAGTAAGTGATTTAGATTGTAGACATGGTGGCGGGGGATCAAGAAATGATGGCAACATCTTCCCCAAAGTGTATCCCACTACTCGGATCTTTTGTTTTGGGGTTATTGTTTTTTCTTTAGGGTTTGGAAGGGGCAGGGGGGTATGCAAACAGCTGCGACCGTTGGGGATCTTCGTGGCATGAGATGGAATGACTTTTCTTCTTATATGTATGTTTATATGGATATAATCTTGTTACGTTATTTTCGCACAGTGTACACCGTAGGCATTGGGCTCTGTCCACCACAATGGTTATTTCCACCGCATGGCCTCTGATGGGGTAGGACCACAGGGTTTACAACTCCTCACTTATAATGTTCGTGGCCTAAATGATGCCAGAAAGGTTAGGAAAATAGGTGCTTATTTAAAAAGACAGAAGGTGTCTGTCGCTATTCTGCAGGAGACTCATCTCACCCCAGAGCGTAGCAAAGATGTGCAACGTAAATTGCAAGGAACTTGCTTTTTCTCTGATTTCACATCCCACGCCAGAGGCGTTATATTATGGATTGATAGAAAGGCTGGGGTAGAGATGGCAGGCTTGTTGTTTGACACACAGGGCAGGTACGCAGTGGTTCTTTGTAACAGGGGTGACCTGAAATTCATCCTAGTGGGAGTGTATGGCCGAATTAAGACGACCCCCAATTTTATAATTCACTGGCAGCCAAACTGACACAATGGAGTGGGATCCCACAGATTTGGGTCCCACCCAGACGACCCAGCAGCTGCCACAGTGGCATTGCAGGATATCATGCAAGCACACTGCCTCCTAGATATTTGGTGGCATAGGGCGGGATTACACTGACCACTCCGTCTATGATACCCACACCTGCATAGACTTTTGGCTGATATCTGGGGAGTTAGAGAAGAGGGTACTCTCTTGTGAGCATCTCCTGCACACATATTCAGACCACTCTCCAGTCCGGCTAGCGCTGAGCTATAACGCACCTCGGTTCCCAGCATTCACGTGGCGCTTCCCTCCATTCTCATTGCTAGACAAAGTGTTCAAAGAGGACCTTCCGACGGTGATAGAAGAGTTCTTCACTAATAATATCGGTTCAGTACAATCTTTTGCCACAGACTGGGAAACATTCAAAGTCTATATTAGGTGGGTAGTGATCTCAAAGCATGCAGGAGTACAGCGCTCCATCCAGGGCAGGCTGGACAGATTATAGAAAGACACTGGACAATTAGAACAGGACCTGTCCGTGACCGGAAATGTGCAGGGCGCCGCACACCTTAAACTGAAGTTAGAGGAGTTTGAGGACACCGCTAATGATGAAATTAAACACATGGGGAAATATGCAACAGCATGTATCTACGGAGAGCGGGATAGACCGGGCGCTTCGTTGGCAGGATTGCTGAGGCCTAAGAGGGAATTAGACAAGATGGTAGGCATGATGGATGACTGCAGGAGTCCGCTCAGTACCACTGAAGATATAGTAACACATTTCCACCCATATTACCTACATTTACACACCTCTCAAATCCCAACAAACAATGAGGCCCCAGAGGAATACCTATCCTACATTAAAATGCCCTGGCTAGTATGCGAACACAGGGAACATTTAATGGCTCCACTGACAGTGGAAGAGATAAGAGGGGCATTGCGGGGGATAGCAGCAGGGAAGAGATGGTGGAGTCTGGTATCATGCCACCTCCTAAGCCCGAGGCTATCATTGTCACTTTGTTAAAACCGGGAAAGCCACCAAACACTTGCTCTTCATAAAGGCCCTTGTCCTTACTTAATGCGGATGCAAAAATCTACGCCAAAATACTTGCCAATAGACTAGCCCTTTTATTATCCGGCATTGTTTGCTCAGAACAGGCGGGGTTTGCCCCAGATTTGTAATGTGTCTCATAACTTAAGAACCTTATTCGTGTAGTTCAGTGACTGAATCCAGAAGCCAAAGCTGCGGCAGTGTTTCTCGAAGCTGAGAAAGCTTTCGACTCAGTGGAGTGGAGTGGGGCTTTAAGATTGCTGTACTGCGCAAGATAGGAGTTGGAGATATATTTCTACGATTAGTTACAGTGTTGTACACTTCACCTACGGCTAGAGTAAGAATCGGAGACGCTGGACCGAGGAGGCTGTATGGTACTTGGGGATTCAATTCCACATTGACCTCACACTCGTGATCCAGGAAAACTATGGTAAGGCCACGTAACAATTAATAGTAAATGTAGATAAATGGATAAAGCTCCCACTTTCGTTAATGGGCAGAATTCCTTTTTGAGGATGTTCCTATTCTTTTACCCAAATATCTGTTTAAAATTGGCGAACACAACTGATACGACTTGCATGGGCTGGTAAATAGCCCTGAATACGGTGGGACTCGCTCATTCTGCCTTATGAGCTCGGGGGGTTGAGAGCCCCAGATCTTGGAATCTATACTACTATAATAAAGGAAGAACTTTCAGCCTTTGAGGCGGGTAAACTCGGGAACCACAGCACCAATCCAGACACCCGATACCCCGTTGGAATCGTCAGGGTGTGTAGATGGTTATAGGCTATATACATTTTTTTTTTTACATTATTTAAAAAATGTACAGTAAAAAAAAAAGTAGGCCCTCCGAAGTAGCGCCGGCCGCGACGTGTGTGCTCACGTCAGGAGCAAGGGGAGGAGCGGCGTCCAGGAGCGCGACGAGGAGCAGCGGACATGGCGCGGGGGCGGTGTAGTGATGTGAGGAGCAGCGGACAGGCCAGCGGCGGTGCGAGCAGCGGGCAGGCTGGAGGAGCGGCGGACATGGCGCGGGGGAGGAGCGGTGACGTGAGGAGCAGCGGACAGGCCAGCAGCGGTGCGAGCAGCGGACAGGTGGGAGGAGCGGCGGCTGAGGTAAGGGGACACATGTCGGGGCAGGCGGGGGACAGGCTGGGCGGGGGACGGGCTGGGCGGGCGGGGCTGCAGGAGAAAAGAGAATGCAGGCGGGGTGAGGGCAGGCGGGAGTCGGGGCAGACAGGGGACGGGCGGGGCGGGGGCCCGGGCTGCTGGACAATGTCGGGGCGGGCGGGGGTCGGGGAAGCCTGTTGCTCCCGGACAAGGTCGGGATGGGCTGCTAGTAGTATTATAACACAGCTAACAGTACATTTGCTCATTACTGCTCCACAAGACATACCCATCTAATACTTGGAAAGGAATGCGGCGGAACAGCTATCATTACCCCAGTTGCTCACACATCGTCCTCCAGGGGTACACAAGTCTTTGATTCTCTAGCTGTCAGGGTGCAAGCATGGCAGACGTTACTACACAGGCAGGCATGGACTTTCCTGTACTCCCCAGCAATGCCGCTCCAGTGGAGCGGGTGGTTCTCACCGAGTCAAGATGTGGGTGCCAGGTAGGCCCCGCAATCCATAGGCATCACCAGAATGAGAGATTTCTTTCAGGACGGCACATTAGTATCCTGGGAGGCTTTGCTACGACCACAGGTGCAGCCGGGGGGTACGGCGATGTTTCACTTCTTTTGGGGCTAGACACACGTGGCGCGATCTCCTGGGCGATGACTTGCAGGAACCACAGGCTATGGAGACCTACATTAACCTTATTCAGTCTGAAGAACCTCTTAAGCGGATTACAAAAATCTACACTAGCTTACAAGCCACCCGTGGATCTGAGGTCCTTAGAGTCAGAGTGGAATGGCAGCAAGATCTGGGGGCACCGTTGAGCGACAAAGAGTGGCAGTATTGTTGTTCCCGAACCTGGTCAGTCTTCTCTCAACAGAAGGCACAGACTATTCCATTATAAATTTCTGCACAGGGCATATTGCACCCCACTGCGCCAGTTCAGATGCGGGCTATTAGAGGACTCCTGCTGTCAGAGATGTAGGGCGGAGAATGCTGGATTCTGGCACCTAGCTTGGCAGTGTCCTGGGATTCAGGTTTTTGGGGAAAAGGTGTTCCAGGAGCTAGGAATAATTATTAGGGCTGAACTGGAACCGTACCCTAAGTTGGCCCTTCTCGGGTGGGATCTTACAGTCAACAAGACAGTGAGGCTGTTACTCGCCATTGGGCTTCTATTAGGTAAATGCCATGTGGCACTTTGCTGGATAGGAGGCCCGCTACCATTTATTAAAGATTAGCACGCTGATCTGTTATATTGTAACACACAGGCAGATGTTTATAATGAGTTACTTCCCCCCAGAAGTCGTCCCAGGAACTACTAGGGACCATACCAAAAATATCTCTCAAACACAGCTGTGGTTGCAGTCTTAGACCGACAGATCACTCCACTTGTGTCACCATCACAGGTGGTGGGAACACAGTGGAGTAAGGAGGTCACGGACATACACACAACATCTGGACGAGGCACTAGGCGGGAGTTGAGACTAACAAGTGTCATTGGCAGGTGCACTGCGCTTTATAAGAACTGGCATAGACTTGATTTATAGTGGACATTGCAATGAAGGTATTCCCTAATTGTCTGATTCATGTACTTACATATTGCTTTGGACGTGTATGGTACTTTGAAGTGATGTAAGTGTGCGTTATCTTTTTTTGTTTGTAACCAGTCATATTATGAAACTAATGAAAAAAAAAAATAATTATGTATCTATTAAATTATTTTTATACAGCACTGACTGTCTCACCACTAGGTAGTGACTGTAACAGCGTAGTTCGGAACAGTGCTAGACTGCAGACAGAATAATTAATCAGAATGACTCAGTCACTGTGACGTCTGAGCAAATATCAAAGTGAGAGATCTGGGTCTACTTGGAAAATATCAAAAAAGCCTGGTCAGGAGATCATAATGGCTATTAAGGCCCAGGTCCGGCGAACCCATGAAGCCTTTGGCATGCTTAAAGAGCCTCTGAAAAGGTTGGCTTTAAGTGTTTCCTAAACTGAGTATAGTTTAACTGACCTCTTATTTTGGGATTTCATCCACATTAGGCAAAGCACTGCCTTCTATACAAAGGCAGGGAATGTATGTTGAAGGACTTTAAACGTATCGGTGAAAAAGGTGGAAAATGCATTGAGGTCCTCATACTCCCAATCTGCTTGTAGCTTATACTAAAAACCAATTAGTATCACAGGCATACAATTCATTCATATGTAACACGCAGGAAGCCTATTGCACCGAAAAAAATCACGATAGTCCCTTAACTCAACCAAAAAAACCTTTAAAGTTGCTAATTCACTGTACACTTTGTATTACTGTCACGTGAACATTTCACCCTCAAAACAACTCAGTGACACACTTCACAATTCTCTAACTGCTTTAATCACCCCACAGGTCCCTTTACCTCCTCAAATTATAAATTGTCAATCCACATCTTTAATAGACTTTAGTCAGCTAATGGAGGAGAGAACATGTTTAATGATGTAATCAAATTCGGCTCACTGTTCGATCCATGCCGGGTCTATTTCATGCATAAAAGTTCACACAGCATCTGTCCCACCTTAACTCTGATCTGTAACTCTTCACTATTGTTTCTTTCTTCCAGCATGTGGGAAAAATTGTTAATTGTAAAACTTTTACTCAACAAAAGCACTACAGATGCCTCCTTTCCCAGTAAATACAGACCCATTTCCAAACTATCTGTAATAATAAAAATACTAGCGAAAGAAGTAAGAAAAATAACTTACTCATTACTTACAGAAGGGCAACCTTTTACAGCATTGTCAAACAGGTTTTAGAGCACTGCATCGTAATTAATCATACCTTTCGGCCACTCTTCATGACCTGTCTATGTCAACAGTTCAAGGAAGCTCAGCAGCTCTCATTTTACTTTATCTGTCAGCAGCATTTGACAACATATCTGATCAGGTGTTGATCAACAGTCTATACGAAGCTGGCATCAAGGGTATAGCCAGTGACTGGATTAAAGACTATTTAAATGATCAAATCACAAGCAGACTCTTGCCCCTTTACATCATATTTCCAGGAACCCACCTCAGCTGAACCAGAAAGCTCATCTGTCCGCTCATAATTTAACCTAAAGGTGGATTCCCTCGCAAGACTAATCTGTTCATTTCGATTTAACTTTAAAATGTTTGCAGATGGCAATCAGACCTGGTAAGATTGGACGAAAACAATCCATCAGCATTTGAGGCTTTCTTCAATTATCTTACTGGAGTTCTCATTCGGAGGACAGAAAACTCCTTAAAAGTTAACATAGACAAAACTAAAATGTTATATATAGGTAAACCAAGCACTTCTGAACCGCTGTGTAATTAACCCTTATAACTGACTCCCCTCTACTAGTCCCAGTTAGAAAGCCAAGATTGTGGAATGTTCTATTTGACAACTCAGTCATTGGTACTGCAAACAAAATCTATTGATCTTGCTTCTTTAATCTAAGACTTTTGAAAAAAATCATCCCCTTCTTAGACCAATCTGCTTAAATTATGATTCAAGCAGTAATCTTACTGTGACTAGATTACTTTACCTCACTTTATTTAGGTCTCCTAAACGCCTCATGAATAGTTTGTTCCATATCCAACTTTCTTCTGTAAGTCTACTTTGTCATCTTCCTAAATACACCCACATCTATTTACACATGAGCACACTACACTGGCTACCCTTTCCTTCTAGTATCACATTCAAAGCATAGTCCGCCATTCCTTTCCCAACTGGGGTCTTCTGTTTTTGCAAGAGAAATGAAACAGTACAACTGCCCTTGAGAACTTCGTTATACCGAAAATCTTCTTAAAATTGCACCTTTCCAGAGACGTAGACCTAGCTGTAGATTATTCTCATTTTTAGAAGCGAAAATGGGGATTTCTCTTCCTTTACCACTCCACAGGAAAGAGAACTATATTTCGGTTACAAATAACCTTACAACATTTCCATTGTAGAATCTTTTCAGAGCTTTCATCCTCTGCAAATATTTGGTGCATTCAACTTAATGTTTCGCTCTTCTTTGGACTAATGGCAACCCAGTGGAGAGCCAAGACACTCTGCTCAGGGATAGTTTGCACAAAAAAAAGAATCATTTCATGCAAAAGCTGAGGCCTTTAATCAATCTTGTTCTGTGTTTTCATCATCTGATCTTTCCTAGGTATAGGTGTGAAGCATTTAAAAGGCCTCTAGTTCCTCCTACGGCAAAACATGTGACCAGATTCTACAATGTGGGTCTGTTTTATGTAGTGCCTTGTGCACGACAAATAATACCTAAAACTTGATTGTTTGCTTTTGTGTAAATCAATAAAAGCACTCCTTGAAGAAGAGATGGGATTGCACTCTTGGAGGTTCAGCACACTCGGGCTGTCTGATTTTGAGTTCTCTGTAATTCCTTGGATGCGTACTTTGTGGAGCCCAGCACTGATGATACTGCAGTAATCCAACCTTGAAAGGACTATGGGCCAGGTGTACATAGACTTCCGTATGAGATTCCCTAATTTCGAATTTTTGTGATTCACTAATAGGAATCGCAAACAGCAATGTACGACAGTGTGTTTTACACTGTTTGCGATTCCCAGTGGTTCACAAATGGCCTACCACATTAATATTTATGAGGTAGGTCGCAATTTGCGACCCACTGGGAATTACTAAAAACACATGGATGGTGGCCTGCTGGGGGACAGCAGACCACCATGTTTGTGTTTGCTTTTAAATAAAGTATGACTTTTTGTTTTATTTTAATGCAGCCTTAAATGAAACAAGCCCTTTCCTAATACTGACTTGCTAACCCATTTTGCGATCACAAAATTGGTTTGGTACATGTAAAAACGTTTTTTTGCATTCGCAAGCGGCCTGATTCTGCGTATCAGGCCTTTTGCAACAACAAAAAATCTTCGTACATCTGGCCCTGATGTTCTACCTATTCAATGAGAGACAGATTGCCGAAAAAGGCAGAGTATTCTCAACAAGGATACTTGGGTTTCTGTATTTACATCCACATGTTATCTGGTAACAAATATCACTCAAGTGTTAAAGATGATTCCAAAATATTTTGCTTTGGTTGCCGGGCTTGGGGCTTGTCCCGAGGCATTAGTCTATGTGAGTAACCTCCTCTGTGCTGGACTGAGCCAGACAAGAAGCTGAGGGAGGTGATCACACTGCAGCATGATGTTGAGGAGGGGATAAGGCAGGGCGAACGAGGAAACAGCAGTTTGCAGTGTTTCTGTTTCAGAATACCATGCTCAGAATATAGAAGGGAACAAACTCTAGGTTACAGCCTGCATTTACAGCTGAACATGTTGATTTTAGACAGTTGATCCACAGTGCTGAAACTCAAAATTTCAAAAGTGCCACATTAAAAATCTTTAGTTTACAGAGGAATACGGCACTTTGAAATAATTGGGGAAGCAATAAGATGTTAGTGCTTTGAATCTTAAAATATCTAATTTATCATTTTAATGTAATTATCTAAGAAAATTACCACAAAGAAATGCTAGAGGGTGAATGACAGGAGGTAATCCCTGTACCCTTTGGTTGATTCTCCAATTCAAAACAAATTTAAAGATTTTAGTTCCCAGACATAATGAGGAACAGTCGATCCATGTCGGAGAATATGGGTGTAAGTGGTCAAATACAAAAGATTATATACAGAGATTTGTGTTCTCTTGAAAACACAATCAAGCTTACCGTTGGGAATCACAACTAGAGAATGCTGCATTGAAATCAATGTCCAAGAATTTCTTCTCTTCCTGAAAAGACAGACAAAAAAAACTAATTATAACGAGAAATAAATATTGATGTTTCCTGGATAATTAAACTTCATACTGTTACAGTTTAAACATAATGTTTTTGTATAATCCAGGTGTAACGGGGAGGGCTCGGGTCCGCCAGGCTTTACCTGTCTCACCTCTCTTTAACCAGCACACAGGGGCCTGGAGAGACACCGATGTCCTGGACGACACAGAACCGGAAGAGAGTGGCGAGCCCTGCTTCTTTAATTGGGCGGAGTTGGAACGGGACAACGTCACAGGGCACACCCCCTCGTCACAGGTAAAGGCCGCCCAGGAATGCACACAGGTGTGTTTTACACCCGGAGGCGAGAGAGACGGAAGGCGAGGTGGAGAGGAGGAAGAGGGCGGAGGAGAGCGGAGTTTGGGAACGAAGGCGGAGGAGAGGCGGGAGCTGAGGAGAGGAGGCGAAGACGGAGCGGAGCAGAGTCAGGAGGCGGAGAAGAGACCGGAGGAGAGAGAACATCGGAGGACGGAGGCGGAGAGGAGACCGGAGGAGAGAGAACATAGGAGGACGGAGGTGACGGTCAGAGACGAGGACGGAGAGAGGAGCGCTGAACTTGGAAGGTCCAGAGGAGCAGAAACCAACAAGCCAGGAGGCCAACCGGAAGGCGCTTCGCCCAGCCACACTTCAAGGGAAGTGTGGCTACCAGAGGTACGATCAAGGCTTTCGGGCTGGGCGGGTTTTAAGTGGGTTAAACCCCCATAAAGGCTCCTAGTTCGCATCCCGTGCACTACCCCTCCCTCACTACCCCAGCACTGTGGACCCTAGTCGACTACTTGAGCACGTGTGTTCCCTCACTCCCTCCCCTGTGCTGTTGGGCAGGACAGATATCTAAAACGCCATTGTCTTTCTTCCCTGCACGGACGAGACGCCACGACACCGTGGAGGAAGAGGCACGGACCACCAGTCCCAGAAGACACCGGGACGAGCGGCGGAAAGCGACAGAGAAACGCCAGCAAAGACTTTCTGAGGATTCGGAGAGCCCCCTGCCATACTACAGGAAAACCATACACCGAAAAAGGACCTTTAAGTCAATAAAACCTGCGTTACCCAAAATACCGGTGTCCGTAAGTCTATTCGAGGGGAATGTGACCTCGCACACACCAACACCAGTCAGCAAGGGCGAACCCGAGGCGCCACAAGTGGTGGAGAATGCGGGCAGCACGGTAACCATCTGGGACACTAAGATGGAGGAGCTACTACAAAGACTGGTCAAGGGGCAGGAGCAGTTGGGGTGGGCGGTGGAACTACATATAGCCACCGCTCAAGCAGACCGGGATAACTTCAGAGACACCGTTGTGAAACGGCTGGGAGAGCTGCAACCGATAACAATCGATCAGGCAGGCAACCCAGTACGCGAAGTGAGACAGCACCTACCCACGCCTTCCGGTATATCCTTACAGAAGTATATCGCGGGGGAAGATCCAGACGCCTTCCTCGTCAATTTCGAGAGGGTTGCTCTTGCCTGTGGCTGGCCCTTAGAGAAATGGCCATTCTTTCTCGCCCCACTGCTAACCGGGGAAGCCCAGGCTGCCTACCAGGTGGCCAATGGCAACGGGCATACCCCGTATGGACAGATAAAAAACATTATCCTGGATCATTTAGGTTTGGACGCAGAAGCGTACCGCGTCCGCAAGGAGAGAGGGACCCCCGGAGAGAACCCGAAGACCTTGTTCTTCCGCCTGAAATCGGCGGCCGACAAGTGGCTAACACCCTCACAGAGCACGAAGGAGGCTATAATGGACAAGATCTACCTGGAACAGTACCTCGAGGCGCTGCCTTTCAGGACCCAGCGGTGGTTAAGGCAGCACTCCAACCTGACCACTGCGCAAGCAATGGAAATGGCCTCTACATTTTCACGGGCACAACCTAGACTACACCCTATGGAGCCCGAGAGAAACGCCAGAGCCCCTGTTCGGATAGAACGCAAACCACGACCCCCTCCCGGTCTTCCTGGACCCAGACCATCGAACCACGATGTTGCTCCTTTCAGAGACCCTCAATGCTTTGACTGTGACACCTGGGGCCACATTGCTAGATTTTGCCCACGGAAGAGAAATCAGGAAGAACCCATGGAGGTCGGGTATCTACCACGAGCCGTTATGTTCTCAGAAGAGCTTGGAGAGGCGTATCACGTGAGTGTCCAGGTGAACGGGAGGAAGGTCAAGGCTCTGCTGGACTCAGGGTGCAAACAATCGGTGAATCAGGGACGGTTTGTGTGTATCCCCCAGGTAATGCCAGAGGCCCTAGTTTATATTAAATGTGTTCACGGGGACATAAAGAGCTACCAGGTCGCTTACGTCCCTTTGGAGTTGGAAGGGGGCGGCACATAGTGGTGAAGGTAGGAATATTGGATAACCTCCCCGAAGAGCTCATTATCGGGACCGATAATCCCCACTTCCTGGACCTCTTTTCCGAAACCCTTAAAACCGGGAGTGCAGGCCCAAAGAAAGTGCTCACAGCCCCTGATCCCTGGGAGGGTGACCGTAGTTTCCAGTTCGCCCAAGCCAATGACTCCACATTGTTCAACGCATGGGAACAGGCCCATGTCGACCAGGATAACCCAAGCCCCAGGTACCCACGTTTTCTGATACAAGACGAACTCCTCTACAGACAGGGGAAGCAAGACGAACCCAAGCAACTCCTTGTCCCGGTATGCTTCAGGGACCAAGTAACGTTCTATGCCCACACCCACCTCCTCGCAGGACACACAGGTAGCGAAAAAACCACCCAGAATATTCTAAGGAACTTCTATTGGCCGGGGGTCTATCAGGACATCAAGACCCACTGCCAGACCTGTGACGTATGTCAACGCAAAAACGTACATAGACCACCGGCAGTACCTTTACAACCGTTGCCAATCATTGGGACCCCGTTTGAGAGGGTGGCAATGGACCTCATCGGCCCCCTCCCTAAGACATGGAGGGGAAACCAATATGCCTTAGTTATTGTGGATTATGCCACCAGATTCCCCGAAGCCTTTCCCTTGAAATCCCCCACATCCAAGAACATTGCTGAGAAGTTCCTGGAACTCTTCTCACGGGTGGGCTTCCCGAAGGAGGTCCTCACCGACCAAGGCACTCCCTTTATGTCACGAGTGATGGCAGGACTTCGACAAAGCTCATATTTACCGCAGGATATATTAAATTGGCCACAAAAATATTTAACATTTATAGATTTGTTAACGGTGTGTGTTTGATAATGACTGCAACTTAAATCCAAAGTTGAAGTAATATACGAAGATGTTAAATGAAACGATGCTTGTTGTTCTCACTTCAAAATACCTTTAAAGTGTCTATTCTGCCAAAACTCTTGTGCTATGTTTTTCATGTGATTACACTGTCAATTAAAAAATATTTGGAGAAACTGCTGGAGACAAAAAGAAATCCAGCATTCCTTGCTTTGTGAATGTGATTTTGGAGGGTCTGTTCTCTAATTCTGGACTGCTTTTCACACTTTTGGCTTCATGAAAATGCTATTTCCCCTAAATGGTGCACAAATGAAGAAAGTTGCTGATTTCTGGAGGCAGGATCATTCACAGCCTAAGAAAGCAGAGTACAGAGCCGCAATTAGGCTATATAAAAAAGAAATTAAGTCAGCACAAGCCAAATTTTATGAATCTAAAATCAACCTAGCTGCAAACTCCCCCAAAGAGATTTTTAAAATTGCCAAATCATTGATCTCCCCTTCCCCTGAGCATTTGTCATCTGACGGTGCTTTAGCTCGATGCAACAATTTGGCCATCTTTTTCTCCCAGAAGATCCAGACCATTTACTCCTCTTTCGTCACAGGTAGAAGTGACTCAGAGACTGCCATCGGAATAAGTCCTGACATCTTAGTTCCTTGTATGCTGGATGAATTCCCTCTCCTAGACTCCATCTCTTTAGATAGAATAATCCCTAAAGTCACCTCGGGATCTCCTAATGATTCAGCACCTCCGCAGGTTCTCACCAAGGTTATCGATGCCATTCGCCCGGTCATCCTTGATGTCCTTAACTCCTCTATCATCTCGAGCACTGTCCCAATCTCGTGGAAATGTGAAGTGGTCAAAGCCCTTTTAAAACAACCTACCTTAGATCAAAATAACCTAGCCAACTTCCGTCCCATTTCCTTACTTCCCTGGATGAGTAAGCTGCTAGAAAAGCACATCAATAATATCTTAGTAGATTATTTAGAATCTAACAATCTGCTATGTGTCTCCCAGACGGGATTTCGCCCTCAACACGGAACTGAAACAGCTTTGCTGGCAGTGATGGAAGAAACAAGATCTGTGCTGGACCGGGGAGGGAAAGCAGCCATCATATTATTAGATCTCAGCGCCGCGTTCGGCACGGTTAACCATGCCACTCTATTACATCGTTTGAAGGGCATGGGCGTGTCGGGCGCGGCCCTGGCATGGCTGACTTCGTTCCTGGAAGAGCGCTTCTTCCAGGTGTTTGAGGGTGAGGTAGTCTCCACCAAGCAACCACTCAGTTGTGGGGTTCCCCAGGGCTCTGCCCTTAGCCCCACACTTTTTAATGCCTACATGAGGCCCTTGGCAGAGATAGTCCATCCCTTTGGTGTGCGTATTGTCACCTACGCGGACGACACTCAGTTGGTGGTCTCATTGGACCACACTGAGGGGTCGTCTAGTACACTGGGCCCCTGTTTAGAGGCAGTAGCCAAATGGATGGAATCCTCCTGTCTCAGACTAAACGGGGAGAAGACAGAGATCATGTTATTGGGCAACCCGGCACCGACCACTGTGGCTTCCATCTGGCCCACATGTCTAGGTTCTCCTCCCCCCCCCCAAACCCCAGATAAAGAGCCTTGGAGTCTGGCTTGACAAATCGCTAGACTTCTGTGTCCAGGCCACTAGAACTGCATCCATCTGTGTCGGGCTAATGAGAATGCTCCGGAAGGTGCTCCCTTTGCTTCCGTTCCAGGCGAGGAGAATCATGGTTCAGGCCTTGATACTCTCCCGCCTGGATTACAGTAATGCCCTATATCTAGGAGCCCCGGTGGCAGTGATCAATAGACTCCAGGTCACTCAAAACTGCGCGGCTCGACTACTATTTAATATTCCACGCTGGAAGTCGGCCAAAAAGGCTTCAAAGAAGCTGCATTGGCTCCCTGTGGCTGCAAGGGTACAATTTAAGGCTATGTGCATTTTTCATAAATCCTTTCATCAAACAGGCCCTGCCATTATGTATCCTCTAATCATGCCCCACCTTCCCTATAGAGCCCTTCGCTCCAGCTCACTGCATTTAGCTACCGCAACCAATATAAATAAAGCCCGTTGGGCCGGGCGCTCATTTTCGCACATTGCTGCGAGAACATGGAATTCCCTTCCTCTTGATCTTAGAGAGAACAACAATCGGATGGCATTCAGGAAAGCTTTAAAAACTCACTTGTTTGGAAAAGCGTGTTAACCTACCCAGTACGTCGCCTTGGAACTCAGTTAAAGCGCTGCGAGGACTCCAGGTAGTCTATGCGCTATATAAATATAATTTTTCATTTAATTTCATTTTATGAGTAGGTGTTCTTTTTATTGAGAATGACATAATAAGACTTTCAACCCTCCCTACTGTTGAAAATACTCCAAAGGTGTGTAAGAAATTGTTTATCAAATTTTGAAGCACCACTGTTGGACAATGCTTTGAAAAAGAACTACATGTATTGGAGAAGCCGAATAACGAAGCACACCTGGTGCGACAATCTTCCAATCCTTAAATACAATTAAAAGCTAACAGTTTTTTAGACAGGTGCAATATACTTTTTCAGCAATTAATAGAGTAGGGCAAGGCATAATAGATGTTCTTTCACTTTATAAGTAAATAGATAGAACTCTACTTTGAAAAAATAGAAAATATATCCACTTCAGAATTATTGAGAGTAAGTATAGCTTGAGCTGGTCAGATGGATTTATATTTAATATGTAATTTGGAACAGATATTTAATTCTTACACCAAGAAGTAAAGTCCATTTGAAACAGGAGTAAACACAAAATAGGTGTTATACACAATTTAACGATCTCCCACAAAACTGACTAAGCTATTGTTACGCAATCCTGAATAATGCAAGGGATACAGCAAAATGTATAGTGCTTTTGTCAATATTTTGTGGAACCAAAGAAGGATAAATGTATTCAGGAAAGAGGTGATGGAAAAGGATGAACTTCTTAAACATTTGAAATTAAGTATATCAAATTAAATCAAGTATTACTCTATATTTCAGGCACTTGTAGTCTGAATCTGGATTGACAATAACTTGTGGTGCGGTCAAGCAAATCAGACCTAGAAAATGTGGTCCTATGATCAGTTCAAACGAACTCTTACAAAACAACACCTATGCAGTATTATCTAAAAGAATCATTGAGCAGGGAATGTAAGAGTTACGTCTTGCATGTAAGACTTATGACTTTGCCTATCAATGACTTCAGACCCAACTTGAGGAATGGCACAACCTCCCCCATGAAATGCAGGTTCTGCAATTATAAAAACAAATCCATCTCTACTGTTACTTACAATTACGATATGCACTAATACCCTGTATATAGAATCTTGAAGAGCTCCCAGAGAATAACCCCTTGGAACCACTGTTACTTATGAAGGAACACAAGGTAATGCATGTTTCCATCTCATTCATATGCCACATGCCTGTCACATTTGCCGTACTCTGCTGTGCCTGGGAAGGGGCCTTGGGTCTCTCACGGACAAAGAGTGGGTGGAGGCGAGAGCCTTAGCATGACACTTGGCAATCTTGACATGGTTCCGATTCACTCAGCTGAAATACATTCATAGAACATACCCACAAGACAAAATGTGCAAAAAGCAGGTAATTGCTTCCCTCACCTGCTTCCATGTACAACACAAGAGGGAGGATTACTGAACAGCGTACTGGGCTGCATTAAGATAGAGCTATACTGGAGACAGGTGCTTTCGTGCCTCGGAGGAGTTTTAGGGTGTAATGACTGTGCCTCAGGATCCAAAGCCTGTTCTGTTGCACATCACTACAGACCTCAAAGAAAACCAGAGCACGATGATGTTACTGAGGCTGTACTTGACAGTGGCTAAGAGACATAGCTTGCAGATGGAGAGACATTGAACCTCCTCCGTTAAGGAAAGGCATTGGGGTCTCAGCTGGTGTGTGAGCAGAGAGAACCAGTATATGAGGCAAGGGCTGTCCCCCAAAATATGTAAAAATCTTGAAGCGATAAGCAGACTAACGGGGAATCACCATCACATCAGGGGAGTCACAAGCCAGAACACTAGAAATGGAAATCCGTACGCATAAGGGATGACTGCACCTGATCGGATTCAAATCGAATGAGAAGTTCACATCAAGCTTGTCTCCAGTTATCGTTTGTAGAATGGATAACACAGCTCTTCCTGAAGGCTATATTAAAAAGTGGGGATCTCTATCAATGTAACATTACTATTGAGTCACCCTTCCTGGTGAAGTGAACATTTACAATGGCTACTGTTTCCTGTGGGAGAGGGCCACTGGAAATGTTGCCAAGGCATGACTTTGCAAGGTAAACTTCTCAACAAAAATTGGGGGAAATAATGTTACAAGAAAGAATTTTTCTCAAATTGTGGCAGGTGTTTATAAGGTTGTTAGGGGATTCAGAAAGATCCCTTATCAAGCCGCTATTATTGACCGGGTCCTAAATCCGGGCCAGTCCGAGTGAATTATGCTGACTTTGCCCTGGTGTCATTTGCTAACACAAATTCATCTAAATACCTTGATGGCAAAACATAGAGTGAAACTAAGACACTCAGCTTGTTCACAAGAGCTTAACAGACAAGCTATGATTTGGAATCAGGTCTTTGACTTTCCTCACCCCTCTATGTTAGTGATATGCTTTCACTGCAATAATGTCAAATATGTCTTTCTGACAGTGCACTTACATAAATATAGGGGCTTATTAACAAGCTCCTTGCACCGCCAGTGTGTCACTTTTTGTGATGCACCCGCGGCACAACCTCCTGCCGCCATATTTACAAGGACACATAAAGCCACCCTGCGTGGCTTTTCGTATCCTTGTGAATATGGCCCCTTTGCATGCAACACTTTGCGTGAAAGGGGCGTGCCCATGGCTTCTGTCACATATCCAGATTTACGAGAAATTGTAAACCTGGAAATGTGTTAGAATGCTACGCCTCAAGGAGCAGCGAGGAGAAATGTATTCATTTCTCCTTGATTTCCTCTTTCTGTGTGTGCACATTGAATGAGGAAATCACCTCTTGTGATTGTTTATGGGCAGGAAGGTGAAAAAAATGATGTTTTTCAACTGATATGTATGCTGCATTAAGCAGCACACATAGAAGTTTCAAAACGCCATTTCAGAATGTTTATGTGCAGGAAGGGACACCTTCCTGCACATAAACAATTATTCCCCTCAATGCAGGCACCCTTGCACAATGGTGCAAGGGTGCCTGCTTTGACGCATGTCAGCAAATTGTGCGCCAGCGCAGGGAAGAGCAAAGGGATCCGTCATATCGTTGTAGATATGACGCATCCCTGTGCTCCTGAATTAATGCAGTGCAGCACAATGACGTGCGGCATCGCGAAGCATTAATTCCTTGTAAATGAGGTACTTAGTACTTCATTTAATTTCTTTTACAGCTCTATTCACCTCAATGTAGGGTGTCAAAAAGTGTTACATCACACAGATATTAAATCAATGACTCATAAGCGTGTACTTCAATACACAGGAAATGTATCATAAGACAGTAACGGTCACAAGGTGTAGGAGTCACACAATTCATTCTTTTAGACATTAAATGTTAAGAGTGCTTGGTCTGGAGAAACACAGAGTTTAATACATGTATGGGGTCGGAATGTAGTGATTGAGGTTGCCTGAACAAATTAGTCTTTATTTCTACCACACAAGACTGAGGAAAACATGTTATTGCAGTTTGCATGCAGCTCCTTGATACCGTTTTACAAGTCACTGTGCTATATTACAAGGACTGTAAGTTAGGGCCTACAGATAACAGCACGTCTGAAACAAAAACTGGAACTCTCTAGAGCTATCTCAATATTAAGTAAATGAACTGCATATTACACGTTATGCTTTACAGCAGGATTCGTAACTATTTATGCTCTTTTATGGTTTATCAAACCTGTGACTAGATCGTACAAATATCTCTCCAGCAAGCGCCTTGAGCATCAGAGTATTCTTACCATTAATACACTCTGGAAATTGAAGGGTACACAACGATCTCTGCAGCAGGCGCCTTAACCTTCCAAGACATTTTAAAAAACAGCCTATGTGTCACCAATAGGACATTCCTGAACAGATTTGCCATATTTATCCTTCTTGCTACTTTCTTTGGGGCAGGTGTTTTAAAAAAAAAACAAATGTATTGTTTGACTGTCAGATCCCGTTCCTCCACCCAATTTCTGGTGTTACACTATGACCCTTAATTTATGTGATACTGGAATAAACGTTTCCATTTCCAGCATAGATGGCGCGGATCTTAACGGGAGCTACAGAGGGCCGCTTATTACAGTTACCCTTTCATTTCAGGGGCTAAGTAGGCAAATTCATACCCTTTGGGTTATGGAGGCGTCTGCGGTCTATGGGGTCCTTAATCTTGAGGAGCATTACACTGTGCAATAGTAAAAGCGGTTACTTACAGCACCTAGAAACGGAAAATATAATATAAATCGCTAAATAAAACATTATCGGAAGGCCCTGGGAAGTGACTCGCCTGGGTCTAAGGAGTGAGAGAGAGACTAAGTTTTGCAAGATTATCCCTAAATTTTGTGGATCCCGACATCTTCGGCTCCTCACTCTAAATGGACAAGGGGCTGTCCTCTCCCTGCTGGCTGAGAGGGCTACATTATACACGGGCAGCCTCTCTATCAAGAGTGAGTGAGTTCTCGGAGAGCTGTTCCCCTCGCCGTATGATCATCTGTTTAGGGGCTAAAAAAGGTTTGCTTTTTAAGGAGAGTGGTCTAGGCAGTCTCCTCTCGCTTAGGCACTGCTGAAGGGACTGGCCCATGTTATGGGAAGACAGCGGTCAATTAATGCTTCGGAGCAACAAGCCGTACTGCGCAGCTGTACGCTACCCGCTTTGTCCTGAATTGCGCTTTCTATGCACTCACCTATAGCTGAAGCCGTTGCTTAGCGCACTTGAAGATCAGAACGACAGAGAAACAAATACAGGTTAAATGACAATGGTCAGATTGTACCAACAGAGACGCCGTACTCTGACATTCTGGTGTGCGGTGAAAGTACTTCCGCCTTTCTTGCGCATGCGCTGTCTAGAAAGCAGCGCATGCGTGTAGGCACGTCATAGTATTCATTATTCTAGTTATGATTTGCGTTGTGTCCGTGACAGAAAGGGAGAAGAACAATAGAGAAAACTGCAACGTTTTAATGGATTGTTCAATTGTGGTGGGTACCATACGATAAGCGTTCGAAGGAGGACGAAGGGAATAGTAACACTTCTATGGTTCTAATGCACACTCGTTTAAATGCATACTGAGATTGCTAGATTTTGAGAAGGAAAAACTAGGCCAGACATAGAAGTAGGACTAAACATTGACAATGGGCAAGATACAGATAACAAGCATTTGCTTTTTTTTTTTATATATATATATATATATATATATATATTTTTTTTTTTATTTTCAGAGCCAGAAAAAAAGATAAGAGAACAGAAAAGCAGTCTTAATACAGAGTACAATTTCAAATTGACAGATAATCAGATTAAAAAAAAATAGAAAACACAAAGTATACATTGAAAGAAACACCATAACAGTAAGCAATTAGAATGTATATATGTTTAAACCCCATTCTTCCACTTTATTAGGGGCAGCCATATCGCCTCTCCATGCTTAGCGGCTTTGGGTCCTCTAGTGGCATAAATAGCATTCTCGAGATTAAAGATCGCAAGTAGGCGTGCGAGCCACATTTGAAAGCTTGGAGGCTCATTGTCTTTCCACCTTGCGGCCAATATAATTCTAAAGACCGCGGTACCGATAAATAAGAGTGCTTCCTCGTTTGGTTTTAAATTAAGTGAATTATCGTATCCAAGCACATATAATGTAGGAGAGACGGGAACTTTGTAACCAAACACCTCCTCCCAGAAATCGGATATCATTCTTTTAACAAGAGTTAATTCTCTACATTCGCTAAACATGTGGATTAGTGTTGCTGGGCCGAGAAGGCATCTAGGACAATGATCGTTCTCTCTCTGACCCCAGGCAAATAACTTTGCCAGAGTGTCTTAGAGATTGAAGATAGTTTTATACATCTGAGCTTTAAGGCTAGATGACAAGAGAAGACAATCCGTTAGTTCTAGGGTTCTATCGATATCAATATCAGGATTTGCGAGTTTGTCTGCCCAGGTAACTTCCGTTTTTTCTAAATCGTCTTGGAGTTTTGCCATAAGACAGCCGTAGATTGAGCCGATTCTGGTTATTTTTCTGGCTATAACCTCGATGATATCAATTGTTCCAGTGGAGAGACAGGGTGCTTTAGATTTAAGTATGGTATATACTTGGACAAATTTAATGTAGTCGGCGTTAGACAATTGATATTTTGTCTGTAGATCTATAAAGGTAGTTTCGTAGTTTTTCGCCAAAAAGTCCCCAATAGTATTAATTCCTATCGATTCCCATTTTTTTGATATGACATCAAACCCAAGACCCAAAAATAGATTAAAGTGCCAAAGAGGGGTATATCTATTTATTGTTGGTATCTGCATATATTTTGTCATATTAGTCCATATTCGCCAGGCATTGGAGATAGTTTTAAATTTAGTCTTTTTATAGTAGTTTGTTTCCACTTGCCTCAAAAAAAGACCCGTAGCTCTCTGCCCTAGTGCTCGCTCGTAGATTGACAGAATCAGTATGACTTTGATGTCATCTGAAGGGGGGTTAGAGTATAGGAGCGGACTCATTTGTTGAAGAAATGAGGCCCAAAAAGTAGAATAGCATATTTGGGATTGCTAATCCTCCCCTATTTTGAGGGAGTGAAAGAAGTTTAAGGGACCACCTAATTTTGCCCTGCTGCCACATGAACTTTGACATGGAAGATTCAAGAGTTTTTAAAATATTCTCTTCAAGAATCAGTGGAATAGCTCGAAAGAGGTATAGTGCTCTTGAGAGGACATTCATTTTTAGGAAATTACCCCTGCCAATGATTGAAAGTTGTAAGTTGTTTACACGGTCCAGATCTTTCTTGATATGGTTCAATAATGGCTCGTAGTTAATTTTTGGAATAAGTTTAACATCGGGACACATGCTAACGCCCAGGTATGTAGCTATATTAGCTCTCCTATAGTCTGTACACACCTTATTATCTGTACAGAGCAAGATTGTCTTCCCTTTATTTAAGGAATATCCCGAGTAATGTCCATATGTACTTGTTAAATTTTTTATTTCTGTCATTGATTCTATGGGATCAGGTGTGAAAAATGTCGTCGGCATATGCCAAAACCTTGGTTTCATATTGACCAGTTATAACAGGTGAAATTATTTGATTTTCCAGGAGTTTTAAGATAAGGGGATTTATGTATAGGGCGAATAAAATTGGTGAGCATGGGCATCCTTGCCTTGTACCTCTTGATATGTTGATCATACCTGATTCGGAGCCCATGATCTGTAATTTTGCCGTTGGGACGCTATACATAGCTTTAATGTATTTAACAAATTTAGAGCCGAAATTATTTCGTTCCAGGACTGGCCAGAAGAAGGTCCAAGAGACACGATCAAAGGCCTTTTCGGCATCAAGTAGAATCATCGACATCCGGCCCCCCGTCGCAGTCATGATATCAAAAAGGGCAATAGCCCTACGGGTGTGGTCGGTAGTTCCTTTGCCTGGAATGAAACCATGCTGCCACGGGGAGACCAGACGTTCGATGACCCCACCAAGCCGAATGGCCATAACTTTGGCATATAATTTAGAGTCCGAATTGATTAAGGAGATTGGGCGATAGGATGTGAGTTCGTCTGGGGGTTTCCCTTTTTTAGGAAAAACAATATTTGTCTCTTTCCATGAAGCTGGAGGGTTACCGCTCCATTGAATCCCAAGAAACAGATCAAGGATCAGATGTCCGATATGCTTGCTCAAAATCTTATATAGATCTAGGGGAATTTTGTCTGGGCCTGCCGCTTTTCCGGACGCAAGTGAGGACAGGGCAAGTTGAACTTCCGCATAGGTAATTTCTTTTTCAAGATCCTCACGGGTAGCACTGTATAAAGTACTAAATGATTCAGGGTTATTAAGAAGGTTGTACAGATAGATGTTTGTTTCGTCCCTGTTTGCTGTTATGTCGTCCTGATACAGATAGTGATAATATTGCTGAAATGCATTAATTATATCGGAGGTCTGCGTGAGTGTCTGCCCTCTCACTCGAATTCCGGCAATGGCATTGGATACATTTTTCTGGCGGGTATACAACGCTAGGTGTTTGCTGGCCCTTTCACCATTTTCGTATAGTTCCTTCTGGTGTACTTTGTATGTCTCAGCAGCTTTTTGGCTAAGCCCTGAGTTAAGCTCAGATTTTAACACTAGCAGTTTAAACATGGCATTTTTCCCATCTGTTCCTTGTGAGATTTGTATAATGTGATCTTCCTCTGCCCTTGCCACCTCATGAACTTTCTGGGTATATTCATTATTCATTTGTTTCCGTGCCCTAGCTTGAAAGCTCATAGTCTCGCCTCTTAGTGCAGCTTTGAAACAATCCCACACCACATTCCTAGAGGCACTATAGCGGTTGATATCAAAAAATTCTTGGGCCCATCTAACAATGTGATTAATGTAGGCTTTGTTGACAAGGAGTTTGCGGTCAAACGTCCAAGCCCGGTGTGTTCTTGATGGAGTTGAAATACTAATTGTGAGGGTTAATGCATTATGATCGGATATGATTTTTGGAAGCTTGATGATAGTGGCTTGCAAGGCTAAGTCAGATGTTGAAAACATGTAGTCTATCCGAAAGTGCTTGCGACGAGGACAGGAAAAATATGTATAGCCAGGATCTGGGTAATTTTTGGTGTTCCATATATCAACCAAGCCCAGGCTATCCATAAGCCTGCCAATCGCCCTAAAAACTCGTGGCTTACGTCCAGTATATTTTAGATGTGGGTGTTTATTGCTTGTTTGATCAAGCGAGATGTTAAGATCCCCACTCATAATAATAGGCCCCTGCCAGCCTTCAAGTTCTAACTCGAGTTTCTCGAAGATATTGGGGTCATCTTGATTAGCCCCATATACTGAACATACAGTTATGCCAAGAGCAAGCTTGACGATAGCTCATCTGCCTTGTGGGTCCGCTAATTTCCTTGTCGCTTGACCAAGAGAGGTTTTGGCTAGTATGACAACTCCCCGGATTTTAAAGGTTTGTGAAGTACAAACTAGTAGGTTATAGCCCCTTATGGTGAGCAATGACCTCTTATCCCAAGGCAGGTGAGTCTCTGATTAATTATCTCACCCAGGCGTTGGCGTTTATCTCTGGATAGCAGACCGCCAACATTCCAGGTTTGAATAGTCAATTTCCCCATGAGGATGTAATAAATGAGTTCGATATTGATACTTGACCCTGCTGTATAAGTTCGGACTGCAATTTATATCCTGTTCGATCCACCTTGATTAACATGGTGCCATGGATAAATATTTGTTTAGAAAGGACAATGGCTCTTATCTTACCGCTGGCTCTGATTTCATTTTTTTCAACTTCACTCCACCCCCGCCCCTCCCTTTTTTTTTTTTTTAAAAGATTTATTTTATTTTCACCTGGTATACAGTTACAAAGCATTCAAATATTATTTCAGTTCATCAAGTTCATCAAGTAAATGCATAATCAAACAGGAACAACAAAAAATAATCATATTTCACGTTATAAAATAACAATACTGAACAAACAAAAAAATCAAAAATAAAATAAAATAAATATCAGATGTAAATGTCAATTCAGTTCTAAGTTCCCCCAAATTCTCTCATATTTCTGCAGCGATCTGACACCCCTAAATTCTGCTAACGTATATTCCATGGTTTTGACTTCATTGACCAAGCACCACCATTCCAGAGCGTTGGGTGGGTTAGGGTTGATCCAGGCCCTAGCTAAAGTTAGTTTGGCACAGGAAAATAAAATCGATAACAGTACGAGGTGTGGTTGATTTGTCAAATGTGGGCCTAATATTACCATAGGGGCTGTTATTGGTGAATTGAGAACATTGTTTACAGCTAGAATTTTCCCCACTTCTTCCCAGAATTTCCTAAGTTTTGGACATGAAAACAGCATATGAACGAGATCTGCCGAGTATTCATCACATTTCGGGCATTTGGTTTTCTCTCCCAAGATGTTATTTGAGGTCCATTTAGAAAATTTTTCTGGGGTATAGTATAGCATATATTTAGTTCTATATTGCTGTAGTCGTAAGCTGGACGATCTTACATGATAATGAATATTAGTGTAAGATTTGCTTATTTGTTTTCCTGATATGTTAGTTCCCAGTTTTAAATTCCATTTATTAGCTAATACTTCGTTATCGTTAATTCTTAAGCCTATAAAGAATTTGTATGCCAAGCTGATTATTGATTTCTCTTTTTTAGAGTTTAAAATGTCCCAAATACCCCCACTCGACAAGGTTTTAATTCTATTCTTCCGCACAAGGAAGTCGTATATTTGCATGTATTTAAACTCGCGCGTATCGGACAATCCATATAGTTGTTTTAAGGTGCGAAAATCCATTATGCCTTGGGAATTATATAAATCCTCCAGTACCACAATTCCTTTCGATTGCCACCTTCGAGATTCCCCATCGCTAAATATGCTAGGGAGTCCAGGATTGTCCCATAAGATTAATTGGGAATGAAATATGGTGGTTTTACAGTGAATAAGTATATCCTTCCATATTTTTACTATATCCCGTGCGGTCTTGAATTTGACCCTTTTGTAGTTGGGCGGAGTCCAAGATGGCGGAGTGAGGACTCTGCTTGCGGCGGACCAGGAGCTCTCTCCCACCACGCAGCGGTTTCGGCGGTGCTAACAGACTGCTAAAACCTCCTAAACGCACAGAAATGGGGGATATACCGCGATTCTGATAAAACTTTACTCAGCGAGACCAAGCGGTGAAGGAAGTACGCGAAGGCATAAGTATCAATCTTAACTCGACTGAGCATCGACTGAGCATCGTAGCTGCAAAGCTTTATTAAATCCACTCACCCGTGGTAGATATCTGGCGCTGTGTAACGGATTTTCACGGATATCTGACTGATGCTGTGGCGTTCGACGAGGATCAGGCGAGCGGTGAAGGTCTGGCTTGAGGGACGGCTCGCTCGCTCTGGGATCGACGTGTTAGGTCTGGCTAAACCACGGCTTGCAACAGTAACTTTGGAAGGCATGTCACCTAAACACCCTTCGCGTACTACGCGAAACACCAAGACTTCAACTACAGCTGCAGCGGCGGCCGCTGTACCCGTTTCTGCACCGTCGGTGGCAGTCTCAATGTCAGTCCCTGCCCCAGCTCCATCGGTCACAGAGACTTCAGCAGCCAAGACGCCGGGTGGAGCTGAGAAACTGGCAGTGAATGCAGAAGCAGAAGCAGAAGCGACAACGCTGACAGCATCAGTCCAAGGAGAGACGGACAACCACAATAAGATTGCTACTTTGAAGGGGAGCGACAGGAAGGTGGCAGGTAAGACGATCCTGCGCCCTCCTTTGCTAAATTGTGGGACAGTTCCAAAAAAACGACGCTAAAGAACGCAGACATTAATGAAAGTGCTAAAGTCGGGTCAGCCTCAGGGGAAGATGGAACATCAGTTAATAACCATGATGATGATCCTGTTCAATTAGCTAATACTCCTACCCTGACTGAAGGCAGTAAGACTCAGGAGATAATAGAATTGGAAAGCCCTGAGACAATATAAGGGGTAGAGGCGGCGAATGGGGTGGCAAATGAGAGATCCCAACCACTAAACGCCGCTAACTCAGACTGTGTTCCCAAAACTGCAGCTATCTTTTCAAGGATGGAAGCTTCAATAGACAACGGCAAAAGTGCACTGGAAGAAACTAACAGCCTTGCCATGGGACCCGTGGGCAATCACGGTACAGAACAAACTTTGGAACCTAATGAGGAACACCTCTCTTCTGAGGACTGTGATTATGACACAGAGGAGGAACTGGATAAATCTACGGATAAGACTTTGAATAAGCTACCTCCACGGAAACGCAGAGGTAAAGCCAAGACAATTCACAAAAAGAGAGGTAGAGCTTTGTCCAACCTGACTACAGAAGCAATCCCCTTAAATACAAGAAAAACGGTCGTCGATAAAAGCCCGTTAAGAAAGTGGATTGAGGCTAAGGGGTTAGTCAAGAATATGACTCTAAGGCTCTCTGGGGGCAGCCCTACAGACAAGGACAATGAGATACAGCAAATTCCAGAAACAGAGTCTTATTCGATGACGCAAATTCCCAACCTTATCACTAATGAACAGGCTAATGAACAGGCTACAGGGGGAAAAGATCTCCTATTAATTGCCTCCTCGTCTGATCCACTAACATCAGCAGATATGGACTCTGAATTAAATAAGCCCTACGCTGAAAATATGAAGACAAAACCAACGGAAGAGATCAAGCTGGGTAATGTTGACCACCCCCAATTAGACACTATCTTAAAGCTTCTGGTAAACCAGAGGGTAGAATCGGAGGCACACTATCAGCAGTTAAAAAGCGACAATATAAGACTGCAAACCTCAATAACCAATATAGCCTCCATATTAAAGGGGGTTACACAGGAGATAATAGAGCTCCAACAGCGTACAGTTTTGGTGGAAGAAAGAACACAACGGGTCGATGCTACTGTGGAGCGCCATGATACAGAACTAACTGAACTCCAGGGGAAGGTAGAGGACCTGGAAAATCGTCTAAGAAGATCCAACCTCAAACTTTATGGAATCCCGGAAGGGGCAGAGGGGTCCGACCCTAGGGCCTTTTTGGTGAGACTGATGCCTCGTGCATTTCCGGATCTCTCTGACTGGGACTGGGACTCCCAAGTGCAAAGAGCACATCGACTTCCACGCCAGAATAGCAAATTTCCACGTCCGTTCCTGATTCATTTTGGCAACTTTTTGCTACGACAAGTGGTGTGGCAAAAAGCTAAACCCAACACTCCTATAACTATTGATAACTTTACTATTTTCGCTCGCTCAGATCTTAGCAAAGCTACGATGGATAAGAGATGGGAAATGCGCAAATTAATTGATCCAATCAATAAATTGGGTGGCCTAGCATATTTGCAAGAACCTGCCCGACTTAAAGTGATCATGAAAGGGCATACAAACTTCTTTAGTGAAGTACGGGAAGCACAGGCATTCTTAACAAGTGTCAATAAGAGTAAATAGTTAAAGAGCGAAAATGAAATAGAGGGGGCTTATACTTATCCCTGTATGATGGAAATACAGATGTAATAGTCATATCTAGCTAACGGCAATAGGAGAAAAAGACTAAAGTAAATGGAGATGATCTGTAATCCTCTCGATATAAGATGAATCAATACTATTAGCAGACACAAACACACAAAGGGTGGAGGGGCCCTTGGTTCTTAGCCGCAAGGGCTGCCTTTCAACAGCAGTAGTAGGTAAGGGGGGGAGGGGAGGGAAGGCCTTCGCAGCTTGGGGAGGGAGTTTGTGGGGTGGGCAGGTGGAGGGAGGGTTGGGGGAAAAGGGGGAAAAAAATATTTTCAACCTGGTAGAAAGACTCGAGGAGAGATTTATGTTTGTAAAATACTTCTATTTTTTTGGGGGGGGGGGGGAATACAAATTATGTTGATAATAGGCATCACTCATCACACTAAAGATGCAGAATATTAGATGTTTGGCATGGAATGTCTCAGGGTTAAACAAAAAGCGTAAGAGGCACCTAGTTGCTGAAGAACTAAGTTTATATAATCCCCACTTAGTATTTTTGTCAGAAACTCACATCATAGACAGAGATAAGAAGCTGCTGAATCAACTGGGCTTCGAGATGATTATTAACTCAGCAGTTGCTTCTCCTAAAAGAGGGGTGGCTATATTGAAAGACAAAAGATTCAAGGCAGAAATAACTAAGACACAAGCTGATAAATGGGGGAGGTGGGCAATCACTCAACTCTGTTTTAACAATGTGAAGCTCGTAGCATGTGTTGTATATGGGCCTAACAAAGAAGATCCTAGAGTATTTGAACAACTAAATATAGCTTTATTAGACTGGGAAGGAGAAGTTATAATTATGGGTGATTTTAATTGCATTATGAATTGTCAGACGGATACAACACGCCCAGGTAATTATAAGCGAATGCCCAAAACTAGAACATCTATCTTAGACCTATGTAAGCTACATAATGTTAGAGATGTTTGGAGCTCGCTATATCCAAATACTTCAGGCTATACATATTACTCTGCTCCTCACAAGTTATGCTCACGTTTAGACATGGCTTTCATATCAGACTCGTTCATGAGATCCACAACAATGGTCATATACCCACGTATAACATCTGATCACAACCCCATTATGATTGAATTTACCACCTCTCAGAATCGCAATCCTCCTAGAGCTTTTACATTTCCCAGGAATCTAATGTCAAACGCGACTTTCATCTCAGAACTGAAACAACATATTACAGAATTCCTGATCTTTAATAGAAACACTGCCTCATGCCTAACAGTATGGGATACATGTAAAGCCAGTATTAGAGGGTTTACACAAACTTTTGTCTTAAAACAGAACCAAGAAAGACGCAAACACAATTTAACCCTGACTTCTGATATTGCCGCTGAGGAGACAAAACTTGTAGAGGCTTTAAGAGATAATCTATCTACTCTGGTTATTAGTACAAACCTTAGTCAGTTAAAATGTAAGACCAAAGAAATTCTAATAAAAAAAAGGAGTGCACAGATTCACAAATATAAATTTACACAATATGAGGGTGGTGATAAAATTGGGAAAATTTTAGCATTTAAAGTAGCAGAGGATAGAGCAAAGTCTACGATTTCACAAATTTTGGGGGTCGATAATAAGAGATATAATCAAACAGATGATATAATACAACAATTCGCCAAATATTATGAAATCTTGTATACACCGGAGAATACGCCTAATGATAATATAATTGATAATTATTTAAAAGAAAATCCAACGAATAAAATAACAATCTATGAAGCAGAAGATCTGGCTTCAGAAATAACTAGTGAAGAACTAAAAGAAGCTATAAAATCACTGCCATTAGGAAAAGCCGCTGGGGAGGACACCATTCCTTTGGAAGTATATAGATCCTGCTTGGACGAGTTAACACCCTTTCTTCTAGAAGTAATTATATATGTTGGCAGAACAGGGTCCGCTCCCCACTCCTGGAACAAAGCGAAAATTATTTTTTTTCACAAAAAGGGTAAGCCTAAAGAGGAGATGGGTTCATATAGACCTATCTCCTTGATTAATGCTGACGCAAAGATTTTTGCAAAATGCTTAACGAGAAGACTTGCACCACTAATGCCTAAAATTGTAAGCACGCAACAACACGGGTTTGTAATGGGGAGGGACACATCAGCCCATGTCAACACGGCAATAACAGCCTTTGACATAGCAGAGGTAGAGTCTACTCCCCTTGCTATGATAATGCTTGACGCCGAAAAAGCATTCGACCGGGTGGGGTGGGACTATCTATGGCACATAATGGAATCTATGGGGTTTGGTGGAAGTTTTTTAAATGGGATTCGGGCACTCTATGACAACCCATCTGCATATACTAGCTATGGTGGTCTCATGTCAAATTATTTTTCAATCAGGAGGGGCACACGTCAAGGGTGTCCCCTATCACCTTTATTATTTGCCCTCTCACTGGAACCGTTTTTAAAAGCTTTGGATAATCAGCCAGGAATAATACCCTTTAAAACCAGTAGGCAAAGTTTAAAAATTACTGCATATGCGGATGACATCGCTATTTATTCGACCGAAGCAACTGACTCTTTAAGAGCTATCAACTTGGAAGCATCCAAATTTGGCAATGTATCTGGCTACAAACTAAATGCTCATAAAACTCAAATAATAGCTAATTTTGTTCCCCCTCAACCAACGCCTGAAATTTGTAAGACTGCGACCTATCTTGGAGTAAAAATCACCGCAAACATTAAAGAACTAAATAATATCAATTATAATAATCTAATGAAAACAACCATCTCGAACTTAAAAAAATGGCATCGACTTACACTAAATTTAATTGGTAGAATAAATCTGATAAAAATGAAAATTATACCTAAATACTTATATTTATTTAGATCAATTCCTCTGGCACAGAATAGGCTTTTTTTAAAACAATTAGATAGCGTCTTTTGTAACTTTATTTGGGGATATAAGAAAGCTAGAAGATCGCTAAAGATGTTAAAAAATCAAATCGAATCCGGCGGTCTCAACTTTCCCGACATGAAACTATACTTCTGGGCCTCCTTTGTAAGACGTATAAGATCGTTACTGGATACAGAGGACTTGCTTTTCTACCATCATTTATTATTAAAGGGAGATTCCAAACAATTTTTACTTCGTATTACAGATCCCAACTACTACCCCCCGCCCCTCCCACACCTCAGCGTTCACCCACCCACCCTCTACTCCCCCCAAAAAAAGGCATTCAGACTCCATTAGAGTCTGAGTGATGGTAACCTGGTTCACAGGGAACCAGGTTGTTGGCAACGTGTGATCGGTTGGTAATGGGCTCCGCCGCATCCCAGCCCCAATATTGATAAGGAGTGGAGAGTACATTTTTATACAATAACTTTTCTTCAGTTAGTTACACAGAGGCATATTACCGGACTGTACTCTCTATGTCACCCCTCCAACCTATTCTTAATTGTTTTGAAAGCTTTAGTCCTTGCGTAATACTAGTGTGTAAACATTTTGGATAACCTATTTAGTGTGTGTTTTTTTTCTTTTCCTATGCCCTTATTGTCCCCGGCTGACCTGTATCCCTGCTTTTAGCAGAGATCTCATTTAGGTAGGCTTGTGCCTGAATTTCGCTGGTAAAGCTTCTGGTGACACCATTGAAGATAATTTTAAGTCTCGCAGGGTTCTGTAGATAAACCGTGGCTCCCAACTGTTCAAACGCAGATAAAAAGCATTTGCAATGCACATTGGTCTCGCATTTGTGAGAGTGAAAGGTATTAGTGTTGTAAATTACAGATTCTTTTATCTACTAAAGGAATGAAAGAGGAAAAAATATGGAAACAGAAAGGAGGAAAATTACATGGAGTAGTAATCATGGAGCCCTAAATTGTTTTTTAGAACAGGGTGCAAAAGCCCATTTGTAGATAGAGGATTAGCAACAAGTTGCAGCTCCTGAGCCCTTTTGATAGTAAAAAAATAAAAATAAAATGAAGTATAAAAAAACTGTATAGGAAGAGTGGGCAATGGATAAGATGGGGGTTGATGGAGCACATATACATTGCTGCCAAGCGACGGCTTCGAGTACGCTGGCCACAACAGATGGACTAAATGTGTTCCTCGCAATATATGGGCACTGTGCTATTTAAGTTCTAATGCCCTGCTATGGAAGCAGTGTACTACAACGCACTATGAACCAACTGACACTGTGGTTTTTTGACACATGGAACGAGGCGCAACCAGTTGCCTCTTACAGGTGGAAATCTGTACTAATTCAGAGAGGTGATCCTGCCTTAGAGCACGTCCACTTACCTTTCTGCAGCAGCAGGATCCACATGTCCTGCTTTGTGACTCCTGTTTGCCCTCTATTTCCAGCACACACGGAGCTGAACTCCTACTTTGCCGCCGTCCCGGGAGAGGCAGGAGGAGTCAGATCTGGCATGGGTGGCAGGCAACCAGCAACAGTGTCAAAGCCCCACCAAAGCATGTGGTGACATAAAAGGAGTACTATGCTGAATCCCCACACACTATTTCTGTAGCAACAGGATTCATGGCGACCATACTAGAAAGTTACATATTTTTTAATTACAACAATGGTTGGTTGAATGGGAAGCACAACTCTTGTACAAATTTAGGTGAATCTTGCCTATTCAACCGACCTACTTGCAATGACGGATGCCTCGCAACACGGCTCCCGGGTCCTGCTCCTCCGGCTCTACCTCCTCCGAGGACGGCAACTCACCTGCCAGCCTCCTGGGCTCCCGCTCCTCTCTTCTGCCGTAAGGGGAAAAGACAAGGTGGTTAGAAACCGGGCGCAGATCTTGGGTAGTCGGGGGCCCAGGAGTATCACACCCCCAAGCACACAACGCTGTATACTAGCTCTCCATTACTGAGTATTCACTTAACCCTTATACCCAACATTTCACTACTGAGCCCCTGTAGTTTAAAGCGATGTGTGGGTGGGAGAGATATCAAACATGCAAAGTGAATTGAGTTAAATCTCCACCTCAAGCAAGGATAGCGATGAAGCGATTTAGAAGTCTGGAAATTTACGTTGAAACAGGCTTCTGGTTTTGAAACATGTTGTTCTCAATGTTAAGCCCTTGTTCCCAGTGTGCGAGGCCCCTCTCACGCTTCGATCGGGTTAAGGCCAGTTAGATTTGGCCAAAGTATGCCCCCACTGCCTTTACGGCCTCAGGTTGTCAGATGTAGCAATAATATGCCCCCGGAATTATGAAGAAGCACAGGCTTCTCGCAGCGAGCCCCGGTACCGCTGCACGCCAGCTGTGCCAGTACAGGCCGTCAGGTATCCCAGGGAAACGTAGGAGAGGAAAGAATCAAAATGCACCTTCGGCCATGTTGGCAGCCGGGCTGGATGTTTGGAATTGGTGGTGTGCGCGGATCCCCCTCGCCGCTCAGCCTCGCATCCCGGCTGCTCTGATCGCCCCCGGGCAGAGCTCCCATGCTTTGAGGTGCTGCCCCTGCTCTGGGCTCGGCTGCCTCCTTCCCCCGGCCCCTGTCCCCACGCACACATGACTCACCCGATTCCTCGCTGCTAATTTCGGGTCATGTTCGGGTAGGGACTATTTCTGTTGCTGCAAAAAGGGTGAGGATGTTTCCGTATGGCTAAACTGCCATTTTAGGAGTTTAGGAACCAGTTTGGAGCCTCGGTGTCCTACAAAAAAAAATACGGGCACCGAAGTTGAACATGCTCTAATAGAGTAACACCAACAGGAAAGAAAACAAGTATTTGAAGGCACAAACGGGGGCGGCGGGCGAGCAAGAAGGCATCGGACTGGGGGAGGGAAGAAGGGACGGGAAGAAATTGCCTCGCGCGAAACTGAAACGAGCTTGCCTCAAAGTAAGAAAAAAAGCAAGGCTCATTTAAAAAAAGAGATCCCTGAAAAACAACAGACCCCCCAAAAAATGCACTCAATACCAGTAAAGGGGCCAATAGCCATAGGCATGCCCAACAGGGAAACAGGAGGGACATAAAACACACTTACCCATTAGCAAGTAGTACATTTTGAAAGACACACTCAATAGCAAATAGGAAAACGGAGGCGGGGACTCCCTCACTAAAGCATATACTGCATGTCTCAACAAGACAGCGTATGCGCTGCTTAGGCAAGACCTAAATAGAGAGAGGCAGGCACGCATTGTGTCAGCCCAGCCAAGTTTCACAGGCAATTGCAGCGATAAGCTACTCCAGACTTCTTTCTCTACACTACCAGCGGCATCATGAATTGTTTCTCTTCGCTCTGTTGTGCACACATTGCCGTTACTCGTGGAGACGCCCTTACGCCAAGACACTGACGCAACGCTGTTGCTGTTGGTGGAGCTGGCGGAGACTGAACGTGGAAACACTGAAGAAACGCTGAAACTTTGCTCGAAAACTTGGCTTGGTAGAGAATGACCGAAGAGCCTATTTAAGAGCGGAAGCCGCATCGGTGTACGGGGAAAATACCCTGAACCAATAAGGCAAAGAGCATTGTGGAAAAGAAAATACAGCAAAGGCAGTCACAGGGAGGAAGGAAAGCACAGGTAATCAGTCTGGTGGAGAAGAACTGTCAGCGCAGGAAGGGCAAGGGCACGGGCACGAGTACTCGGCTGAAAGCAAAAGAGAAGTAAGTCTGAAAGCTTGTTGATTGTCTGAACTGTTTTCATTTTAAGGTCTGCGCACGAAACGGCGGTCCAGTAATAGGGGGGGCACCTGAATTTGGACCCTGAGATGCTGCCTCGTCGCACAAGGCACTAGATATGGCCCCCAGGAAGAACAAAAGTATCCCTGATCAAAAGCAGATGCTAAGAGATCTCTCAGCGAACCAGAGAGTCTCTGGTGAAAGTATGGAGAGACCAGGGACAAGAGTGAAGAAAGGAACAAAGAAAAAAGGAAAAGAAACAAGGATGAAATGTCAAGTGGAAGAGGGAACGGTTTAGCCTCAAATTCGTTAAAAGATTTTGTGGGGAAACATTTTAAAAAGGTATTCTCACCAGCAAAGCCTTCAGAAACAGAGGATGTAGAGGCCAAACAGCGGAATGGGAATGCCTAATTTATTTTTGATGAGCATACAATGGAGTCAGTAATTTCGGCAAAGCAATCTCTTCAGTCTTTACTATGCCAAAAGGGTCTAATAATGTCTCCACGGTTGTCCTCATCCCCGTGGGGGATGTTTTCTCAGGTCCTGGTCCAGGATTATCTGGAATCTAACAGTGAGGACTTAAGGACTGAAGGGGAGGATGCACTGAGCAGAGTGATAAGGCAGAAAGGAAATGAAAGCCAAGCCCAGCAAGGCAAACAGAGTTCGGTGTTAAAAGAAAACGACGGACGATATCAATCCTCTGAGTTGAACCTAGAAATTTCTGCAACGCCAGATTCTTCAATGGTGGAACTGATGTTAATGTTACAAAGAACTCTTCAAGGGCTTTTAGAAGTCACAAGGTTAAATTATGACATTTTAAAAACACAAAAAACGCACCTATCCAAGACTGAGGGGGAGTTACAAGGTATCTGGGGCCAAATGCCATCTATGTTAAGATCTGTTCCAGATCCCCAGCCCAGAGCGAGGTGGAGGTTGCGATTGTAGAACCACCAAAGTCCACTCACAAGGTTTACATCTCGAGATAGCCAATGATGATAAAAAGAAGCGGTGATTATATTAGATATGGGTTACCTAACCTTGTGAGACGAGCAGGAAGGAGGGTACAAAAAAAGGAGAAAGCCAAGGTAGAGAAAAGAAGTAAGATCGCTGAGGCTAGCTTAAGAATAGTCGATCAAGAGCCAATGCCAATGCCCATTAAGCCCCCAAGAGAAATAAGGACAAGGAAGGAGTTAAAATTGGTTTCAAAGAAGCAAGTAAAAAAGGTGCAACCTAATAGAAAGCCAACTCTGCAGAAGAAGCAAGCAAGGTATATAGTACCTATTGAGCTAAAAACTCCGGTAACATCTCTTATCATGGAGTGAGGCCACAATTTTGTAATAAACTTGTGGCAGGAACCAGAAGGAATAACTGCCAGCCACATATGGCACTCACCGCAGTAAGAAAGGAGGCATAGGGAGTAAGTGGCTTTATTTTGAATTGGTACAAACAGGAAAGGGAAGGAAAAAATGAGGAAGAGACCATCCTTAAATAGGTCATAACTCCTACAATCGTTTGCTCAGTGCCCAAACCTGAAAGGTATTGGGCCAAAAGTATTACGGCAAGTGGGTTTTAAACAAAAGTATGAAGGGAAGGAGATTACAAGGGTATTAGTTTATTCAGACCTGGTAAAGATTGCAATAGAGAAGGCGGAGAGAGAGGTACCAAAGGAAGGGATACGGATAGTACCTGATGAAGAGGTAGATGTACAAGGAAATGAGCCTCAAGGAAAAGACATCTCAAGGTGTTATGCAGGGTTAGGGAAGAGATAGGTGAGGTTAATAGGGAAAGAAGCAGGAATGGAAAATCTCATTATAGTGGCAAATATCTCAGACAACTGGAGCCATAGAACTAGTCCTGCAAGCCCCTCCCAGAGGTATAATGAGGAGGCTGGTGAAGAAGGATACTTGGATAATGTTGAATAGGTAAAGGGGACGCTGCATAGCAGAAAGATTGTTTCATGGAATATAAATGGTCTAGGAGATCAAACAAAACAAGAAAATATAAAGGTGTTAGCAAAACGTACCAAGATCATTTGTATTCAGGAAACCTGGCTATGCGGCAAGACCCCAATATTTGATGGCTTCCGTCAACTCCATTCGCCCGGCAAAGAAACAAAGGTTCGGGTGGCCTACGGGTGGAATCATGATATTGGTATCTACCAGAATAGTGAAGAATGTGATCCAACTTACTGTAAAATGTAAATAGTTGCTTGCCTGCAGGATACCCCTATTGGTTGCGGATAATAGGTTTGAAAATGTGATGCTTTTATATGTGCATATGCAATGGGGATGCCAGGAGGAATATGGTGTAGAAATGGGACATTTTAACGATGATATGGACTTAATATGTGAACAGTATGGCACAGACATAATTTTATTGATGGGGGATTTTAACCACAAATTAAACCCAAAGGAATTAAATTGTTGGTGTACAGAAATATTGGAGGCTTATGACATAAATCAAGCAACTTTCCCATAGTGTGTTGTTACAGCTCATGATATAAATTTGGGAAATTATTTGGGGACTAAAAACCTCTTCTGTCTAAATGGTAGGACAGTCCTAGATTGCCCAGCGTAGAAAACGTTTAAATTAGGCACACAAAATTGCCCAATAGATTACGTTTTTATGCCAGCCTGAAATTTTGCATTAGTTAAGGGATTTAGGATTTGCCATAGAGAAGGGAGTGACCATAACCCCATGGAGCTAGAGCCCTCAGATTTTTATCTGAATCCTTACGATAAAGTAATTGAACAACAGGTGGGTTACCCCAGGCGGATCACAACAAGGTTTACAGAAGAATATATAGCAAGGTTGGCAAGGCTGCAACAGAAGCTTGACTTGGGAAGCCTGAGAGAGCAGGGTCTGGATTGTTATGTGGAAAAAAATTAACAAGTTGTCCAAAGCCTTCGTGCAGAACTTAGAAATGATGCAAAGAATGCAAAGAGCCAACAAAATGCACCGGCTAGACAAGGAAAGTGGTTCTCTAAGGATTGTTTAAAAAAAAGAGGGATATAAGGAGAGAAGCATGTAGACTCAGCACAAAATATGAACAGGATAGGGCTGACAAGCTCGTTAAGTTAAAGAGAGAATATAATACGCTAATCTGTAGCGCGAAAAGGCCTACAAAGAAAGCTGCTGGGGAAAATTGCTGAAGACAATTGAAAAAAAGAACATACGTCAGTTCTGGAAGCTGATACAATTAGCAGCAGAACTTCCGGTGGCCTCAATGAACTGTGTGGTGGAAGAGGCTGCATGGGAGGAATATCTGTTAGAATTGTATAGCTAGGGCATGGAAAACGAATAGGGAGAGCTACAGGAGTGGAGTGGTCTAGTAGAAGATCTAAAACCAGACTTCTCAGCCTCAAATGTGAAAAACACAATAAAAAAGTTGAAATTAACTAGAGCAGCAGGACCAGATAATCTCCCAGCCCTGATAATAAAGTCACAGCTGAACTGGTGGGCAGAATTCTTCTCGCTTATGTTTCTAGTTATTTTAGAAACTGGGAAGATCCCCAAAAATTGGAAGAGAGCAATAATTAGGCCGGTGCACAAAAAAGGTGATATGCACGCCCGAAAGAATTACAGACTAATTAATTTGCTAGATATTAGGGAAAAGAACTTTGCAAAAATAATATTAGGATGCTAAAAGATTGGGTGGAGCAGGGTTCAATTGTACCGGTAGAACAGAGTGGATTTAAAGGAAGACACTCCACCATAGATCACTGTTTCGCCCTCTGGGCCCTGGCCCGGAAGTCGATAGAGCAAAAGGGGAAAATGTACTGTTGCTTTGTCGACCTGCAGTACTAGAAGTGGAAAGAAGTGCGAGTCCCAGAATGAGTGGTAATAAAGTGTCATGCCTTCTATATGCAGGCGTTCTAGTGATACTTGATCAAACGGAGCTAGGGATCCAAAAAAAATGAAACGTTTTTAGTGAATATTGTGAGGCAAAGTTTCTAGTTGTAAATATGGAAAAAAACAAAGATTTTATGTTTTGGGAAAAGAGATGAGAATTGTAGTTGGTTTTTGAGACAAAAGAAATTGGAGATTGTTAAGGAATATAGATACTTGGGACTCTGGTTCAACAGTGCTCTAAAGTGGTATACCCACCTAGAAGCCCAAAAAGCGAAAGCCTTCTCATCAATCTGTGGGCTGAGAAAATATAATAGAGCATATGTCCCATAGACTATGTTAACGGCATATGAAGCAAAGATTCCCCCGCAAGTACTGTATGGGGCAGAAGTTCTTTACCTAAGTGGTAGATGCGGGTGGGACCGTGAAGAAGGGAAGATTTAAAAAATGTCACTGTCACTACCAAGCTCCACAAATATTCAGGCTATTAGAATGGAGATATGAACAATAGCATGGAGTATTCAGATCCACATGTCTCTTTAAAAGATTTTGGAAACTCCAGGACCCAGGGTGCGTGCAGAAGGTCTCGCAATGGTGCAGAGAATAAATTCGATTTAGTAGCCTAAAATGGGCTAAGGAAGTTAGAAAGAAACTCCTGACTATAGGCGAGAGTTTAAAGGTGAGACTATTACAGCATTCAATGGAGGTAGAATTTACTAAGAGTACTCTCAGGTTCCAAGGAAGGAACAGTCAAGGAAGTTGGATCTGGAATACCTGAGTTGAAAAAAATCAGTACAATGCATAAGAAACTCATGGGTAAATGAAGTTTGGTAACCATACTTGGACACCTTGCCTAACCATGGGCTAAGGTGTGAAATTCTAAGAGTACGAATCAGTATCAATCCTTGGCTGATGGAGGAACAAATTAAAGTAGAAATGACACAGCCAGATGGAATCTGTAAATGTAGGTTAGGAACTAGTAATTTTATTTTGCACATATTGGTTGATTGTATCTCGGTTTTAGCCTTGCGGAAATTATTTTATGTCCAATTTAAATAAAAATATGAAATAAGGTCACGAGCCCAAGCAGTAGCCTTACTCACAGAAATGCCAAATCTCGATATTGCCATTGATCTGGGAATATATATGAAGGATATAAAAAGTTTTGTAAGGGAGAAACTGAAGGGGGTGTAGTGAATTTAATCTTGCTTTTAGTCTTCCATTTTCCATTTTATAAAAAACTTTTTAGATAGTTGTGTAAATTTTAAAAGATTGAATTGATCTCTGATTGTATGTTGGTGCTATTGGGGATTCACTGTTCCTTTACATCTGCACCAGGGGAGCCTGTATCCGTGGACAACGCCGCAGAACTCACCCGTACCTTCCTGTCAGACGCTGCATCTCGCCGCACCCGCTTTGCGGGTGCCGCTTCGCGTGTGCCGCTTCGCGTCTGAGGACCCTGTGAGGCTTTTGTTGGTGACTGCCTGTGTTTGTGGAGAAGGAGTGGGCTGCCTGGACGCCGCAGGGACTCAGTCAACCAGGAGTCCCTGCGAGACCGAACACATCTGGTCTGCGCCTACTGCTCGGCCCCGCCCACCGGCCACCACGCACAGAAAAGCTGCCACCAAACAGTGAGAACTTGGATTCACTGTTCCTTTACATCTGCACCAGGGGAGCCTGTATCCGTGGACCACGCCGCAGAACTCACCCGTACCTTCTTGTCAGACTCTGCATCTCACCACACCCGCTTCGCGTCTGAGGACCCTGTGAGGCTTTTGTTGGTGACTGCCTGTGTTTGTGGAGAAGGAGTGGGCTGCCTGGACGCTGCAGGGACTCAGTCAACCAGGAGTCCCTGCGAGACCGAACACACCTGGTCTGCGCCTACTGCTCGGCCCCGCCCACCGGCCACCACGCACAGAAAAGCTGCCGCCAAACAGTGAGAACTGGGATTCACTGTTCCTTTACATCTGCACCAGGGGAGCCTGTATCCGTGGACAACGCCACAGAACTCACCCGTACCTTCTTGTCAGACGCTGCATCTCGCCGCACCCGCTTCGCGGGTGCCGCTTCGCATCTGAGGACCCTGTGAGGCTTTTGTTGGTGACTGCCTGTGTTTGTGGAGAAGTAGTGGGCTGCCTGGACGCTGCAGGGACTCAGTCAACCAGGAGTCCCTGCGAGACCGGACACACCTGGTCTGCGCCTACTGCTCGGCCCGCCCACCAGCCACCACGCACAGAAAAGCTGCTGCCAAACAGTGAGAACTGGGATTCACTGTTCCTTTACATCTGCACCAGGGGAGCCTGTATCCGTGGACAACGTCACAGAACTCACCCGTACCTTCTTGTCAGACGCTGCATCTCGCCGCGCCTGCTTCGCGGGTGCCGCTTCGCGGGTGCCGCTTCGCGTCTGACGACCCTGTGAGGCTTTTGTTGGTGACTGCCTGTGTTTGTGGAGAAGGAGTGGGCTGCCTGGACGCCACAGGGACTCAGTCAACCAGGAGTCCCTGCGAGACCAAACACACCTGGTCTGCGCCTACTGCTCGGCCCCGCCCACCGGACACCACGTGGCTTATTTAGTAGACCAGCCCACGCTGCGCTGGAGTGCGCCGGGCTAAGCCCGGGCAAAGGGCGGGCCGTCTGTGGCCGTCAGAGGCCGAGCGAGGCCGGGCTGGGCCTATTCTGTTGCCGCCATCCTTCAACCTCTCTACCGCCGGAATGTCTGCTTCAGGTATGAGCCCCCAAAAAACCACCATAGATAAAACGGGGGGGGGGTTGCCGCTAAAAGGCACTCTGGACAATTACTTTACCAAGGTTCTTATTGACTTAGAAAAGGAGACCACGCTAGCAGAGCGAAGGGCGGAGCGTCGTCGCTCGGTAGAAAATTTGAAAAACAAAACTGTAATAGATCCCACGCGGAATGCTCCTCTTCCTAATGGAGGTAATCTCAGTGGAATCGAAGACCTCACCTTTCCAGAGAGCGTTCCGCTTTTGCTACGAGACTGCACCCCTACACCGTGTGCCTCTACTGGGCAGACACTGAGTCCTATTCCACTTACCAGTCCTATTAGTCTAACAAAGGATTCGGTTATAACGAATCGCATTTCTGACAAAACCAAACGTAGCAAGAAAAAAAGGCCAATCGTGCCCAAGATCCAAGGTCCACCACCCAATAAAAGAAGACGCAAGGAGGGGGTAATGCAAAAACCTAAGATAACCCACTCAGATTTTGGCAAGTCTCTTAAGCCTGGAATTACAGCCGAACAGGCCCCAGTAGTTGTAGAAGATAGATTGTTAAATTTGACAATCCAACAAACACCTCCGCACACTGGAATGGACATCAGCATTAGTGCACCTGTTGATGCCCCCGCAGAATCCATACTGAAACCAGCATATACCAGTGTTTCATTAGACAGTATGGAACACTTAATTAGAACCTTCATCTTACCTATTATAGAAAGGTTAAAAAAGGTGGAGAAACGTCTTGAGGACATGGAGTTGGGTATTGGGAGGAAGGATAACTTATCTGAGGTCCTGGTGAGCGAGGCTGTGCCGCCTTTAATCCCGGTCATACCAGCTACGTCCAATGCCCCTAAAGTCTCATTCCAACCAACTACAGTTACATTAAAACCCCCCAAAATAGCAAGTTCCAATCAAAACAAGTTATCTCCCCCAAAACAGGCAAAAAAAACAGCTGTAACTCCTGCGAGCAACATTACGAGGGATCAGTAAAAGGTACCTGTGGGGAAATTACACGAGGAAAGGAGAGGCACCAGACACACAGGGGTTTCAAAGAATAGGGGTCCATTAGCAGAGCTCCCCCCGGAAGCTGTGCCCTATGTGGTTGTTTTAACAGGGGTTCCTGCATTGGCAGATAAAAAAAAGGGAAGGATTTGCCCAGCTTAAAAATAAAATGATGCATTGGCTCAGAGTATACAGACCAATCACAAGTAACATCAATGGCGAAATAGTACATGTTCGCCAACTTCCATGGCTGGGTAGCAGAAGTAAAGACATTGAGGGAGATGTAGTCGTAGTCAACTTTAGAGATTCGCGTGTGGTCAATCATATACTAAACTGGCCTGCTGCAGGAAATGGTAATAACAGCATTATTGCCAGCCCCCTGACCTACTTCTATCCCAGATCCCTAGTGTTCGCCCCAAAATACATAAGTGGACAAACACATAGTCATACATTTTTTCCAACCCCATATAATACCGGGCATTTGTTACATACACAATACCAAATGCCCGTTCCAGATCCCTACGGGTGGAATACTGTACCTCCCAGAGTCAACACAAATCTTAATAGAAGTATGGCCTATCTGAGGCCCTTCACACCCTTGGAGACATTTAACAGGTTTGATGTGTTTAATGGGATGGATGATTGTGACTGAAGTTTACAGTCTAGGTGGGGCATGGGTGGCCAATCCCCTGCCACTAATTCAGATGGTGCAGCCCATGGGGTTTCAGAAGATATTACTTTGTACCCCACATCACACCAGCCTCTGGGGTTGAAAAATATAGCTAGTCACATTCATAGGGAATCCGTACATGTCAAATCCACCAGTGTGAACACTGTTCCAAAACTGACAGCTTTGGGAGGAACTTCTGTGGAATCGCAAGTTAAGATTAGAACATATCCTCTTGTAGATGGTAGTGGGGCATCAGTGAAAGATAGTACAATACTTGGGCTAACGCCCTACAATTATAAAAGGAAGGCATTAGGTGGAACAGTAGAAGTTGCCTCAGGATTAAAAGATAGTTCACAGAGCAGTAGGTTTACCGAATCCAGTAACACATTTCGAACTCCAGCTTCTCAGTGGGATGCACAAGCACAGATTGACCTGGCCCCCAGAGAATTGGGAAATGACCAGGCTGGCCAGTATCTAGTGTCCCGGAATATAGCTGGTCTTAGGAATAAGATAGTTTCCCATGATTGGTTAAATTGTATTGACAACTATACTATAATCATCATGCAGGAAACCTGGGCAATGGAATCCTATTATCGGCCGGGTTACTTAAATTTTTCTATACCCGCGACCCACACGCAGAGGGGAAGGCCAATGGGGGGCCTGACCACCTGGGTCAAGCAGGATGCCAGGTACACTACGGCGCATTTAGATTCCAATTCCAAGGACATTCTAATTGTAAAGCTCTACTCCCCTGAGTTCGGAGATCTAATAGTATTCAATGTATATGCAAGGGGTAATCCGGGAGGAAAATCTTCTGAGACAGTTAAACAACTGGGACAGTGTTTAAAATTACACAGGGGAAAAGCAAATGTAATGATGGGAGGTGATTTCAATTGCTCCTTTGAGCCTCTGGACCAATTTGACATTGACCTTACAGAGACAGAGGATGATAGCTGGCAAATTCCTCCTCTAAATATACCACCCTTAAAGAAGTGGACCCAAGCAGCTATCCAGCTCAAGACTTTCAGTCTTGAGTATGGATTAAGAGCAGCGAATGGTAGAACTAAAGGGGATAAGGACGGAAGTCCAACTTTTAATAATGGCATACGCTCAAGCAGGATTGACTATATTCTAGTCAATCTGGAATTTTGGTCAGCTATCCGGGACATGAATATCATCAAAAGAATTGAGAGCAACCACAATCCTCTTAGTTTAGAGTTTCAGCTTTTCTCAAAAATGGGAGTCCCTGATACAGATACATCTAATGATATAGCCCTTGCAAATGACACAAGAAGGTTAAAATGGGCAGAATGCATGGACAACTACCAATGCATTTCAGAAATGGAAGAAATGGTGTCAAGTGCAACCAGCGAGCTACAGTGTTGCATGTCCAATAATGACTTTATGTCCAGGGTGGTTCCAATTCACACAACCCTTTTTTTAAATCTTAGTACATTTTTTATAAAGCAAAGAAGCGACCGTCCTCGTAAACGTAGAAGGAAACAGGAATCATGGTATGGCAAAAGCTGCAGAATCGCATATAAATCTCTAGCACTGGCCGTGAGATCAAAGGATAGGCTCTCAATACGTGATGCTAGGCGTCATTATAAAGTGACCCAGCAGGAAGCAAAAAAAAGCTGGGATAATAAATACTGGGAAGAGCTATATGAGGCAAGTAAGGCTAGAAATATGACAGGATTCTGGAATTTAGTGAAATGGGGCAAGGGATCCTATAGGTCACAGCCAGAAAACTCCATCCCACCCGAACGATGGGTATCACATTTTAAATCACAGTTTGCAAACCCTGTCCGGGCAAGTGCGGAAAGTTTGGATCCTATTATAAACTATGCAGCCATCACTCCGCTAGTGTTTAGTCGGAGTGACATCGAATATGCCTTAAATACCATCCCGAGAGGAAGAGCCCCGGGTCCGGATATGATTCCGGCAGACCTTTTTCTTGATTGTAGAGAGACATGGGTGCCGTATATAGAGCTGCTGGCGAACGCTATTTCCAGGGGCTCCCCGATACCAGACGTCTGGAGGGGAGCTGAAATTATCCCAATTTTCAAAAAAGGGGATCGTGCAGACCCTGCGAATTACAGGCCAATTAGCCTACTTGCATGTATTCAGAAGGTGGTGACTAGGCTTGTACTACATAGGATTCAGAACTGGATAGACGATTCTGGGGTTATGTCTGCACTACAGGCAGGCTTTCGCCCCTTCACCAGCACCGTGAATCAAGTTTTTGGATTTTCCAATATATATTGGAAGTGGGTAATCCTTGGGGGAGGCACTTTTTATGCAGCCTTCGTCGATTTGAAATCGGCATTTGATCTTGTTCCATGCACTAGGCTATGATGAGTGCTTCATGACCAAGGTATGCCACATGAACTCCTCACCTTCCTAATCAAATTTCACAAAAATAATTATGCACAGGTTAGGTGGGGAAACCAGGGCCAGGTTACTGATAAATTCGATACAGAAATGGGAGTTAGACAAGGGTGCGTCCTGGCACCAACTCTGTTTACGTTATACATAAACAGGGTCATTGAATATTACAGGGAGGTTCACACAGATGCATCTAAACAAAATGGCATCCCAATACCCCTGTTAATGTTCGCAGACGACACCCTTCTTATCTCTAAAACCCAATAGCCCGAGCCTTAAAAATATATGACATGAAAGTTAGGGCTTCGATGTTATATGGGGCAGAACTGTGGGGGGTCTCTGATGTTTCTGCCCTGCAAATGCACAAAATAAATTCTTGCGGTGCATAACCAAATTTCCCAAATCAACACCATTGATACCACTGTATATGGACTTGGGTTGTCAGAAAATTCAGGACATAGCTAGCTTTCGATCAGTCGCATATTGGAGGAGGCTATGGGTTACGCCAGAACTAACTCATTATGCTTCAGCGCTCCTAGAAACCAGAAATATGGACACAGGGGGTAAAATATCATGGTTTAAACAGGTCAAGTCGCAATATAAAGCCTTGGGAATGGAGCAACTTTGGGAAAACCCATTAGAAAATATTTTCCCATCACGAAAGGCCCTAAAAGAGCTGTATTGGGCTAACATTACCCAAAGGGAATTTCAAAAACATACTGACGCATCACTTACCAGGGCATTTTTGGAACATAAACATATCCCTGTATAGGAGCGATATTGGGACCTTATCACCATCCCCAATGATAGGAAACTCTTCCATCAATACAGGGTAGGAACTCTTCCTATCAACACATTCACAAGCAAGTGGTCAAATAATAAAGATCACCATCAGTGTCCCTTTTGTACAGCCCAATCTGAAACTCTAGCTCATGTTTTGTTTATATGCCCAGTATATAAAGCTCCGCGCCACAAATGGATTAAACCAATTTGTATACAGAAAGGCATCCATAGTGGCACTGTGGCACTCAGGATCTTAAAAACAGATTGCACTGACAGTATGGTTATTGCACTTGCAAAGTTTCTAAAATGGATGTGGACTATACGTAGAGATAAATTGAAACTAATATAGACTGCAGTGTCTTAACCTGGCTTTTAGTAGAAAGTATGAGTTGTTAATTATGTAACACATTTTAAAACGGTTTATAAAAATTTTAAGACACAGTATATTTTTTTTTTTAAGGATTGTGTTTGGATCACCCTGTACAAAGCATTGATTGAATAGATTAACCCATGAACTTTCCCTTGTCCTTAGGGATCTCAGGATGTAACAAGTATGAAATGTTGGATTTTTTACTGTTTGTTGTTTTACTGTATTGTCTTTTATGACTTGTGTCGAATAAAGACTTATTGACTTGACTTGACTTGCTATTGTGGATAGGATGCGGGTGTCACATCTTTTATGAAGTGTTTTATTGGTAATGTAATTGCTAAAGGATTTATATTGTCATTATTATTTTGGGTTCCCATTGTGTTTAAAGACTACGGTCTAAATAGAGTTTTCTCTCTCCATTCCAGTCCAAGTTTTTTACTGTGAATTCTGGGACTTGTAGTCTTGTTTATTCCATTACAAAACAGCACTACAAGTCCAAAATTCAAAGTATAAAACCTGGACTGGAATAACACATCACAAATGGACCTGGGAATCTTGGCACCTATGATGTGTGGCGGTGACTTTCTAACACACTTTTACTTTCAAACTCTTAATTTACAAGGCTACATTTATGTAACATTAGCTATGTGTAAAGGTCTGTACTTTCTTACATTGCATGTATGCTTTATTATTGCAGTCCTACCATCTTGTCACTCATTGTCCTTAACGTTCTGTATCACTCATGTATGCTTTATTATTGCAGTTCTACCTTCTTGTCATTCATTGTCCTTAACTTTCTGTATTACTCACCTGTCCTTAGTCTTAGGCGCGCACATCTGCACACATGTTTATGTTTGAAGGTGTGCCGCTCGTGTTGCTGTTTTCCAACAAAGCATGTTAACTGTTGAACAGCCATTGACAGTTCATGCCTTGTTGGATACAGACGCACTCCCGTGATTTTGCTGATGTGCTTGAATAAACTCTTTGTTGGATTTTTCTGCATTTACTTTATCTCATTATTTGATTTACCTCTAATATTCAGCCCTTTACAGGACCTCCACCCTGTTCTCCCTTGCCCTCCACTGCCACTTCACTGTCTCCCCTCTGCTGGGAACATGTAGATGACCTCTTCCTGCACTGCCTGAAAGAAAACAATAAATTACATAAATTGTTTCAGACTTTAGAGATGCCTGTGGAATAAAAACACATGCTCAATTCTGCTTTCCAGGAAGACTTTACCATCATGAATTTAAAATTGAAAAAAGTTCAGGACGCAGGGACAGTCTTCTGAAAACCATGGCTGGCAGTGAAAATCCAGGAAATCTGGGCACTTTATGGATTTGATATGTCAGTGGCGTCACTGGGCTCTTTTGATCACTAACTTTATTATCTTATCACTCGCCTTAGTTTCATTCATTTGGCTCTCCGATGGATCCTGCTTCGTTCCAAGAGGGGTCAGACCTGGGGGATCCAATCCAGTTATCAAATGAGGACCAGTAATTGGGTAACCAACCTCCAAAATCATAATTAGATTCATGTATGTAACTTTCAGAACTAAGTTATACAAGTAAAGTATTGTCACTGCTAGGTCATAACTCTTGAGGAAATTCAGTTAGACCAAGATCATGCACACCAATGATTCAGTTAGAGGTATGCAGAATAATAACATTAGTATCTTCTGTCCAGAGGTCTCTCTATTAGAATTGCCTCCAGCCATTGATAACCCAATTGGAGCGCACAATCAATTATTGGAGAAAAGTCATGAAGAGACAGAAGCAAAATTTAGTTAAAATTAGACTTTATCATCATTTCAAAAGGAGTAACTACATCAATAACAGGCATTTAGAACTTGATAGTACAAGATAGTTAAATCAAAATTTGAGTTTGCCATTAATTACCAAAGCTCTGGGAAAGTTCAGGAAGGCACATGAACCATGACAGCTCAAAGCTACTTGTAGTGATCACACTAAGGCAGGTAAGGGTGGAAACACTATGTTTATTGTCTGTTCATCTCCGCAGCTTCCAGGTAACACAATAATTGCCCCCAGGTATTCAAACATATACATTCGGTCACCAAGGAAGTGACATCATAGAAACATAGAACTAGTGCCAAAGAGTGACTAGAAAGACAACTACAACATCTCCTTTCCACGAAATACAGAAAAAAAATTCAATAAAATCCAATAAAAACTAGGAGTGACAACGTAAAATAGAAAGAACAAGGTTAGATAGGAAGAAAAAGAACCAAAAAGGCACAAAATGTAAACATTGCATAAAAAAACCAAGTACAAAGCAAAACAGAATAAAATGATCAAAGTCTAACCGCTTGGGCACAATAATTCTTCTGCCACTCCTGCGAGGATAAACATACTCAAAAGCCAAACTGCGAGTCTGAGTAGACATTGCAAACCTGTTTCACTGAGTTAAGAAGTGCTCCACTGCGATTGTTGGAGAACTTGAGCAGAATCTCCAGACTCAAGCCCCAATTGCAACACTACTCTTCTGGGAACTTTGTAGATCCTTGAAAGATTTCACCAACTCCTGCCATTGACCCGAACAGCAAAACGTGAGGTAGCATCAACTCTGACAGGAGGACTACATTTGGAAAGACCCTTGCCACTTTGTGGGGTGACTTAATTCTAACCCAATCTCCCACTTTGACCCCTGAAACAAAACCATCCACATCAGAGACAAGCGAATTGCTAAGTGTTTCCACACCAGAATTCGGATCATTACTCTTAGATCGTAAACCGCATCTCTTCATCCACGCAGGGTACGTGTGGAAAGTGGCAATCATCCCACGAAGAAGTTCGAAAGGAGTGGCACGTGTCATAGGATGAGGAGTGGTACGATGCGCCCACAACATGCTTTGGACAGCCTCTATAATCTCAATCTTGGAAGAGACAGCCCACAGAAGGCACTCAATCACAATCTAGTTAGCACGCTCAATTAAACCATTGGCCTGTGGGTGATATAAAGCCACACTGCGATGTAAAACACCAGATTGAGATAAAAAGTCAGACATCTCTTTAGAACTGAATTGAACACCACTATCCAATACTATCTCCTTGGGGAAACCTTCCTTTGCAAAAAGAGTTTGACATTTTTTATGACTTCTTGTGTGTTAGGATCATTCATGAAATGGACCTCCAACCATTTGCTGAAATAATCAGCCACAACCAAGGCAAATTTGTATTTGTTTGGAAGAACATTGATTGACCCACAAAGTCAACTGCTAATTTCATCCATGGGCCGTCAGGCAACTCTACATTCTGGACTGGGGGTTTGACAATCTTAACAACTATATCGCTGGAACAACATGTTATAAACCCCCCAACAAATCATTTACTTGACGATCCATAGATGACCACCAGTACCCACTATGAATCCTCCTTTTGGTATTTGTTTGTCCCAGATGACCCTCATGCATATAATCAATGATACAAGATCTCAAAGCAAAAGGGGGCACAAATTTATCTCCACGCATAATCATCTCACCACCCTCCAACGTTAGCTCATCCGCAATCTTAAAGAAAGGTTGCAAGTTACCATCCAGATTTTTTTCTTTAGGCCAACCCGAAACAATATGACTCTTCACCTTCTTAAGAACAGAATAAGACTCCATGGCACCAAAACACTCCTGTTCCGTAAAACAACCAACTGAACAAGCATCAACCACAGCAATCAAACATTCTTTATCCGCATCTTGAACAGAAAGATCATGTACATCTAGCGGCAAAAGTGACCTAGAAAGAAAATCTGCTCTCGTGTTCTTTCCACCCGTTATGTGTGTATCCACAAAATTGTACTGTAGTAACTTCAAGCTTAATCTTGCGATTCTAGTACAGTGATCCTTGACAATATTCCCATTGAGAAAGGGAATGAGAGGCTTGTGATCAGTAAGTAATTTGAAAGTCTTCCCCCACAAAAAGCACTAAACCTCCACAGCCCAACAACTAGCCAACAACTCCCTCTCGATGACAGAATAATGTTTCTCGCTCTGTCTGAAGGCACGAGAAGCAAAAGCAACAGTATATTCAATGCCCTTCTTGAACTGAGCGATCATACCACCCAAACTGGCATCAACAGACACCACACACTGCACATGATGATCAAAAAGGGTGAGAATACCACAGTTACCAAGTTCTTGTTTTATGCGCAAAAATTTGTCTCGACATAATTGATCCCATACAAAAGTGACCTTCCTCTTAAGTAGACCCCTTAAATGCACAGTTTTAGCAGCAACATTTGAAATAAATTTAGTGTAAAATTCACACACACCCAAAAACAAGGAAACTTGTTCCTTGTTGGTAGAACATGGAGCATTCACAATGGCTTAAATGAGACTGTCTCTTGGTTAATACCATCACCAGAAATGCGATGTCCCAAATATTCAATAGACTCAACACCAAACACACATTTGAGTTTGTTGGCCATAATCCCTTTCCCTTGCAATCTACTCAAAACTTCACTAAGATTTTTGTCATGTGTGATTCTACTTGTGCCAGCAACCAAAATGTTGTCTTGAAAAGCAACTGTGTCCTTCAGACCTTCCAATACCTTCTTCATTACATGTTGAAAAACAGAGGCTGCTGAAGCCAAGCCAAAAAGGAACCTTCTAAATTGGAAGGTACCCACAGGAGAAACAAAAGCGGTGAGGTGTTTGCACGATGGATCTAATTCCAGCTGGTGGTAGGCAGATGCACGATCAATTTTAGAAAAAAACTTGGCACCAGGGAACATAGAAAGAATGTCATCAATACGAGGAAGGGGATGTGAGTCAATCCAAATCTCTTTGTTCAGACTGCGCAAGTCAATGCATATTCTCAATTCTCCTTCCAGCGTGTAACCACCAATGGATACAACCAAAGAGATGATTCAGTGGGTTCAACAACACCAGATTTGCACATCCTTTTCAGCTCTGTAGACAAATACTCGATGACACTAAAGGGCACATTCCTAAGCTTGTGCTTGACAGGCACATCATATTCCTTGACTTTAATTAGATGTTTGAACCCTTTAATGCATCCCAAATTATCAGCAAACACATTCTCATACTTGTGGGACCAAGTTGATAGACTTCCAGCTTGGACCAAATTCCCCGCCACTGACACTTGTACAGACGTCCCAGGCCTAAGAATCATACCATACAGACCCTGGTGGTAACATCCCAAAATATTGAGTCCTTTTCTCGCGACATAAACCTTTTCCTGAATAGATCTATAATTAATTGTAAGAGTAGTCTCGAAAAAACTCTCTCAATTCAATTTTCCTGCCTTCATCCGAAACTGGACTTCTATCTGGTGGTTGAAGTGGTTTGTTAGCCCACATACACTCAAACAATTGTTCAGTGACCATCGTCATGCGTACTTCAGAATCCACCAAAAGTTGAACACACTGACAATCCACAATGACATCCACCACAGGATCAACACAATCTTCTGAATCATCTTTGACTACAACAATAACATTGACACCGAACTCACAACTTCACTCACTGAGTCACTCTTGCCCTCCTCAGAATAGACAACATTGACATTCCCTCGGACGCCACACATTTTAGCAAAGTGCCCTTGCTTACCACACTTCCTGCATGAACCATTCTTTGCCGGACAAATTCGAGAAATCAGATAATGGGAAGGAAACCCACACTTAGAATACACATTCTTATTTAAAGAAAATTTCTTTTCTAATCTGACCGGGTGACTAGTACTCTTGGGTTCAACAAAAGACTTCTAGTTTTCTCCTTGTCGCCCTGATCTTTGCATTTATTGACCACGCCAACCACATTTTTCTCTGGTTTAAGCTCTCTGGAAGCATTTTGCAAAAGTTCAATGCATTTTACAATGGTGATAGTTTCTTGACGGTTTTTCAGAGTCAAACGTTTTTCTTGAACTTTTTTGTCTCTACATTGAACAACAATCTGATCTCTGATTAATGTTACCACCCCCTGAGCACACAGGTACAATAGCCAGTATTTATCTCAACTGTATCATGGTTGCACAAAAGATTAACTGGCAAGCCACAATGTATCAAAATGATTCAAGTCCATTCATCAAGTGATTGTAGTCACTTTAAATCTTCAAAAGTTTATTCCGGTCAGATTTTTCTGTATATTCGGTACATCAGTCTCTGTGTATAGATGGTACATCAGCCAACACGTGTTTCGTCGTGTATTAATACAACACATAGACTTCCTCAGGGCTGAAACCAAATAAATATTGCCCATAATTAAAATTAATTCTCTATATGGCATATACCGAATATACAGAAAAATCTGACCGGGATAAACTTTTGAAGATTTAAAGTGCTCTTTGAACTTTGTATCCGCCTGTCTCTTTGTACTTAATGTAAAGGACTGGTTCCCAATGTGAATTCATTGTCAGATATTTGATTCCATTGTTTCGCTGTTTTGGTGTTATTTGTATGAAATGACAGTATTGATTTTTAACACTGTATAGCACTTGTATATTCATGCACACTTTATTTGTTGGTATGTTTTCCACTGTTCGCTGACTGTCTGTTTGATGACATATTTGAGTAAATGTCAAAAATGTTTTTCTAAAAATACAAAAAATACTAAAATAAAATAGATGACCCTCCAGAATTGATTGACTGAGTGGGATCAAAAAACAAAACAACATATCTGTCTGGCTATCTTGTTTGTTTCATACGTTTGAGTAGTCCAGGCCAGTTCAGAGATAGGACCCAAACCTTTCTCTTCGCCCCACAGGAGAATCGTAGGCACGCAACTTAGTTCCCAATGCCAGTACGTTGCGAACAGCCGCAGATGATTCACAGGCACTCGTATCCACTGGACACACAAAGGCACAGTGCAGTCAGAGTAAACTTGCAGGAGGAAAGTGTTAGAAAAATAAACTCACTGTTTGGACCACCACTTGCGAGATAGAAGTATTCTGCTCCTAATAGAAAGGCTGGATCACGTTGAGTAAACAATTTAATACCCAGAGGAGCCTTTAGATAATCTGATGAAGAGCAGCACAGCGGAGACAGTTAAACGCCGATTTGAAGAACTAGGATGCTCATGATGAAATTGAACAGCCAGATGACCACAGATGAGGCAGAAGCACGACCAGGAGTACTGCAGCACACGTGGGTGGAGATGGGAACAGACCAGCTTGTCGTCAATTTTGTAGTGATCACACTAAGGCAGGTAAGTGTGGAAACACTATGTTTATTGTCTGTTCATCTCCACAGCTTCCAGGGAACACAATAACTGCCCCTCAGTATTCAAACATATACATTCCGTCACCATGGGAGTGACATCATAGAAACATAGAACTAGTACCAAAGAGAGACTAGAAAGACTACTACAGTACTCTCCCATGAGAGGGAAAGAAGTTTGAGAATAGTGCACACAGTGTATGCGTCAGCCAAGGGAAAGCCTGTGGAGTCCGCAAGCAAGTTCCAAAAGTAAGGAAAAGCAAATAATCTCTCTGTTTTTCATCACATCAATGTATAATATAATCTTCAAGTTTCGGGGTGACACCTCCTGGCTCACCTCGTCTGGCCAGATCACTCAGTCCATTGTTCAGTTCGTATAGGGTGATTGACTTGCAGCATAAAAAAGACACCTTTTAATAGCAACAAGTTGGTAATCATCACGTAAGCTGTCGAACCATCCAGTATGTATACCTTCCAAACAATAGTACTTTTGCAAAAGCACATTAGTGAATTCAAGAGGACAGTTTCTCATGGCAGATGTGCCCAAATGGGCAAAATTGTTCCAAGCAGTCTTCATATGCAAATTGGAGCTCTCCATATGAGACATAGTTCCTCTTCACATTGTAAGGCTACACAACTTTTCCATTAGAACAGAATCAAGCAAAGTAAGGACATTGCACGCCTAAATTGAATTTGGTTCATGAAATACAGAATATAAAATAATAGAAATATACATTTCATTTAGAACTTTTAGGACTGTATGCATTTCTTTTGACCTGTTTGCACGCATAAAGCGATTTAGTTTAATTGTAAATAGCATGTGTTACTATGACATATTACTGCAAGTATCAACGTATACAATTATTTCAAAACATAAATTATTAATATCGTTTCTAGTGATTCATACTAGTACATGTATGAAGCTTATTCTCTAAAAGTTTCAGAGCAATTGGTGTTAGTATAAATGTGCACATTTGGTGCACAATTTCACATATGCAAAATATGGAGTTTTAGAATGATACTCCTCCATAACGCACATAATGTCCTCTAGATTACATCAGTTTTCAAGAATTCTTGACACACATTCTTATTTCATAAATTTAAAGAAGGATATTTTCTAACTATGTGAATTTACCACTTAACATCTTCTTTTGTGTTTTGAAAAGATACACCAATACTAGTAAATAGAATACGATCTGTGTTATTTATATCTGTTATTCATATGACTAATCTTCATCTAATTTTCTCTCATCTGCATGCTTTTACGAAGCAGTTACTAAGTCTTTTCATGATTTTTCTCTCACAAGTCTTCAATTTATAGTTAGCACAGTTGGTGCATGTTTGTCATTTTTCTCTCAATCTCAGGAATGCCTCCCAGAATCTGGAATGCACTGCCCCCAGAAACAAGACTGAACCCATAGTTTAGTCTGCCCTGTTCCCATGATGCACTGGGCCAGGGACAGACTGATTTGCATATAGCCAGGTTCTGAGCTGGGATGGGGCAGTGAGATAAATAACGGTGATGGATCAAGCCCTGATCTTTGGACTGGGTAAGAGTGGTCTGTTTAACTCAGACACTCTGTTCATCACCACCCCCTTTTCTAAATCGTTTTTGGCCACTATAGGTGTGGCAGGGTATACTCAGACATGAGTCCCTTTCTCACTGCTCCATCAGGATTCAAGCAAGCCGGGCCGAAGAAGGCTGAAATGCCAGAAACCGGTCCCCGGTAGCTTGTCTCCTTTCTGGTGAAGAATTGGCTTGGTAGTTTAGTCTGCCCTGTTCCCATGATGCACTGGGCCAGGGACAGACTGATTTGCATATAGCCAGGTTCTGAGCTGGGATGGGGCAGTGGGATAAATAACGGTGATGGATCAAGCCCTGATCTTTGGACTGGGTAAGAGTGGTCTGTTTAACTCAGACACTCTGTTCATCACCACCCCCTTTTCTAAATCGTTTTTGGCCACTATAGGTGTGGCAGGGTATACTCAGACATGAGTCCCTTTCTCACTGCTCCATCAGGATTCAAGCAAGCCGGGCCGAAGAAGGCTGAAATGCCAGAAACCGGTCCCCGGTAGCTTGTCTCCTTTCTGGTGAAGAATTGGCTTGGTAGTTTAGTCTGCCCTGTTCCCATGATGCACTGGGCCAGGGACAGACTGATTTGCATATAGCCAGGTTCTGAGCTGGGATGGGGCAGTGAGATAAATAACGGTGATGGATCAAGCCCTGATCTTTGGACTGGGTAAGAGTGGTCTGTTTAACTCAGACACTCTGTTCATCACCACCCCCTTTTCTAAATCGTTTTTGGCCACTATAGGTGTGGCAGGGTATACTCAGACATGAGTCCCTTTCTCACTGCTCCATCAGGATTCAAGCAAGCCGGGCCGAAGAAGGCTGAAATGCCAGAAACCGGTCCCCGGTAGCTTGTCTCCTTTCTGGTGAAGAATTGGCTTGGTAGTTTAGTCTGCCCTGTTCCCATGATGCACTGGGCCAGGGACAGACTGATTTGCATATAGCCAGGTTCTGAGCTGGGATGGGGCAGTGAGATAAATAACGGTGATGGATCAAGCCCTGATCTTTGGACTGGGTAAGAGTGGTCTGTTTAACTCAGACACTCTGTTCATCACCACCCCCTTTTCTAAATCGTTTTTGGCCACTATAGGTGTGGCAGGGTATACTCAGACATGAGTCCCTTTCTCACTGCTCCATCAGGATTCAAGCAAGCCGGGCCGAAGAAGGCTGAAATGCCAGAAACCGGTCCCCGGTAGCTTGTCTCCTTTCTGGTGAAGAATTGGCTTGGTAGTTTAGTCTGCCCTGTTCCCATGATGCACTGGGCCAGGGACAGACTGATTTGCATATAGCCAGGTTCTGAGCTGGGATGGGGCAGTGAGATAAATAACGGTGATGGATCAAGCCCTGATCTTTGGACTGGGTAAGAGTGGTCTGTTTAACTCAGACACTCTGTTCATCACCACCCCCTTTTCTAAATCGTGAACCCATTCACGGCATTGTTCAAAAAATAAGTGAAATTGATTCCCTTGACTAAATTCACTTGAACTGTTTCATACATTCCTTTAGAAACCTGCCAATATGTAATAGTTATCACTAATCTATTTTCTTAACCTATAGTGTTTCTATTTCTATGCATGTGTATTCTACCTATATCGGACCTGTAAAGCGCACTGTATGTTATCTATAGTGCCCTGTAAAGTGCTCTGATACCCGCAAGGGTCTTGTTCGCGCTATACAAAACCTTCAAAATAAATAAATAAAAAGTGTCAGAATCAGTTTTATGTTTCTGTTAAAATGTTCAGCTGTTTATCTGCTTCATCTGTATCCTTCCTGGCTGGAAGAGGTGCAAAGGGAACTATATCTGCTATGATCTTTAATTGATGCTGGTTTAAATGCTAATGCTTGTTCGAAATAATGAAGCAGTAGTACTGCACTGTTTTTATGCTGCCAGTGATTTGCCTGAGTTGCATCAGTTGGCTGCAGACCTGAGAGCCCCAGTCTGTGAGTTACCCTTCCAGAGGCAAGGCAACACACTCGGCACACTTCATTTGCATCTGGACTTGCAGTATAGTGCTTGCTAGAAATTGGGTTACTGGTCCATATGATCCGCTGTATTTCTGGGGCAAGGTGAACATCATGTGTCCCACATGCGGGGGATGAGGAACTTTAAGGTAGATGTGAATGGCTGGCGTTGAAGTTCTTGGACAATTTATTTTCCTACAGTTGGGCCCATGTGAACCGTTTGTATCTACGAGCAATGTAACTTTTTAGGAGTGTGAGCAGCAAGCGGCAGAATAAAGGTCAGAAGCTAGCAGAAAGAGGCAGAATAAAGGTCAGAAACAAGCAGCAAGAGGCAGAATAAAGGTCAGACGTGAGCAAAAAGAGGCAGAATAAAGTTTAGAAGGAAGCAGGAAGGCAAATAATGGTCAGAATCGAGCAGAAAGAAGTGGAATGAAGGTCAGGATTGCACAGAATGAGGCAGAATAAAGATAAAAAAACAAGTAGAAAAGGCAAAATAAAAGTGAGAAATGGCAGAAAGAGGCAAAATAGAGGTCAGAAACCAGCAGCAGCAAGAGGCAAAATAAAGGTAAGAAATGAGCAGAAAGAGGCAAAATAAAGGTCAGCAATGAGCAGAAAGAGGCACAGTAGACGCCAGAAAAGTGCAGCAAGAGGCAGATTAAAGGTCAGAGGGGAGCAGAAAGAATCAGAATAAAGGTCAGGAACAATTAGAAAGAGGCAGAATAAAGGTGAAAACAAGTAGAAAGAGGCAAAATAAAGGTGAGAAATGAGCAGAAACGGGCAAAAAAGAGGTCAGAGACCAGCAGCAAGAAGCAAAATAAAGGTCAGCAACGAGAGAAAGAGGTAAAACAGAGGCAGAATAAAGGTCAGAAGGGAGAAGAAAAAGGCAGAATAAAGATCAAAAAATGAGCAGAAAGAAGGAATAAAGGTCACGAACAAGTAGAAAGAGGCAGAGTAAAGGTGAAAACAAGTAGAAAGAGGCAAAATAAAAGTGAGAAATGAGCAGAAAGGCAAAATAGAGGCCAGAAACGAGCAGCAAGAGGCAGAATAAAGGTCAGGAGGGAGCAGAAAAAGGCAGAATAAAGTTCAGAAACAAGCAGAAAGAGAAAGACTAAAGGTCAGAAACGATCAGAAAGATGCACAATAAAGGTGAGAAACGAGCAGAAAGAGGCAAAATAAAGTTCAGCGACAAACAGAAAGAGACAAAATAAAGTTGAGAAATTAGCAGAAAGATAAAGAATAACGGTCAGAAACAAGCAGAAAGAGGCAAAATAGAGGCCAGAAACGAGTAGCAAGATCCAGAATAAAGGTTAGAAGGGAGCAGAAAGAGGCAGAATAAAGGTCGGAAATGAACAAAAAGAGGAAAATAAAGGTGAGAAACAATCAGAAAAAGGTGGAACAAAGGTCAGAATGGAGCAGAAAGAGACAGAATAAAGGTCAGAAACCAGCAGAAAGAGGCTAAATAAAGGTGAGAAGTGAGCAGAAAGAGGCACAATAAAGGCCAGTAACAAATATAATGAGGCAAAATATTGGTGAGAAACAAGCAGAAATTGGCAAAACAAAGGTCAGCAAAGAGCAGAAAGAGGCCGAATTAAGGTGAGAAGAAAGAGGCAGAATAAAGGTCAGAAACAAGCAGAAAGAGACAGAATAAAGGTCAGAAACAAGCAGAAAGCTCTAGAATAAAGGTGAGAAACGAGCAGAAAGAGGCAATAAAGGTCATCAAAGAACAGAAAGAGGCAAATTAAAGGTGAGGAATGAGCCGAAAGAGGCGGAATAAAGGTCAGGATTAAGCAGAATGATTCAGAATAAAGAAGAAAAATGAGTAGAAAGAGGCAAAATAAAGGTCAGAAGGGAGAAGACAGAGCCACTCAGACACTCATCCACCCTCTCACAGACCCACTCAGACACTCATGTTCCCATTCACACACCCACTCAAACTCATGTACCCACTCACAGATCTACTCAGAGACTCACACACTGACTGACTGACACTCACTCACCCACTCATAAACCCACTCAGAGACTTACACAATCACTCAGACACTCAAGCACCTACTCACTCACGCATTCAGAGACTTACCCATCCACTCAGAGACCTTCAAAGACCCAGCCAGAGACTCATGCACCCACTCACAGACCTATTCAGACACTCATGCACCCACTCAGACACTCAAGCATCCATTCACAGACCCACTCAGGCACCCACTCACAGACCCAGTCAGACACTCACGCACCCACTCACAGATCCACACAGGTACTCTTACACCACTCACAGCCATGTACACACTCATACAGTCACTCACAGACCCATACTGCCACTCACACACACGCTCACCTACTTATACAGCCACTCACACACCCAGTCTCAATGGTTACAGGCTACAGGTAGGAAATAGAATTTTTTTTAAAACATACAAATTCACTGAAAAAACAAAGGTTACAGGGACGTTATAGGTAGGAAATAAACATTTTAAAATCTTAGAAATTCACTTAAAAAAACAAAGTTTATAGGAACTTTATAGTTTGGCTCAGATTCCAGTCACACAAAACCAGTGAAATTCAGCAGTTATAGTTACCTGAACTAACTATAACTTACGCCATGGCAATGTACTGCTAATGACCTCAAATATTGCATGACTCGTGACATAGTCAGTGACATCACTGATGACTATACCATCCCAGTAACTTTTGTTTTTTTCAGTAAATATATATATATATATATATATATATATATATATATATATATATATATATATATATATATATAAAATACATTTGGTGTTTTTCCACCCTCATTCTGAGTGCGCATTAAATCCTTTGTGGAACCTTGGAACTATATATATATATATATATATTTTTTCTCTTTTGGTGGTGAATATATATATATATATATATATATATATATATATATATATATATATATATATATATATATATATATATATATATATATATATATATATATATATATATATATATATATATATATATATATATATGCACAAAAACTCCTCCACGCCACTTCCAATCCCACACGGACCAGCGAGGCCATCACACAGGAGACGGACCACAGGATCAGTTACAGGTTTCTTTATTCGACAGGTACAGGCTGGAAAAAGTGCATATATATATATATATATATATATATATATATATATATATATATATATATATATATATATATATATTCAAAAACGACTCACTCCCAAAGAAACGAGCAGAGGCCAAACGGGGGATTCTGTTGAAGAGCACCTTTATTGAAATTCTCGGCATGATGCATTTCGGCCTGTCATGGCCTTCCTCGGATGCCTAAATGTCAGGAGGCATTTCGATCGTCACTGAATATGTAGTCCAACACTTCCTGTTTGGTGGAAGCCCGCTCCGCCCCCTCAATTGTAGTATTGGCTCACCAACCCGCAGTTCATTGGAACTACAGGTCCCAGAGTTCTTCACTTCCTCCAGGTAAGTGCTGCCAGGGGGATTTTCAGTTCCATGTGGAAACGCGGTAGGTCAGACTTGCTGTGGTGATAGAAAACTGCCAATGTCCTGTTAAATGTATTCCTAGGTGCCTCTTCTGGTCCCCACACACCTTATCAACCTCACCGACGACCTGGAGGCAAATGTGGCGGAGGTAGGAGTGCAATGCATCCCACCCTACGTGTCGCCGCCTTGCTATTGTCCTGGTGCGAGGGGTGGTGGGCCACGGACGTTCCGATACCTCGGAGTTACAACAGTTCTGCAGCAGCAGCTACCAGCCTTGTCCGCAGCCAGCTTGTGAAGTGGGGGCCTCTGTATCACGGTGCCGGCTGCCGTGAAAGTATTCAAAAACGACTCACTCCCAAAGAAACGAGCAGAGGCCAAACGGGGGATTCTGTTGAAGAGCACCTTTATTGAAATTCTCGGCATGATGCATTTCGGCCTGTCATGGCCTTCCTCGGATGCCTAAATGTCAGGAGGCATTTCGATCGTCACTGAATATGTAGTCCAACACTTCCTGTTTGGTGGAAGCCCGCTCCGCCCCCTCAATTGTAGTATATATATATATATATATATATATTATCATGCTCCTGCTTGCTCCGGTAATTGAAAGGCACACGAACACACACCAGGCTTCAAGCTTAAGCCTTTATTAAATGGTACAGAAACGTCTGTCTGCCAACCTTTCACAGTTAGATTTCCCACTGCCTGACGCGTTTCAAATACATTCTTCCTCAGAGGCTTGTGTGGAAAATGAAAAGGAGCACCGGCTGGTCCCCATCACGCCCTTATTCCTGCTAATAGCACGCCCCCAGATGGGCTGCTCTAGATGAGTCTGCGCTATGCATTAAGGTAGGTGTAGTCCCAATCCTTTCCTTAGTGCTCGTTAATGTTCTGTTGGTTTGAAAGGCCTGCAGATAGGTCCCGGCAGCAACAGCTTCCTAAATCCAAAGAATGCGCTCCACATGCGAGGCCCGGCAAATGACGACCCCCGTGGCCTCCAGGTTCTTGGGGTGGTGCACTTTCGACGGCACGGTGTGTTCGTGTGCCTTTCAATTACCGGAGCAAGCAGGAGCATGATAATATATATATATATATATATATATCCAACATAAAGAGTTGCCCCTAGAGAGAGAGAGGATAGTGCTGTTTGAGGCATGAATTTTGCTGCTGCAAAGCAAGGCAGGCGGCACCTTGTGTGGTACTTCTCTCCACTTGGAACTTTATTTCAGTTCTAATTTGAAGGCATTAGAGGCAGCCCCACGAAGGGAAGATTTTTGGTGCACTGCAATGACCAGAAGGCCTTGCGAAATGGCAGGCCCACTGAGGCAGGTGTTTGAAATATCTTCTAATGTGTGCTTTGAAAAACTGTCTTCTAACTTCCTTTGAACATTGCCTCTGATGAAAGGATTGAGGATTGAGTATTGAGAAATCCTGAAACGCATCAGGCTGACATTAATCTCTGAAGTCTGCAGTTGTGTGTTTCTCTGCTGGCAAGCTGTGAAATGGATGCAAATTTTTCAGTGCCGATTAAACTTCTTGTGGCTATATATAATGTTATGTTTAGCATGAATATCAATAGTCTTGGTCCTGGAATTCCTCCTCTTCCTTTCTATGAAATTGGTTCATAAAAACAAACTACAAACTCTTTTCAATGGTTCCCAAGCTTTTTAGAACCACAACCCAATTTTTAGAATGACAAACTTGTGTGACTGACCTAGCATTAATGAACAAGGAGGGCGATTTTTTAATTTAACTAAAGCAGTATGTGGTAACACATCGTCATTTACAGACAGCGCATTTTCCAGTCAATTAGTCAATTACCCTCTAAAATTTGCACACACACACAACTTTACTGATAAGACTATATTGTACACTATCGAAATAGGGTTTCAGTGACTATCATTTGTGCATCACTAATTAAAATGTCTTGATTTGCTTTGATCCTATTAAAATCTTTCTTTTCATCACATTTCGGAAAAACAAACAAATCTGTTTCGTTTTTTACCTTTCCTAGTTGTTGAATGTGTACAGTTCGTTACAGGTGTTTACATTTTGTTGTGTTGCCAATATGGCATCCTACAGCCTTTCCTTACACACTGCTTATGTCCCAGCAAGATTGTCACATAATTCACTTTCCTTTTCTTTTTCTGACTGCAAAATGAGAGTAGTTTGTAACCACCAATCCCCACGTTAAAATAAGAAACAATCATTGGCAAAGCCAATAAGTTTCGCCCGTGGGAAATGTATTTTTAAATTATTGTTTTTTTACATGTTACACAGCAGCACTGGCGGCTTTGCAACATGTTTTAAAGTTTTTAGAAAAGAACTGTGACATGGTAAACCCTGTAAGGGTTATAGGTTTTATGTTTTAAAAACGTTAAGCCATGTTGTACAGCAGCGGGCACCGCTGTGCAGTACGTCTTAAAAAAACATTTTCAAAATCAATAGATTTTGCATAAGCAAAACCTATTGGCTTTGCGAATCCTTGTTGTGTTTAGGCACGGGGAGATTAAGTGATTTGGCCGTACTCACAAGATGATGAACAGAGGCCGAGGCTAGGGAGAAGATGTGGCGTGACTATGTTTGCGGAAAAAGTGTCACTCAAAGTGTCACACATGAGATTTGGCAATGTCACACATTGTCGCACAGCAAACTTGAAAATATTACACACAAAAGTAAACTGAAATTTGGCAGCCCTGATTGCATTGCAAAGATGCATACTAAATATCACTAAAGATCAGAACCCAAGCACAAACTGTATTAGAGAATCCACAGCAGAACTAGAATGTGCTTGAGATATACTTTTTGACATAAATCAACAAAATTGAGTTACAGTGAATAGTGACGTGGGATGAACAAGCACTTTGAAGCTGTTGCAAAGTGGTTTAAGCACAACAGGAAAAAATAGAGAAATTAGAAGTAATTTCTACTCATAAGATTCAGTTTGTGCTTAGAAAATAAATATGTGTTTCAAAAGGGTATGTGATATATAGTGTAAATTTGTCCACAGTTAACCACTATAAATGTACAATTTGAAAGGGACTATCCAGAAAGAATTTCCATATTTTTACCAAATTTCGTATCACCTACTATTACCAAAAATTACGAATGGAGATTATTCCTTGTTTGATTCACTGGGTGGCACGGCCCCTTTACATTGATACTTTCAAAACAGCATGTGGCGTAAGGGCTAGAACTGCCGACTTTGGAGCTGAGAATCCATGTTAGAGTCTCAGTGTCAACTCAACATCAGCTCAACACCCTGTGATTCTGGGCAAATCACTTAATCTCCCTGTGCCAACAAATATAAATGTGTCCTTGTGTAATATCTTCAGGTGGTGGTTGTGCTAAATAAACTAATTTTTTTAAAAGCAATGGGAAAAGCAGGTTCGGGGGAGGCGAGATCTGTGGACAGCAACGGGAGGGAGCAAGAGGTAACTTGTGGGAGGTGGTGGTGTAGGGACGGGCAACCAACAACAAATGTAGGCAGACAAGGTGAGACTAAGGGATATATGAAGTAATGTCAAGATGTTGAGTTTACGGCACCTCTGCAGCCAAACGAGGGAGGAAAGTGGAAACTGGAAAGACTGATGGCACTCGTAAGAAGAATTAATAAAAATATTTAAATTCTGTAAGAAATACAGCAGCACAAATCACATGCATTCGCCAAACTGGCTTGCTCACAAAGAAAAAATTAGGTAAAAAAAAGTGAATGAAAAGTTAACAAGCATTTGCAATGCAATAGGTCTCACATTAGGAATGTTTGAGCTATTGGTATTGTAAATGACACATTTTTATTTATGTGTTGGTTTTGAAATTAGCTAAATTAATAGCTTTGTCATTTCAATGCCAATAGTTTTAACTTTCGCAAATGTGACACCTATAGCACTTATAATGCAATATGTGTTGTATTTACGTGACTTAGATGTATTTGATATTACACATACCAATGGCTTTTAATTTTTTTTAATAATCTATACTACTATTATAAAGAGAGAACACGCACCTTTGAGCCAGGTAAACTCGGGAACCACAGTGCTAATCCACACACCCGATACATTGTAGAAATTGTCAGAGTGTGCAGATGCACATAGGCTATAAAAAATGTACATTTAAAAATATAACTTTTAAAAAAAAGTAGTGCCCTGGAAGTAGCGCCGGCCGCGACGCTGCTCTGGCCGCGACGTAGCGCTGGCCGCGACGTGCGTGATGAGGACGTGAGTGATGACGAGGAGGAGCGACATGGGGCTGCGGTGAAGTGAGAGGAGCGTGGGCGCGTCATGGCGAAGAGGAGCAGATCGCGGGAAGGAGCGGCAGCTCAGGTAAAGTAAATGGTCATTGAAATCGAGGCGGGAGGTGGGAGGCGGGCGGCGGCGGGATGCGGGAGGGGGGCGGGTGTGCACAGAGGGACAGGCAGGAGGAGTGGGGGCGGGAGGGAGTCGGGGCGGGAGGGGGTTGGGACGGGAGCGGGTGTACTGCCCCAGCCCCTTTCTGCCCCAGGCAACGCTGGGGCGGGCTGCTAGTTATTACTTTAAAAAAAGTTCTTGTAATTTATAATGGCAATAGCTTAAACTTTTGTAAATAACTTTTATGAAGATTATGTTCAGTGTATTTTATTGTGATGAAAATCCAAGAACAGAAGTGAAATATTAACATCTTTTTGTGACATTTGTAATAAAGCTTGAAACATTGAGAGAACATATTTGAACCAGTTGAATGGTTGCACAGATTGATGCTGTGGGGCGCTGAGTGATGTTGTGGTGGCGCTGAGTGATGTTGTGGTGGCGACGAGTGATGCTGTGGCGGTCAGTGATGCTGTGGTAGCGCACAGTGATGCTATGGTGCCCCTGAGTGATGCTGTGGTGATGCGATAGATAGAGTGCGATAGATAGATAGATAGATAGATAGATAGAGGGAGGGCGATAGATAGATGGAGGGAGGGCAATAGATAGATAGATAGATAGATAGATAGATAGATAGATAGATAGATAGATAGATAGATAGATAGATAGATAGATAGATAGATAGATAGATAGATAGATAGATCAAGTGAGGGCGATAGATAGATAGATAGATAGATAGATAGATAGATAGATAGATAGATAGATAGATAGATAGATAGATAGATAGATAGATAGATAGATAGATATGCCGGGGTGCCGCTTGTAGCTGGTGACTGCATCGTGCTGCGAGGAGTTTCCTGGAAGCTGGGAGACAGCGTTGTGTGGCGTTTCTGGACCCCCTGGACTGTAAGGGGCTCCGTGGACTGCGAGGGCGGGACTGCGAGTCCCAGCAGGAGTAGCGCTCAGGTCATCAGCGCACCTGCGACTCTTCCCGCCCTCCCCCCTCCTCCCTCCTCCTGCTGTTTAAAGCCTGCTCGCGGCCCCCGCTCTGCGGGTGCCGCTTGTAGCTGGTGACTGCATCGTGCTGCGAGGAGTTTCCTGGAAGCTGGGAGACAGCGTTGTGTGGCGTTTCTGGACCCCCTGGACTGTAAGGGGCTCCGTGGACTGCGAGGGCGGGACTGCGAGTCCCAGCAGGAGTAGCGCTCAGGTCATCAGCGCACCTGCGACTCTTCCCGCCCTCCCCACTCCTCCCTCCTCCTGCTGTTTAAAGCCTGCTCGCGGCCCCCGCTCTGCGGGTGCCGCTTGTAGCTGGTGACTGCATCGTGCTGCGAGGAGTTTCCTGGAAGCTGGGAGACAGCGTTGAGTGGCGTTTCTGGACCCCCTGGACTGTAAGGGGCTCCGTGGACTGCGAGGGCGGGACTGCGAGTCCCAGCAGGAGTAGCGCTCAGGTCATCAGCGCACCTGCGACTCTTCCCGCCCTCCCCCTTCCTCCCTATTTAGCCCCGCCCATTCACGCGCACGCGGGACGCGCGCGGGCCGAAGCCAGGGGCGAAGACCGGGCAAAGAGCGGGCCGTTCTAGGCCGTTAGAGGCCGGCAGAGACCGGACCGGGCCACCCCTCTGACGCTCCCTGCCCCGTAGCGCCTCCCTACACACTCCATAATGGCGACCAGAACTTCACGAAGTAAGTCCGCCCAACAAGGTCTAAGTACTCTGGAAAAATTCTTCCCAAAGGCGAGTAATCAAGCTAGCAAATGCTCGTCAATCACAGAGGCGCACCTCGAGATGGGTCCGGAAAGTGTGTTCTTGGAACAGGGGGATACTTTTTCTACAGATGCTAGCACACCGATTCCACTGGATGCCACCCATATGTCACTAATGGACAGTATTGATCAGACGATTGAGTCGGTCCTTCAGCAGTTGAGAACTCCCTTGACGCACAGGGATAGGAACTCCTCCCGGTTATCTGGGATCTCTGACCATCCTGCCAATCCGGAAATTAGGGGGATAGACTTGCAAGATGCAGGCCAGGTCGACCTGCTTCCAGACGTGGCAGGCAGTGGTGCGGAACAGCCTCCAAAAAGGAAAAGGTCCAGGAAAGCAAAGAAGGCAAAGAGGGCTAAAGTCGACACAACAGAGCTAAATCAGGCTGACAGTACAGACATTTCCGCCTCCCCTGATCTTAATTTGTCAGGGTCCAGGTCGAACCACATGGGCTCTCCAACTCCCGCCGCCCTACCCTTGCACTCGGGCCCTTTTATTTTTGGTGGGGCAACTTCTAATAGCACTGACACAATAATTAATTCACTCACAGATATCATGAAGAATTTGCTAATCCCCATCTCAGCTAAATTGGACGCCATAGAGACTAGACTGAAGGCCTTGGAAAACAGTCACTTAAGGAAAAGTCCTGGGTCAGCCATAAATGCGATAAATGCCCCTCCAGCCCCCCGGGCACCATCGGGGAATAGACCGTTGTTCTCTGCACCGTCCCAGGGCTCCAATACGGCACTGCTGAGCACGGACAGGGCGCCTGTTCCCCAGACGCACCCTTTGCCACCTTCAGCACCTAGGCCCCCTGTCCCGGCCCCAAGGAGATCTAAGCAACTTCCTGCACCACAAACAGGGGGAGTGGTGAACTCTACCAATGGTCCTATTGATGGTACCACTCCCCCTTTTGATAGGCGCAGGGTGGTTAACCTGCCCCCAGAAGCAGTCCCATACACGGCAATCATGGTGGGAGTACCTGAGTTAACTGGTGATATGAGGGAGCCTCAAGATTCTTTACGCAATAAGGTGATAAGCTGGCTTAGTATTAATAGGCCGCTGCCTCCTAACCTGAAAGGCGAGGTCCTGATGGTTAGGAGGATCCCTTGGATTGGTCTTACTCCAAAGAATAGGGCAGGGGATTGTATTAATATAAGTTTCAAAAGCCCCCACGTTGCTAACTACATCTGCAACTGGCTTGTAAGGCCTGACAAGTCCAATATCGAATTAGTCCCCCTCTCACACTTCTACCCAAATGTTAGCAATACAGAGGCAGGGGGGGAGAAGGGGTGGACTAGAGTAGGCTTTGCCGTAGATGGCTCACGTTACAGACCAAGGCATTACTTACCACCTGCCCAGGCTAATTTCATACATCATAATAGATTTTCCTGCCTAGATCAGGTCGACTGACCACAAACCGGGGTGACTTTTTTCAGCCCAGGGAAGATGGCGGATGAGGTGCAAAGTCGGGTGGGAGAGAGTACAGCCCCTGTAACTGAGCATGGTCCGCAGGATAATGCTAAAGATGAGGTGCAAAGTCGGGTGGGAGTGAGTGCAGCCCCTGTAATTGAACATGGCCCGCAGGATAACGCTAAAGATCGATCACTTAGCACGGGTGACAGTCTGGGTCAACAGGGGCCTCCACCCAACCCCGGGACTGACCATACCCTGCAACCCGGGGTGGCGGAGTTGGCTGGTCCATCCGCCATCGCGGATTGCAGCACTGCTTTGCCAGGAATTCATCCACCCACAGTCTTTGCGCAACCTCCTATTGTAGGTCAAGGCCCTCTACTAACAGATCAGGGCTTGAGAATTGTCTCATGGAATGTGGCAGGCATTGCAAATAAGGAAGGCACACCGGAGTGGGACCATTTAGTGGGTAGTAGTGACATCCTCCTTCTTCAGGAAACATGGGCGAGGGACACCCAAACTAGGAGAGGGTTTGAAGTATTTGAAATCCCTGCCAAATGGAGTGGGAGGGGGAGGCCGTCAGGTGGCTTGGCAATCTGGATCGCGAGTCACACTGGGTGTCAGGTGGAACAGGTGCACACGTTCTCGCAGGACATCCAGTGCGTTCGGCTCTCATGGCCTGGTAAACCATCATGGGCTATTGTTAATGTCTACTCGCGACCAGTTGCCGCGCCAAATGAATCACCAACCCTAAACGACTTGTCCTCCTTCCTGGGGCAACTCCCGGGAGATCTCAAGGTGGTGCTTGGAGGAGACTTCAACTGCCACTTTGAACCTCACGAGGGCTTATTGGAGGGTGCCCTCACGGCCGAGGATGACTACTGGGGGGTCCCACCCTCATCTTCCCCTCATCCTAAAGCCTGGTCCCCCCTTGCAATACAACTTATGTCCCTTACCCTGAACTACGCACTGAGGGCTTGTAATGGGCGTACCCCTTCCGATACCCCCTCAGTGTGTACTTTCAACGGGAGGGGCCATGAGTCGAGGCTAGATTATATCATGTTAGATATTACACTCTGGCCCAAAGTCCTCGACTTTAGGGTAATAAACAGGTCAGATAGTGACCACAATGCCCTTTGTTTAAACATCCAGTGGCCCCTGCATTTAGTGGGCATATTGGTAGAAAATCCAGGGGGAGACACAGGGGAATTGGTCCTTACAACTAACAGGCGCCGGGTTAAGTGGGGAAAGCTTGTGAGTTCAGAAGAGGCCATCAGTAAGCTATACGAGTTGGCACTCCCGAAGTTTATGGAGGTGGACGCACTTCTAAATGCACCAAGAACCCCAGAATATAATGAAAAACTGGGTGGCATCCACCAGGATCTTGTGAGGGATTTGGCTGAGGTATTTCACCCGGTGGTGCCAAATCGAAAGAAAAAGACCCATGTTCCCACCTGGTATACCTCCTCCTGTAGGGCAGCAAAGTCTGAGCTTATTGCTGCAATAAAAGAAGGGTTTAATAAGGCCAAGGTACGTGACCTTAGGAAACACTATAAAGCAGTGATGGCGACTGCTAGGTCCGAGTGGGACTGGAATCACTGGCAAGATCTTCACGATGCCCTAAAAGTCAGGGACTCCCGTAAATTCTGGGCCCTTGTTAATAATGGGATAGGGGAACTTAAAAAAGCAGTGGAACCCAACATTGCCCCCGAGGTTTGGGAGGCTCATTTTGGGGTGCTTTACCAAGACACTAACTCCTGCCCTGATATAGCCCTGTTAGCGCCCTGTGGCGCACAGGACCATGACATGGAACTATCCCTGGGGGAAGTGGAGGCAGCCCTGAAGCATTTATCATCGGGGAAGGCGCCAGGTCTGGATAGGCTACCTGGGGATCTGTTTAGGCATCACTCGGACATCTGGGGTCCATACCTTCTCATTCTTTTCAATGCCATTCTAGGAGGTATGTCAATCCCCGGGTCGTGGCTGGGGGCAGAGATTGTTACGATCCACAAGAAGGGATCTACTCTGCTCCCCGCGAACTATAGGCCCATTAGCCTAATAGATGTACCCCAAAAGCTTTTTGCACGCCTTATCCTTAATCACCTTCTGGACTGGGTGGAGGACAATGACATCATGAGCCCCCTTCAGGCTGGCTTCAGAAAGAACACGTCGACCATGGACCAGATCTTCCGCCTTCTCCTTCTATATTGGAAGACTGTAACACTAGAGGGAGGAAGACTGTACATGGTCTTCGTGGATCTGAGGTCAGCCTTTGACCTAGTCCCTAGAGGGAAATTGTGGGAGGTTCTGCGGAAGCTAGGAGTACCCCCCCACCTCCTTAGTATTATCATCAGGTTGCATGAGAACAACTATGCACAAGTGAGGTGTGGGAGGGATGGCAAGCTCTCGGGCAAATTCCCGGTCCGCCGAGGAGTCAGACAGGGCTGTGTCTTGGCGCCGACCCTGTTCTGTCTTTTCATTAACAGTGTCATTCAACATCTTGACACTGTTAAGGACAATGATGCCCCGCTTTTGGCAGGCAGGAGGGTCCCGGCAATTATGTTTGCTGACGATACCCTCCTGCTTTCCAAATCCCCCATGGGAATCCAGAGGATAGTGAATGGTTTTGGCCTCTTCTGTCGTCAACATGGGCTGGAGGTGAACACAGAAAAAACTAAGTTCATGATCTTTAATCCCCCTACCAAAACCAGACCCAATCCAAAACTCGGGAAAGTTAGTCTTGAGAGGGTCTCGACCTTTATATATCTGGGGGTAACACTACAAGAAAACTTAGCTTGGGACTGCCAGATAGCGAGATCAAGGCTGAAACTATCCCAGCTATCGGGCGCACTCCTGAAGGTGGCAAACAAGTCCACCTTTAAGCCTGTAAGCCCGGCCCTGGAAACATATAGATCCCAAGCGAAGGCAGCAGCCATGTATGGCAGCGAGTTGTGGGGTCACAAAGCAGGGAAGGCACTGGCAGCGGTGGAAAATAGTTTTTTGAGACGCCTACTTGCTCTCCCGCAAGGTACGCCACTCCTCCCCCTAAGACTAGACTTGGGTTTACACTCCATTGCTGAAGATCTCCTGTCGAAACCCGTGAAGTTCTGGCACCGGATATGGACTACCGAGGAACTGTACCATTACAGACAGGACCTTGTTCATGTATTGAGGCTGAATGGTAGTAACAAAATTCCCTGGCTGGCTTTTATCAAGACGGAATTGCACAGTTTGAACTTGCCAGACCTATGGGATGATCCAGCTCAGGGCTGCCAAAGGATCACGCGCAAAACTCTCACCCAGCTCTACAAAAACAAAAATCTGGCTGACATGGATAATGCTCATAACAGCGGCACCTTGACGGGACGTTTTATGGAATCCAAAAATTCTTATCTTTTCGAACCTTTTATGGATTTTATTTTTCCTCTTTTGGCGAGGAAACTGTTCCTGCAATGGAGGTTTGGTACACTCCCCACCAAAGTATTCACCCATAAATGGTCCACAGGGGGTGACAAACTTTGCCCTTGTTGCAAAACTCAGGATGAAGATGATTTACACATAATGTTTGTTTGCCACGCCTACCAGAGCCCCAGGAAGCGTTGGATAGCACCGTTGTGCCGAAACCTGGGTTTTAGGGAGTACTTACAGGCATACAGGGTCATGAAAACTAACACCCTGGGCCATATTGTCTTTGCTGTTTCAAAATTCCTAATGGCAGCATGGATAACAAGGAAGAAAATGTCCCCCTGAACTGGTACCATGTATTCCTTACCCCATGCAGATCCAGTAGATCTTTTTATATGTAAACACTGTGTAATATATGTACTGTATTTTATTGTATCTTTTATGGCCTATGTGGCCGAAATAAAGAATTTTTGGAATTGGAATTGGAATTGGATAGATAGATAGAGGGCGATAGATAGATAGAGTGAGGGCGATAGATAGATAGATAGATAGATAGATAGATAGATAGATAGATAGATAGATAGATAGATAGATAGATAGATAGATAGATAGATAGATAGATAGATAGATAGATAGATAGATAGAGTGAGGGCAATAGATAGAGTGAGGGCGATAGATAGAGTGAGGGCGATAGAAATAGTGAGGGCGATAGATAGATAGATAGATAGATAGATAGATAGATAGATAGATAGATAGATAGATAGATAGATAGATAGATAGATAGATAGATAGATACATAGATAGATAGATAGATAGATAATAATAATAATAATAATTCTTTATTCGGTTAATCACAAAGAGAAACCATAAAAGAAGCAAGTAACATAAGGAATTCATACATACATAGATTAAAAAGAAGACCATTTCATAAAAAACATTTATGCAGTTAAGAAAAAGGAAAAAAGGTGATTTTGTTTCAGAGAGTCTTCGATCATTAAATCGTTTTCTTTTACTTTTTCCTTAGTGCAGTTTGCTAAAGGTTTTTTCTGTGGTTCAAAATGCATTTTAAAAAGTTTAAAACCAGGTAACAGACTTCTTCCGACTCTAGGGTTTGCAGTCTTAGAAAGGCTGGTCGACATTGTCTGAGGCCCCATCGCCTGCACAGCGGAAGAATCCAATATTTTCTGTGGGGATGATAAAATTTACAGAATAAAATGACGTGGATATTGGATTGGGTTGATTTCGCGTCGCAAGGGCATGGAGGCAGGTTTGGGTCCCAGGCTTTGTTTAACGGGAAGGCGACCAGTCTGTGAAAGAGGTTCAGTCTGAGCCTGGTAAGTAACATCCTCTCGTATGTTTTAGTGTCGAGAGTAAGATACGGTTGAATGCCAAACGTTTGCTGGACTGTGTTTGCGTGAACCACTGAAGGTTTTGCTGACTCGGATGACAGTCTTAGTGTTTCCAAGTGCCGTAGTGCAAGTTCCTTGAGTTCCTTTTTTGGGAGAGCTACCAGTGATTCTGGATGGAGGTAGTGTTTTTCAAGGCCGAGGTCGGTGAAAAAGTTTCTGACGTAGGTAAGCCACTTAATTCTGTAGGCGTAGTCGAGTGACATTGTGTCGGCCACTATCGACTGTGATAGTGTGTTAGCTTCCGACGTCCAAATACGCCTCCACAAGAGTAGTGGCTGAATTTTAAGGAGATCCTGCAAGTAAGGAATTCCCAATTCCATGTGGGAGGCATAATTTGATGAGCCTTTTGGGGTGGCAAGGAGAAATCTTATAAATCGATTTTCGATTATTTGGAGGGCTCCAACGTCTGTGTGACCCCAGATCCCTGCTCCATAAAGAGCTATCGCCTGGCACTTGGCATTGTAGATTCTTAGGAGTTCTACTGGGCGCCTCCTTCCCAGTTTCCGAGAAAAGGTCTGCAGGGCTGCTATTGCGCGCTTAAAATTGTGACATCTCGCCTCAACTGCTGGTTTCCATGTTAGATTATCGTCAATCACAATCCCAAGGTATGGATATTGTGTGGCGATCTCCAAAGGTTGACTATCGAGGAAGATGTTTTTTTTTCCTTTCTTCCCCCTCCCCGTGGTCATGACAAAAGTTTTTTTTACGTTAACCTTTAGGTCCAGGGAGTTCATAAAGGTGGTGTATCTATTTAGAGAGTACTGAAGTTCACGTGGGGTTCGGGCCAGGATGACGGCGTCATCCGCGTAGAGGAGCGCTGGAATCAATCTCTGTTTCATTTTTGGGAGGTCCTGGGCCCCTCTTAGCATCGCCTCCTCCAATCCGTTTGTGTAGAGCGAGAAGAGAAATGGGGCCAGGACGCAGCCCTGCCTAACTCCTCGCTCCACCCCAAATGATGCCGTCAACTCGCCGTTCTTTCCGAACCGTACTCTAGCTGAGGCCCCGGAATACAGCTCTCTTAGAAGGTCCAGCAATGAGGGGTCCACATTCATCTCTTTTAAGACTGTCCATAGTTTGGAATGTGCGACGCAGTCGAAAGCGGCAGACAGGTCTACATATACCATGTATACCGTCGATTTCTTTGCGTGCATGTATTTGGCCATTATGAGGCTGAGATTAAGTGCCTGCTCAACTGTCCCAAGACCCTCTCTAAAGCCGAATTGTAAATCCGAGATAATGGACTTTTCCTCACTCCACAGTTGCAGTCTCTCCAGAATGACCCTTCCCACCACTTTGCCAAGGGAGTCCAGAAGGGATATGGGACGATAGCATTTTGGGTCCTGTCGGTCCCCTTTCTTAAAGATGGGGACCATGATTGATCTGGTCCAGGAGTCCAAGATGCCCTCACTAGCTGCTGCTATACATACTCTTGTTAAGATAGGTGCCCAAAGCTCCTGGTTGAACTTAAAAAGGTCCACAGGCACGCCGTCCGGACCCGGGGCCTTTCCGGTTTTGCTTTTGTCCAGAGCCACCAGGATTTCTGTGATGTCAAAAGAAATTGGGATTGGGTATTGTACTTCGTTGTGGTGGTGAGGTGGATGATCTGTAATTACTTGGTTTTTGAAGATTTGTTCAAAATGAGCTATCCAAGTTCCCTCATCTATTGCCACCTCTATCTTAGGAGAGTTGTTGTTCGAGAGGAAAGGGGATCTGATCGTTCTCCAGAAGTCCTTACTATTTTTTGATAGGGAGCTCTTATCTAGGTCGTTCCAGAGTTTCTCTTTCATTTGTTTCAATTTTAGTTTACGTTCCAGCTTATATTTCCTTTTCAGAAGTTGGATGTGGCCCGCGTCCCTTGGTTTTTTATGGAGGGCGGTTTTTAGATCAGTTAGGGCTCTCGTACAGTTGTGGTTGAACCAACCTTTCCTATCCGTGTGATTATTGGTTGTTTTCCCCGTAAGTAATCTCTTGGCTAATTTCAATATTTCTGCAAAGTTGGACAGGACCTCGGAGTAGTTTAAGGCTGGGTCCAGGCAGTTAATAATATGCGAATATGCCTGTTTGACTAATTGTTTTGTGAGTTTTTGTGGGTCAGTCTTTTCCCATTTTATAGAATAGCCATTTTGTTTGTGCAGTTGTAGATTATTTTGGGTAAGGGCAGCTGCAATGTCCGTAGCCTTGGATCTATGTTCCGATAGGTGAAGTTCGGTCTTTAATGCATAGTGGTCACTTAGTAGATTGTATATTACTTGATGGTCTGTGACTTTTGCGGCAAGGCTATAGGACAGCAGAATGTAGTCCACTGTTGTCTGGTGGCCTCTAGCTACATAGGTTGGGTTAAACTGATTTTTCTCAGCCTTCGGAGAGTTGGAAATAAATAAGTCAAACTCTGAGAGAGTGTTATTCAGGGCGTTGCCGGATTTGTTATGGATGAAGTGAGCTAGTGGGGCGTCATTATCGTCCACGAAACCGCAAATTTTGGTGTCTGCCATTGGACACGGGTGTGTGTTAAAATCCCCTCCCCAGATGAAGTGGATCGTTTTGGAATTGGTCTCCCCATGTTGGGGGGATCTTAGTCTCTCCTGCATGTTATCGATGAAGGTGAGGAAGTCGTTTTCCGCTAAGTTGTTGTAGAAATTAACGAGGATGATGGTATCTTCATTTGCAAAGGAGAGGGAAAGTATCTGGTAGTTGGAGTCGGTGAAGAGGTTAGACACTTTTAGATGGGAAAGAGTGTTTGCAATATAAATTGTTAAACCTCCTTTGGGTCTGCCTATTGGGCTTTGAGTAGTGGGTGAGAAGTAGGTTTTATACCCTAGTAAATGTAACTCTGAAGTTGCCCAGGTTTCTTGGAGGCAGATTATTTTGCCTTGCTCTAGGAAGTTGACTGCCACAGGATCGTTGATTTTGGTTCGGAGACCCGCCACATTCCAGAATAGTAAAGGTATTATATGTGGGTTCTCTTTCGGGGCAGAGGTTGGTGAAGTTATGACGGGGTTGTTACTTTGGGAGGAGGAGTGAATCGAGTTTGGGGTAGTTTGTTCTAAATCCCTTGATGGTCAATCCACCATTTCTAGGGGACTGTATCTGTTTGTTGTTGGGATGTTATACCAGGGGTCCCATCTAGGTGGAGCTCTGCGGATCCTCCTCTGTTGTTGGTATCCCCATTCTCCGTGATTTTCTCCCTGCTGGCGTTGGTTGACTAATTGCCAAGGGTTTTCCTGTTCCCTAAAGCGAGAAGTGCCATATTGTCTATTATCGGGGAAGCTTAGTTGGCGCTGAGATGGCTCGACCCAGGGGAAAGCAGGGTCCTCGAAGAAATTGCTATTTAAGGTTTGGATGGAGGGGTAGAAGAATGAGAGGGGTTTGATTCTTATACTTCCCTTTGGATTTGGGTGTTCCCAAAAGGTGATATAATCTACCACCCAAGGGTCCTCGAAGGTGATAATGATGCAGTCCCCTGGGTATTGTTTGCTACCTTTCCCCACCCACGGAGTCCTGTAAAGTGAGGAGATCCTACCATGGCAGTTTGGCGGCATGGGGCGATTAGTCTGCAGCCAATGGTGAACTTTGTTTTTTAAGGACCACGGCGGTTCCGCCGTATTTGGGGGTAGTTCGATTACTCCAATCATGACTGCTACATAGGGAGCGGCCTCGGGAGGAAGCTCCGTATGGAGTCTGGCTTCTCCAGGCTCTTTTGGGGGATTTTTTTGGGCTGGTTGAGAAGAGGAGTTGTGTACCGGGGTTTTATGGGGAGCAGTTTTTCTGGGGGCTGGTTGTGGTCGAGTGGTTGTGGGTGGTTGCGGTTTGGTTTGTTTTAATGTAGTCGGACCTGCAGTGGCAGGGTTTGGTGTGCTTTGGGTCAGGGTGGCTGTAGGTCTTGGAATGGGGGGAGGAACAGTGGGTGGTACTGTCTGTGAAGTGGTTGTGTGGGGGATAGAAGGTTTTGTGCTGCTGCCCAAAGAATTAGAGGGAGCGTTGTGAGAAGAGTTTGCGTTCCCTTTCTTCTTTGGGGGGGGGCCCTGAGAGTGTTGTGGGGACAGGATGACCTTCGAAATCTGTGTTTCTAGCTTAGTTAGCTTTAATTCTACAGGTCGTAGTAGTTGTTTAAAGATTTCTGTTATCTTCTCTAATAGTATAGAGTTATCCGGGTTTTCCGGAGCCTTTATGTGTGGTTGCGATGGCGAATCCAACAGAATAGGTATGGATCCTTCCTGTTGGTCTTGATGGACTATTACCGTCGCAAGTGCTTGCTGTGGTTGTAGGGGAATTAGTGGCGAGGTTAAAGGAATCTGAGGGATATTCGGGGGAGGAGCAGTGTTGACTAGTATAAGATTATTTTGGGGGAACTTGTTTTTACTAATCGCTCCTTCTCTCCTTCCTCTTGCTTGTATGTCTTCCAGGGGGGATGTCTGGGTAGGGGATTGAGGTGGTAGCTCTGGGGTTTTTTCCAATTCTGAGGCTAGCGGGGAGTCTGCAAGGTCTGAAACAGATAGGTTTACGTTGTTTGGAAGGCTGCGTCTGCCTTCTTGCACCATACCTGGCGCTTTTTTGTTTACAGTCGGGGCGGGAGTTTTGGCTTCTGCGAGATTACCCAGGGAAGATCGCTTGGCAAATTCTAAGTCCAGTGAAACTCTTTTTTCCATGAGGGTGATACTTTGGTCAATGAGTGAATTTGCTTTTGCCAGGAAGTCGTCCATGGGTCCCAGTAACTTCCTGGCACTCCCTGGAGCGGGGTTTTTTTGTTTAGAGCCTCTTGTGGCTACCATCTTGTAATACTATGAGATGATGAAGTAATAGATGGTAGTTTTCGTGATTTGTGATAATGTGGGTTAAGTGGCGATTGTGAAGAAGGGTAGATGAAATACCTTACAGTAGATAGGGCTCTGGCCGATCTCCCGGGCTCGCCGGACCTCAAACGGCCCGCTCTTTGCCCGGTCTTCGCCCCGGACTGTGCCCCGCGCGCGTCCCGCAATGCGCGTTGCTGGAGTCGCTTTTATGTTGTGCTTGGTTGTAGGGGCGTGGCACTGGGAGGGGGCGCGGCTCACGCTGGAAGAGGACCAGCTGTAGCTGTTGTATGCTGGTCCTCGCAGTCCCGGGGCCAGCGCCTCACCCTCCTCTGCGGCCACAAGGTCTCCTAGGGCTTCCCCACGATTCAGCAGCACTGGAAGGCGTTGGTAGGCTACTCCTGTAGCGGCAAAGAGAGTCTTCAGAAACACTGACAAGGTACGAGTGGCACCCGCGAAGCGGGTGCCGGGAGAAGTTATCTCGCTGTCCTGGGGGCGTGGCACTGGGAGGGGGCGCGGCTCACGCGGGAAGAGGACCAGCTGTAGCTGTTGTATGCTGGTCCTCGCAGTCCCAGGGCCGGCGCCTCACCCTCCTCTGCGGCCACAAGGTCTCCTAGGGCTTCCCCACGATTCAGCAGCACTGGGAGGCGTTGGTAGGCTACTCCTGTAGCGGCAAAGAGAGTCTTCAGAAACACTGACAAGGTACGAGTGGCACCCGCGAAGCGGGTGCCGGGAGAAGTTATCTCGCTGTCCTGGGGGCGTGGCACTGGGAGGGGGCGCGGCTCACGCGGGAAGAGGACCAGCTGTAGCTGTTGTATGCTGGTCCTCGCAGTCCCGGGGCCGGCGCCTCACCCTCCTCTGCGGCCACAAGGTCTCCTAGGGCTTCCCCACGATTCAGCAGCACTGGGAGGCGTTGGTAGGCTACTCCTGTAGCGGCAAAGAGAGTCTTCAGAAACACTGACAAGGTACGATAGGTATAGATAGATAGATAGATAGATAGATAGATAGATAGATAGATAGATAGATAGATAGATAGATAGATAGATAGATAGATAGATAGAGTGAGGGTGATAGATAGATAGATAGATAGATAGATAGATAGATAGATAGATAGATAGATAGATAGATAGATAGATAGATAGATCGATCAAGTGAGGGCGATAGATAGATAGATAGATAGATAGATAGATAGATAGATAGATAGATAGATAGATAGATAGATAGATAGATAGATAGATCGATCAAGTGAGGGCGATAGATAGATAGATAGATAGATAGATAGATAGATAGATAGATAGATAGATAGATAGATAGATAGATAGATAGATAGATAGATAGATAGATAGATAGAACCTCATTGTCACAGGTTTGAATCCCGGTAGATCCACTCAGCCTTTCATCCTTCTGAAGTCGATAAAATAAGTGCCATTGCATTGGTCAACAGTAAACTTCTGTTATTCAGCGCCAAGATAACCTTGGGTGAGCGTGTGCTTTACAAATACACAAAACCAGTGAAATTCAGCAGTTATAGTTACCTGAACTAACTATAACTTACGCCATGGCAATGTACTGCTAATGACCTCAAATATTGCATGACTCGTGACATAGTCAGTGACATCACTGATGACTATACCATCCCAGTAACTTTTGTTTTTTTCAGTAAATATATATATATATATATATATGTATATATATTCACTGAAAAAACCATAGGTTATAGACCATATATAGTTAGGAATTAGCATTTACAAAACCTTGAAAATTCACTGAAAAAACCATAGGTTATAGACCATATATAGTTAGGAATTCGCATTTACAAAACCTTATTTTACTCACACAAAACTATTGAAATTCCATATATAGTTAGTTGCACTAACTATATATCGCGCACCCGCAATCCACTGCTGATGATGTCACATATTACATCATTCATGACATGGTCAGTGACATCACTGATGACATCACTGATGACAACTCACATGACATCACTGATGACATCTCAAATGACATCACTGATGACATCACTGATGACATCTCATTTGACATTACTGATCACATCACTGATGATATCATTCATGTGATAATACGATGAACCTCTTCAGACTCTAATATAACCTTAGATACAATCAGTGTAAACAGACACTCACAGACTGTCACTCATCCATGGAGTTACTCACACACCTAGTCAGTCATGCAAAGAATCAATCACACCTCCATTTCCTCAACTATACAGTTATACAAACTTTACTTATTCAAACATATACTAACACATATTTACTCTCTTATACAATCCCTGATACAAGTTCACAATGATCCATACAGCCACTCACACATTCACTGGCTCTTATGCACAGTTATTTATATATGTCAACTCTCACATGTACTGTGTTTTACATATGTACTTACTTTGACATGTAGCACTGAGATATCCATTCACTCACCAATACACTCATGCACACAGTCAACCGCCCATACAGCTGTTTCCACATGCACTTTTGAAACCATACATCTAGTGAATCAACTGCTCACACATCTATGCACAGAGTCATACACCTCCCAGCCACCCACACACACACTCAGTCTCCCATACAAATACTTGGGCAACCAATCAATAACCCATATAGTTACTCATATAGCTACTTATCAAAACATGCAACAGTTTACAGAACAACAGACATAATGATGCACAAATTAAGACAGTTTAGTCACTAACCCATGCACTCAGTGACACATTTAATCACTCACTCATTCAGTCAGTCATGCACCTACTAAATCCTTCATCCAGACACTTATACATCCACTCATTCTTCAATATGTAAGACATATTTTAACTTTACAGAAACATACAGTCACTGGATGTTGTCATCAGTGATGTCATCAGTGATGTCATTTGAGATGTCATCAGTGATGTCATCAGTGATGTCACTGACCATGTCATGAATGATGTAATATGTGACATCATCAGCAGTGGATTGCGGGTGCGCGATATATAGTTAGTGCAACTAACTATATATGGAATTTCAATGGTTTTGTGTGAGTAAAATAAGGTTTTGTAAATGCGAATTCCTAACTATATATGGTCTATAACCTATGGTTTTTTCAGTGAATTTTCAAGGTTTTGTAAATGCTAATTCCTAACTATATATGGTCTATAACCTATGGTTTTTTCAGTGAATTTTCAAGGTTTTGTAAATGCTAATTCCTAACTATATATGGTCTATAGCCTATGGTTTTTTCAGTGAATATATATATATATACATACATATATAAACATATATCATCTGTATATCTATATAAATACAAACATAAATGCATGCATACATATACTTATATGCATACAGATGCATGTTATTTACATGAAAGTTGAAAAAACACTAATAAAAGCAAAGCTAAAAAGCCACCTCATTACAAACAGAATGGCTTTAACTTAAACAAGGGCGAGATCTATTGCATTTTCAATGCTTGTTTACTTTGGTTCCATCAAGAAGGCATTCAGATGTGTCACACATTTGCCATAAATTCTGAATGTTAGCACTCTAGTTGCACATTAGATCACTGTAGTAAAGCTACTGCTCACCAGGGACGTCTGCTGCTGGTATTCAAAGTGCATGTTTCAGTCTGCATGTCAGAATTTTTTTAATGAAATAGAAGAGGATTTGAGAAGTCACTCAAAATGATCCCTAATTTTTCTTTCTGAAGCACTAATCATACTTTCTATGGCAAAATTAACCCCCTCATGTTGTTCCTTTTTAAATTGAGTGTTTTCAGACTTACCACTTCATTCCAATCAAGATGGCTTCTGGTGGGCCATACTTTTGTCATACGTAAGGCTGTTAGCGCTCTAGTTGTTCTTTAGAACACTCTGGGACATTCTGTCATTGGGCTATACTTGGGGTACATCTGGGTGATATTTGGGCTACATTTAGGCTCTTTTGTCTCTGGTGGCCATCTTGGGAGACTGTATGTCAGAATTTTTTAATGAAATTGAAGAGGGTTTGAGAAGTCACTCAAAATGTGCCCTAATTTTTCTTTCTGCAGCACTAATCATAATTCATATGGCAAAATATACCCCCTCATTTTGTTCCTTTTTAAATTAAATGTTTTAAGAGTTACCACTTTATTCCAATCAAGTCAAGTCAAGTCAAGATTTATATAGCGCACTACATACCCGTAGGGTCTCAAGGCGCTTGAGGAGGGGTGGGGAATTACTTGTCGAATATCCAAGTTTTAAGTTGCTTTCTGAATGCTAGGTGGTTCTGAGTAAGGCGAAGGTGAGTGGGAAGTGAGTTCCAGGTTTTAGCTGCCAGGTAGGAGAAGGATCTACCTCCCATGGTGGTTTTGTTGATGCGAGGTACAGTGGCAAGGGCTTGGTTGGAGGATCGAAGCTGATGGGACGGGGTGTAGAAGGACATTCGTGTGTTGAGGCATTCGGGTCCAAGTTCGTAAAGTGCTTTGTGGGCGTGGGTTAGGAGGCGGAAAGTAATCCTCTTATTTACGGGGAGCCAGTGAAGGTTTTTCAGGTGACCAGAGATGTGTTCTTTGCGTGGGATGTCTAGTATGAGCCTGGCTGAAGCGTTCTGGATGCGTTGGAGTTTTTTCTGGAGTTTAGCGGTGGTACCGGCGTATAGGGTGTTTCCGTAGTCCAGGCGGCTCGTGATCAGTGCGTGGGTGACCGTTTTTCTAGTTTCGGTGGGGATCCAGCGAAATGTTTTTTTGAGCATGTGAAGAATGTTGAAGCAGGATGATGAAACGGCGTTGACTTGTCTGGTCATCGAGAGTGAGGAGTCCAGGATGACGCCCAGGTTTCGTGCGTGGTCCATCGGGATGGGTGTTTTTCCAAGGGCCTCTGGCCACCAAGAGTCATCCCAGGCGGAGGGGGAGGTGCCTAAGATGAGGACTTCTGTTTTGTCTGAGTTCAGTTTCAGACGGCTGTGCTTCATCCACTCGGCTACTTCTTTCATTCCTTTGTGTAAGTTGGTTTTGGCGGTGTTAGAGTCTTTGGTGAGTGAGAGGATCAGTTGAGTGTCGTCAGCGTAGGAGATGATGTTGAGATTGTGTTGGCGAGCGATGGCCGCAAGGGGGCTCATGTAAACGTTGAAGAGGGTGGGGCTGAGTGACGATCCTTGTGGCACGCCGCAGATGACTTCAGAGGCCTCTGACTTGAATGGTGGGAGGCGGACTCTCTGGGTTCTTCCGGTGAGGAACGAGGTGATCCATTCCAATGCTTTTCCTTGGATTCCGACTTTTCTGAGGCGCTGTAGAAGGGTGCTATGACAGACTGTGTCGAAGGCAGCGGAGAGGTCGAGGAGGATGAGGGCGACTGTGTCTCCATTGTCCAGTAGAGTTCGAATGTCGTCTGTTGCTGCGATAAGTGCGACAAGATGGCTTCAGGTGTGCCATACCTTTGTAATAAGTAGGACTGTTAGCGCTCTAGTTGTTCTTTAGAACACTCTGGGACATTCTGTCATTGGGCTATACTTGGGCTACATCTGGGTGATATTTGGGCTACATTTGGGCTCTTTTGTCTCTGGTGGCCATTTTGGGAGACTGCATGTCAGAATTTTTTAATGAAATAGAAGAGGATTTGAAAAGTCACTCAAAATGTGCCCTAATTTCTCTTTCTGCAGCACTAATAATACCTTCTATTGCATAATATACCCCCTCATTTTGTTCCTTTTTAAATGAAATGTTTTAAGAGTTACCACTTTATTCCCATCACGATGGCTCCAGGTGTGCTATACCTTTGTAATAAGTAGGACTGTTAGCGCTCTAGTTGTTCTTTAGAACACTCTGGGACATTCTGTCATTGGGCTATACTTGGGCTACATCTGGGTGATATTTGGGCTACATTTGGGCTCTTTTGTCTCTGGTGGCCATTTTGGGAGACTGCATGTCAGAATGTTTTAATGAAATAGAAAAGGATTTGAGAAGTCACTCAAAATGTGCCCTAATTTTTCATTCTGCAGCACTAATCATACTTTCTATGGCAAAATATACCCCCTCATGTTGTTTCTTTTTAAATTAAATGTTTTAAGAGTTACCACTTTATTCCAATCAAGATGGCTTCAGGTGTGCCATACCTTTGTAATAAGTAGGACTGTTAGCGCTCTAGTTGTTCTTTAGAACACTCTGGGACATTCTGTCATTGGGCTATACTTGGGCTACATCTGGGTGATATTTGGGTTACATTTGGGCTCTTTTGTCTCTGGTGGCCATTTTGGGAGACTGCATGTCAGAATGTTTTAATGAAATAGAAAAGGATTTGAGAAGTCACTCAAAATGTGCCCTAATTTTTCATTCTGCAGCACTAATCATACTTTCTATGGCAAAATATACCCCCTCATGTTGTTTCTTTTTAAATTAAATGTTTTAAGAGTTACCACTTTATTCCAATCAAGATGGCTTCAGGTGTGCCATACCTTTGTAATAAGTAGGACTGTTAGCGCTCTAGTTGTTCTTTAGAACACTCTAGGAGGCTGCAGTAGAACACAAAGGAATCAACTGACAGTCTCTCTCCTTGTTGGATGTACATGTTTTACTGAGAATGTCAGACTTCATTTTCACATGACTGAGAAAGATAATGTGAATTTACAGAAAATATGCTTTCAGTTTAGCTTATAGATCCCCTTCCAAACCACTGTGGGAAAATCATGAGATATTAGTTTTCTTTCAAACAATATTCATGATATCACAGCAGAAGGTTTTTTCACATGGTAAAACCACCTTAGAACCCACCACAATTCCTAAAACGAGTATGGTACCATCAACAAATGATTTATAATGTAACTAAAGTCCTAAAACCCTCTATTAACTACAATGCTTTTTAATGAGGTGCTATCATGTATATTGGTCCCAAGATGGCTGCCAACACTTCTTGTATGAAGTGCTGACAGCCAATCTGATCAGATGTGTGGTTAGGCTCCGCCCAGATATATATCTTTTTTTGAACCTAAATTACTCAAAATCCACTGGAGCACATATATTGAGACCTAGCAAAGGCACATCGGGCTAACAGTCCCTACAATTTTGCCAAGTTTCGTGCAAATCCATTCAGCCGTTCGAGCTAAAAGTGAGGCCAACCGCCCTATGGAAATTAACATGGGAAAAACGCATTTTGGGACCCCCCTTTTTTCTCGGCCCCCCCCTTGATGAAACCCCCCCAAATTGTCAGGGGCTGCTCAGAAACAAAATGTTCCATTTTCCTGAAAATTTCAGCCAATTCCGTCCACAAACGCCAAAGTTATTAGACATTGAATTTTCAAAAATCCCATAGAGAAAAAATCCTAACTATATATACCTACTGGCGACCGCCAGTAGGTAATATATATATATATATATATATATATATATATATATATATATATATATATATATATATATAATACATTTGGTGTTTTTTCACCCTCATTCTGAGTGCGCATTAAATCCTTTGTGGAACCTTGGAACTATATATATATATATATTTTTTTCTCTTTTGGTGGTGAATATATATATATATATATATATATATATATATATATATATATATATATATATATATATATATATATATATATATATATATATATATATATATATATATATATATATATATATATATATATATATATATATATATATATATATATATGCACGAAAACTCCTCCACGCCACTTCCAATCCCACACGGACCAGCGAGGCGATCACACAGGAGACGGACCACAGGATCAGTTACAGGTTTCTTTATTCGACAGGTACAGGCTGGAAAAAGTGCATATTACCTACTGGCGGTCGCCAGTAGGTAGTTATAGTTAGGATTTTTTTCAATGTTAAATCTGAAAATTCTATTTGGAATAACTTTGGCGCCGGTTGACGAATCTGCCTGAAAATTTCCTCAAAATGGCCTCGCGGCGTTCCGGTCCTTCCCTGAAAGTTTGGGGGGGATTCGTCAAGCGGGGGCCGAGATAAAAGGGGGGTCCCAAAACGCGTTTTCCCCATGTTAATTTCCATAGGGCGGTCGATTTCACTTTTAGCCCGAACGGCTAAATGGATTTCCACCAAACTTGGCAAAATTGTAGGGACTGGTAGCCCGATGTGCCTTTGCTATGTCTCAAGATATGTGCTCCAGTGGATTTTGAGTAATTAAGGTTCAAAAAAATATATATATCTATAGCCGCGCTCCGGTACGCGCACCGGTACGCGCACCGGGCGCTTACCGCGACTTGCGCGCAGAAAGCTGATTGGCTCTGGGGTGTCTGTAAACATTCTAAACAGTCCGGAGCGGCCGCCATCTTGTGTCTCGGTAGGATCGAGACACGAGAGGTGGCCAAAACAAAGAGGGAAATGACCATAAGGGGGCAGAGTAGACCCCCCTTGACCCCCTAGGTTTGATGTGGGGGCCATAAAAGGGCCCCGCGGAGCAAAAAAAAAATTAAAAAAAATTTGATTTTCGCGGGGTGAGCGCCCGGTACGCGCACCGGTACGCGCACCGGTAAGCGTACCGGGGAGAGTACCATGGGGAAAAAGAATGACAGTTTTAAAAGTAGCTGTTTAAAAAAAAATATGTTTTGTTGTTTTTTTTTATACATACACATACATATATATATAAATGCATATGCATATATATATATGCATATATGTGTATATGTGTGCGTGTAGAGAGAGGTAGAGAGGTAGAGGTGTAGAGGTAGAGAGGTAGAGAGGTAGCGGTAGAGAGGTAGAGATTAGTAGAGAGAGAAGAAGAGAGAGGTAGAGAGGTAGAGAGTAGAGAGTGAGTAATAGAGAGTAGAGAGTGAGTAGTAGAGAGTAGTAGAGAGCAGTAGAGAGAGTAGCAGAGAGTGAGTAGTAGAGAGTAGTAGAGTGAATAGTAGAGTGAGTAGTAGAGAGTAGTAGAGAGTGAGTAGTAGAGAGTGAGTAGTAGACAGTAGTAGAGAGTAAGTAGTAGAGTGAGTAATAGAGAGCAGTAGAAAGTGAGTAGTAGAGAGTAGTAAAGAGTGAGTAGTAGAGAGTGAGTAGTAGAGAGTGAGTAGTAGAGTAGTAGAGAATGAGTAGCAGAGAGAATAGTAGTGAGTAGTAGAGAGTGAGTAGTAGAGTGAGTAGTAGAGACTAGTAGAGAGAGAGTAGTAGAGAGTGAGTAGTAGACAGTAGTAGAGAGTGAGAAGTAGAGAGTAGTAGTGAGTAGTAAAGAGTGAGTAGTAGAGAGAGAGTAGTAGAGAGTGAGTAGTAGAGAGTAGTAGATAGTGAGTAGTAGGGAGTAGTGAGTAGCGAGTAGTAGGGAGTGAGTAGTAGAGAGAGAGTAGTAGAGAGTAGTAGAGTAGTAGAGAATGAGTAGTAGACAGTGAGTATTTGAGAGTAGTGGAGTAGGAGAGAGTAAGTAGTAGAGAGTAGTGGAGAATATTCCAAAGTTTGGCACAGCACAACTTTCACAATGAGTCCAATCAAATCATATCACTTAGAGTCCTTATTGAAGCGCTGAATCTTGGTGTATATTCAAATGCTTTTATTTTCCTTAAGTTTATGTACCACAGCCAGCCGAAAGGTTTCGTTCTGTACAACAGAACTTCTTCAGTCTTTCAAAAATTCCAAAGTATAGGACATGATAATCCAAATCCAAATGTTTCTCAAGAAAAGTAATTTACAATCGTTCGGAATATCAGTGTTTGGGCAGATATGATCCAGGGACCCCCAGTATGCAAGGGGAATTAGTCCCCCCTCTACAAACGCGCCAGTGGCGTGCATTGCAGAGAGGTGTAACAAGGGTGTGGCCTCATTACACTTCTCTGCAATGCAGCTCCCTCGCGCATACTGGAGGCTCCTGGTGGACCAGTTGACCCCAGGGACCCCCAGTATGCAAGGGGAATTAGTTCCCCCTCTGCAAACGCGGCAGTGGGCTGCGTTGCAGAGAGGTGTAACAAGGGGCATAGTCTCATTACACCTCTGCAATGCAGCCCCTGGCGCATACTGGAGGTTCCAGGTGGGCTAATTGGCCCCCAGGGGCCCCCAGTATGCAAGGGGAATTAGTTCCCCCTCTTCAAACATGCACGGGGGCTGCGTTGCAGAGAGGTGTAAAAAGGGTTGTGGCTTCATTACACCTCTCTGCAATGCAGTCCCCTGGCGCATACTGGAGATTCCTGGTGGGCTTTCAGGTGTTATATAGTTAGGAATTAGCATTAAAAAAACCTTTGAAATTCACTGAAAAAACCATAGGTTTCACACCAGTTATAGTTAGGAATTAGCATTTAAAAAACCTTTGAAATTCACTGAAAAAACCATAGGTTTCACACCAGTTATAGTTAGGAATTAGCATTTAAAAAACCTTTGAAATTCACTGACAAAACCATAGATTTCACACCATTTATAGTTAGCTGGAAATTTTACTGACATAAAACCATTGAAATTCCCACGTTATAGTTAGTTGGACTCACTATAACTTGCGCGCCTGTAATGCACTGCTGATGACGTCACATATTACATCACTCATGACATGGTCAGTGACATCACTCATGACATCACTGATGACACCATCCTTGTGACAGAGTGACAGACCTAATTTCAGTGTAATGTAACGCTTGAAACACATATTCAAAAATAGAAACAAACATTTTGAAAAAAATGGAGATACCCAAACCAGTAACAACAACCAATTCAGTAATTCCACCATCTATATACACATCCACTCATTCACCAACAGTTCTATATAGTCACTCATATATATACTCACTCATCATATGTAGTGATACACCTATACATCCTGTTACACATCAGCAGTCATCCAAAAGTTACTCACACACATACTCACACATGCAAATAAACTATTGAACATCCATTTATTTGCATATACATTTATACACACACTACCACCTTACTTCTAAGGAAACTTACCCATACTTACTCTCTTAAACAATCACTTATAGAAACACATACTTATTTAAACAGGAACTCCTACAATCTCTCACTATATATACTATACTCACTTATATACATCAATACTCACATATACTAGATTAAAACATATGTCGTTACTAATGAAGACACTAGTGAGACAGTCATTCACTCACTAACACACACATATACACACTCATCCACCCATACAGTCCTGCACATATGCTGTCTTCAAAACACATACAAACAGTGAGTCAGTCACCAACCCCTGCAGCCACTTATACACAAAGAGAAACACTGATACAAACATTTAAATATTTAAACAATACTCACTAATATATGTATTCACTAAGATACACGTAATAAGCCAGTTACCCAACCAATTTTTTTTTAAAAAAACATCCATTTACACACTTATTTAAACATTTATTCTTCCATCGACCTTTACAAATACATATATAAAACACATTTATTTTTCAGAAAGACACACATTCACTGGATGGTGTCATCAGTGATGTCATGAGTGATGTCACTGACCATGTCATGAGTGATGTAATATGTGACGTCATCAGCAGTGCATTACAGGCGCGCAAGTTATAGTGAGTCCAACTAACTATAACGTGGGAATTTCAATGGTTTTATGTCAGTAAAATTTCCAGCTAACTATAAATGGTGTGAAATCTATGGTTTTGTCAGTGAATTTCAAAGGTTTTTTAAATGCTAATTCCTAACTATAACTGGTGTGAAACCTATGGTTTTTTCAGTGAATATATATATATATATATATATATATATATATATATATATATATATATATATATATATATATATATATATATATATATATATATATATATATATATATATATTCCAAACATGAGTTGCCCACAAACGGTGAAGCCACACCACAGCGTGTTAATTCATTTAATCCAAGGAGTACATCAGCTTGGTTTCAGCACACAAATATTGCCAAACGCGTTTCGGGCGTCACAGCGCCCTTGATCACTGGCATAGGAGACCCCACAGCTCGAGCAGGCCACCTGAGCACAATTGAATGTCCCGCCCATGTGTGCGTGTGCTGTGAAGGTTTCTGGTAAATGTGGTCTGTTCTTCAATACAACCCCAGTGGGCGATGTGGGTCCCCTGCAAAATAAACAAAAACAGTCTTACCCCAGTGGGTATGTGTTGAGGCAAGGCTTGATATTATTTACATCCTCCTCAGAACGAACACACTGTTCCTTGTAGTGCCTCTTGGTATCCTGCACTACGGACCTGCATGTACGCAGTGAGGCCTCACCACGGCCGGGCTTGCCGTTGTAGATTCCAAACACGAGTTGCCCACAAACGGTGAAGCCACACCACAGCGTGTTAATTCATTTAATCCAAGGAGTACATCAGCCTGGTTTCAGCACACAAATATTGCCAAACGCGTTTCGGGCGTCACAGCGCCCTTGATCACTGGCATAGGAGACCCCACAGCTCGAGCAGGCCACCTGAGCACAATTGAATGTCCCGCCCATGTGGGCGTGTGCTGTGAAGGTTTCTGGTAAATGTGGTCTGTTCTTCAATACAACCCCAGTGGGCGATGTGGGTCCCCTGCAAAATAAACAAAAACAGTCTTACCCCAGTGGGTATGTGTTGAGGCAAGGCTTGATATTATTTACATCCTCCTCAGAACGAACACACTGTTCCTTGTAGTGCCTCTTGGTATCCTGCACTACGGACCTGCATGTACGCAGTGGGGCCTCACCACGGCCGAGCTTGCCGTTGTAGATTCCAAACACGAGTTGCCCACAAACGGTGAAGCCACACCACAGCGTGTTAATTCATTTAATCCAAGGAGTACATCAGCCTGGTTTCAGCACACAAATATTGCCAAACGCGTTTCGGGCGTCACAGCGCCCTTGATCACTGGCATAGGAGACCCCACAGCTCGAGCAGGCCACCTGAGCACAATTGAATGTCCCGCCCATGTGGGCGTGTGCTGTGAAGGTTTCTGGTAAATGTGGTCTGTTCTTCAATACAACCCCAGTGGGCGATGTGGGTCCCCTGCAAAATAAACAAAAACAGTCTTACCCCAGTGGGTATGTGTTGAGGCAAGGCTTGATATTATTTACATCCTCCTCAGAACGAACACACTGTTCCTTGTAGTGCCTCTTGGTATCCTGCACTACGGACCTGCATGTACGCAGTGGGGCCTCACCACGGCCGGGCTTGCCGTTGTAGATTCCAAACACGAGTTGCCCACGAGGGGACCCACATCGCCCACTGGGGTTGTATTGAAGAACAGACCACATTTACCAGAAACCTTCACAGCACACGCCCACATGGGCGGGACATTCAATTGTGCTCAGGTGGCCTGCTCGAGCTGTGGGGTCTCCTATGCCAGTGATCAAGGGCGCTGTGACGCCCGAAACGCGTTTGGCAATATTTGTGTGCTGAAACCAGGCTGATGTACTCCTTGGATTAAATGAATTAACACGCTGTGGTGTGGCTTCACCGTTTGTGGGCAACTCGTGTTTGGAATCTACAACGGCAAGCCCGGCCGTGGTGAGGCCCCACTGCGTACATGCAGGTCCGTAGTGCAGGATACCAAGAGGCACTACAAGGAACAGTGTGTTCGTTCTGAGGAGGATGTAAATAATATCAAGCCTTGCCTCAACACATACCCACTGGGGTAAGACTGTTTTTGTTTATTTTGCAGGGGACCCACATCGCCCACTGGGGTTGTATTGAAGAACAGACCACATTTACCAGAAACCTTCACAGCACACGCCCACATGGGCGGGACATTCAATTGTGCTCAGGTGGCCTGCTCGAGCTGTGGGGTCTCCTATGCCAGTGATCAAGGGCGCTGTGACGCCCGAAACGCGTTTGGCAATATTTGTGTGCTGAAACCAGGCTGATGTACTCCTTGGATTAAATGAATTAACACGCTGTGGTGTGGCTTCACCGTTTGTGGGAAACTCGTGTTTGGAATATATATATATATATATATATATATATATATATATATATATATATATATATATATATATATATATATATATATATATATATATATATATATATATATATATATATATATATATATATATATATATATATATATATATATATATATATATATATATATATATATATATATATATATATATATATATATATATATATAATCATGCTCCTGCTTGCTCCGGTAATTGAAAGGCACACGAACACACACCAGGCTTCAAGCTTAAGCCTTTATTAAATGGTACAGAAACGTCTGTCTGCCAACCTTTCACAGTTAGATTTCCCACTGCCTGACGCGTTTCAAATACATTCTTCCTCAGAGGCTTGTGTGGAAAATGAAAAGGAGCACCGGCTGGTCCCCATCACACCCTTATTCCTGCTGATAGCACGCCCCCAGATGGGCTGCTCTAGATGAGTCTGCGCTATGCATTAAGGTAGGTGTAGTCCCAATCCTTTCCTTAGTGCTCGTTAATGTTCTGTTGGTTTGAAAGACCTGCAGATAGGTCCCGGCAGCAGCAGCTTCCTAAATCCAAAGAATGCGCTCCACATGCGAGGCCCGGCAAATGACGACCCCCGTGGCCCCCAGGTTCTTGGGGTGGTGCACTTTCGATGGCACGGTGTGTTCGTGTGCCTTTCAATTACCGGAGCAAGCAGGAGCATGATAATATATATATATATATATATATATCCAACATAAAGAGTTGCCCCTAGAGATAGAGAGGATAGTGCTGTTTGAGGCATGAATTTCGCTGCTGCAAAGCAAGGCAGGCGGCACCTTGTGTGGTACTTCTCTCCACTTGGAACTTTATTTCAGTTCTAATTTGAAGGCATTAGAGGCAGCCCCACGAGGGGAAGATTTTTGGTGCACTGCAATGACCAGAAGGCCTTGCGAAATGGCAGGCCCACTGAGGCAGGTGTTTGAAATATCTTCTAATGTGTGCTTTGAAAAACTGTCTTCTAACTTCCTTTGAACATTGCCTCTGATGAAAGGATTGAGGATTGAGTATTGAGAAATCCTGAAACGCATCAGGCTGACATTAATCTCTGAAGTCTGCAGTTGTGTGTTTCTCTGCTGGCAAGCAGATAGATAGATAGATAGATAGATAGATAGATAGATAGATAGATAGATAGATAGATATATATATAGATCAAGTGAGGGAGATAGATAGATAGATAGATAGATAGATAGATAGATAGATAGATAGATAGATAGATAGATAGATAGATAGATAGATAGATAGATAGATTGATAGATAGATAGAACCTCATTGTCACAGGTTTGAATCCCGGTAGATCCACTCAGCCTTTCATCCTTCTGAAGTCGATAAAATAAGTGCCATTGCATTGGTCAACAGTAAACTTCTGTTATTCAGCGCCAAGATAACCTTGGGTGAGTGTGTGCTTTTCAAATACACATTATGGTATGAGCTAGAAACAAATCTCTGATAAAATCTGAAAATTATGCAGCAGATGACAAATAATGCGGCAAATCCATAATTGTGCGGAAAATGCTAGGGCCGCAGAATCACATCATTCCATTGGCTCTGGTTATGAATGAGTTGGTCATTGCTATTTCAAGTGTTCCTCCACAAAAGTATAGCTGGTTTCCTACACTCCTCTCTGCAAAGAAAGGCCCTATTTAAAGAGTCCGCTCATTTCAGGGTCTCTGCTGAACCAGACCTTGTGCACAGATGCAGGTGTGAGGTGCCCCCTGAATGGACTGTCAGCACAAATCAGACGCAAAGCAGCTGGGCTGCACTTTTTCCAAGCCAGAGGAGACTGCAGTAAAATATCCAATTTCCCAAAGAAATTCCAGCGCTCGCACCAGAGCTCAAAACATAATCCTTGCGGCCAAACAAACCAGTCTAGCAGCCATTAGCGCAGTGGGAATGGCAGGGCAGTGAACGCGACAAACACATCCCCGCCCAGTCTGCGAACTTCAGCGAATTTGATGAAAGAAATAGACAGTAAGGTTGAAGGGTGGACCAGTTACGGCTCCTCCATGGGGGCGTTTGGGCGCCGCCCCACTGCTTTCTTGCCGTGCGAGAAGGCAGAAACAAATAGTAGAGAACTACCATTTGTTTCTGCCTTCTCGCACGGCGAGAACGCAGAAGTTCCTGGTTGAGAGAGGGGGCGGCGTTACTCGAGGGCAGGGTGGAGTGGCTTTCACACTGTTGATAATACTGTCTGTTTGGGAAGCCTGAGAGGCTGTCCAAACAGAAAGTATTAACTGTATTAACAACAGTGGGCAAGCCACTCCCCCCTGCCCTCGAGTAACTCCTCCCACTCTCCCTGTTCTCTGTATGCTGCAGCATACAGAGAGAAATGACGTGGTTGAGGCAGCCGGCCGAACCAATCACAGCGCTGTGCTGTGGTGGAGGGGAGGGAGGCTGCCTGCAGCCTTCCTGAGTGACGACGAGCACCATGGGAATTCAAGAACAGGACGGCGGGGGTCGGGAGTCTGGTGTCGGAACTTGAAGGCAGGAAGGTATAGATAAGGTAAGTTTATTGACTTTTATTATTTTATTTATCCTGCTTCCCCCCCATCCCTCCCCTCCGCAGCGCGACAACACCATTTCCACCCCACCCGTAATGCCGGCCACGACTGGTCTGTTCTCTATAAGCCACGTCACATTCTTCGATGGTGTGCTTAACATTTATGGGGTTTAATTTGTGCGTGTGAACCAGTAAATCAAGCATTTGGCTGCCCCTTAATTCATCCTGTCTCTCTAATGAGTTTTGGTTTGATTGATGATGACTGATAAATAAACGCGAGCGTGCTGGCTGCCGAAATGCACATGTTGCCCGTAGGTGCCTGCTTAGCCTGCTTATTTTGCTGCCCTATGGTGTTTGTTGGGCTTTAGGTGTCAGCGCTCCTGGCAGGCAATTTCTGATGTCAAGATTACAGGAAGGAGGGGTGTCAATTCAGTTGTTCTGTAGCTGATGTGTTCAGTAAATAAATGTTTTTTATTGTACTGGCACCGCAACTTTATTTGCAGGGTGAGGGCCAGAAATTGTTGGTCTCATCTGTAAAATGCAGTGGAGAAATTACTAATCAATTTCAACAGTGCAGGGCTGTTACATTTGGTTCTGCACTTGCCCAGGTCAGCCTGTCCTGTTTATGCACCGATCCTGTCGCATCACACCCAGAGTTCACTGTGCGCTCTTTTTCTGAATATGTGAGGTTATTTTGAGCCCGTTTAATATCTGTCCCCAGGCATCAGGAGAAGGGTCATGTGAAGAAATGCGAGGTGCATACCAGCCAGCAGGGGTCACGTGACATTGTGAGAGTATGTGTTAGTAAAGTGCCCAAATATATGTCTGGCTTACTCCTTTCAGTCTCTGAAGCACAACAGTGTACATCAGTTGTGTTAAGGGCACCGATGGTACTGGTTGACAGGAGTATGTTGGGAGGTCACCAGAGGCTTTCAGGATCAGCAGGCTGTTTGTTATCTGTGGGCTGAGAATGCGGGTTGCACACAACCTGGGAAACCAGAATGGAGAGGTAGGTGGTGTTACTGGCGGGGTCTCACTGGTGCCTTGGAGCAGTCTCCTTGCCCCCGTGTGCTGGTGGTGCGACGGCAGTGGATGGTACTCTGCTGGTCCCAGAGAATGTACCATTACAGGCGACCTGCCGGCCCATGCCTCTACATTTTTCCATTCACCACCTGCCTTGGGATTCCAGGGGGGAGTGATTGCCAATGATAACCTTCAAAATGCACCATTTGGCCGCTCTTTTTTTCAAAATTTTCGCGGGGGAAGAATCCGCCCGAACCACCCTTGATGCCTTCATGCTTGCTGGTTGAGCTTGCTCGCCACAGTGCGCCGTCCACAACTTTTACGCCCTGCCACTTTTAAATGTCACCAGCCGCCACTGGGGTGGACTGCTACAAATACGAAGGAAAATAACAAGAGGAATTAAAGAACTAGAGGTAAAAGGAAATCAGAGGTAAAAGAGACTTCGAGTAAAGGGATAAGAAAGAAAGGAGGATATGAAAAGAAAAATGAGCAGAAAGGCAGACAAATCAAGCTAAGTATGGAAAATGTAAAAAAAACAATAAAAGAAATGAAAGTGGTAGGGAAGTGTAGAAGTAGAAAGAAAAAAATCAAGGAAAAACCAAACGGTCTGGCCTAGGCAAGGTGGTGTGACGGTTAATAGTTGTTTAACATTTAAAAAAAAAAAATTTACTACAAGCACGTGCCTTAAAAATGAAAAAAACTGGAACAAAACATGGTGTCTACATTGGGTGGCCATATTTTTGCACTACAAATCATATATATTTTTTAAACAGTACAGGTGCTTCCTAGCAGGAAGGTGCACTTTAAGAGGAATAGAAACCTTTTCTCTGGTCTAATCCAAATCACAGAAACATAGGATTCTTTTTGGCACAGTAAAATAACAGCTCATTAGTCGCTTATTTTTGCCAGAATGTGCACATGCTCAGTTAGAATGCTGCCCTTATCAGAACAGGAAACTAATGGCTGAAGTGGGCAGACCCATTGATGCACTGAGTTTGCTGTGGTGGGCGGCAGTAAAATGTGGAAGAGAGATAGGTAAGTGGGTGAGTGGATGTGACTGTGTCCACACAAAAAAACACAGTTTTTTTTTCTTTTTATTTGCCGAATTGACAAGGATCGGTAAACAAAAAAAATGTAAGAAGACATGCAAATGTGTTTTTTTTAATAATGATTGAGCTGGTTTGGAGGGGTGCAAGGAACTTGGTAGGCAGGGAAGAAGCAACACCGCAGGGAAGAGGCAACATGAAGCCCAGTAGTAAAGAGAGAAGCACACCAATGAAAGAGGGCAACACAAGCACAGGTGGGGGTATAGAAGCATATGCACAAGAGAGAGCAACATGGACTGGGAGAGAAAAGCCCGTGGTGGAGACAGTTGGAAAACACATGTACTCTCATGGAGGGGTACTCTCTTTGGGGGAGGGGTGCGACTGCGGGTCTGCGTACAGGAAATAGAACAATGCAAATTATGCCTGGCATGTCAATAAAAAAGACAAAAACAGACCATTGGCCAGGAAACGGCCTGACAAAGCAACGCCAAGCACTGACATTTCTACAGAGCTTTAACTCGCCATATTAAGGGAAACAAGGACTAGGTGAGAAGGGAGGGGGGGAATGCCAGCAGGAAGGGAGGGGATGGCAAATGGTGAGCACTTTTGCGGCCGCTTTGATGTTCTCAGTGGCCACGCGTCTCACTAAGAACTTCAAAGCGGCCACGAAATTGCTCCCAAAGGCTGCAGGCGGACAAATGGTGCACGCGCCCAGCGCACATGCACTGTACCCGATCCGCCTGCAGACTTTGGGAGCATTTTTGAAAGTCCCTACTTAATTCTCGCAAAGCATAGCTTACCCGATGGCTATAGCGAGACCTAAAAAGGAGTACTTGGGCCCAGCTCCACTAATAAGAAAACACAAAGAAGAACAACAGGAAATAGCATGCTACAACGGAGGAAAACAAAGTGGCAAGTACATAAACAAATAAAAAGTAAGGGCGGGCTCTAAGCCCCTTTTATGATTTATATTAGATGACAAAAGATTTCACAAGCAGCAAAACCTAGACAGCAATTTGTCAGAAGAAATAGCCTGATATTTGACTTGTCTTTGAAGCATCAAAATTGTGACAAGATAAATGCAAAATTTAAAGGTATCTTTATTTATCGTTTGGCCTTTCATGACCCACAAAGATTGTTTCAACCCACAATCTGTAAAACACTGGCCTAATGGATTGCAATGCCAAAGAATATTTATAACCTTTACCACCAAGTGTCTCTCTTGTTCTAGTGATTATGTACAGAGGAGGCTTTCCTGCAAGGAACAATTTTTGCAGTTACTGTATTTCCTAGACTCCCGTTTAATCACGTTATTAACACCCTTTTCATCTAATTTCTTCTAATTGTTTGTTATGACTTCACCATGTACATATTTTATTAAAAATAGTTTGATTATCACGTTAAACAGAGGCAAAAACATGCTTCCAAACCCGTTCAGCTCTCAATCAAAACCATATTTTCTAAGGGATATATGTGCACACCTGGCCCTTGCAGTATGAAAGCTGCTGTCACTTCGTATTCCCAATCATCTACTGGTCTAATTGTTTCCCCTTTTTCTGTACTTTATTTGCAAAAGAATAACTGCTGGTGCCCAAACCTCGTTTAGAAGCCTGCTTTCGGGACGTAAATTCTTAATTTTTTGCCCTGAGTTGTGTGCCGTCAGGGCAGCACATCTTCCAATTCAAAATTACTACTTTCCAACACTTCCTAATAGTTACTTGGGGAATTTATACCTTTCCCCCTAATATTCCAGGACTGGATTTAGAATAGTAAATTTGACCTACCAGTGTCCATTACACCTACTGCTGCCCTGAGGATGCAGTTCAGGGGAGAAACACGAATGAGCTTCCGGGACCGGTGCCCAATATAAACCCTCTTATATCCACTACCAAACACTTGATAGCCCTTTATCTCTCTCTTGGACCTTCCAGCTTTCTCCTTCATGTTTCATCACACCAGTGGGAGAAATTGTGGTGAGAAACAAGCAATTACCAGGGGGATTAGATACAGAAAAAACAATTTCCAAGGTAATTCCTAATTGCTGAGGCTGCCCTCAGGGTCCATCTCATAATCACTGTCATTTCCCTCCTCGCTCCTCTGGTATTGGTAACCCGCTTTCGTAAACTAGGGCAAATATTACTTACCGGTAACCTTCATTATCCAAAACCATATTTCTCTTCGTCCCACTCCTTACACTGAAGAGGTGTGCCTTCTCTAGACATGTCACTCACAAGTGTTTCTACTGTCTTTATTTACCATGCCTTCCTGCCACCAATAAAAGCTCCATGTCTCGCAAACCAAATGCGTTAAAGGCAAGTTGCAATGAGGAATAAGGCCCGAGGAATGGAGGGACTTGGACTAGGAAAAGGTAAGGGTTTGTGTTTGGATAATGAAGATTACTGGTAAGTAAAACTTTCAATATCCCAAAATCCATACTCCCAGTCCTTACGCTATGAGGACTTACACGAGCCGAAATGCAAATCCTCAATGCTGCCAAAAGAAACACCCAACAATTTTAATTCAGGTTCATTTACTGTGATATAATGTCTCAAGAAGCAATACAGAAAATTGCTAATACTTCATAGCAGACTTAAATTCTCCTGTACCAAAATTAATGGAATCACTCAATCCTAATTTCTGATGCTTCACAAAAGTGCTTTCTGAGGAACAGGTTGCAGCCCTGCATTTCTCCATTAGTGAGACCAACTGTTTGCCTCTGCCCACGCGGCTGTCATCCCCTTAGTAGATCTAACTCTAACAGGGCCTTGAAGTTATAAGTGCATGTTAGCGTAGGCCTTTGTAACCACTTGCTGAACCCATCCACTGATAGTGAGGAGTAGACAGTTTCTTTCCTATGTTTGCTGGACCAAAAGCCACAAAAAGAAAATTAGAGTTCCTTATATCCTTTTATTATCTAGGTAGATTAGCAATCCCCTCTTGGCATCCAGCGCTGAAGGAAGCTGATTTTGATCCTCACAAGAAAAGACTGAAAGGACCTCCTCTTCATGTTTGTCAAATTGGGGTTCTACTTTGGGATTAAACTTTGGACCCAGTCTCCAAATGACCCTGTCTGAAAAAAATCTCATATAGGGATATGAATCCAAGCAGGTACCCAATTTGCATAATCTTGTTTCTGACGTAATCCTTACCAAGAAGACCATTTTAATGGTTAGCCATTGAAGAGAGGGTGAGTCCACCGGCTCAAATGGAGGCTTCTGTAGCTCTAAATCTGTTTGGTAAATCCCATGGGGAACCCAAAGGGATACAATTGTGCTTTTGATTTTGAACTCTTTAAGAAATCTCTTATCTAAGGGGAACATTTTATAGAGATCCAGAATGATTCTGCAAAACCTTTAATAGCTTCCTACTGAAATGAGAATGCTGAAGGCAATAAGCTCGTATCCAAACCTTCTGGTAGAAACAGTAGTATTCTGAAAGGATCTCTAGTTCTTGCTCTAGAGAATATAATGTTTCCAATTTACCCCAGTTCTTTGAATATGCTAATAAGATGGACGGCTTTCTAAATTGCTGTATGGCAACCACCAACTCTCTTGAGCAACCTAGGGCCTGCAGACCCCTCCTGCTCAGAGAGGCAAATCAAGGAAGACCAAACCTATCCACTAATAGGATGAACGCCACCAGGCTCATTTGGAAATTTACTGAAGAGGTCAAGTTCCTGGTTAAAGAATCTACTTGGAAGTTGTCTTTGCCTGGTATGTACATGGTGTGAGCGACAGAAGGTGATCTTCTGCTCTAAGACGCATCCTGTGAACATGAACTGTTAATAACTGTACATGGGTCCCTCCTTTGTGTTTGACGTACCTTTTGGCTTCCTGCATGTCTGTTCTAATCACTACCTCTGATGAATCTGAGGTGCAAGGTGTTAGAAAGACATTGGCCATGCAGGTAAGTAGGTATACAATTTATTTCATTTAAAATTATGTATGTAAGGAAGGAGCAGTGCAGGCCCCTCCTGCAGTGACCATCAGATAAACTGTCCTCCAGCAACCACCATACGCAGAACCTTACTGCCCATTCCCATTCCCATTCCACGTTCTACCCCACCAACCTTCCACTCATACCATGTATGTGCCCCACACACCTTTCTCCCCAAAAAAACAACCCAACAAAATTACAAAACGTGCTTTTAAAAGGAAAACAACATGAATACAAAAATTACACCTATATAAGTCATCTATCCCACAAAATCAACTGACCCTGAAGGACCTTCCTGAGGGACTACCCTAGCACACAGCCATTAAAATGGCCAGATAGTTTCTTCTCTCTCGTACTCCGTCGCACCAGTATCTCTTGTCTTCCTTGACTACCTTCATCCACTACTTCCTCAGCACAGAGGGAAGCAGGTAGGCAGGCAGCAGAGGATAGCGGACTGCGGGCAAGCTGGACAAGAGAACTGTCGCAGGGGGAGCTGGCACTAGGACCTTCTCCACTAAATGCAAACGTAAAACATTCTAGGGTGAGGAATCTGCGATCAGAAGTATCCATCAGAAATATCCTTATTGAGTGTGGCTGGACATATGTTTTATGTAATGTATATGGCCTGGTAATGAACACTACCAGGACACCAGTACGCACTACTCAAATTCAGTTTGACGTTAGTACATTCTTTTAATTTTTGCAAACAATAAACAAAAACATCATCTCATTTGCATTTAAATTTCTTTAGTTGAAAACCAAATTCTCTGTTAGCATGTAAAATGCCTGTATAATACATAGTTCATACAACTCAACAATCAATACTTTTCATCAACACCCAATGCATTTCAGGGCGAGAGCCCCTTCGTCAGGGGTCTGTGTGTAGAGAAAAGAAAGAAAAGAAAGGAATCACATTACTATCGATGCATGAGGAAATTAGATATTAAGTTTATGTGTTATGTGGGCTTCTTACCGCTAGTGCAACGGAATAGGGAATTCCGATAACCCGAATAAATTGAGTGACCTGAGCAAAAAAGCAAATTGAATTTTGTTTATAGATGTATATATCTATTCAGTAAAACATTTTATCCACTGTTCTCCATATCAAATCACATATTACCTGTATGACTATCTGCGTGAAAATCTGCAAAAAAAGATTTGTATGAAACGACCTATGCAGGTAGTGTTCATTACCAGGCCATATACATTTGATATTTCATAGTTTGCAGGCTACATACCAGCGCAGCACACATACCGAATAAACATCTTAAGGCTTATTAAATCGAGTGCAGCACCCCCCCAAATTCATTGGACATATGTTTTGCCATATATGGTTTAGTTGCCATGGCCATGCCTACCTTTTAAAACCTGCCTGCTACAATGCCATTAATAGCAACCTGCCACATACATACAAGAACATAATGCCTACCTTTCATGGAGAAGTCAGTAATGTAATTTTACAGAGGTACAAATATTAACTTGAAGACGCCTCTGGGGGGTTTTACATTTCTGTTGCGTACATGGTTTCCAAAATATGCCGTAGTGATTTTTTTTTCCACAAAGAAATTGCATGCATTTGATAAATGTGACCATGAAGTGCACATTCATTGCTGCAAACATAAATTGGCAAAGGTCTCTGCGGTGCGTTTGCTCATTGATTTCGAGAGCTCTTAAGGTGGATGCTTTTTTCAAGCACACTTACTCATGCGCTGTTATCTGCACAACCTCCACTCTGTTATTGCATGAAATACAGCAGTGTTGTGTGGGGTTTTGGCTCGTTTGGACTAAATAGATGTTTATATGAAAACTCCGTTTATTTTAATTTTATTATGACGAATTACAGCGCTTCGGGCAGGCACGCTGCGCCGTTGAAAAGCATTGAGGTTATCTGAGGTCTTTTCAGTTCACCGTGATTTACATCAGTGCATCAGTCACTGTTTACAAAATGAAAACTGCACAGTTCAATGCTATCTAAATATGTGGCGTACACTAAATAAACTGTGGAGCATCAAGCATATGTCTGACCGCGCAACATTAACCATAATACGGTTAATCCGAGAAACGCCTTACGCGTGTTTGTACCGTATTTCTACAGACCCGATAAAACACGGATTTGTGCCAAAGGCCCCGTATGTTTTCGAGAACCTGGCACATTTTGAGCCTTCTCAAACGTTTCTTCAGGACAAGTTATTTTTTACAACAATATGTTTGACTAAAATCTGATTTCTCCAGAGGGTGATTGAGGGCCGTGTTATATTCATCATATGATATGACGACGGTATCTCGCGCGCGCCTGGGGCGCTTCAAACTGCATTCTCGAGGATAAGTCTAATTTGAGGCACTGAGGAAGTTGATAATGCGTTACTTTATTTTTTCCAAGTTTTACGTTTGCATTTTAATACCAGGAGGAAAGAGGGCCCAGGAGAAGATGATGAGACAATGAATCAGAATGTGTGGAAAGGCGACATAACACATATTATGCACAGCCTGTCTTGTTGAAAAGAGTAAAGAAAAAAGTGTTGGGTTTATAAAGCATCGAGTGAGCCTAAAATTCAGAGTATTTCAGCAAGTTAAAAGGTGTGTGTGTGGGGGGGTACAGAGAAGGTAAGTTGAGGAAAAAAGAAAAGGCAAACAAGGACAAACGTTCGCAGTGTCCTCGTCTGACAACCACTGTCATAGCCTAGGGTTGCCTGGTCAACTCGTTAAAGCAAACACAAGGAGATGATGGACGAAATGCTGAAACTTTTCTGACACTCACCCCCAGTCACATATCTGGGTTGAATCCATCATCCTCCTTTAGCTCACTTCGCCACCCAGTTCAGACAGCTATATGCAAATCAGTCTTAACCCTGTGCCTCATGGAAACAGTCCAGCCTGAACTGCCAAGCCATGTCTTGCCTGGACCGGAAACAAGCATCCTGGGACCGGTTTGCATTGTGGGCTTGGGAAGGACAAGGGAAGCGGGCAAATCTAGATTTTGTGCAGAGATAGTCCCCACCTGATGCTTAAAAGGGCTCAACTTTGGACTTAGGTTGCGCTCCGGGATACCTAACTTACCTGCCTCCAAAGTTCCCAAGTTAGAAGTTATGCCATCACCTGGTCCCTCAGCCAAGCTGGCATCTAATACATCCAAACTTGGGCAGACCGTAGCCTGTGAGACACCCAAGGGAGATTTAACCAGTGCTGTAGCCCCCAGGGATGATATTTTTTGCCCTGCATACATCCCCAAGGAGAGCCTTTTTTCTGTGAGCTGTATTTCATGCATTAATACAGATACCGCTCTTGATAAAAACGCATCCAGAGTTCCCGCCACCCCCCACCCTCTGTCCGGTGATCTTACATTTGGTAGTCATATCCGCAAAGCAAAAGCAAGCCTCAGAGATTAATCAAAGTCCAGAGGCCTGAGAGTCTCAGAACGGAAGTAAGGGGGTGGCCCAGCCCAGCCTCCTTCAGCCTCTGACGGGCTCAGACAGGCCGCCCTTGGTCCGGGCTTCATTTGGGCTACATCATGCGCGTGTCCCGCGTTGTGGTGGGAGAGGCTGCGCTATAAGCCCGTTGGCCCCGCCCCCCCCCGTCACTCGTGGCAGCTGCGGGCTGTGACAATGCACTCTGGGGGGTTGTGGTCCTCCTCAGAGTGTGTGTGGCAGGGCAAGTAGCGATGTGTCAGCCGCACAGCCCCTGGTACCCTCGTCCCACCAGGGGTTCCAAGAAAGACAAATGTAGCATTGCTGGTGATGCAGGCATTGTGGGCGGCCAAAGGCAGGAAAATCACAGCAGGCAGCAGTTCAAACAGGTAAAAAAATCCCCCACGCCGCATGGAGAGAGGCTGCGCTATAAGCTCCCCCCTGACTCGCGGCAGCTGCAGGCTGTGGCAATGCACTCTGTGGGTTGTGGTCTTCCCCAGAGTGTGTGCGGCAGGGCACAATGTGTCAGCCGCGCAGCCCCTGGGACCCTCGTCCCAGCAGGGGTTCCAAGAAAGACAAATGCGGCGTTGCTGGCGATGCGGGCGTTGTGGGCGGCCAAAGGCAGGAAAATCACATCAGGCAGCACTTCAAACATGTAAGAAAATCCCCCACGCCGCTAGGGGAGAGGCTGCGCTATAAGCGAGTTTGCCTTGCCTCCCCATCACTCGCGGCAGCTGTGGGTTGTGGCAATGTACTCTGGGGGTTGTCGCCCTCCCCAGAGTGTGTTCTGCAGGGCAGGAAGCAATGTGTCAGACGCGCAGCCCCTGGGACCTCCGTCCCACCAGGGGTTCCAAGAAAGACAAATGCAGCGTTGCTGGCGATGCAGGCGTTGTGGGCGGCCAAAGGTAGGAAAATTACAGCAGGCAGCATTTCAAAAAGGTAAGAAAATCCACCACCAGTCATTAAATGTCTTGTTTTCTCTATACTTTTACTTCCTGATGGTTCTTCTGTGGTAAAAACAGGATATAATCCTTCCACTAGCATAGACTATCTCCATCTTTTCATTTGCTATCTCTTCTTTCTTTAGGAAATCTGGGATAAAATGTACTCCAATTTCTGTCACTTCTGGATCTGTCTCGCTTAAACGCCTGTTTCCCACTCTTCTAATGCTTCATACTGCATTAATCTAGGTCTGGGATCTAACTCATTCATACGAGTTCTTAAATTATACAAAATTCTACTATTAAAGGTACCATGTTCTGCAAATGCCAAAATACCATCTTCCTTAGTGTACTCTACCGAGTTTTCTAACCACACACAAGTGTGGTAGCCCCTTTCTACCATCAGGTATGATGCAGGCATATTAGGTGGTGGAATAATAATCCTGTCTCTTGTTTTAATAGCCTTGTCGTTTTTGAAATAATTCTTTATTTTCTTAAAAAACAAACTTTTTCTCTTTTCTCCGTACATGATATAAGGTCTTCCTCTAATCTGTTGTTCTCTAGCAAATCCCTAAATATTTTCTATCAGGGCGATTTCCTACAAATGCCGGATCTAAATGCCACATATACCGCTATTTAACTTTCTATTAATTCAGTTTGTTTATTTTGCAGAAATATTTCTCAAATACCAGTGTGTCTTTTATTTTCAATGACCAATGAGGTTTTGACTTACAAGCAGCGTTAACCAATGATTATGTGGCTTTGCTGTGACGTGAATCTCACGCTCTGCACTCACCCCTCCTTTACAATTTTCTCACGGCTACACACCCCCTGTTTCTACCAATCCCAGCGCGGCTCTCTATGATGTCAGTGCAGTACCCGCGACTGACTCCCTCCTTTGCAAGGTAATACGACAATTCAATTTCTTTCAAATTTCAATTACACATTTCATTATTTGACAACATGAAAACATTCGCTACTGTGCCTGATTGACTACATTCAAAGAAAAGACAATTTCTTTCACAACAAGTAAACCTTTGTCCATCTACCCTTCATACACTGCGAGTAAAACAACCTTCCATTTACTCTTGATTTAAGGAAAAAGAACCTGCTACTCCTTCAGAATGACCCTTTCTAGGTGATATAAGATCAAAGTTTCACCAGCGAACTCCTTTACTACCAATCACTCTCACTTTTATACTAGAAAAAAAACCCTAACTAGTGCTTCAAGTTTTACCCAACTTTATGCACCTATTCCTCAAGCCAAGTAACCTCACAGCAGTGTGGCTTCTATTTACCAACTGCTTTCCTTATCCCGGGATAATCTAGACAACAGATAAGAACACAAGCAGACTTTTGGTTAGTACATACAATCAATAAACAATCAATAATCGATACACAACTAACTACCTATTTTAACTAAACTCTATCCATACTGCTGCTACCAGAAAAGCATACTGATAGAGCGCACAGGAACACTAGCTCAATTTTACCAATACTCACCTGGGCCCATAAAACATTCACACTTTGAACTAGTTATCCTGGCTTCTACTACCTACAGTCTATCAGTACTTTGAGTCCTTTTAAGACTTATACCTGTAAACCATGACTTACCAATCCTTGTTACTTTATGCTGTACGTCCTAGGGATCGAAAAGGGAGTTAGAATAAGAAGGCAGTATTTAAACAAATTTACCTTTCCTGTAATAACCACAGACTCGGGAGAAGTTTTAAACACTTTATCTATGCAAGTTTTGATGAGTCGTTTACCAATTTACAGAGACCATAAGTTTCATTAAGTAAAAATATGATTAATAAAATATAAAGTTTGCAAGAAATCACAGTAACACCTTTAAACATTGGTCCTTGGGAAGGGTGAGAAAGGGAAATAGCACAAGGACATACCACATGGATTATTTTTACCTAGAATGGTGCAAGGACCAATCCTGGCCACGAGCTGGGGCACATTAAGGACCAGGCTCCCGACTAAACAGGTGCCCACGGGACAAGACAGGTGCAGATCAGGACAGGTGACCAACACTAAGTGCAACACCAGCATCACACCCCTCTCTCTAGGCCAATTAATTCCCACACTGGGTAATCGATAATTTCCCACACCACCTCGATTCTTCGGACAGAGTGCTCCACCAGCACCTCTGCTCTCAATCTCCTATAGCATGCGTTGGCTCTGTGACAGGTCAGCTACTTGGACAAGTCGGAAAATTTCTCTATCTAAGCCTACCTTAGTTATACCATTTCAAGGGCAATGTACCATCCCTAAATGTTGCAAATCTATGTGTTCCCCTTCAGTGAGGGGCCAGAAAGAAGAGGAGAGGTCATCACACCATACTAAGATGAGGTAATTTCAATTGACTTGAATTGATCAAGTTCTCACCCATAATTTAAATTTCTCACGATTTTATTCCGACCACCAATATTATTACATTTTAGCATACAATGTTATAACATTTTGCAAGTCTTCTTCCTTTCCCCAGGTCATGGGGTGAGGTTCTCAGGAGTATCGCGGGTAAGACAATCCCTGGCACGGTTTCAATGCCACAGCTCGAGGTCTCTCGTTTCTCCCGGCACATGCGCCGTTCATTTTCAAAATGGCGTTGCAAGTCACCCCACAGGCCCAAATAAGAGCTAGTAACAAAGGCAAAGAAGGACACATTAGAATACAAAAATAAATGAATACACTGTATACCACTTATCTGTACTCTAACCCCATTACTTTATTTTAACTTTTGCATTAATAGTGAAGCAGAAAGAACATGTTTAGTACAAGCAGCAGCATAAGCATTAGCATGTGAGGTTTGAAGCGGCCATTTCTGGCACTAGTGCGCAGAAGCAAAGATTTCCCACCAGAAGCAAAAGACGTCACACCACGTAGATGTGGCGGACGCATGCGAAGTAAAGTTCCCGCATTTTCGGTGCCCATATTAGGACACTCGAGTTACTGTTAGTAAAAGCAAATAAGCAAGCTTCTTTAGCTTTCAAAATATGTTGTGTAATGCGAATATTAGTTGCTCCATCACCACACACCTTTCTCTCCAATAATACAACCCAACAAAATTACAAAACATGCTTTTAAAAGGAAAATGACATGAATACAAAAATACAGCTATATAAGTCATCTATCCCACAAAATCAACTGACCCTGAGGGACCTTACTGAGGGACTACCCTAGCACACAGCCATCAAAATGGCCAGATAGTTTCTTCTCTCTCGTATTCCCTTGCACCAGTATCTCTTGTCTTCCTTGACTACTTTCATCCACTACTTCCTCAGCACAGAGGGAAGCAGGTAGACAGGGGGCAAGCTGGACAAGAGAACTGTGGCAGGGGGAACTGGCACGAGGACCTGCTCCTCTAAATGCAAACGTAAAACATTCTAGGGTGAGGAATCTGCGATCGGAAGTATCCATCAGAAATATCCTGACCTTATTGCGTCTGATTGGACATATGTTTTGCTATATATAGTTTAGTAACCATGGCTATGCCTACCTTATTAAACCTGCCTGCTACAATGCCATTCCTAGCAACCTGCCACATACATACAAGAACATAATGCCTACCTTTCATGGAAGTCAGGGATGTAATTTTACAGAGGTATAAATATCAACATAAAAAATTGGAAGAAAGCTCATCGACCCTATTGTAAGAAATACAATGCATGTATCTGTCTAGTCTTTCTTCACTCTTTAACAAAATTGGAACGAGCCAATCAGAGTTTTACAAGAAGACGCCTCTGGGTGGGGGGGTTACATTTCTGTTTCCCACATCGTTTCCAAAGTATGCCGTAGTGATTTTTTTTCACAAAGAAATTGCATGCATTTGATAAATGTTACATGAAGTGCACATTCATTGCTGCAAACATAAATTGGCAAAGGTCTCTGCAGTGCGTTTGCTCATTGATTTACTGAGCTCTTAAGGTTGATGCTTTTTTCAAGCGCACTTACTCATGCGCTATCTGCTCAACCTCCACTCTGTTATTGCATGAAATACACCAGGGTTGTGTGGGGTTTTGGCTCGTTTGGACTAAATAGATGTTTATAGGAAAACTTGCTTGAGGTTATCTGAGGACGCAGGTCTTTTCAGTTCAACGTGATTTACATTAGTGCATCAGTCACTGTTTACAAAATGAAAACTATGCACAGGTCAATGCTATCTAATTATGTGGCATACACTAAATAAACTGTGGAGCATCAAGCATATGTCTGACAGCGCAGCATTAACAATAATAGGTTACTGCGAGAAACGCCCTACGCGTGATTGTACCGTATTTCTACAGACCCGATAAAACACGCATTTGTGCCAAAGGCCCCGTATGTTTTTGAGAACCTGGCACATTTTGAGCCATCTCAAAAGTTTATTAAGGATAAGTTATTTTGTACAACCATATGTCTGACTAAAATCTGATTCCTCCAGAGGGTGATTGAGGGCCATGTTATAGTGCCAACATCGGCCCATACCCCAGCCCTCCCACAACAATTAACTGAATAACAGACACAACACTATTGTTTGGTGGAGAAAGTTGCTGCAGGTTTATTTGCATAACAATATGCCAACATGTTGGGTTATCTTACGGGCGATCCAGGGGCAGGCAGCCCCTCGCCACCTGCCCACCTGATGAGCCATAAAACCCTAGTGGTATTAACCCCGGGGTGTTGTTAATTGGGGGAAGGGATAACCCCTCCCACCAGAAGACCTCCAGTCCACCCCATACTTACGCCCCTCCCCGCTACGGGGGGGGGGCGGAGTATTGCAGGCAACCCTCATTGCTCAGGTCCACAACTGCCCGTAGGACTAACGAGGCGCCGTCGCTCCTCCAGGATCCCACGTGAGGACCTCCCTGGGGGATAATTGGCTTTAGCACCCTTACTTTGCTCCTGTAGAGGGTACCCTTCTATACCTTACAGCCTTTGGATTGCCCCGTAACTCCGCTATGGCTCTGAGTGTGGACCCCGCCGCCCCAGAGCCCCCCCACCTTATACTAACTTTTCACTTACAACCTGCTGCTACCAAAGCTTCGCCTAAATCTAGCTGAAATAGGTTCATACCCACTTTGGATAGGTGTATCCCATCGTCTTCAAAGCACCCTGTGCATTTCACATGCAGCAACCCATGCCTGAAAAAAGCAAAACCTCTTTGCTCCGTGAATTTGCGCATCGCGCTGTTCACCCACCTGCTCGAGGTATCCATGGCATCCCCTGACCGTGCAACCCGCCAAAACAGCCTAGGCGTAATTTCGGACCACCATAGTTCACAGGACCTCAGCATGTTACTCAATTCACACAATGTGCCCCTCATCTTCTGAAGCAGGTCCCTAAGCCCTAGGGGAACCAAATCATCACCTCCTAGGTGTATTACCATTACATCGGGTGGCGAGTCCCCCCGCCCAGTCTCTGAAGAATTTTCTGCTTCAAGCTATTCCAACGCATGTCGGGTGTCCCCAGCCAAATTATCCTCGTTGCCGTGAACCTGTGTTTCCATTTGCTGCTCTCAGCCCACTGAGATACCCTCAGGATTCCAGAATGTCTCATCACCCAGACTGTTTTACCTGGTAAATAAAGATGCAGAAGTTTCACACGCTGTTTATTAATATCAACAAAACTCAATTCTTCAACCACATCAACATCAAAATTACACCGACTCTTATGTCGCACAATATTTAGCACTTTAAGCTCCCCCTATTCTAAATGAGTGGCTGCAAAAACGCTTGCCCTGGACCTTATTGCCTGAGAGTTCTAAACACACATCCATTATGCGCTGTACTTGATAATTGGTCAAGGGGGTACCATCTGAGTGTATAAGAAGGTAACCCTCGCTAGAGGTGCGCAGCGCCAAGTAACTCGCCACTAGGCGCACTAGACAATACTTGGCGCTCTCCCGTTTGTTAAACACTATCACTTTGCCTGCCCCTGCCTGGTCCGTTTTCGATCTGCGCAGCCTTAAGGTCAGGACCTCCTCTGTCAGTACTGCATCCTGTCTGGACAAGGCTACCCCTGAAGTGTCCTGTTTAGATTTCTCTACCAGCTCCCCCATTCGAAAAGCTCCAAAGAAAGCCAACTCAAAAGTTGCAGAGAAAAGAGCTGCTTCAAAAACGGAGTTAGTGGCCCTGTTCACCCAATCTAGCATCCCCTGCAGAGTTACAAAGTCTATGGCTGACCTGGAGTTGGGTGCTCGCGGCTCGCTCCTGGCCCAGCCCTTCAGTGCCGACCTTATTAAGAAGGATTTGGTAGGATCTAACTACCCCCTCAACCTAGCGTGGTGGCCGATTGCTGACAAGTGTCCTGCTATCCACGGTTGTGACTTCCCCTGGTCTTTGGCCCACATTATGAAGTCCTGAGTCCTGTTCTCCAGGGAAGGCCTCACTTGTTTCCAAGCACCGGTTACTGCGCAGAAGTTCTCCACACCCGCCCGCTACCGCTTGATCGTCCGAGGTGCCAAAGACAGCTCACCTAGCCCCATCAACCGCCTTTCAGATTCAGTAGGAACCACAGATGGGCTGGAAAAGGGGTCATCACCTCCCTTGCTCGCGGCAACGCCTCCCGAAACCTGTGCCACTTAAAGCGAGAAAGAGCGTCAGCCGCTGTGTTTTGCACCCCTTGAATATGTCGCGCTCTACACTCAACGTTGTTCACCAAGCATACCCTCGCCAGCTCCCTGAGTAAGCACAAGACTAGCGGGCAGGATGCTGAATCTGAATTGATGGCTTGCACCACCGCCAGATTGTCTGACCAAACCAGACCCTACATGCCACCAGAGCCGCTGGCCACAGGTGGAACGCCACTACAATCGGGAAAAGTTCCAGGACCGTAATGTTCGCTGTGATCTTTTTCTTACGCCACACATTGGGCCATCTCTGCGCGCACCACTTCGTGTTCAAGATGACCCCGAAGCCATCTCTTCCTGACACATCTGTGAACGGAGCGAGTTCCGGAGACCCTGCCCAAGGCGCCCTCCAAACCACTGAACCATCGAAGTCTTCCAAGAAGCTTGCCCACATTCTTAAGTCCTTCATCCCTCTACTGAGTCTGACTAGGTGGTACCTCCAGGTGACCTTCGCTGTAACCCTGGCAATTCTGTGTGCAAAGACACTTCCTGCCGGTATGATTCTGGCAGCGAAGTTAAGTTTGCCCAGCAAGCCTTGCAAGAAACCTAGTGTCACCTTCTCCTGACCTAAGGCTGCCTGGATGTGCTGCGCATGGTCCCGAACCTTGTCCTCTAGTAACCTGGATTCACCTGCCACCGTATCAATTTCAATCCCTAAAAAAGTCAACACTTGTGCCGGACCCACAGTCTTGCCAGGCGCCAGAGGGACCCCTAGGTGCGCAGCCAGTAACTCAAAATCCCGCAGGGCCTCGATACACTCCTGTGACCCATCACTCCCGATGAAAAGGAAATCGTCCATTTAGTGAGACACCCCTCTGACCCCATAGCTTGACTGAAGAGCCCATTGAAGGAAGCTGCTGAAAGCCTCAAAGTACGCGCATGACACCGCACAACCCATGGGCATGCATCAGTCGTAAAAGTACTGGCCCTCTAGTTTGAAACTCAGCAGGTGTTGGCTGTTCGGATGCACTGGTAATAACCGGAATGCAGACTCAATGTACACCTTGGCTAACCAAGCCCCCCTGCCTGCCCTCCTGACTAGATCCAAAGCCATGTCCAGAGTACAATACGTGACCGGGCAAGCGCTTTCCTCCAAACCATGGTTGACAGAGGCCCAATCAGGGTGAGAGAGGTTGTGAATTAAGCGGAAAGCCACAGGTTCTTTCTTGGGTACCACTCCCAGAGGAGACACCACGAAATTGTCTAAAGGTGGCCTTGAAAACGGGCCTGCCACTCTCCCCAGTAACCTCTCCTTCTCCACTTTGGCCCTGGCCACATCCGGTTGATCCTTGACTGACCTAAGATTGTCCGCTTCCCTGGGCCCTTCAGGTCCCACGTAAGGTATTTTGAAACCCTCACTAAACCCCTCCAGTAGCAACTGACTCTCAAGCGTGAGCGGGTACTTTCTCAAGAGAGGCAACAGGTTTGACATGACCACTGGCGAAGGGCCCTTCACTGCACCCTCAATAACATCAAGCTTACCTGTGGAGGGGACCAACGGGGGGGGAGCCGGGTGCTGTGTAATGACAGCTGCCTAGCTAAATCTGAGAGGGGGAGGGGTGGGCGGGGGGGACCCCAGATGCCCTTACTAATTTCTTGCATCTTGTTTACTTTTGGGAGTGCCCCCTTGATGAGGGTGGCAAGAAGCTGCTGGATGGGGGCCTCCACATCTGTTGCAAGCGTGCGCAAATTTGCATGTCTTGCCCCAAGAACAAGCCCCTGAGTTGAACAAACAACAGGCCCCCGGGGGTGACCTTCTAAGCCCCCCTCTGTTACTCCCTTGCCCCCTGAACCCCCCGATAGGGCTGCTTGTCCCCCGAGTCTCATAGCGAAAGGCACCACTGCCAACATCCTTGTTCCCCTGAATCTTGCTCTGTGCCACTGTGCCTTGCACCGTGCGAGAACCCATGTGATCCAGCCATAACTGCACTTCCTTCTGGTCCCACCTCATTTCTGGACACAAAGACATCCTCTTCCTAAACTCCCGGTCATAACTCAATCAACCCTGTCCGCCCCATTTCATGGCCTCATTGCGAATGAGAGCGCCGTATTGCATGAGAGCCTGCGCCTGCTAGGGATGCTTCTCTAGGATGACCGCTGATAGGATGGCAAAAGCGTCAAGCCAGTTATCAATAGTTTTTTCTGGCCACTGCTGGTACTTCATTTTCTTGTTTTCCTCTTTCGCCCCGCCTTCCTGACATCCACCCCATCCTGCCCCAGTAAGAGTAGAGTAAAGAGGTCTGTCAGCTCTAGCCTCCATATAACCTCCTTGGCCGCTAAAGGTACCTGCCAGGCCAAGGAGCAGTGACCAGATAAAAGGGGTGCAGCGGCGACCGACTGCACCAGCGCTGAGGGCGCGGCAGGAGAAATTACACTGGGTGTGCCGCTCGCGGCCAGAGGAAGTTGCGTGGCCCCACTGCTGGGTGCAGGGGAAACAGACGTACCGGTGGTCGGGACAGAGCTGGCTAACACTGCGGCTGTGGAGTCTAAAGCTTCCCGACTGCTGCTAGATGTGAGAGGAAAAATGGGTGCCACAGGGGGAGCCTCCCCAGCTCCCTCCATGGGCCTACTATGCAAAGGTGTGGCTGTGACCACCAAAGAAACACCCAGGCTTTGGGGGGTCAGAGCCCCCAGCGGAGTCTGCGGCACCTTCACCTGGTTCACCCACACTGATGCCGCCGCCCTAGCCCCTCCCTCTCCCTCGGCTGGGACACTGACCGGCGGGGCCCGGAGAAGGGGTAACCCATCCCCCCTCAGCTCTGCTATGAAGTCTTTCAGAGTGTCTGAGAGCTTACCCAGATCTTCACGTGTAGCGTACCCCACCGCGGTCAGGAGATTGTCTTGGGGAGCCACAGGTGCCAAGGGCTGAGGGGTGACCAGCAGGGGCACCGCCTCCTTCTGGACGTTCAATGCCCTAGCCTTGGCTGGCAGCAGGTCTGGCGGGAATTCCTTGGACGTGGACTTGCGGGCCCGCTTCAATGCCCTCAAAGGAGCGGCCTCCTGGTTGAGGTCAAGGTCCGGGGGGGTGGCTCACAGAACACGCCTGAGTCCTAAGATTCGACGTCCTTCAAGATCCCCGTGGCTCAAGACAGACCCCTTCCTTTGGCCATACGAATAAACTCTGCCCACTGTGCCTCCTGCATAGCATCTGGCAACGAATCGTCCACCTGCGATGTCTGCGTAAAAAGAGATGGGGAGCCCTGGCTCTCCATTGCGTATCGTCGGGCTTGCGTCACTCAATCTACGGGGATAAAGTCAGAGTCAGACATATCCTTAACACTCCACTAGCTAGGCCAGTCCTACTGCCGTCACTGCTGAGCCTGCGTCCCCCAATCCCAGGACTTACTTACTCGAGTAGGTAGCTATGCCTATGCGTGATCCGGGCCTGAAAATGAGTCCCAGTGCGACAATTCTGTATATAAGATGAAAATAAAGGTTAGCATCGCCCCCTCGCATCCTGAAAACTATGTTGCTTGTTGATAACACCTCACGGATCCTTCCCCTCCAGTGACCATGACCTGCCCCTACACGCACAGTGTCAGACCATACCTGCTCCTGACCAACTTCAAAGTCCTCTGCGTCGTTAAATTTCTGGCCAACAGACAATCTGGAATTAGAAAACACATGTTAGTTTCCATCCCACACCTGGTTGCTAGTAACCCTGGTACACTGACCCCAGTGTGCCACCACCTTTGTACCCAATGATCTCTCCCGTAGCCTTCCAAGGTGCCCCGGCGTCCTCTTCTGCATGGTTCCTGCATGGACATAGAACAAACATCAGTTGCCCTAACCCCTAAACTTTCGGCAGCGTTCCGTAGCACATAGCTATACCTTAGCTTAAAAGCCATGAAGGACTGGGAGTGCACCGCCAGCCTCATGTCACTTGCCCAAAACACCTGCTCGTGTTCCCGCCCTTACAAAAGCAAGAAAGAGCCAAAGAGACTGAATCTTAATCCTTACGCATTTAAAGAAAATAACTGAGAGCCACTGTGGCCGAAGCTGCATGCAATCACACGCTCCATTGAACCTACATCATCGCAACGCAAGCAGAGGACGAGCCGATGATGGCCTATACCAGATCCCCACCACCCGATGTGTACCCGGCCAAACCGAGATAAAAAAGGGGGGAGCGAGAGTACAATTGAGGCCCGCAGGTCACCCCCAACGCCCGGCCCGCCTGGCATGCGAGTGACGGGACCCCGACCAGGCCTCTGCCCGCCCCCATCCCCACCCCGCAACACACTGGCTCTGCCCGTATCTGAATTCAATTACATGCCAGGGCCGGCAGGCAGTTACCAATGTGTGCATTGTGCCCCCGCAAAAGAATTAGCTGAGCCAGCGAGCTTCGGAGCACAGAAAAATACTTGTTCTGAAAGCGCTAATTTGTCAAATTGGGCAGTATGAAGTTTGAATCTGCCAAACCAAGATTTAACATGTTGCTGACAGTTACACGAAGACCCCCTAGAGCCAGCACTGTAGTGCACTGAAGGCACGCTCGTGTGCCAGCTCGCTGGCGTTTCCGGGTGCCATGTTGAGGGACACTCCCTAACACGATATCAGGTGACGTGGTGCAGACCGCCCCCCTTCCCCATCCGCAAGCGAGGGAGCCCACGAGGTGGAGCAAGCATGGCCGCGTGAAAGAAAAGCAAACAAAGAACAGGCCTACACTACCCCCCCCCCCGCAACCCAGACAAGCGGAGCTCAAAACGTTTCCCCCAGCAAGCACACAATTTAAAGCTACCCCCCCAACCCCCTGCACACTGGGTCAACTAGGCCGCAGACCCTCCCCCGCTCCCGCAATGCCGCCCGCCAGCGAACCACCACGGAACCCCCGCCCACACCCCCTGGACCAGCCCCAGGACCCTGAAAGTCCCCTGCCCGCTAGGCACACGACGAAGACCCGACTGGCAAGCCACTGCTAACCCATACCCCAGCACACTCTAAACTTGGGCAACAAAACTCCCCCTCTACTGCACATCACACCCGGGCCTACCACCGCCGACCCACGCTCCCCCCACGACACCCCCCCGGACCCATATAACTCACCCCCGGCCCTCCGAGCAAGGAAGTACAGGAGCAGCAACACAACCGACAAAAACCCCCTGCCTGGAAAACCGGGACCCCGACCCCAGCAGCCTGCCCACCCACTCGGCACCACTGCAGGGAGAGATACGTTACATGAGGGGCTGCAAACAGGAGGGAGTGTGCAGCACGATCATACCCATGCCTCGCCACCCAGGACCCCCCCATCCCCTGCTGCTCCACAATTACAGGAACAGCACCAGATAAAGGAGGACACAGGCAGGCAGAGAGGGGGGCGATGAACAGGAGGGAGGGAGACTTACCGGGGCAGAAAACAGAGATCGGGCAGCTCGGCAGGAGGAGGGGGACCGTCCTTGTCGACGACCAGGACCAAGCAACGGTACAAATACCTCTCCCCTCACTCCCCTCCCCCCGGCCAGAAGTGACGTCACCAGGGGAACCACACAGGTCCCCAACACTAGACCGCTAACTGGTGTCTGTGCCATTGTGTGGCACTAAGGGTGGCTGCCCTCTTAGGGGGCTCCCTTTGGTGGCCAGGGGCAGCCTGGCATATTCATCATATGATTTATTTCACGAGGGAAGCGGACAGTATCTTGCGCGCACCTTGGGCGCTTCTAACTGCATTCTCGAGGATAAGTCTAATTTGAGGCACTGAGGAAGCTGATAATGCGTTACTTTATTTTTTCCAAGTTTTACGTTTGCATTTTAACTAACCCCTTCGGTGCTCATGACGAGCTCAGCTCGTCATGAGGCACGGTGCTCGTGTGCTCATGACGAGCTGAGCTCGTCATGACCACACCCATGATTATTATGGCCCAGCACAGCAGAGGAATAGCCTACGCAGCCAAGGTGTTAATACCAGGAGGTAAGAGGGCCCAGGAGAAGATGATGAGACAATGAATCAGAATGGGTGGAAAGGCGACATAACACATATTATGCACAGCCTATCTTGTTGAAAAGAGTAAAGAAAAATGTTTTGGGTTTATAAAGCATCGAGGAAGCGTAAAATTCAGAGTATTTCAGCAAGTTAAAAGGTGTGTGTGTGGGGGGGTACAGAGAAGGTAAGTTGAGGTAAAAAGAAAAGGCAAACAAGGACAAACGTTCGCAGTGTCCTTGTCTGACAACCACTGTCATAGCCTAGGGTTGCCTGGTCAGCTCGTTAAAAGCAAACACAAGGAGATGATGGACGAAATGCTGAAACTTTTCTGACACTCACCCCTAGTCACAGGTCTGGGTTGAATCCATTATCCTCCTTTAGCTCACTTCGCCACCCAGTTCAGACAGCTATATGCAAATCAGTCTTGACCCTGTGCCTCATGGGGACAGTCCAGCCTGAACAGCCAAGCCATGTCTTGCCTGGACCGGAAACAAGCATCCTGGGACCGGTTTGAAGCTAACAGTCCTCATCAGCCAGGCTAGCTTCAATCCAGTGGCAAAGTGAGCATGCAACCCATGTCTGGGTATACCCTACCAACTTAGGGCGAACAAAGCAAACACAAGGAAATGATGGACGGAGCACTGAAACTTTTCAGACACTCATCCCCAGTCACAGATCTGAGTTGAATCCATCATCGTTCTTTAGCTCACTTCGCTACCCCAGTTCAGACACAGCTATATGCGATTCAATCCTGACCCTGTGCCTCATGGGAACAGTTTAGCCAGAACTGCCAAGCCATGTCTACCCTGGACCGGAAACAAGTATCCTGGGACCAATTTCGGGCTAACAGCCCTCATCAGCCAGGCTAGCTTGAATCCAGTGGCAAAGTGAGCAAGGGACCCACGTCTGGCAGTTCCAGGTAGGTGGTCTAGATAATTATACCATAGAGACGCCAGCACTCATTTGCTAAAAGTGGAAGCTTTTATTGATTCAGCGGAGTAAAATAATGTCTCTGAGTTAGGCACCTACCAATAACATCTCTCGTGTCCTGCAGGTCACAAGTTTGCCTACCAACAAAGCCAGCAGAGCCGATGTGTCAGACAAAGGAAGGTTAAACACTAACCTTACAGCCGGATACAGCAGGAACGATGGTTGAAGCTAATTAATCCATTCCCCCATAAGGAGATACCCATGAGTATAGATATATGTCACATTCCACAGATAACACCACCATAGGGGAAAGGGAAAAAAGGGACAAAAGAAACAACGTTGCCGCTGCTTAGCACAGAATAGGGATGTCTTCGGAAGACGTAGATCTCTCTCCTACAATCCAACCCGTCTGCCCTGTAAGTGAGACACAATACACACATAAGACTTTCCCCTGATATGTTAAACCACCATATCCCTTGATGTGTCATGTACTTACTTATATTGCATCTGTGCATCTCCCAACAAAAAAAGGCACAAAAGTAACAAATAAAATAAAATGCTCAGTTCTGTTCCACGAGGAATTGAGGTACTTATCTTAGGGCATCTCAGAGCCTTGTAGTAATTCTGGTATCACCAATCAGATAAATGTCCAGCCTTATCTCGCCCCCCTTAGCGTATTAGGCAAGGCTCTTAGAACAAAAACAGCAGCGCTTCACCAGCGCGGAATCAACCTCACTCGGGAGGCTGTCAGGATAGGAAGATAAATGCCCAGCTCTTCCTCGCTCTCCTGAGCAGATTAGGCAGAGACGCGGAAATGAAAACTGAAGCACTTCACCAGCGCAGAAGCAACTTCACTCAGGCTTTTCATGATACAAAGTATAGCTCCACTACCACAAGGCTGTTTGGAAGAAGCAGCGTTTCGCCTGAGTTATGATACTGAGCACAAGACGCTCAGTAGTTCAAAAAGTTTTCTCCGTTTGCTCGATACAGTCGAACGCCTCATGGACACGCCTACCCAGGATGTAGAACAGCGTTTCAAGGCTCCTTAGAATCCACCTCACCCAGGCGCTTGAGGTGCCGTACGATAGCGGTGCCCTGGCTAATAGTCTCGTAAAACGAAAGTAAGCAGCCATCCAGAAGGCGGAAAGCCGCAGGTACACCAAGGTCCAAGTTTCACCAGCTTGTGCGATGCTGCTGCTTCACTTAGTTTCTCCTCAACCGCAAATTACTCGAGTGACGAGCCCTGAGCACAACAAAGGCTGGACTTATGTACCAGCAGTCAGGTGCTGTACCCAGCCTTCCCTGAGGGTTATGGGAGTTGTAGTTTATACCCAATCATTCATACAGTGTTCTGTGTATGCGCCCCATGTACCTTTCTCTGCCTAGCCATGACACGGTCAATGTATACAGTACGATTAAATTGAGCTATAATAACACTTGCTGTGTACAGATCTTATAAACCACCACCAACACCGCAGGATTAAGCGTTATATAAAGACAAGTTGTAGTTATGTGCCCAGAAAGTACCTCAGCACACAGACACACAAGCTGCAGTGCTGAATGGTTAAAGGAAGGTTGGCGAGTCGCAGTGCAAGGAAGACAGAACTGTGCATGGTAGGTGGAAGGAGAGATTAGGCCTGGTAAGCAAGAGATATTGGGGCTTGTTTACAAGCCCCTTGCACCTCCGTAGCCAGTTATTCCCACATTAAAACATGAGACGGATTGGCAAAACGGGCAGTCGGGTATTGGCTGATGGGCGGGTGTCTCAGTGCCCTCTGTGGGATGTTTTTTTTTTTCTGTCCCAGCCCACAAATGGCACAGATACAGGGAAAGCAAAGCAGCATCACTGGGGGGCCATGTGATATGGCCCTTGGACGATGATCAGCTGTGGCCTCTGCTTGACCCCCTGCCATACCAAACATTCTCCCTGATGGTGGGCTGGGAGTCAGATGATGGTGAGAATCGGGCTTCCTGGGGGCCAGGTGTTGCTAAGGCGATTCAGCCAATCTCACCTTAAACCCCCCCCCCCCCCCCGGGCCAATGCAGCTCATAAACTGTGTTTTTATGTGACACCTCGGCACAAGGACCTTCTCATTCAGGACAAAGTGGGCGGCAAAGTGTGGGCTTGTTCTGGGGCATCGCTGTGGGGGACAGGTGATATTGTGGACCTGTGCCATCTTCCTCTCAACCCACCCTATGGTGCCCTTCCAAGAACAATATCCTCCCACTTCCATGCCTTGCATGTGCATAGGCCTGCAGATTAGAGTTGCATAGAGGGGGATCAGGTTCGAGCCTGGCATCTCCTCTCAACATCCTGTGATTCTGGGCAAATCACTTCCTCACCCAGGCCCTTAAATTAAAAAAAATCTGATCTTCTGTAGTGAAATTGGTGCTCATGAATAGTGCTTAAATAACCGCTCACACAATATAAAGCTGTTGAGTGGGAAAAAACAATAAAAAAACAAGCATTGGCAATGCCACTAGGTCTCGCAGTTGAAAGAGTTAGAGTTTCTGGTGTTGTAAATGACAATGTGTTTTACCCATGTGTTATGGAGTGTAGTGTGGGTTTATGGTGTAGAGTGGAATTATGTGGGTTGGATTGGAATGGTTAGTTGGGGAATTGTGTGGCGTAGAATTATGTGGCATGGTGTGCAGTGGAATTATGTGAATCTTAAATATGTGGTTTTGAGTGTACTGGAATTATGTAGAGTGCGATTGTGTGTCATGTAGCATAATTATGTGGAATGGCCTTTTGTGTTGTGTAGTGGTATGTTGTGCAGTTTAATTATGTGATGTGTTACATTTTGTGGCATGATGTAGCATTGTGTGGTGTGGATTGAATGTATGTGGTGTATTGTGTAAATGTGTTGTTGATTTGATTTATTTGGTGTGTTGCTGAATTGTGTGGAATGATAATGTGTGGAGTGGAACTTTGTGGCGCCGAATTAAATTATGCTGATTAGAATTATGTGGAGTATATTTATGTGTATTGTTGCTATGTGGCATTAAATGTACTTAACACCTTAAGTGCTGCGCCTATTCCAACGGCCGACGGCACCACTACCTCGGGAGTGCTGCCGTCGGCCGTTGGACGTTCCAACTGCACCTGCGCAATGGAACGTTCAGCACTGGAGCTGGACGTTCCATAGCTGCTAAGGTGTTAAAAGCCACATTCCCTTACAGATACCAGCAAAACAGTTGTGAAAATGTAAATAAGACCGAGGGCTGCTTTCATCCCACAGAAACGCCTGCTCAATTAACATATTGTAAATTGTATTTATATAGTGCTTACTACCCCCGACGACAAGTTGAAGTGCTTTGTTATGAGTAGCATGCTACCCCGGAACCCGTGCTTCAGATTTGGTGCTACAGCATGTGTCTTACACAAGGAGGGCATGTAAAGAATTGTGAGGGATTGTTACACTGATGGAATATTTAAACCAATATCAGTAGTTGTCTTCAGGTCACTTGAACCATGATTCTTAGAACAGAGGGTGTTTAGTGCTTCATCTGAATTCTTAGTGGCATTTGATACATATTCTCAATGGAAAAGTGAAGAAGGTTCACCTTGCAGTTTTGCATGTGTTTGTCTATGACCATAAAGTAGAATCTATCGGCCACATGCATCAATGTTCCCGTTTGCGAATTCTTAAGTGCGAAAATTAAGGAATCGCAATTAAGAATTCGCAAATGTCTATGCATTAAGAAATCGCATTTTTTTTTGCGATTTCTTCATTTTCCTTAATTGCGATTCACAATTTGCGAATCCCAATTAAGGAATCCCTTTCCATTGATTCCTATGGGCCTAGAGGCCCATAGGAATGAATGTGAAGGCATTCTCATTTTGCGATTCGCAATTAAGGAATCGCAAAATGAGAATGCAATTTCAAGGGTACAGGGGGAGGGTCCAAAGGACCCCCCCTGCACCCCTGAAATGTACCTTTAAGTACTTTTTTCACACACACATGCCCCAAGGGCATGTGTGTGTGTAAAATGAAACTTTCAAAAATGCTCTTTTGTGCATTTTTGAAAGTTTTAGCAAATTACCATGAAGGTTAACTTCATGGTAATTTACCACTTCCTATTTGCGATTTCGCAATTTAAAAAAAAATCATGCATTGCATTTAAGAAATTGCAAAATTGCGTTTCTTAAATGCAATCGCAATTTAAGAAATCGCAAATAAATTGCGATTTCTTAAAATGCGAAAAAAGCAAAAACCTTAATGCATCCCCAAAAAAGGGATTTGCATTCGCAAACGGCCGAATTTTGCGATTCGCACCGTTTGCGAATGCAAAAACCCTTGATGCATGTGCCCGTATATATCTTACACCCATTATCTACCTACCTCTTCTTCTTTCTATAGCTATGTACCTTTTCTTCTGGCTACCCGATCTTTCTGTTTTTAACTTATGTCTCTCCCCATCACACCTATCATACCTGATTTCTAGTTCTACTTCACCTCTCAAAATTTGTGAGTGAGGTAGATTTCATTTCTTTTGAATGTTTTCAAAATATTTTTATGACCGATTTGCAAAATGTATTTCTTTACTGTTTGTCATTGAAGGTTCTATTCTCCAAGGCAGAGGTTCTGAGCTGCTCTTCCTCTTACTTTTTTAATACATGTTCTATTCCGAGAAATTCTAGTCTAACTCTTTCCCCTTGACTTTGTACTAGATTTCTGATTTATGTGATGATCGTAGTCAAGGACATAGCTGGTTGGGAAAGAGTATCTGACTACATTGTGCAGGGCATTAAGACTAAAAGCAAGTACTCAGTTTTCAGAACTGCAGTGCTCCTTGTCTTCACCAATGTTACTGTCCCTTTAAGCTTTAAAATGATTAATTTACAAAAAATGTCTCTACAAATGAGACCTCAGAGTAACCAAATGTTTTTTCATGAAAGGGCGCGCCCGCGAATGTGGGCTACTTTTTTTGACAGTGCCCGGACCAAATTGAGACCCCAATCGGACCCTGAATAAAAGTGAGGCACCGGCTGCGCAAGGGTCTTGTAAATAAGCCCCATTCTATGTAAAAATAATTTTTTTATGTCGTAGTTGTTTTCGCCCACAGGACATCTATATTTAATGCCACATTATCAAGAGAGATGTAGACACCTGGGTCATCTGGGTGCCGCGTGGGTGTTGTCAACAAAATTCCCTAAAGTGTAAAAAAAAATACACCTAAACAAAGAGTTGTGTGAAAGTAGAATGAGAAATATCTTACAACTGGATCTTTGCTGCACATTTTCAAAGTAACGGTAGAGGTGAGTACATCATCAGAACCTAGAGGTAATATGCTGGAATGTAAACAAAATTCTAAAGTATCAAGGCAAACTGCACCGTTAGACAATGCTTCTGTGTCCTGCAATCATGACGGGGAGATAGAAGATTTGTGTAGTGATTTGATAGTGAGTTTGCTCCACTTCCAGTATTTTCACAGGATTATCAATTAGGAGAGGAAACCCACTCTTTTTACTATCAGTGCCTCCGTAACTCATCCAAGAAGTGCATTCTTGGGTGCTTTAAAAGGACTCTCAGTCACTAAGACTCCTAGTGGCATGCTTCATCCATGAGTCCTTGCCCAAGTTACATCTGTATATGGGAGGGTTCTACCCTGAATGTGAGGACTGAGGTGTATAAATGTTGTGGTTGTGAGACCTTACTGTGTAATATATTCAGGAAACTATCTTATATCGAGTCAGGCTCCTTTGTAAAACCTCTTGCTCAACCCTATGGAGCTGTGGTTTCAGGCAGCAAGGCTTAAACAAAGGAACTAGAGTAAAGCATTTAGAAGCACCATATTATAAGAATGTCACGCAACACTAAAGAAATCCAACACTAAGTTTAAAAATAATAATATCTTTTTGAGTTTTTAGACACCAAGATGAGCAAAATCCACAGGAGGTTTCCGAAGAATAGATTTTTAAAGTAAAACGTAAATCTTAGATTTTTAGTCCAAAGCGTAAACAAGCATTGGTAACCATAAAGTTTGTAAACTTTTGAAAAGTTTGGAACAGTTGTGTTTGGCTACTCTAGTCCACACAAGGCAGCTAATTCTGACAGGGAAACCAATAGGAAGTATTTGGACAGTTACCTGATCACCAATCAGTCTCAAGACCAGTTCAACACTTTACATCAAAACTGCCCTAGACTTCAATTTAGTGGTTCTGATGCAGAGGATACGGGTGCTGAAAGATGCTCTGGGAGCTGTGCTGTCAATGGGGGTTGGGGTCCTGGGGTTATTCCTCGATGTACGGGTCACAGAAGTCGAGGTCTCTCAAAGTCCTCTTTGAGCCAGTAGAAGCCCAGCAGCAGCTTGACTACCAATCTCCGGTGACAGCAGGTCCAGCGTTTTTTTATGATGGCTAGTAACCAGTCAGTCAGTCAAAATACACTTTATTCGATTTTTGTTAAAATCATAAAAGACAAGAGAAATACATACATTAAAAACATTTAAAAATACCCACAATTCATTTTGTTTTACACAGTGTCCGTAAAAAGAGTCGCTTAATTAATCACCATGATATATAAAAATGGAGTTACAATTAATGTATTGGTTTTTAGTTTAAAACAGTACAGTTCTAGGGATTTTGTTTCTTCCTCTGTATGCGGCTGTTAGAAAACTTGCTACACAAAAAGTGACGTGTGCATCCGGTAATCTTTGAAGATAAAGCAAGGCTGGTCTCACTTGTATGAAGCCAAGAGTTTTCAGGAGGGGAAGTAGATATTTTCTCCTCTCCGTGTTTTAAAATGCACAAAAAAACACAAAATGGAGAGTGTCCTGATTGGAAAACTGGTCACACTCACAGGGTGGTGCATGCTCCGGTTTACCCCACGTAGGGAAGGTGCCTAATAAATAGTGGATCAGATTCATTCTAAATCTGGTTAACAAAAATCTGTGCAAGGGTTTAGAAACATATTGCAGGTATGGTTCCATCGAGGGGGAAGAGGACAAAACCAAGTGTGCTCTTACTAGTGGTTTATTAACTTCAGACTCCTCTCTCTCTAAGCGTGTCCTCCCCTGGAATTCCTTCTTAATCCATGCAATGTCCGCTTTCCTAATTATTGACGGTGTTGTATATAGGTCAGGTCTCCCGAGGGCAGTGAATGATGACTTTATGTATCTCAACCAGGCTATTTTCATTGCCCCCTCCCTTGCAATCACATCTTTAAGAATTGTGTGGTTTAGAGACAACTCAGTATTTAACCAGGTATTGGCCCAAAAAAGTAAAGGGGCCAGTTTCAATCCATCTATAATATAGGGTAAGCCAACTTCTTCATGTATGGAGTAGGTAGGTGTAGAGTTTGGAACCGACAAGATTCTTCTAATAAGCTTGTTTTCTACCCTCTGCATACTGTCCAGGTTGGCATAACCCCACAATGCTGCACCATATGAGGCTATAGAAATGCATTTACTTTTGTAGACTTTTAACACAGCTTCCATTGGTTTAGCCCCTAGTTTTTTAGTGAAATCCATCAGAGCTGCTGTGGACCGGGCTAAAGAAATATGCTTGGCCTTAATTTGCGGAACCCAGGAGCCCTTCTCGTCAAACAGGACCCCTAAGTATGGAAAAACAGGGACCCTGGAGAGAACCTCGCCTTTACAGAAAAAGGTTTTTGTGTGTGTTTTATTTTTCTGCGGACCCACGATCATTGTGTGCGATTTGGTCACATTGATTTTTAAGTCTATTTTAGCCATAAAGGAACCGAAAAGCTCCAGAAGGGTCTGTAGACCAATGCCCGTGCGGGCGATGAGAACAGCATCGTCCGCATATAGGAGAGCCGGAATCTGCTTCCCACCTACCCGCGGGACATCAGCGTTGCCTGCTAACAGGGACTTCCCTAGATCATTAATATAAATGGTGAATAAAAGTGGGGCCAAAATGCAGCCTTGGCGAACACCCTTATTTGACCTAAAACTGTCAGAGCATCGCCCTTCCCTGGTTACCCGGACCTTCGCAGAGAGTCCCTGGTGCAAACTTGCTATGAGGGCCACCAAGGACTCCTCGATACCAAGCTCACGGAGTATAGCCCAGAGCTTGGCCCTATTAACCAAGTCGAAGGCCGAGGAGAGGTCCATAAAGGCTAAATATAGTGAGCCCTCCCCGGCCACCGTATACTTAGATATCAGGAGATGTAGATTTGAGCATTGCTCTAAGGTTCCCCGTTTTTCCCTAAAGCCATATTGAATCTCTGCGAGGCCCCCACAAAGCTCCAGGTTTGTTCTCAATTTAGTCAATAGTACTCTGCCCAAGATCTTGAAGGCAGAGTCTATTAAAGAAATTGGGCGGTAGCATCCCGGATTCTCCCTATCTCCTTTTTTAAAAATGGGTACTAGGACAGATGTATTCCAAGTTTCTGGGAAACATCCATCATTTGTTGCCCTAAAGACACTTGTGAGCACTTTAGACCAGGTGGTTGGGGCGTATATAAAAAAGTCTACCGGGACTCCGTCTGGGCCCGGAGCCTTATTCTTCGTGGAGTCCATTATAGCTTTATATACCTCCTCCTCGTTGAATTCTACTGCCGCTAGCCCCCTGGTAAGTCCTATATCGTTTCCATTCACAGAGTCATTACCGCCGTATATGTTTTTAAAATGGTCAACCCATTTCTCATCACTGATAATGCAGTCGGAGATTGAATTAGTCTCCCCAGAGAAGAATTGGTTATTTATAATGTCCCAGAATCTCTTACTATTACGTAGTACATCCACGTCAAGCAAGTCATTCCAGGCATTTTTTTTAATTGTATTTTTCCTATTTTTGATAGCCAATTTATACTCCCGTCTTAATTTAGAGATTAAGGTTTTATCCCTCGGCTTTGTTTTGAGTGCATTTTTCAGGTCTTTATGGGCTTTAGAACAACTTCTATCAAACCATTTATAAGGCTTGGGTGGCAAATTGGATTTGGGAACTGTGAGTTCTTTAGCTGTTTGTGAACAAATAAAATTAAAGGCTAAAACAATCTCTTTGTTAGTGGCATTTTGGTCTAGACAAATACACATGGGTTCTTCTATCTTTGGGCACAGGGAAGCCATAAAGGTTTCCTGGACCACCTTACCCCACTTAAGCCGTCTGCCCTGGTCGCTGGGCACCGTCGATGTGCAAGCCCTAGAAAGACCCAGGTGTTTGCTCCATAAGTCACTCCAGTGAACCTGTGCAGAAACTGGGTTGTGGTCACTATGTGGGGAGGCAGTTACCTCATATATCCCCATCTTAGAGATTAAACCCTGAGAAACAAAAATGAAATCTATCACAGACCCACTTTCAGACCCTTTGTAAGTGGGCAAAGATTCGTCACTACCAGTGCTGAGGGGTTCAAACATATTGAGGCTAGCAAGGAAAAGTTCAAGCGCCTCCCCCGCTTTGGTGTGAGCGAAGTGCAGATTGCCACTATCAGTCTGACCCTCCAGGTTGCCTAAGTTACATTTTAAAACACATTTTTGAATGTTAAAATCACCTAAAATTATGAAATCGAAATTAGTGCAAGATTTATGACTGTAATCGTTAAGAACATTTTCCAAGTGATCCACATGGGCTGTATCTGTTTGTCTAACCCAAGAATTATAAAAATTTGAGACCACTAGGACCCGCCCTGGTGAGATAATCCACTCTACCATTAAAATATTTGGGGAGCCAGACTCTAGTTGTTTAAACGTCCCTGCCAGTTTAAGTGAAAAGAGGAGAACTAGTCCACCCTTAGCTCTTCCTGCACTACTTGGGGTTGCAGGTATAGTAAAACTTATAAACCCATCCAACCAGAAAGTTGGTGAGGTGTCCCATGTTTCTTGGAGGGCAATTACGTGGTTACTGGCTATAAAGTCTAACCATGTGGGATCTAGTCTTTTAGCTCTAGTGCCCGCCACGTTCCAGCTAAGGAACCGGCATGGAGTGAGTTCCACCTCCCCTAATGAAGCTAAAGGCGGTGTCTGAGTATATGTTGGTTGTTTATTAACTGCAAACATAGAATCCTCCGCCCTAACTATTTGGGTTTGCAGGGCCGAATGTCTTTGCCCCTCTGGTGTTTCTGCTTGGGCACCCTTTTCTGTAATCTCCTTAGAGGCCTTGTCTGTTTGTCAATCCACCCCCTCTAGGCCGTTTAGACAATTAAACCGGTTATAAATTGGGAGAAATGGTGCCGATCTGCCCAAAAGTGGCCAGGGATGAGAAGCCTGGTGACGCCCACTTCTTCCGACTCTCTCCCATCTATCATGATTTGGGGGTGGGTGGTGTGGGCCTGGGGCAATAGGGAAGAAGAAAGACACACGGAGGGTATGGATGGTAGATTCCCTTGATATATTTTCCCCTTGACATATGTGCGACACCGTGCCCTTGTCCCTGAAACTCACCAAAACACAGTCCCCAGTGATGGATTTCTGAGTTCTCCCCACCCATGGGACCCTTCTTACCATTATAATCTCATTGTTAAGATGTCTCGGGAGGGGTCTATTTCTGTTTAACCACTTAATAACCCTGGTTTTTAGGGCACAAAAATCCTCTACTTCTCCTTCATCAAGTGGCGGGACCCCTGCCATAACTACTGTAAAGTCATTAGTCTCAGGGGGTAGGTTAGGGCGACGGGGTCTTCCAGGTGGCTTTTTTTGGTGATCCGGAATGTTATTGTCTATCGTGTGTGCCTGAGGTACTGATACAAGGGGGGGTTAAGCGTGTTAGCGTGAAGTGAATTGGTAGCTACAGGATTTGGTTTTAGGGGTTTTTGGGGGACTACCCCATTTACAGCCTGAGATGGAACTGGCGCTGGGTTAGCTACCCTGTGTTTCGACCCTTGCGAGGCTACAGGGGAGGTGTTGGGTGCTAAATCGCTTTCCTGTCGACCACCACGAGTTTTCAGACTTCCCAGTGTGGCCTCCAATATGGTTAGTCTGATCTCGATCTTTTTTACGCTTTCGCTGATCGGGAGTAACAGTGACCTTAAGAGAAATTCCAAGTTTCCCATCGGCACAACAGAGAGGGGGACATTTCCAATACTAGTTCCTACATCTTTGCTCAAGGCGGGAACTATAACTTCCTGCACATTAGATTTAGGTTGTGACTCTGCCAGTGGTTTTACTGTGGATACAGATGGTTTTAGAGATTTGCCAAAGTCTAGGTGTAAAGTCTTGGGTTTGCTACCACCCTGCGCTCCCTTTGCCCTTCTCCTGCGTTTTTTTGGGGGGGGTCCCGGGATTACTTGTGTGGTGACTACTTTCGATTTGGGATACCTATCTTTATGGGCTGTGGTCGGTTGTGAGATTAAATCTATAGTCCCCCTAGCAGGACTGGAGCTAGTAGGTAGAGCTATGCTCGTAATGTCAGCTGGGGGGGTGTTCATACCCTCCCTTAACAGGTGTGGAACATCCTCGATTCGAGTTAACTCCTCCCTTACTGTAATAGATTGTTCTCCCATGGGGGTGTTTTTCAGGTTGTCCACCGAACGTCTCCGTTCCGCCCTTAACCTTGACAAATTTCCCTCTTTGTCCGCCTCCCCCACAGCCCGTGCAAAATAGTTTTCAAGAGTCCCGCTTTTCACTCCACCCGGCTTCTGAGGGGTACTCTCCCTTGTCGGTGAAGGCATGATTAGGCTCCGGGAGGGTCAGTCAGATATGTCTCCCCAGGCGGGTGTAACAAAATAGATAATCCTGTAAATACCTGCACGATATGGGAAACCAAGAGAGTGGGCCCAGCCCGGCCTACTCCGGCCGATGACGGCCTTGGACGGCCCGCCCTCTGCCCGGGCTCCGCCCGGCGCCGCCCGCGCGCGTCCGCGACGCGGAGGTCGAGGCTCCGCTTTGTAGCGCCTCCGGGCGCGAAAACGGCGGTGGCAGGAAGTCCGCGCTAAGCCCACTGGGAGCTGTAGTCTCTAGCCGCTCCTGGATGTTGCTGGCGGCGAGACTCACAGCGTAGGCAACCCAGGGACTGAGGCAGAGTGCTGGCGTGCTGGCGTGTCCACAGGAGTGTCTGCAGGTAGGCAATGAGCGCTGCGTGCGCTGCTCGTGACCCCCCTAGTAACCATTGTTGGCAACTGATTCACACTCTGATGATTCCACCAAGTCCTGCAGACATGGCTGCAACTTCTGAGTCCTGAGTCAAGACTTATTTTGGCTCTGTGCCGGCAGTCAGCAGCGATTCCTTGCAGCTGATTACTGACTAGCCAGGAGGAGCTACTTCAGCTTTTGTGGCCCTAGTGCTGAAACAGGGGGTCAGCAAACGTACCCTTGGAGTTCATCTTTTCGATCTGGGGCTCTGGAGTGACTTTTCCAACAATCGTCTCTTTACTTGCCCAAGGAGCAGCAGATGCAGTCGACTAGTTGGTGCCGCCTCTCTTGCCAGTTCCAGGATCAGCAGGGCAGTCCTTCTTCGATCCTTTTTCCAGTCCAGGTGTGATCTGAGGTTCAGGGTGCCAGGAGTGCCACATTTATTCCCAGAGAGGGCCCGGGGGATGATGCAGTCACTAGTCAATGGGCTACTAGGATCACTCCCACCTTATGATGACTTCCGGCTATGTGTGGCATCTAGCAATCCCAGAGGGCACTATTCTGCCCACTTTCAAGATGTACCAACCCTTCCTCGGTTGTTAGGAGCTTGGTAGACTACCGTATACATGTGGCAACCTGTGAGCTACACACCCACAGAAAAATAAGTCTTGGGAACTGATTTCCCCTTTCTGCTCCAGTTGCCATTCCATCTACCTGAATTGTGATAGCAATTTGCCCACCAAAGGCAGCTTCTCATTTGAAGGTCTCCTTTTGGGCCAACAGCATGTATGGCTTTCTGTGAGGGGGAGGTAAAACCTCCTTCCTGATGCAGGCCTCTATTATGCCTAAGTCTGGGAGTCATTCACACTACTTCCCAGGAGGGCACAAGCTGTCTAGTGGCCAGAAACTATGAAAGGCCACCGGATAATCTGGGCAACAGTGGCAACTTTCTAAAGGTTGCCTTTCGTTAAAAGTGACATTAAATTCGACTTGGGCATCAAGTCAGTACAATGCCATGATTAATTTGATACCATGAAGTACACATCCTATATACATGTCTAAACAAACAAAATGGGTAACCATGGCGCTTTGGAGTATTACAACAATAGCAGTAAAAGGTTGTGGGATTTAGAATGGGGGTATAAATGTTTGCTTACTTTACACCATGATCTAGACTAGGGGCGGTTTTTCCAATAGGGCTCTGGAGCTGCCCACTAAAATTCCTACACATTACCACACAAATATTCAATAGATCAATTTGTTTAGAGATATGATCATATCTCTAAACAAATTGATGTATTTAACTCTGAGCTGTCTGTCCCAGGCTGTCTGCCCCACCTCACTCTGAAACCGTAGATGGAAGCCAGGCAGTAAATCAACTTTCTACACTGTGACGCACGACGCAAGGCTTACCATTCTAAAGCCCTTCATTGCCTTTGTAGTCTATGATAGAATCCTCTGTAGGCCAGTGATGCTTTAAGCGTCACAGTTTTGGGTGTCAGACTCTCCATCCCTGCATGAGGGCAGCCGTCTGCCATTTGCAGGCACAGATGCCTCCCTTTTCCACTTGTCACAAGTAAGAGTCGATGGAAGCCTGCATGTGATTTGGTGGCTTGTCCTCAGTAATGGTAAGTGTTATAATGCTAATTTTGTGTTATGTATATTGTGTTGAGACTCCTGGTGACACTAACCTCCCCCACTTTGACACCCCAGGCCCTGGCTGCAGGTCATTGGCACAATTATAAGTGGAGGTGCTCTATTTGTCCCCCTGTGAAGTTGATCCCAAAGGCGAGCAGGGTTTTTGATCCAAATATCAGAGTCAAGCACTTAATGTTTACATCAATCCAAGCATGCGCACAAAAAAGGGACATTTGGCACGTCTATCAAAAATCATGAGTGATCTGGCCGCGGACCAACTCGATTTGGACTGCATCGTTTCAGGGGTCTTTAACATCAACCTCTTCCAGGGTAAACCTGCAGAATACGAAGGGGTTTTTCCATTCATACTACCTGAGGCAGCGGCACAATCCAAACCCCCAAATCAAGTTCATTGCGGCCCGGGAGAACTCTACGTGCTGCATTTCTACAGTGCTGGATACCTGGTAATGAACGGAAGATCAACGGACGATACTCTTCCAAAATGGTCATGGACAAATGGCCATAAGCAATCCTACCTGGACTATACCATCTGCAATTCAGCCCTGTTCCAACATCTGGTCAGTTTTAGCATCTAACCGCGATTGGAAAGTGAGCACCGCCCCCAGGTCATTACCATTAACATAAAGCCAGAGTACCATAAACCTGCTTTAACTACATGCACAGAAATCTACACTGAAAATCTGAAGCGCCTAAGATGGAGTGAAGACATAAGCCCTAACATCATGAAGGCAAGTTTGGCTCTCATTGCAGGTGGAACAGACCAGGTGGCCTCCCCGATTGCTGCATGGACGAGGCTTTGCTCACAACTGGCAACCCTTTTTCCAGCTAAACAGCATCTGCACAAGGCTACTCCCATCCGTCAGTTTTCACTTTCAAACCATTCAAGGGTGCTGAAGAAAACCAGAACAAACGCCTTGCGGGCGCTTACAAAATCTCCAGGAAACAACGAGCTCCTGCATGTTTACCAATCAGCACAAAAATCATTCAGAATGGCCGTACAAAAAGACAAACGAACACACCAATATCAATTTTGGGGCAAACTACTATGGGACAGTAAAAGCCACAACGCAAGAAAATTCTGGGCTTCAATCAACCGACCTAACTCGTGTCCATCAAACTTTGGGTCGGCAAGCATACAAGAATCCGATTGGGCCGCCTTCCTGACTGACCATTTTAGGTCCCCAGAGAGCATAGCGCCTATAAGAATCTGCACCCCCAATGAGTCAGAAACCACCGCAAGTAATAGCGGGTGCAGGTCTACAGGCTGTGTAGACTCCTGCAGTGAAGACATCCAGATCACCCAAGAAATGCAAGATCAGATGGAGCTCTGGGCCCAAACGGCTTACCTCAGAGTCTGTTCAAATCAAATGTAGCTCTCTGATCGGGGCACTTAACCAACCATTTCAATTTTGCACTAGGAACCTCATCAGTTCCGGACTCTTGGCGTGGTGCAATAATCCACCCAATCCACAAATCAGGTTCCCCCGCCTCTCCAAGCAATTACAGATTAATTGCCCTCCTAGACATCGAGGCCAAGCATTACGCAGGAATTCTTTTGTAGGAGCTGAGGTGATGGGCAGAGCAGCGCGACATGATCCCAATAAATCAAACTGGTTTTACCGCCAACTCCGGGACAACGACCAATTTACTGACATTGTCCATAATCATCGACAAAGCACTTTCAACATCTAGGGCTGTGCACTGTTGTTTTGTTGACTTTAAAGCTGCTTTTGATCGGGTTCCAAGGGCAGTACTATGGTAAAAACTAAAAAAATGGGGGATCCCTGAAAAACTCCTGGAGGCGATTATCCAACTGTATTCAAGCACATGGGTTCAGGTGAAGCTGGGGTCTGGCATGCTTCTCTCGCGGAAAATCATGACAACCAGACATGTCAAACAGGGATGTGTGCTGGCCCCTCTTATCTTTAACCTGTTTAAAGCTGACTTGTCGGTCTCACTGGAAAAAACCAACAGTCACCCCCCTAAGGTAGGAGGTTCGGCAATAAGTAATCTTCTATATGCCGATGATCTGGTTCTTTTCAGCCTTACACGGGTCGGGTTGCAAAGGCTTTTGGACAAGCTACACAGGTACACCACTAAGAACCAATTAGAGGTAAATTTAAAGAAAACCCAAGTGGTAACCTCTGGAAGGAAACGCAATGTTGGTGGTGGGTGGTCCTATAACAATACAAGCTTAGCAATAGGAAGTACATATAAATACTTAGGGGTTCATTTTGACTCTAGGGGTAATTTCACCAAACAGCGCAACGAGATCTCAGTAAAAGCCACGACCTTACAGGTGACCCTATCTAAGCTCTCAAAAAGCTGTCTGGTCCAACCTTATCATTCTTATTGGAAATTTTGAGAGCAAAAATTGGGCCTACCCTGGCGTATGGCATTGAGATATTCAGGGGCAAACTAAACACAACCTTAAATCAACTTGTGACCAAAATTTATAAAAAATTCAGGGGCAAACTAAACACAACCTTAAATCAACTTGTGACCAAAATTTATAAAAAAGTACTCTATCTGCCTAACACTGCCTCCGCTGCCCAGATCAGGCTAGAATTGGGCTTATTAAATTATGAAGCCTCCAACATCGGCACATACTTAAATTTCTGTCATAAACTCAGAAAAGCAGAGATAGGCACTTTAGAGTCTTTAGTTTGGTCAGAGACCAGCCAGAAAAACCCAGGGGGGCTCGTACGGTTGCCTCTTTACGGATTCCATTCGCGAAATGTCGGCAGGTGATCTATGGGCCCTTAACCCTAGCATGACAGCATTTAAAACCAGTATTAAAAAAGGCGTTAGAATGAGCTCTCTCATCATCGATAAAGCTCATTTTAGTAAACGCAGTCATGCATGGTCAGTTATGAATTCCTATGGGCGGATATCCCCTGCTACCTATCTCTCTTGTACTTACTCACTGTATTTAAAACGCAGTTTTATGGCTATTAGAATGGGTAACTGGCGATTCCTAAAAGATCTGCCCCCTTGGCGGCGCACCACGGAAGACTTAACGTGTAGAGGGTGCGGTAAGACAGCTGAAACATTGGAGCTCGTGGTCTGCTTATGCCCCGCCCTCATGTCCCAATGCAGACGCAAACTTAAAGTAGAGTGGAATAGGCTGGGTGTTCGGACCTGCAGACAGGCAATTATTACATCTTTGAGCCCAGAAAACATAGTTTTAAACACAGCCTTCACAATCTACATACGGCAAGCATACCGTATTTTTACGCAAACGCCGGAAGGACCAGCAAATGCCTCCCTCCCCTATCTAACTGTTTAATTTAAAATTGTTTATAACCGGCTGCATTTAATTATAATTGTTGTTACAGACTAGTTGTTTTATTCTAATTCAACTGCATTTTATTATAACTAGCAGTAACTTTTTTAATATGGACTGTTTTTTATATGTTGAATGTCGTTAACTGTCAGCGCAACAAAACCCTCTTGTCCTAATGTCATGCGTTTTTATCGCTTGGAATACAATGTTTTAATCTTTAATAGGTAACAGAAATTGAACGACACGATCCGGACGACCCTCATTGATTAATTGTTGTTAAAATGTGCTTCTATCTCATTTAATAATGTGTTGAGTTGTGGGAATCACTGAGTAGCGCTTTTAAGGATATTTTTTTTTATATCCAAATAAAGATTATTATTACCACAAAGGGAGAAATATGTGTTTATAGCAAAGACAGTTATCTGCTGTGTGGCGATAAAACTGGCCCTATCTTCATACCGTTAAAATGAAAGCCAAAAACATGGATTGATTTACAAACAATGAATGTTAAAAATGTTAGGGCAATGCATGTCAGGGAGTTAGTTCCTCTCTAATTTCACATGTTTTACTTAATCTTACTGCCCCAAGAGAGTTAATTATTTCATCATGTTGTGTTTCTGTCTTTTTTTCTTCCATCTTATTACTCTTGCATTTTGCATACTTAGTGAAGGAGCTGAAGCCATGTAAAGATAAAATGTATTAATGTTATGGTAAGCATCAACACCATAAGACACCTCTGCAGAATTAGATTGGGATAGCCAGAAGGAGACCAGAGCGTAGACCCATGCATGTGGGAAAGTGGGTGCATGCCCATAACCCTGCTGCACTGCTCTTAAAGGGCTCCTGTAGCTCCATCCAGTGCACAAACGCCTGCTCCCTCAGTCTGTGTGGAGCTCATTTTCCTTCAGCTGAACAGCCTCCTGGTGCTCTCTCACAGGAAGATAGAAGATGCAGCTAGCAGTGTAGGGGAGTATGGGGAACTTTTGTCCACTGTGGGGACCATGATTTGAGGGCACCATGATTGGAGCCATTCCTTTTGTTTGCGGTGCCACCAGGCCATACTTAGCGCACATGCTGTAACTGAGACTCCTGCAAAAAATTCCTCCTATTGCACCCTTGAAGCTGACCTGCCCTCACACGCTTTACTTCTCCATTCACTCACTTTGGGATTTTCCTGCTTCAACCAATCCAGGGAAGGGAATATATAAAATGCAAACTCCTGTATCTGAAGGGTTTACGTTTGGTGTGCCATGTGAAACATAATTTCGAAATGGACGAGGCCACCTTTTACAAGTTTAAAACTTAACTGCCAAGTGAATCTGTCACATTTTCAACACCTTCACTCCAAACCAGTGCTTAGTTTGCTTAAAAAAGGGTGTCCTGGTGACCAATATCTCTTTCAAGATGGTATCAACACTATCCACAGCCAGCACTGCCCAGTGACACAGTGAAAGGCAGACTTCTGATTAAGGGAACAAAAGGAATGGGTGAAATGCTCTGTAAAATTAGCTTTAGTCAATGTAGCCAGCACCTCCTGCTTCCACACCCTCAAAAAAGCTCAATGAAATATTCAAATGGTTCTCAAGTTTAGGTGGAAAGCAGCTCCTGTATTTCTATCTCGGCATGGATGGTACTGTGCTAATCCTATGCTTAACCCCTTCCATGCTCTTGACGAGCTCAGCTCGTCATGAGGCACAGTTGAGCTGTGCTGATGACGAGCTGAGCTCGTCATGACACCAGCAAATTGGCAATTTCCAGCACAGGGGAAAAATAACCACAGCAGTGATGTGGTTAAAGACTTTGATAGAAAAGCAGACATTTGAGGTGAGCAGATCTAGAGTGTCGCTGGTGTTGAGAGTGGGAGCTGCTGTCCACCTAAACTTGAGAACTACCCAGAGTTCTCTCTTCTTTTTTGCATAATTTATTCATCACTCTATGCCTGAGAGGGTTTTTGTTTGACTTAATACTGGGTTCTCCCTTGTGTCTGGGCAAAGCTATACCTCTCTGAAGAGCTCTAATTAGAGCGAAACACTGTGTCAGGTGTTGCTTTTACTCATTTCAGGGCGGCTTGATTGGTATTTTACCAATTCAAAGCTGTAATATTGTGCCTGGAGTGGTAAATGGCTTTTGTCATTTTACAGCTCAGCAAGGACAGCACTGTGCTAATCCTATGCTTAAAGACTTTGCTGTAGAAATGGCAAAAGACTTTGTCCTTTTCTATCTCGGCGTGGATGGCACTGTGCTAATCCTATGCTTAAAGACTTTGATAGAAAAGCAGACATTTGGGGTGAGCAGATCTAGAGTGCCGCTGGGGTTGAGAGTGCTAAACTTGAGAACTACCCAGAGTTCTCTCTTCTTTTTTGCATAATTTATTCATCACTCTATGCCTGAAAGGGTATTTTCTTTACTTATAATGGGTGCTCCCTTGTGTCTGGACAAAGCTATACCTCTCTAGAGATCTCTAATTAGAGCGAAACACTGTGTTAGGGGTTACTTTTACTCATTTCAGGGTGGCTTGATTGGTATTTTACCAATTCAAAGCTGTAATACTGTGCCTGGAGTGGTAAATGGGTTTTGTCATTTTACAGCTCGGCAAGTACAGCACGGTGCTAGTCCTATGCTTAAAGACTTTGCTGTAGAAATGGCAAAAGACTTTGTCCTTTTCTATCTCGGCGTGGATGGCACTGTGCTAATCCTATGCTTAAAGACTTTGATAGAAAAGCAGACATTTGAGGTGAGCAGATCTAGAGTGTCGCTGGTGTTGAGAGTGCTCTATACAGGAGCTGCTTTCCACCTAAACTTGAGAACTACCCAGAGTTCTCTCCTTCTTTCTTGCATAATTTATTTGTCACTCTATGCCTGAAAGGGTATTATATATATATATGTGAATTTTTTGCAAATATCCAAACTAATGTTTGATCACAATTCTGTACAAATATGTATTGTGGAAAATTACTCATCTTAGTACGTTTTCCTCATTCGTTTATCCTCCAAATTGTGCCTTTTACTCACCCAACATGGCCGCCCACACTAGTCTGTTGTTTATTTTGTTTTAAAAAAAGTCTCTTTTGGCATGTGTCTATTGAAATCACCTGTGTGTTTACCTATAAATTGGTAAAACATTTTGGAGCGCGTTGTGTGAACAAGCTCCCTTGAGGAGCAAAATGTGTCATGGATGGCATTATGTCCACGATTATTCTTTGAATGGATTAAATGCACTCTGCTTTTCACTTGAAAAACGACTCTGGAGTTTTTCTTGGTTGCCTGATGCTGTGAATATTCCAATGGTCATTGAAAAGAGGTCCTTACCTGGGTTCTCGCCGTGGAGTGGCGAGCAGGAACATTATTGCCAGATGGGGCGACAGAGCCTTCAGCACTTGTGCTCCTAAAATCTGGAACACTCTTCCGGCTGAGATCAAGGAACTTACCTCCTACCCCCTCTTTCGAAAGGCTCTGAAGACCTGGCTTTTCAGGCAGGCCTACAACTGATCCTCCCTCCCGTCTTCCACCACACAGCTCTTTATTCCATCTTTCCATCTTTAGCGCCTTGACGCCCTTGGGTAAAGTAGCGCTCTATAAATCATCTCTCAATATATATATTTTTTTTGGAGGAGGCATGGGGAGGCAACAATGAAAAGTGGAGTGAAAGGATATTGATGTGGACCATATACATTGATGATCTGTTTATTGTTTGGCGGGGAGACAGGGCCTCGGCTGAGGAATATGTCTGAACTCTGAACAATAATGACCTGAATCTACAATTCACCTGTACAATCAGTGAAAAAAGTGTATATTACCTAGAGGTATTTGTGGAAAATGATCATCTCCACACCAGACTCTATAGAAAGCCGACGGCAGGGAATGCCGTACTACATGCGGCCAGTCATCCTAGGAGTCTGGTCAGGAACGTACCTTATGGTGAATACCTACGACTCAAAAGAAACTGCTCAGGGGCAAATGATTTTAAAATGGCCCAGGAAGAAGCCAGTAATAGGTTTCAAGCGAGGGGATATTCCCGTAACATCTTAGAACAAGCAAACGCTAAAGCAGATACCATTGACAGGAGGGATCTCCTGGTGGTAAAGGAGTCGAGGAAAGATAATGATCAGGTCAGAATGATAACTACATTCAACAGCAAATCTGGGGAACTGGTCCAGACCTTTAAGAAAAACTGGCATATATAACACACTGATAATGTCCTGAAGAGATATTTACCTGCTAGACCTATGGTACCATACAGGAGATGCCAGTCACTCTCGGACCATCTAGTCCACAGTCATTACTCCCCTGAAAAAGTAAACCCGACTACTAACAAGATTGTTGGCTTTTTTCCTTGCCTACGCTGTAAGGCATGTAAATACAGTAAAAAAATCAAGGATTACCCAGGAAGAACTGGTGAGGACAGACCTAACAGAATGATCACTAAACATCTCAATTGTAATTCAGAATATACAGTTTACTGTTTGGTCTGCCCGTGCAAAAAACGATACATAGGAAGTACCATTAAACCAACTAAAATGAGAATCCTAGAACATATGAGGGCTATCGTGAACAATGACAAGACCTATCCGATAGCCCGTCATTTTGCTGAACAACATCAAAGTAATAGAGATTTACTCATTTATTACTGCATAGATCAGATTCCCAAATCAGAACGAGGGGGTAATAGGGAAAAAGCCCTCCGTGTCTTGGAATCTAGATACATCATGGACCTCAAGACCATGACACCGTGGGGTCTGAATAATGATGCAGAAATGTGGGTACACCTTTGAAGTCTCCGGTTCTGTAACTCTGAGAATAAGAATCGGTTAGTTAACCATCATGAAACTCCCTGATTAGATGAGAATAGAAACTGTAGCCTTGTAAATATGTCTTTCACTCCCTGCAATGCCATGTAAATATGATAACAATAATATTGTAGATACGGGTAGATTGTGACACCAAACGGTTGTAGATCACCAGCCCATACAGGGCTAAACAAAAAGTAAAGTGCAGAGAAACAACTGGCCTAGCTCTGTGTATGTAAAAATTGTAGATATGTATATAATACTTATTGGGTTAAATAATATACCATTTGTACAGAGCAGATCTACACATATGCATGCAATATGAGTTTGGGGATACACCCCTCCATAACACAAAAAACAACTGTAAATGTTTGAAATGTAAATACTGGGTATCTAATACGACAAATGTGTAAATATGTGCTAGTCACGATAATTTTGGTTACTGTCAAACGTTTTTTAATTCTTGCACTGAGCACTTTATCTGTCGCCATTTTAGAACAGTATGAAATGCCTTGTATGAACATACTACAAGATGGCCGCCATGAAATGAATTATGTACCATCATCTATGTCAATGAACTAGAAGGGCGGATAGTTTAAAATGGCGAAATTGTTTGTACACTAATGACACTGACGAAGCCTGTGAGCGAAACGCGTCTGTCGGGGGTGTTGGGGGTTTGGAAATAAATTCATCTGAATGATCACATCGGAGTGCTTGCCGTTTTTTTCGAGCGCAATAGCTTGGAAGTGTGTGGCGATATATATATATTACCTACTGGCGGTCGCCAGTAGGTATATATAGTTAGGATTTTTTCTCTATGGGACTTTTGAAAATTCTATGTCTAATAACTTTGGCGTTTGTGGACGGAATCGGCTGAAATTTTCAGGAAAATGGCACATTTTGTTTCTGAGCAGCCCCTAAAAATTTGGGGGGGGGTTCGTCAAGGGGGGGCCGAGAAAAAAGGGGGGTCCCAAAACGCGTTTTTCCCTGTTAATTTCCATAGGGTGTTTGGCCTCACTTTTAGCTCGAACGGCTGAATGGATTTGTACGAAACTTGGCAAAATTGTAGGGACTGGTAGCCCGATGTGCCTTTGCTGGGTCTCAATATATGTGCTCCAGTGGATTTTGAGAAATTAACGTTGTAAAAAATTTATATATCTGTGACAGCGTCCCAGATAGCGCTCCAGATCGCGTACTTTTCGCATCACGGAGCTTTGCGAAGCGATGCTGATTGGCTCTCCGGTGTCTGTCAACATTCTAAACAGTCCGGTGCGGCCGCCATCTTGTCTCTCGGTAGGATCGAGAGACAAGAAGAGGTGAAAAACGAAGGGGGAATTTAATGAAAGGGGGCAAGGTAGACCCCTCTTGACCCCCTAGGAATGATGTTGGGGTTATTAAAGGGTCCCGTGGGGAAAATAAAAAAAATTTGATTTTTCACGGTAGAAGCGCTTCTCGGTTCGCAAATTAACGGCTGAATGGATTTGCACGAAACTTGGCAAAATTATAGGGACTGTTAGCCCGATGTGCCTTTGCTGGGTCTCAATATATGTGCTCCAGTGGATTTTGAGAAATTAATGTTTAAAAAGCAGGTATATCTGTGACAGCGTCCCAGATAGCGCTCCAGATCACGTACTTTTCGCGTAACGGAGCTTTGCGTAGCGAAGCTGATTGGCTCTCCGGTGTCTGTCAACATTCTAAACAGTCCGGTGCGGCCGCCATCTTGTCTCTCGGTAGGATCGAGAGACAAGAAGAGGTGAAAAACGAAGGGGGAATTTAATGAAAGGGGGCTAGGTAGACCCCTCTTGATCCCCTAGGAATGATGTTGGGGTTATTAAAGGGTCCCGTGGGGCAAATAATAAAAATTTGATTTTTCGCGGTAGAAGCGCTTCTCGGCTCGCGAACCGGGTCGCAAACTGGTAGCGAAACGTGAATTCGCCATTTTGTGTTTCGATTTCATTAAATTACTAGGTATAAGGGGGTACGGGAGACGTATCCTGACCCCTTTTGTTTTCTGAGGGTGGCTGAGGAGGCACATATATGTTGATACATGTCTTCCAGCGGCTGTGCGTGAGCGTTTTTTTTTGTTGCTGCGTGACGTCTGTTAACGTTCGATTCGATGGAAATCAGGAACTGTTGACCGCCATTTTGTCACTGCAAGTAAATATTTTGTTTTAAATAATTGTTATAAATTAATCCTTATTGATAAACATTGTCTGCGCCATCTTGTCTTTTTTGCAATGCCACACTTTTGTTGAGCACGGCAGCCATTTTAGATGCCTTGACCAGACCCACTCTCTGCACGCCGCCGATCCTCAGCATGGCTCCTCACCCTCGCAAGCATCTCCCCCACGCACTGGTCACCCCCGCTCTCTCTCTCATGCATGGGCCAGAAACCTCCTCCCATGTGCGCTGCTCTTCCCTGAGAATCACACCCTGTGCCCGCCCGACACCACCCTTTCACCCTATTCACTACCGCACCCTCTGACACTCCTCTTCCTCTGTGTCCGATTGTTCATGCCGGTCCCAGGCTATCACCTAGCCCTGCAGATGTAGTTTATGGCCCCAGCTGTAGAGAATCACCCCTCTTCAAAGGAGTTACAGTAGTTCAAGGCCCCCACCCGATGAGATCCGTCACACCACACGCGTTCCTACTATCTGATAACCATCCTGTATTGTGCTTGGGGAGGGGATTCTCACTGTGAGGGTGTGTGGGACCGAGCCTGAAGCGGAAGATTCCAGGGATGCCTCTTTGTACATCAAAGTTTTTACAATTATGTGTCACATTATAAATATATAGCACTCCAACAAAGTAGGATTATAACACTTTAATAACTTTTAAATATATAGAACGCAACAAAAACAGTAAATACATTTAAACATTTTTTTGAAAAAAGAAGCAACAATGGTCAGTAGCTGTGTTTTGTGCGAATAGTCCAAAGGCAGCACAACGTGCTGAGTTCTGGACGGCACCCAGGTGATGTTACCTGGGTGCCGCACTGGTTTTTGGTATCCTACAATGCAGCTCCGAAAAACGGCGTGGGGCGTCCCGAGGGGTGCGCGGGGAGGCCTCGTCAGTAGCGGTCTGTTGTGCGAATAGTCCCAAGGCAGCAGAACGCGCTGAGATGTGGATGGCACCCAGGTGATGTCCAGTAAGTTGTCACACTGGTTTTGGCATCCTACAATGCTGCTCCGAAAAACGGCGTGGGGCGCCCGGGGGGGGGGGGGGGGTAGGGGGGGGAGGAGGCGGCGTGAACGGGTCTCCCCAGGTGGAGGCTCGTCGGCTGTACTGGGGCGCCCCTTTACCGTTTCAGTTGCCATTCCGCCCGCTTTTGCTACACTGTGCCTCTTCCGCCATTCAGCTGTTTATCGCCCGCTGTTGCGGGTACAGCGTCTCGCTCACCATGTAGTTGAGTTGCGCCCACTCTTGCGGTGCAGCGATAGGCGGCTGCCACAGGACTCTTAAAATGGCGGACGGCTCTTCGGATTTGGGCCTGGTCCACTAAAATGGCCCTGGGACACCTTGGAACTCGGACGTCCCCTGAGCCTTGAAGATTTTACAAAAGTCTTGGGGGCTCCCGACTCCTGCAGGCTTCCGGTGGGGAGCGGCTGCCATGATTGCTCGCGGAATGACCACGACGGAGCCACGAGATGGTGGTGCTCTCAGGCTGACGCCAGCTTCAGTCTGAAACATCTAGAAACAAGGTGGGGCTTTCATCGTTTGGGAAAAAAAAATGTTTTAATCCAATGAAAAGTGTTATTTTTAGGTCATATGATCAAGCCTTCCATCATTAGAAAACCAAAAGTAAAATGAACCAATGAAAAGTTTTATAAAGAAGTCACATGACCTGTTATGCTTACGTTACGCGCTGCTATAAAAAGCATAGAAAATCCGTTGGCACGTGAGGCGGCGTCAGTAGCGGACCGATGTGCGAATAGGCCGAAGGCAGCACAACGCGCCGAGATCCGGATGGCACCGAAGTGGTGTCCAGCAAGTTGCACTGCTGTGGCCAACCTGCAATGCTGCACCGAAAGTCGGCGTGGGGTGCCTGGGGGGGGGGGGAGGTGGCGCAAACTGGCCTCTCTCGCCTCCCCAGGTGGAGGCACCTGATGTGCAGTGCGGCACCCCTTATCTTTTCACTCGCCGTCCAGCAGAGTTGCGCCCGCACTTGCTGCTACAGTAGGCCGAAGGCAGCACAACGCGCCAAGATCCGGATGGCACCGAGGTGGTGTCCAGCAAGTTGCCGCACTGGTGTGGCCATCCTACAATGCTGTGCCGAAAGTCGGCGTGGGGCGCCCCGTTGGCCTGTGAGGTCGCGTCAGTCAGTGGGGTCTGTTTGAGACAGCAATGTGATGCTGTGCGTCGCCCCCAAGTTGGAGGCTCCTCGGCTGCAGTGGGGCACCCCTTGGTGTTTCACTCGCTATCCAGCTGAGTTACGTCCGCACTTGCGGCTACAGTAGGCCGAAGGAAGCACAACGCGCCGAGATCTGGATGGCACGGAGGTGGTGTCTAGCAAGTTGCCGCACTGGTGTGGCCATCCTACAATGCTGCGCCGAAAGTCTCATGGTCCGGCGGAACTTTTTTCCTTTTCCTTTCTGCATCTTGTCCCACAATTCGTTTGACCTTTAGACACGACCAGGTCCCTGAATGTGTGCAGGGGGACGCTATTGATTGAATCAAAATGGCGGCTTCACACAAAGCTGACTCAAGCGTTGCTAGTGATGCTATACAGACAAAAAATGATTTTCAGTTTGTACATTCTTCAGGACTTTTCCATCCAAGTCTGCTTGAGAGTTTGTAGAAAAATGGCTTTATATCTTGCCCTCCCCTCTTTTGACTGTTGGTCTTGTTGCCTATCTCTTCTGTTGTCATTTAACTGAACCTTTTTTGACTGCCGAAAGGGGTTCTGGTCCGACCGCTGGTTGGTGGAGACATTTTGACTATATCCTGGACCTGCCCGGCCTCGCCCAAAATGGCGCCGGTATAAATGGGACTCGTAACTTCTTGTTGTGTTCTGGTTGCACAACCTTGATATCACGAGATACGTATGCAGTTTTGAAGCACATGGCGGGCGGGAATGAGAATTGATTGAATATTTCGACATCCCTATTGATATTAAGTTCTGATGTGTTATTGATTACTGTACTATTGAAAGTTCGAATTAACGTCACCCACGGTACTTGCCCGCAAATGTATATCTAGATAATTTTATTGTAAGTGGCCCTGTCGTATTTTAATTACAAAATGTACGTCCACCGATTCCGCAACTGTTAGACACCTTAGTTCTTGCAACCTAATGGCCCACTCGTAGCGTTCCTCTACAGTGTAAATGTCTCCTCATCATATACGATTCCAGTTTGCTCCGTGGCCGGCCCATGTGGTTATAGGCCCGTATTTGTATACTGACATTTTCACAATAAAGGTTTTTAAAACAAAACATGGTAGTAGTATTTACATTGGTAAAGTTTTTAATTTTAGTCACTGTTTTCGAATCAGTAAAAGGCAAGTGAAATAAAGCAGTCCAATTACATGACGGATAAAAGGTATAATACGCAGGAACGCAGTAAAGATAAATGGTCAAGGGCTGTTGTGTTTTTTACTCCTGCAACATAAAGTGATCGATAAGAATCTGATATTCAGGCGTATCGGCGACTAAGACAGCAGGCCGAGCATCTTTTGCTCAACGGCTCCGTCATGGGACGAAGAAACGCCCTTTTTCTAGAAAAAGGAATATATTTTACTTGCAGGACAGTTGTAAATTTTCCGGGAAAATACATTAGCCTGGAACATTATAATATATATGTTTAAGAAAAAATAATGTTCGAAAGCAATAAAAAGCGTAATTTTTAGGTCATATGATCAAGCCTTTCATCATTAGAATAACGAAAGTAAAATGAACCAATGAAAAGTTTTATTAACAAGTCACATGACCTGTTATGCTTACGTTACGCGCTGCGCGCCGCGCCCCGGATCCCTTCCGTGAAGCTGCGCTTCGCGCACTGGAGTACTTCCGGGTGCGCTAACGCGGCGTGTCATATAACGCATTACGCGACAACGTAGGTCCAGAATATAGTCAAAATGTCTCCACCAACCAGCGGTCGGAACACAACCCCTTTCAGCAGTCTAAAAAGTTCTGTTAAATGACAACAGAAGGGACAGGCAACAAGAACCATCAGTCAAAGAGGGGAGGGCAAGTTCTTCCCTACCGGGTCACGTTGGGGCGCTACCCGAACTGATCGAATTGGTAGTCTACAGTGTTTCTGGATGTTTCAGACTGAAGCTGGCGTTAGCATGAGAGCACCACCATCTCGTATCTCAGTCGTGGCCATTCCACGAGCAATCATGGCAGCCGCTCCCCACCAGAAGCCTGTGGGAGTCGGGGGCCCCCAAGACTTTTGTAGAATCTTCAAGGCTCAGTAGACGCTTTCGAGAATGGGGCCCAAGCCCTAGCAGACAAGCGTCCGAGTTCCAAGGTGTCCCATGTCCATTTTAGTGGACCACGCCCAAATCTGAAGAGGCGGCCGCCATTTTGAGAGTCCTGTTGCAGCCGCCTATAGTTGCATCGCAAGAGCGGGAGCAACTCAACTACATGGTGAGCGAGACGCTGTAGTCGCAAGAGCGGGCGGTAAACAGCTGAATGGCGGAAGAGGCACAGTGTAGCAAAAGCGGGCGGAATGGCAACTGAAACGGTAAAGGGGCGCCCCACTACAGCGTGTCTTCAGGTAAAACGGATTGTGGGATAAGGTCCAGAATGGAAGAGTCATCAAAAGGCAAAAAGTTCCGCCGGACCCCGGGAGCCGGCCGCCTATGTCGGGGGCAATCTTAGGCCACGCCAGGGCAACACGACTTGGGGAGGGGGCAGAAGTCAAGCACACCCTCCCAGTCCGCGCCACCACACCGTATGTTGAAAATCTGAAGCCATCGTTCTACAAACTCTCAACCAGCCTTGGATGAAAAATCTTGAAGAATGTACAAACTGAAAACCAGTTTTTGTTTGCATAGCATCAGCAGCAACGCTTGCTATCAGAGTGCATGAGTTTCATGCTCGATCGATTGAGCTAGCCGGATCAGGCAACAAAAAGTATAAAATAGTTATGTAAATAGTTATTTAATAAAATGTTTTACCCTGTTACTTTGCTGGTGTGTTGTATATATTTATAATATTTGCATAGAGTTTATCGTTATTTTGAGCGGGGTGGGTGGCGGAGCCGAGCTGTCTTGCAGCCATCATGGTGTGGAGCTCAGTTCATCTCACTAGTTTCGTATTTCTCATGAAGGGTTGTTCCAAATGTTTCTATTTTAGCGAGGTCAAAAAGAGATCCCATTAGTGGCCTACTGATTTTGCTCGATTATTTTTTTTTTTTTACACGATTTTTCACTATCTGCAAAGACTAAACAGAGTATTGCGGCTTTGTGCTTGTTAGTAAATAGAGAATGAACCAAAGAGAATAAATTCTAAAATAGTAAATGCTTGGATAACAATCAATCAAATGGAGAGACAAGCAGGCACGACGGATTACAACGGGGGCAAAGGCCTGCGTTAACTACCCTTCACTATCTGCAAAGAGAGAGTACTTCTAAGAGAAAAGAGGGGGGGGGCAGCGTTTAAAGCACATCAGCGTGCATAAACACGAAAATGTTTTTACCTATCACGTACTTGACATTTGACAGCTTTTGATATTTGTTATTAAAAAACCATTGAAATTCAATGAAAAAACCATAGGTTTTAGCCCATATATAGTTAGGGATTAGCATTTACAAAACCTTATTTTACTCGCATAAAACCATTGAAATTCGCATATATAGTTAGTTGCGCTAACTATATATCGCGCACCTGCAATCCACTGCTGATGATGTCACATATTACATCATTCATGACATGGTCAGTGACATCACTGATGACATCACTGATGACATCTCAAATGACATCACTGATGACATCACTGATGACATCTCAAATGACATCACTGATGACATCAATGATGACATCTCATTTGACATTACTGATCACATCACTGATGACATCATTCATGTGATTATACGATGAACCTCTTCAGACTCTGATATAACCTTAGATACACTCAGTGTAAACAGACACTCACAGACTGTCACTCATCCATGGAGTTACTCACACACCTAGTCAGTCATGCAAAGAATCAATCACACCTCCATTTCCTCAACTATACAGTTATACACATCTTACTTATTCAAACATATACGAACACATATTTACTCCCTTATACAATCCCTGATACAAGTTCACAATGATCCATACAGCCACTCACACATTCACTGGCTCTTATGCACAGTTATTTATATATGTCAACTCTCACATGTACTGTGTTTTACATATGTACTTACTTTGACATGTAGCACTGAGATATCCATGCACTCACCAATACACTCATGCACACAGTCAACCGCCCATACAGCTGTTTCCACATACACTTTTGAACCCATACATCTAGTGAATCAACTGCTCACACATCTATGCACAGAGTCATACACCTCCCAGCCACCCCCACACACACTCAGTCTCCCATACAAATACTTGGGCAACCAATCAATAACCCATATAGTTACTCATATAGCTACTGATCAACACATGCAGCAGTTTACAGAACAACAGACATAATGATGCACAAATTAAGACAGTTTAGTCACTAACCCATGCACTCAGTGAGACACATTTAATCACTCACTCATACAGTCAGTCATGCACCTACTAAATCCTTCATCCAGACACTTATACATCCACTCATTCTTCAATATGTAATACATATTTTAACTTTACAGAAACATACAGTCACTGGATGATGTCATCAGTGATGTCACTGACCATGTCATGAATGATGTAATATGTGACATCATCAGCAGTGGATTGCGGGTGCGCGATATATAGTTAGCGCAACTAACTATATATGCGAATTTCAATGGTTTTATGCGAGTAAAATAAGGTTTTGTAGATGCTAATCCCTAACTATATATGGGCTAAAACCTATGTTTTTTTCATTGAATATATATATATATATATAATACATATATCCTGCAAGCTGTTGCCAGTACTTAGTTATAGTTAGGATCATGTTTCCATAGTTAAAGTGTTTTTTCACTTCCCCCAAAGCTTGAGTATATCAGTTGCACCAAAAACACGGATAGCACATTCCGAAAGGATCCAACAATTACAGGATCTAGCAATAAATAAAATAAATGGATATTCATTAAAATGGGCCCAGGTAGAACCCTATGTAGTTATGAACGTTCTGGTGGAAAACAGCATGAAAAATATCATGAAATGTCTCAATGAGACTACGTCACATGAAGACATATTGAGATCCTATATTTGTATAACAGATACTATTAGGAACACATTGAAAAGGGAAGTGAAAAATAGGAAGGAGAAGAAGGTAGGTTGGTTTGATAATAATTGCACGAGAGCATATACTACCTTGAAGCACTCCCTACATGAAAAGGAACGGGATAGAGAAGAAATAGCGCAATGCAGATGTGCATATAATCTAGCCTTAAAAACCAGAAAGAGGGATATAAAAACGAACGCTCGGACCGACTTGCACAAGGCTAGCATAGAGGGGGATACTATTGCATTTTGGAGTGTGGTCAACTCTCCCTTCCTGAGATCTGAGACAATCCCAAGAATAGAAATCGCAATTGATAAAGGACAATGGGTAGACCACTTCACTAAAATGTATGCCAAGAAACAGGAGGTTAGCACCCAAATTGCTTGTCCTTTAGTCCCCACCCTCATAAATGAGCCCTTTCCAATTAATATAGACTTCACCCTAGATGAAGTTCAACTTGCTTTGAAAGCTAGTAGGGGCGAAAAGGCACCGGGACCAGATGGGGTACCCGTAGACATGTTCACACAAAATATGGAGCTATGGGGCGCCTTAATAAAACAAGGGCTTACAGCAGCATGCAAGGTAGGACTCATAAGGTGAGCTCAGGTGGACGCACAAGGCTGTCCACCTGAGCTCACTTAGATACCTCGCTCAGAAGCTGACGATATCTGGAGGATCCAGAAACACTAGAGGCACAAACAATCTTTTGCTAAAGCCTAAAAGATTCCGCAAGGAAAAAACGTATAAACGCTCTTTCTCAGGAATGGCTCCCAGGATTTGGAACTCACTCCCCCCTGAAACTAGGCTCATCCCTTCTACCATACTTTTTCAGAAAGAAGTAAAAGCGATCCTCATGGCTAAATACACTTGAACTACTACTGGGGATTAACTCAAAGTCTCGATACTGATCTGTACTACTTGTTCACACCCTTTACAATTTTGTTTGACTTTGAAATTGAATTACTTGACTGTTTAGGATATCACTTAACTGTACTTTCAACACTATTGATGTATCTGTTTATATATGCTCCCCTCCTCTGTAAAGCGCTCTGATATCTGTGAAGATCTTGTTCGCGCTATATAAAACTTTCAAAATAAAATAAAATAAAATAAATAGGAACTTGGTCTGAGTCACTAATGGTCCCAATTTTTAAGAAAGGCGACAGACAAAACCCCACATAATATCGCCCAATTACCTTATTAGATTCGGTGGGAAAGGTCCTTGGCCGTATCATTTTAAACTATCTCCAAGAATGGGCTGAAGGAAATAACATATTAACAGACCTTCAATTCGGATTTAGGGAAGGATTAGGAACATTAGAACAGGGCCTTACCTTAACAATCCTGATGGAAAAATATGTTACAGCGAAAAAAGGAAAATTGTACCTAGCCTTCGTATATCGCTCCACCTCATTCGATTCTGTATGCCACCATAAACTGTGGAAGATTCTTGAAGCGATGGGAGTTGAACCAGCCTTAATTCAAGTTGTAAGAGAATTATATTCTGATGCCAGAGCCAGAGTACGGTATGGACCAAATGGGGAATACACAGCTCCATTTGCAGTAGAGAGGGGGTAAGACCGGGTTGAGTCCTGGCACCCTTCTTGTTTACCCTGTACACCAACTGCCTAGAACAGGTGATGCTCAAGGGGTGCCAGGATCTACCACAGGTGAAAAATTGACCTATTCCCACCTTACTCTATGCCAACGACGCGGTGATAATGGCCTGAACACCACTTGAGTTACAGCGGGCCTTAAATAAATATAACTTCTATTTGGAAAGCCTTGACCTAAAGATTAATGCTACTAAAACCTTTATAATGAGCTGTGGGAAAACTAGCAAGAAAGAAAGATCCATCTTTATTGAAAACAAACTAGAAACCACAAAAACATATCCATATTTCGGTATTCTTGTGGATAATAAGGGCACATGGCTGAAGGCCATAAGGGCAAAACAACTGCTATTTATGAAAACAACAACAGCCCTTGTAAATTTTGCTTAGAAATTAGGCAAAAGGTCACCTACGGAACTGGTTAAAATCTATCAAGCCAAGTGCATCAGTGCAGTACTGTACGGGGCGGCGATCTGGGAATATTGTAACATAGCATTCAAACTGAAAGTTGAAAATGCTTTTATTCGCTATATATTGCCTGTCCCTCCTTTGACTTCAACCTTAAGGAGCTGGGGATAAAATTAGGGTCCAGACAGTTTTATTATGGCACCGAATCTGGACCTCAACCGAAACAACATTTAATCAAAGGGTCATAAAAGATTCTCTTAAACTGGACCAAGCCTTAACTATTAGATGGTTGAAGTATATTAAAGATTTTATGGGAGACTTAGGATACTCAGAATTTTTTGAAAATCCATCAAAGATGATTGATATCTCTAGGAAAGATTTTAAAAAGCACTGTATGTCACCCTTGGAAGAACTCAGATATGAAAGTGAAGCCTACAAACTAACAGTTCTACAAAATCAGGTGATTCTTGCTTCCACTGAAATGCAACCTTACTTGACCTACAATGGAACCGGGTACAATAGATTCGTGCTTGTCTGTTTTAGATTAGATTCTTTTTATCGTTTAGTATCGTTCCCTACAGTAAACGATTGGTCAAAAAATGTAGGTACCTGCCCTTGTGATGGTGTTGCGTCCCAATCGACAATTCATATTGTTTTATTTTGTACATATTACAGAGAATACAGGAAAAGGTGGATCCTCTCTATTTTAAAAATGTGGGGTTTGAGGCAATGTCGCCCTACCTATCTTGCTTTGTAACTATTGGACAATTAATGTTATACCAGAAATATTGCACTATTTTTAAAAACCGTAATCAAGTTAAGGAATCAACTGTAAATTTTAATGCACTGGTTTATCTGTACAAATTGTTTTAATGAACCGAGTCTGATATGGACAAACGTTTTTTATTTGACAGAATTGAACAAGGAAGTACTATTATAATGTGGTGGCTGGTACTCCTCTAACAATTAATTTAAATAGAATGTTCATAATTTATAAATTTGTATTTGTGTATTGTTCTTTTATGATTTTTTATCCTAAAATGAAAATCGAAAAAAGCAAATTTGAATTGAATTGACTTGCCTATATCTTTGGCACCACTTCACAAATCTTCACGGAATTTACCCAAAAAGTGCCCCTGTGAATCCTGTTGTGCACTGAAAGTTTCGGGGCAATCCATCAAGTGGGGACTATGAAAAAGGGGGTTAAAAAAGTGTTTCCCCATGTTAATTCCCATAGCAACTTTAGTTGAGCCTGCAGCCTCAGCCACTGAAAGGAATTACACCAAATTTGACAGAAACGTAGATTTGGTTACGCAGATCACGCATTCATTTGGTGTAAATCCGTTCGGTAGTTTCAGAGAAATTAAAGAAAATCCAAATTTGTATATCTGTGGCCACAACGACTGCGGATAATTATGCGCTTGTGAAGGGAAATGTAGAGCTCTGTTTGGCTGCCAACACTTCAACCAGGAAGTGTTGGCAGTCATCTGAAGTGTTGGCAGTCATCTTGGGACTCAGCTTCAGCTGGGTACCCCAAGCCTTGGCATAAAAGCATTTAAAAAAAAAAGAAAAATGGCTAAAAATTTGCGAAAATGTGGCAAAAAAACAAAAAACAAGCGCTTGGTTTGGAAATATCCCCCGGGTGGGCCTGGTCCCGGGGGCATGTGCATACATCTAAACATTAAAGGGGGGTGCACAGGACCCCCCTCATTGGGCAGTTTTATGCCCAGGGACCACCACCTCCCTGGGGCTTATGTTTGTATTAGGGAGGGCTGTGCAGCCCCAGCCCCCCATCGACCGCCACATCTCCGGGGCTATCTACCAACAAATTGGAGGGCCTCACGGAACCCCCATGCCCTGGGACTGCCACCTCCATGGGGCTAAATTGATCGTAATGGGGAGCCTCACTGACCCCCCGGGTCCGGGGGACCACTACCTCCGTGGGGCAAAATTAAAAACTGTAAAGTGGTAGGGGGCTGCGCAGGCCCCCTCCCGAGCCATATATGGCCCCGGGACCACCACCTCTCTGGGGCCGGCCCGTGAACTACAAAGGAGGGGTCCGTGCGGAGCCATACATGGCCCTGGGGGACCGCCACCACCCAGTGCCCGCTCCTGCTATGTCCCAGGGAGCCCACCCCAGGACATTGCGGTTTGCTGTGACTTGGCGGGAGCTTTGACAGCTCCAGCCAAGTCAGAGCAAACACTCCGCTTTCAGCAATGAGAGCTCCTGTCGCAGTCCCATTGCACACTGCTTGCCCTGGGGGCACCCAGGAGATATTGTTGGGCCCGAAGGACTGGGCCCTCGGGCTGAAATTGGCATGGGGGGCCACATGCCTCCTTCCCTCATTGGATGATGGTCAGGGGATTGGGTCCCAGGGGCCGAAATTGGCCCTTGGGAGGGTAGCTATTATTTTAAGGCCTGACCTGGGGCCGAAAATGGCTTTTGGAGGGAGAGCCACGCAGCCTCCCTCGCCTTTAAATTTTAACAATGATAAAGATGGGCCCAGAAATACGATACCCGGGGCCAAAATCAGCCCAGGGAGAGGCACTGAGCAAAACCCCTCCCTGATTAAAAATAAATAATTTTTAAAGCCGGACCCAGGGATATGTGGTCCCTAGGGCCAAAACAGTCCAAGTATGGGGGCTGGGTGGCCCCCTCCCTATTGAATTAATGCCTGGCCCGTGGGATTGGGTCCCTGGGCTGAAATTGGTCTGGGTAGGGGTCACATGGCCTCCCTACCCCATTCAAAAATATATATTTTAAGGCTGGGCCCTGGGGGATAGGGTTCCCAAGGCCAATATCGTTCCAGGAAGTGGGGCCCTGCGACCCCCTCCCACTACATTCTGATACCCACTCACACATTCACACACCCACTCAGACATTTACACACCCACTCAGACAGCCACTCACAGATCTACTCAAAGACTCACACACTCACAGACCCTCTCAAACACGTATATACTCAGTCACAGACTGACTCACACTTATGGAGGCACTTGTAAACCTATTCAGACACTCTCACACGTATTCACAGACTCACTGAGACACTCACTCAGATACTCATACACCCACTAAGACATTCACACACACACTCACAGACACTTATATACTCACACACCCAGTGAGACACTTATGCAGCCACTCCCAGGCCCCTTTAGATACTCACACACCAACTCGCACACCGATTGAGAGACTCACACACACACTTTCAAAGGTCACAGATTACACTTAGGAAATAAAATGTAAAAACCTTAGAAATTCACTTGAAAAACAAGACATTACAGGGATGTTATAGTTAGGAAATAGAAGTTAGAAAGCCTTAAAAATTCACTGAAAAAACACAGGTTACAGAGACGTTATAGTTAGGCTCACATTTCGCTCATACAAAACCAGTGAAATTCAGCATTTATAGTTACCTGAGCTAACTACAACTTATGACCCCACAATACACTGCTTATGACCTCACATATTACCTCACTCATGAAATGGTCAGTTACATCACTGATGACATCTCAAATGACATCACTGATGGCATTATCCACAGAACCATTCACACTCCCACTCATACCACCATACAGCCTCTCATACCCCCATTCACACACCCATACAACCACTTACATACCCATTCATACACCCATACAACTACTCACACATCCCTTCTCTCATCCATAGAGCCACTTATACAGCCACTCTCTCACCCATACAGCCACTCACACAGCCACCCAGATGACATTTGATATAAATAGTTGTAAAGAAACATTAGAAACTTTACTCATGCAGTAGCTTAGTATTTATCTTTAAGTCTCAGAAATGTTTATGAAATATATTGGAAGATTGGTGAAGTAGTACAACAGCCGTGGCAGAACCACCATTTTCATCAAAGCCACCCGACCCATGATTGTTAGCGGAAGCATTCCCCATAATGCGATTTGTGTGCGGATGGAAGCCACTGTCCTGCCTAAGTTGCCCTCAAATGTGTCCTCTGGGTGATGGCATACTTGGATCCCCAGGTATCGGAATGTTTGCGTTTACCACTCAATCTCCATGCCGTTGAATACAGAGCGCGGATTGAGGGGTGTCCCATCAAATGGGTAAAGGCAAGACTTAGATACACTGAAGACCAGTCCTGACATGGTAGCAAATATCCCCAGAATATGTTCCACCTCGCACGGGATTGCATGCACATCTTTTAGGTACAGGAGGGGATCCTCTGCATATAGTGAGATAATGTGTGTGTTATCTCCCAGAGGGATCCCCAGCCCATGCCCTTCACCCAAAACATTGCCGCTGGCGGTTCCACTGCAAGCATGAACAGCAGCGGGGTCAGAGGGCATCCCTGTCTGATGCCCCTCTGCACTTTGATTGGTTCAGATATGTATGGGCCTGTTCGCACCCTCATTACTGGGTCACTGTACAAAAGGTGAACCATCATAACGAATTCCTCCCCGAGCCAGTATAGTAGCAGCACAGCGAAAAGGAAGTCCCAGTCCAGGGTGTCAAACACTTTTTCTAGGTCTAGAATAAGGTATCCCGCTCGGGGCTAGCGCTCCGGTGCATATCTGGCAACCCTAAAAAAAGGCGGAGATTCAAGGATGTACTGCGCATTGGGACGAATCCATTTTGGTCCTCATGCATGCAAGGATGGGACTAGGGAAGGTGGTGTAGGGAGATCTCCGTAAATTGAAGATCGGTATAGAGGCAGTAGGAAGGGGGGGTGGGGTTAAGCCACACACAAGGGAACTTCAAAATAGAGATAAAAATGTATAATGGTAATAAAGGAAAATGAACTTATCTGCTTGGAGCCGCATTTAAAAGAGGCAGATTGTTGATGGCTCAAGCCTTTCATGTGCTGCTATTGTTCTATTCTGGAACATTTTAATATTGTGATGGAAGTGGCTGCATGGACTGCATTAAAAGGAATAATGCATAATGTAGCCTCCGTTCTTATAATGAAATCCATGCCATGCTTTACTACTTACTGACGTTTTCCCCCTAAAGGCCCAACTATACGCCAGACATTGTACCATGAGAAACCTCCCACGACCTCATTAATCCTTCCTTATTAAACCTTACTTAGAGTTCCCCTTGCCCATTATTCCGTGATAACTCATACCCATTAACCCAACCCATTAAATAGTCATCCGTGCATTCATAGAGCAACATCGTATTCTCCTTCATAGCCTGTTTACTTCTCACGCACACCAGTGTTTAATACATTCATGCTGTTGCACCTATATCAGCAACGAATGCCTGACTCCACATTTAAACTTCAACCTATCCTGTTGTGCAGGCGGCAACAACAAACTGCATGACTACAGTTTCTATGAGGCACTATAGAGCACACTTTCTTCCTATCTCTTACTGCTGTCTGAGCCTCCCTACGCCACAATCTTGTGTACCCCACCCACACTTAGCTGTTAATTGTCCGTCAATTCTAAAGATTTTCTAAAAATGTTCTACATGCAAAATTTACAACATATGGTAAAGTTCATATAATTGCGTGCTGATGTTGTGCTTGTATTAGCGCTAAAATGCTGCTGCATGGTCCGGGCATAAAAACTGTCCGTCAAGGTTTCCATCACTTTGTTCCTAAGATGAATGGATATTAGTGCCTTCACACATGTGACTCTCGCCGTATATTTCAATTTGATAATCCTCCTTGGGTGCAACCTGGCTGAACGACAGTCATTTTGTAAAAAAAAAAAAGGGGGGGGTTGCCATATGCACACCGTATTTCTTTTATTTTTTAGTTATGCTTTATTTAATCATTTAGTGGATATGTGTGCAGCCTCAGTTACGTAGCCTGCTCAAGGTGCCGCGTGCATGTTAACACATCAGAAAACTTGAGCAAAGTTACACTCCGACCGGGCGCACAGCATACTCCGTAATGTATTCCACCAAGTACTCCACAATTAGTCCATATTTCATTATATTTTAGTCCAAGTACTCCAATAAATCAATTATCTTCACAGATTTTACTTCTGCCACAAGTGAGGCGATATATGTGTACGAAAGTTTCTTCTGCAACAGATATGCCTATCCAGGCCTTTTTCTGGGGCGTGATATACATTGAACATCCTTGGTAGTGGCCCTCATTAACCCAATGCATTTCGGGCTATCCGTAGCCCTTCCTCAGGGGTTCACTAAAAACGTTAAAATATTGACATTAGTTTATATTTTTGAACCACTATGTTTTAATCAAACAATCCATGCCATGCTATACTAATAACTCAAGTTTTCCCTCTAAACGCCCAACTATACGCCAAAGACAGTGTACCCTGAAAACCTCCCACAACCTCATTCACCCTTCCTTATTAAACCTTACTTAGTGTTCCCATGCCCATTATTCCAGAACTCATACCCATTAACCTAACCCATGAAATAGTCGCCTGTAACTTCATAAAGCAGCATTGTATTCTCCTTCATAGCGTGTCTACTTCTGTAGTAGGGGATCTCTGTGTATAGTCATAATCTAGTGAATAGTCCCGCCCATGTGCGTGGACCCCGGAGCAATCAAAAATAATCTCTAAAGTGTCGAAAAAATGCAGAACTGCATAGACACTTAAGAGAGAATTTAAAGACATATAATGCAGCCCAAAAAAAAAAAGGCTACACTGTTCAGTACTTCAGCTAGAAATTCCACCAAAAATCCACAAAAACAGCAAAGCCTGTCCAGATTTCCATTGTCTTCAGTACAAACCCCTCTGGAATATAGAGAGGAAGACATGGACAGACAAGCCCCATAGGCTGCCATTATGTGTCTCAGAATAGGGTACTGTGCCTTTAAGAGAACTTTCCAGAACTTCACAGTATCCCAGAATGCCTTGCAGGTCTCTCATACTTTCAGTTCTTTTTTCCTGCTCCTGCAAGCAGGACCCTGGAGCATTGAGCTCTCCCTTTTCAAGGGTTTTGTTGGTGTTTTTTCACTTAATTCGAATTTGTGTACTTTTAAAGTACTTTGGTGACTTTCTTCTTGGTTATTTGCACCCTTTTGTTGTCCATAATGCCTGCATTATTTGACAAATGCCCGGAGTGCTCCAGGAAGAAGGCCAAGACAGACCCCCATGAGGTCTGTATCCTCTGCCTTCCCTCTTCCCACATCCCTGAGGAGTGTGAGATCTGCCAAGGCTTCTCTGGCAGGACCCTGAAGGACAGACAGAAGATCAGGCTTCAGGGACTAGAAGAAAGAAGACAGAAGACGCAAGGTGGGTCTGGAGGGGCTTCATCTGCCCATGCTGAGGCCCCTGGGGGGCTCCCCAGGGGCAGGAAGCCCAGCACACGTCCCCATTCTCCGTCTGGTTCGGTGGCACCCACCAAGACGTCGAGGGGGAAGTCCAAGGCAGGCTCCCCATCTCCCCAGGGCTCTGGGTCGAGAATACGTCGCCCGTCGACGTCGAGGGACCTGCATAGGCCGCCGTCGAACACAGAGACTTTGTCATCGTCGCTGTCTTCGTCGTCGTCGACGTCGAGATCTCGGCGTCGACAGGATAGGCGTCGACGCTCGCCGGCGAGGCGATACCGTCGATCGCCGTCAAGACATAAGGCGTCATCGTCGTCGAGGGGATCCTCGTCGTCGAGCCCGCCGTCAACGCAGAAGCACTCGCCGGCGAGACGGAGGCGTTCGCCGTCGAGGCGTAGGAGGTCGAGGTCGACGTCGAGACGCTCCAAGGCGACGTCGAGGCGATCGCCGTCGAGGCGCAAGAGATCGCCGTCAAGACGCAGAGGGTCGTCGTCGAGGTGGTCCGGGTCGACGTCGAGACACGGCAGCCGTTCGACACCGAAGAGGAGGAGACGGTCGACGCCGAAGGGTCGCTCGACGTCAAGGGGCCGACGGTCGACGCCTGAACACCGGTCGGTGGCGCCGAAGGATCGTACTGCGCGGCCTAGGGCTGAGGGGGGATCCCCTCAGCCCAGGAAGGATGGTGGGTCACCGGGAACGGTGTACTCGGAGGTGTATACTCCAAAGAAGTCTACTCCACCTCCTCCTCCGCTACCTAGAGGCCCGCGTCCAAGGACTCCTATCCCTCCTCCTTTGCCTCCTCTGCCTGAAAAGCCGCCACCGGTTCCGCCGAGGTCGGTCTCGTTGCCGGACCTCCCGACTCCTCCTAAGAAGACTCCGAAGTCCAAGGAACCTCGTCAGCCCAAGTCGCCCCCCCCGGAGAAACCGGTGGACCGGCCGAGGCCCAGGAGATCGAAGTCACGCTCCAGGCGGAGGGAACGATCGAGGAGTAGGCACAGGTCCTCCACCCATTCCAGACGGCACCGTAGGAGACACAGATCCAGGACCGATACGTCCTCCAGGGCCCGCTCCTATTCCCCTACTTTGTCCGATTCACCGGAGACTAGGGTGTCTCCTATCGATGACATCAGTACATTCCAGGAGGTTCTCCTGAGGGGGGCTGCGAAGTTGGGTATCACGGTGACGGCTCCTACACCTACGACGTCCGTGATATTCGAGACTTTGCACAAGAAGCACCTGTCTCGCCCTCTGTTGCCCTTGGTTCCGGGACTGGTTGAACCGGCACAAGAACTGTTTCTTACACCGGCGGTGGTGAAGGCTGCCCCGTCCAGACTTTTGAAAAAATACAGGGCACCGGACTCGGACCCTGCCTTCCTGAGGATGGACCCAGTCCCCGACTCAGTGATAGTGACAGCAGCCAGAAAGCAACATTCTACCTCCCCGTCCTCCACCGTGCCTCCGGACAAGGAGAGCCGCTGGATTGATTCGGCGGGAAGGAAGGCGTGTGGGACGTCTTCCACGACAATGAAGGCTTCCAGCGACTCGGCATTACTGGGACGATATGACCGTGCGCTTTGGGATTCCATGGAGCAGTTCGCGGACCTTGTGCCACGTGACAGGAGGGAGGACTTCATGGAAATTGTCAAGGAGGGGATGCTGGTCTCGAACCAGGCCATCAGTGCCGCGGCGGATATATCCTTGTTAGCTGCACATGGCTACTGCCACAGTATCAACCAGCGCCGCCATGCTTGGCTCAGGCTTACGTCTCTCAAGCCTGAGGCGCAACAGCGAGTGGCCAACCTGCCGTTTTCCGGGGACACGCTCTTCGGTAAACACGCAGATGACGAGATGGCCAGAATGAAAGCCGAGGCAGAAACCCTGACGGCGGTGGGCTTGGAGAAGCCCAAAGACAAGAAACCCTACCGCCAGTTCCAGCGGCGGTTCGGCTCGCAAGGGAAAGGTAGAGGACAGTCTTCGGAACAACAGCAGCAGCAACAACAGCAGCAGTTCCGAAGACCTTTCCAGAAACGTCAGAGGGGTAGAGGTGGACAGCAGCCCTCTACCGTGAACAAGGGCCCGGCCGGGTCTCGACCCTGAGCGGTTACTTCCCCGTCATCCGTTACCCACTCCGGTGGGGGGAAGCATTCAATTTTTTCTGGCACAGTGGAGAAAAATTACTCAGGACAAGTGGGTGCTGAATATTGTTTGCAATGGATACAGTCTTCGGTTCATCAGCCCTCCTCCAGCGATCCCTCCGGTCAGCTCGCAGTATCAACTACGCGAGCTTCAGGCGGAGGCCGATATTCTGTTAAGGAAAAGGGCGATAGAAGACGTACCTCTGTCTCAAAGAGGAAGAGGTCTGTACTCCCGGTTCTTTCTGGTTCGCAAAAAGGACAAGAACGAGTTCAGGCCCATTCTGGACTTGCGGCAGGCAAACAAGTGGATTCGCAGAGAAAAGTTTCGCATGCTGTCGTTGCATCAGATTTATCCTCAGTTGCAACAGGGGGACTGGCTTTGTGCCATAGACCTTCAAGATGCGTACTTCCACGTGCCCATCGCGCACAAGCACAGGAAGTTTCTGCGGTTCCAAGTCGGCACCAATCATTACCAATACACGGTGCTACCTTTCGGACTGAAATCTGCACCCAGGACATTCTCGAAGTGCATGGCAGTGGTAGCGGCACACCTAAGGAAAGGCAAGGTGTTTGTCTACCCGTACCTGGACGATTGGTTGATCAAGGCCTCCTCCTTCTCAGAAGCCCAAGCGGACTTCCGGAAGACGTGCGTTCTCTTGAACAAGTTGGGGTTGCACATCAACATGTCCAAGTCTGTCCCGATCCCGGTCCAATGTATTCAATACTTGGGGGCCACCATCAATACGCTGTCAGCAAGCGTGTCTCCTTCGGAGGAGCGATGGAGATCGATCCTTCGGAAGGCTCAGGCTCTTATGACCGCTCCATCTACAACAGTGAGGACGGTGTCTTCTCTACTGGGGTCGATGGCCTCTTGTATCTTCCTCACTCCTCATGCACGACTGCACATGAGACCTCTGCAGGAGTGCCTGGAGGACCAATGGGACCAGAGGAGAGGATCTTGGGACGACAAGATACGACTGTCTCTGCATGCTCTTCAGTCTCTGACGTGGTGGTGTTCAGCGGAGAATCTCCTCAGAGGAGTTCCCTTCCACAAGGACATTCCTACTCAGACGATCGTGACGGATGCTTCTCTCCAGGGCTGGGGAGCGCATTCGGGGGACTTACAGATCCAAGGCACGTGGTCTCAGACGGAGTCCACGTATCACATCAATTTCCTGGAACTCAGAGCTGTTCACTTGGCGCTGAAGGCCTTTCGTCCGTCCTTCCGGACCAACTCTCTGCTTGTGCAGACGGACAATACGACCACGATGTATTACCTCAACAAGTAGGGGGGGTCGAGATCGCGCACCCTGTCTCGGGAGGCGCAGACGATCTGGCACTGGCTTCTGGCAAGAGGATTGACGATAGCGGCTACCCATCTGCCAGGTGTGCAGAATGTTCAGGCGGACGCACTGAGCAGGCTGATTCAGGAAAACCACGAGTGGGTCATAAACGACGACGTGCTAGGAGAAGTCTTCGCAAGGTGGGGGACTCCAGACGTAGATCTGTTCGCCACCGCCGAAAACAGCAAATGCCGAGACTTCGCCTCCAGGTACTACCAGCAAGGGACGCTGGGGAATGCACTCTGGATCAACTGGTCGAACAGCTTTGTTTACACTTTTCCGCCCATCCCTCTGATTCCGGCGGTGCTCATCAAGCTGTCCCGGTCCAGGGCACGGATGATCCTGATTGCCCAGGAATGGCCCAGACAGTGGTGGTTCACGGACCTTCTACACCGGTCCCTCCTTCCACACATTCGGTTGCCGTGCAGGCCGGACCTTCTCACGAAGTTCGGGGGGCAGATGGTGCACCCCAACCTCTCATCCTTGAGTTTGGCGGCATGGCTCCTGAAGTAGTGCAATATGGCCATTTGAATCTACCAGACGATTGCATGGACATACTGAAGGAGTCTAAGAGGCCCTCCACTCGGACGTCATACGCTTACAAGTGGAAGAGGTTTTGTATGTGGTGTGTGTCCAGGAACTTCGATCCTACGACGTGTAAGAAAGATGTCATCCTTCCCTACCTTCTACATTTGGCGCGATCTGGCCTTAATGTTCACTCTATTAGGGTTCATCTCGCTGCATTGACTGCCTACAGGAAAAGCCCTTCACAGACTTCCTTCTTTCAGATCCCTGTGATCAAAGACTTTTTGGAAGGCTTGAAGAAAGTGTTCCCTCCTGTCAGGCTTCCTTCGCCTTCATGGGAATTGAATGTGGTGCTGTCCAGTTTGATGAAGGAGCCTTTTGAACCCATTCATAAGGCTTCGTTGCAGCACCTGTCCTGGAAGGCGGCGTTCCTCGTGGCCATTACATCGGCCCGCAGGGTGAGTGAAATTCAGGCGTTGTGTTGTAATGAACCTTATACTGTATTTCATGCTGCTAAGGTTGTTATGCGTACTCACCCTAAATTTCTTCCCAAGGTTATTTCTGACTTTCATGTCAATCAAACTATTGCTTTGCCTACGTTTTTTCAGAATCCTTCCTCTCCAGCGGAAAGGTCCTTACATTCCCTGGATGTTCGGAGGGTGTTGAAATTTTATCTGGATAAGACTAAAGATATTCGTAGGTCAGACCAATTGTTTATCAATTACGGATCAGTCAGGACGGGTCTTGCGACCTCTAAGCAGTCCATTTCTAGGTGGATTGTGTCCTGCATACAACTATGTTACCAGAAAGCTAATAAGACCTTAGGGGGTAAGCCTAAGGCTCATTCCACCAGGGGCAAAGCTGCCACGACAGCCTTGCTCCGTAATGTGCCGATTGCAGAGATTTGCAAGGCCGCCACTTGGAAGTCGGTTCATACCTTTGCTAAGCATTACTGTCTGGACGCTGATGCCAGAGCAGATGCTCAGGTTGGACAGGCTTCGCTGCGGAATTTGTTCGCACAATAGTGGTGTTGGTTTCTTTTCTCCACCGCCGTTTTGGTGTGGGGATGGGCTTGCCATTCTATTCACTAGATTATGACTATACACAGAGATCCCCTACTACAGAAGGAGTAGTTTCTTTTCTGTAACTCCAGTTCTGTAGTAGGGGTATCTCTGTTATAGTCATAAGCGCCCGCCCTCCTCCCCGGTGGAGAGAGATATTCATGTGAGAAATGCTACAGGTCTGGCGTGTTACGCCTTCAAAAAGAACTGAAAGTATGAGAGACCTGCAAGGCATTCTGGGATACTGTGAAGTTCTGGAAAGTTCTCTTAAAGGCACAGTACCCTATTCTGAGACACATAATGGCAGCCTATGGGGCTTGTCTGTCCATGTCTTCCTCTCTATATTCCAGAGGGGTTTGTACTGAAGACAATGGAAATCAGGACAGGCTTTGCTGTTTTTGTGGATTTTTGGTGGAATTTCTAGCTGAAGTACTGGACAGTGTAGCCTTTTTTTGGGCTGCATTATATGTCTTTAAATTCTCTCTTAAGTGTCTATGCAGTTCTGCATTTTTTAGACACTTTAGAGATTATTTTTGATTGCTCCGGGGTCCACGCACATGGGCGGGACTATTCACTAGATTATGACTATAACGGAGATACCCCTACTACAGAACTGGAGTTACAGAAAAGAAACTACTCCTTCTCACGCGTCGCACACCAGTGTTTAATACATTCATGCTGTTGCACCTATATCAGCAACGAACGCCTGACTCCACCCTTAAACTTCAACCAATCCCGTTGTGCAGGCCGCAACAACAACCTGCATGACTTCAGTTCCCATGAGGCACTATAGAGGACACTTTCTTCCTATCTCTTACTGCTGTCTGAGCCTCCCCACACCACATTCTTGTGTACCCCGCCCACCCTTAGTTGTCAATTGTACGTCAGTTCTAAAGATTTTCTACATGCAAAATTTACAACAAAAAAGTGTCCTTGATTTATTGGAGTAAATGGAATAAAATATCATTAAATATGGACTAATTGTGGAGTACGTGGTAAAATACATTATGGAGTATGCTGTGCGCCTGGTATGAGTGTAACTTTGCTCCAGCTTTCTGATGTGAGGCACAGTGTAGTGCCTGCCACGTAGTGCAGTGAAATGCACAACATGCTCATTTTGACATCGGTGCAGTCAGCAGCCACCGCCGCAATGTTGAGGGTATAGACAGGACTGCTGCAGTGGCGGTCCCATCATAATAGGGTATGCAGGACTACTGCATGCATGGCAGGCTGTCCCGGTTTCCACCACCATGGCGAACGGAGCCAGTCTGTCTGCCATCGTAATGAGCCCCAAAGTTGGTGACTCAAAGCCAATTAGGATCAGACTAAGAGCCTGATTATAATGGTGGTCGGACTTCCGTCTGACTGCCATCCAGTCGGGAATAGGACCCCCTGCTGCTGTTGTCCCGCAACAGGTATTACGATACGAACACCTTCAAAGCGGCCGCACTGTGTATATTTTGTATTGCAGCGGGTGCTGTGGGCTGCAGCACGCGCCGCAATACAAAGAAATCACATTTGCATATCCCTGCACTATGTGGCAGGCACCAAGTGGTACCTGCCCCATGTTGCATGGATATGTAGGGGGGCACCATAGGTGCCTCCCAGGGCCAATATCAGAGGTCAGGGGTGGAAAAGGGGCCCGCTACGGGCCCCCAATTCACTTCCACCCTGCCTTTGCATGGTGGGTTAACTGCCATGAAATGTCTGGCGGAAAGGGACATTGTAATACCTACGGCGGTGCCTGAGCAGGCACCGCCACCATTGTAGGGATTGCAGTCCCTTAGATGGGCTCAGGGAGCCTGTCTGATCAGTGGGGGTTGGTCTGTCAGCCCGCTATCATTACATCGCAGACCATTGCAACGACTTGCTGTAGGGGGGACGCTGGAAGTTGGAATAGTATAATTTACTATTCCAACTCCAGTCTGTTAAACAATAGGGAAGGTGTTGAATTAAAAATCCAACACCTTCTGTCCCCTAAAGCAAGTCATTGTAACTGTGTGCGTTGTAATGGCATGCAGTGTAACAACATAGTCATTGTAATGACCACGTTGTTATGGCATGCAATGTTTAAACATCACTGTAAACAATGTTTACAGCCGGAAACATCAAATTTCTATTGCAGCTTGTGCTGCAGTCCGGACAGGGGCCGCAGCACAAGCCACAATAGAAAAAGGGATGTTTTTAAACATCCTTGTACCATGGAAGTTTGGGGGTGGGGGCACCACATATGCCCCCAGGGCCACATAGCAGAGGCTCGCGGGAGACATGGCCCTGCTAGGGGCCACCAAGTCCCTTTCCAACAGTTTTCCATGGCAGTGGGACCACCATGGAAAGGCTGTGGGAAATAAACATTGTAATTTCTACAGCAGTGCCTGCGCAGGTACCGCCCCCATTATAGGGATTACGGTCTGACCGCCGCTCCGACGGGCTCCTTGAGCCTGTTGGTGGTGGCAGTCTTTCCCCTTGCTCTCTGTGCTCCAACCGCCAGCATCATAATCCGGCAGTTGGACCACTGCCCTAAATGTCAGTCGGACAGCCACCAATGGCGGTCCGTCTGACAACATAATGAGGGCCTACGAGTCTAATAGCTGTAATAAAATCAGCCATTACATAAAATTAATTACAAATAAGTTATTGCAAAGTCGCAAAAATAGGGCTGTATCAGATTTGTTTTTAATTAAGTGAATGTACACATGAAGACTTCATGGCACTGTTAGTTTTGGAATCTGTATTACAAAACAAACCTTGACTTTTCCCAGAATATGCCTTGTGAACACCACTTACTGCATTAAACCTGGTGTGATGGTGCACAAGCAGGCTGTGAAGCTGAGTAATCACAGTCATGACGTAACAAATAAAAAATATGGAAAAAATATTCTTAAAAGAATTATTTTTATTAAACTATTAAATCAAAAAGCTGTGTGATAGGGGCACATGGATCCTTTTAAACTGTGTGGTATCTCAGTATGAACCACCAAATGTTGCTTTTAAATGCAGACCAACATTTGCAGTGTTATTATTCCCTATATGACGTCATGGAAGGAGAGAAGGGGTGTCAGGGGCAGGCAAGCTTCACAAAATGTTTTACTTCTCAAAAAAATACCCTAAAAACACGAATGTAGCTATTTTTAAAATGCATGGGCTGAGATCAAGTGCCCCTGACACCTGCCACCATAAATGACGAAAGTGAACACCTCAAAACGAACTAGATGTTTTCAAACTGAAATTTTTTTGATTTGGCAATAGGTGCAAACACTTTTCGCAAATTCAGGGCCAGATTGACTACCGGGCAGTTTGGAATGCTGCCGAGCTGGGGCTGATTTCACTGCGGTGAAGGCTGATTTAATTCATGGAAACCTGCGCGTGCTTCGAAATAATTAAAGCAAAATGAATTTCGGTTGGCACATGCAGGTCTCCATGAACGAAATCAGCCCCCAGCTCAGCAGCATTCCAAACTGCCTGGTAGCCAGTCCGGTCCTGCCCAAATTGCTCATCAATTACGGACCTGCATGCATTACTACAACACTAATGCATTTAGCCAATAATGTGCAGTTTCCCATTCCCATGACATACTTGTGTGCTTTCTCTATACCAAACTATACAAGGATTCAAATGATTGAATGTGGCTCTCACGAGGTTATCAATCTGAGAAAAGCAGCAGTACTCTGATTCAGATAGAGGAAATACCAAACAGTGACCTTGTAGAAAGAGAGATCAAAAAGTATCTGAAGACAGGAAGCAGTAGAGCGAGTTCACACATTAAAGTCTCATACAATACATATTTTTCCCTTGATCCATGCAAGGCTGCCAAGTGCTAATTTAGACTAGGTAATTGTAGTTCGTCAACTTAATCAAGTGAGAAAAAACAGGAAATAAGTACTACACAAAAGACAAATGTAAGTCTAAAATTGAAGTGTCTACATATTGCCATTAGGTCGCCACCGTGCAGCAATTTTCATCGAACAGGAAATATTTTTGGATTATTAAAGACTATTATACCTTATGAAACATTCTAAAAAATGTGCTTTACAAATTGAAAAAACCTATTTACAAATAAGCTCCCAACTGAGAATTAGAAATACCTACTGTAAAAAAAAGAATAATTGTGCTGTTTCAATGACAACGCATTTGGGAGTACACAAAAAGTGAAATGTACATACTGCGATTACCTTCGATAAGTAATAAGCACAACACATCTCAGACTTGTCTTTACGAAAATAAAATATGAAAATATGAGATGTATCAAAGTTTCAAGTTTCTTCTCACATCCAAGAGTAGCTCCCCAATCAGTCCATATAAAAACATTCACATATAAAATATCAGGAAATAAAGTTATTAAATACGTTGGCATTTATGAAGTGCAATACCAATAAAGGGGAATATTTTTGAAAGCGTAGAAAACCCTATCTAATGAATGGATGAGCCCATGTGATAGTGTTTTTGTGATTTATTCCCTTCCAATCTCGAATATATTTGTTGTTTTACATGCTCGTGAATTTAGTTTGCAATCTGTGATAACAGCAGTAACTAGAATTCGTCTGTACTGAAAGGAATTCTTCAGACTGGTACTCATGTGTTACTGAGGCCCTTTATAATTGGCCACCATCTAAGGACCGATACTTCGGGTACACCACCCTGCATGATCATCAGTACACCGGGTACTGACATGCACACTGGTGTCTCTTCTATTTCTGAACAATAATTTCTCCTGCTTAACCCCTTCACTGCGGCGGCTATTCCGCCGCAGTGCTAAGGGGGCGGGGCGGAAGAGCGGCGGGCGCATGCTGGTGACGGAACCGCTCCGTCACCAGCGTCGGTTGCGCTGTGCTTGTGACGGAGCGGTTCCGTCATCAGCACAGCGCCACCGCAGCTGATGACTGAGCGGTTCAGTCATCAGCATACAAGGGGTTAAAACAGGAAAACAAATAGCACACACATGTAAATAAATGGTCAGGTAATATTAGTCTGTGCAGGTTAATGCCTATCCAGGGCCTAGGAACTCACAATAGTGTTGAGATGGAGAGGAATAAGTGCATTTGATCATGGTAATTTCGTTCCCCCATTCACTGTATTACTCATAATCTGTCCTCGTGTGCTTTTCTGGGATCTGTTGGGAAGCTCAAATCTCATATTTATGGGCACTGTTTATGATATTTCAATTGACCAATAACATCCTTGAAAAGGTGAGACACCTCTGTTGATCAGAATTATATTACAACTTGACGTTTGCATCTTGTACTTGTGCTATCGCCCAAGCAGAGTCTCTTGTGTTCATGAAAATAGACAATTGTGTAAATAACAGACATATGATACCAGAAGGTAGAATCGGACAATTTGGCACTTAAGCTACTTGGTACAGGTGAACAATATTTCCCTGAAATAATAACGCTTCCACCAAACTGGCTACAATGAAGACTTTTGCAGTTGTTTATAAACTTTGGCATATCACTGTCGCTCAAATCTTTGAAGTCTTCGCCTTCTTGTTTCCTCTGGTGGCAATGGATCTAGCGGCTGATAAAACTCAGACGGCGGTCTCTCATTTCTGGGCCGAACTGTAAATTGAAATAAACAATATTTTAAGAACAGCCCAAAAACATCATTGTTAATATCTTATTTTAAAATAAACAATGTATTTTCAAAATGCAGATAGCAAGCTTCATAACCCTGTACACTAAAGGGAGATTTATTGATTCCTACGGTGAATGATCTGTTTAATGAATTACTTTAAACATAAGCATTTTGCTTGCCTGGTTCAGCAACAAAGTTATCAATAAGTTAACCAAATGTGTTTCTTTATATAGGTGGGATAGGGTCAGCTTCTACTAAAAATGAATCAGACAACAACAGTGGTATTCCTTTTAAGTACTGCCATCAAAGGTGACCATGTTACAAAGTGTATTTTTAAGACAGAAGATAAGGTTTTTGCACAAGTTTGAAATGCAAAAAAACACAGGTACCCAGATCCCAAGAGTAGGAAGATGCTGCACTGTCTGCTCTATGCACCCGCTTTGCCTATAGTGAGCTTGTCCACTCCTGGAAGAGGATTAATAAAGGAATGCAGGATGTCGGGTGGGGGGACTGCAGATGGGCTCGAAACGGTTGGAGACTGTTAAGCCAAAGGCAGAGTTCGAGCCCCAGGTGGCTTGGTCAGGGAGGACAACCTGCCACAGGTGGAAATCTTGGCTTACGCCACATTAACAAAGTTGATACATTACCTGTGGTCAGCGAGCCTGGCAAGGCCCCTACCCACATTTCCTGAATTTACTGTACCACTTTGTCTATGGTAACTGGAAGGTTTACAGCCCAACAAACCAGGTGGGAAATCGACTTGGGAAGACCATTCATTGGAAAGGAATGGGATCAGCAAAAGGAATGGGTGCACATAGTTTCCCAGAACACATGCTTCAAATACACACAATTCAATTATCTACACTGTACATACCTCACCCCAAATAGACTAAATATCCTATTACACAGGGATACCATGCATTGGCCGTGTTGCTCCTTGACTAATGCTGATTTTATACATATGGTACGGAACTGTCCGTGAACAGCAGGATACTGAAACAGGGTAGTGGAGAAAATGGAGCACACACTGAGTAAATGCGACCTGCAAACCTTACAGATCTGTGTACTGGGAATGTACCCATGGCAGGCGAGCAGGAAGGTGGGCAACAGATTCCTTGACCTGGCCCTGATTCTTGCCTGTGAGGACATAGTGTGTCACTGGCAAGCGACAGAAGGTCCTTCCCACAGCAGGTGGAAAGGGGAGGTGGAACGATGGGTCGCAATAGAGTGGTTAGCAATAAGACTTGAGGAACTGAGGGGAGTACGCTGGAAGCCTATCGCTGCCTTTTGGAAGGAAGTCTTTGCAACCTTTATAGTCCTGGACAGCTAAACACCACCTGCAATACCTTGTGCCCTGGGCCCTCTTGGGGATTTCCGTTCCTAACCCCTTGTCCAGTTTCCCTGATTCACGCTTCCTTTCTGATTGGCTAACGAAGGACAACATTCAGTAGTCGTTATTTACTGACACTACTGCATTTGATGATATACTGTTGATGGTGAACGGTTATTGCCTGTGCTTGTAATGGCTGTTGTGGGTTGGAAAAGTGTTTCCTTTTGTTACCCATGGCTGGATGGAGAAAATCCTGAACATTGAGTTTGAGCTCTTCCTATACTTTGGATTCTGTAAGTCTTCTGCACCAAGTTAGAGGGCAACGCATATGAACGAAGCTCTGCATTGTTACATCCAACTATTTATTGTCTGTTGATTAACCATCAATGAAAATCTACTAAAAACATTTAAGAAAAAGATCCCGAGGGGATGTACTAAATGTACCATCTTGGATGTGGCTGACCCAGAACAGTCACTGGGATGCCTTTTTGTGGAAGCAAAGAGGGTCACAGGCATCTTCCAGTTACATTTTCTCATGGTGGTGGGAGATCGCAGACCACACCTCCCCATGGAAGCATAATTGGCCCTTTTAAAAGGAGGCGTGGGTGCCTATACATAAACCTGGGGGAACAAGCATCTATGGAGCTGGAGATCAGGCTCGCCACTCTGTCAATACAGAAGGCGCCACTCTGTCAGTATCTAGTTTTATGTAGGTATAAGAGCGCTATACAGAGACAGGAGCATAAATAAGTTACATAACATATAGACAACCATCACATCACAAATGAAAGCATATTAAACAGATTGGACTGATCATCAAACTTGGGAGTCAAGATAGCACATTATTACAATAATCAGGTGGTCCCTCCTGCTGTTGAGGTATGGTGCCTTGAACTTGGTGCACTACATCCAAGGTGTCGGTGAGCCTCAAAACAGGCTAACCTATATGCTTTATGTTATGAATCTGTTGTTTTAAATGTGTTTGTTGATGGGTTATCCCTGATCTCCGGAGGGAGAAACTTCCATATCCTGGAATCGGACCTGGAGAAAGTGCAAGAATATGTTTTATTTTTCTTTAATATTGGAGGTTCTACCAAAAAGGAATTTGCACTATGAAAGGAGTGGCTTCCTCCTGAGATCTTGAGGTATCTGAGTTCATTGTGGTGCAGGACTGTATGGGTCATACAAGCTCTCTTTAACTAGATCCTTGCTTCTAAGGGGAGCCAGCAGAGGGACTTTAGTGATGGTGTGATGTGGTTGGGACAAAATATTTCACTTTCTTCAGGAGATTGAGTTGTCAGAAAGTGCTGCATGTGGATGAGCTTATGTGTGACTGTATGGGTTAGTGAGTTATTGTGTAGGGGCTGTATGGGTGACTAAGTGTGTGTATGGATGTGTCGGTGAGTGAGTGCATGTGCCAGTGGTATATGGGTAACTGGGTATGCAAAAGGCAGTTAGGTGAATGATGGGGTATATGAGTGACAGTATGGAAGAGTGAGTGAATGTCAGAATAGCTCTATGGGTGAGTGTGTGCTTGTGTCAGTGACTGTATAGGTGAATGAGTATCTGTTAATATCTGTATGTGTATGTAAGTGTGTGTAACTGTACGGATGAGTAAATGGCTGTGTAATTGACTGTATGGGTGAGTGAGTAGGTGTGTGAGTAGCTCTATGGGTGACTGAATCAGTGTGTGAGTGGCTGTGTGGGTGTATAAGTGGATATATCAGTGACTATTTTAGTGAGTGAGTGGGTATATGAGTGGCTGTATGGGTGAGTGAGTGGATGTGTGTGGTGATCTATGAATCAGTGAGTGGCTGTGTAAGTTCTGGTATGTGTGTGAAAATGGGTTTGAGAATGGTAGTGAGGTAGTTTGAGTGGGGGTATGAAAGGTTATATGGGGGAGTGAGTGAGTTCGTCAGAGATTCTGCGGAGGATGTCATCAGTGATATTATTTGAGATGTCATCAGCGATGTCATCAGTGATGTAATATGTGAGGTCATAAGCAGTGCATTGTGGGGGTGCGAGTTGTAGTTAGCTCACTAACTATAATGGCTGAATTTCTCTGGTTTTGTACGAGTGATACCTGGGCCTAACTATAACGTCTTTGTAACCTTTGGTTTCTTCAGTGAATTTGTAAGATTTTTTCAAATTCCATTTCCTAACTATAACGTCCCTGTAACCTTTGTTTTTTCAGTGAATTTCTAAGTTTTTTTTAACTTGTAGTCTCATTTGGAGAGTGGTGGAGAAAGGAGGCTGGGCTTCCGACCACCTCTCAGGAATCCTACTGTGTAGGACTTACAGGAGGTACCAGGAGGGCTTCCTAGCCCCCATGGTCCCTGTGGAGTAAAGTGGACTTCATCCCACAACCAATAGTCTACTACGAGCCATGATTGAAGAGTAGTGGTGTAAAGGGGCGTGCCCTCTGAAGATCTCTTAGCAATCCCGGTATGTGGGACTTACTGGAGGTGAAGGGAGGGGTAGTTGGCCCCCAAGGACGTCCTTGGGGCATTTGCAGAGTGGTGATAAAAGAGGGCATGGCCTCCAGTCCTCTCAGCAATACCACTGTCTGGGACTGGTCTGGGACTTACTGGAGGTAACAAAGGGGTTCCTGGAACCCAAGGAGCCTCAGAATCTAAGGGGACCACCACTGCACCAGGAGGCGCATTAGCAGAGTGGTGGTGAAGGGGGCATGGCCTTCAGTGACTTATTGAAGGTGTTTTTAAAAAATTTCAAATCATTTTAAGGGATGGGGGCTGTGTGGCCCCCATTCCCTGTGCCATTTTCAGGCCCAGGGTCCCAATCCCCCGGGGCCAAGACTTTTTTCAATGGCTCAGAGGGGCTGCGCAACCCCCCTTGCCCTGGCTAATTTTGTCACCGTGGACCCCATTCCCCGGCTTTTTCTTTTTTATATTCTTTTTGTATTTTATAGGAGGGCTCAGTAGTCTCCCTCCCTGGCCATTTTCAGCCCCGGGACAGCAACCCCTGGGGCCTGCCTCTTTTTTGATTTTAATTTGTTTTAAATGAGGGAGGTGAACTGTGCGGCCTCTCTCTCGGAGTGATTTTGGCCCCGGGATCCCATCTCCCGGGGCCCAGCCATTGATTTAAAAATGTCTTTATTTTCCAAAGGGGGAGGGGCATGCCCCCCCCCCCCCCCTCCTAGGCCGATTTCGGCTCCAGGGACCCCATGCCCCAGAGCCTGGCCATTTCCTTTTTTTAAAATAGGGGATGGGGCCACGCGTCCCCCCTCCCTAGGCCTTATTGAGCCCCAGGGACCTCATTACCGGGGGCCCGGCCTTGTACAGATGGGGAGTGGGGCTGCATGGCCCCCTTCCCTGCACAGAATTGGGCCCGGGGACCCCTTCCCCCAGGCCTTCCCATTTAATGTGGGTGCCTTCAGAGCACCTTCTCACCAATGGGACAGCGGGTGGACCCTGAAGGCCCCCGGATTCCCTGCCGACTCCCCGCCTCCGACAGGAGCTGGCATTGCATTGAGATTCAGGGAGCTGCTAACATGCAGCTCCCTGGTATCCAAAGCAATGTCTGTTTCCCTGCTCGCTTCACAGCAGGCAGGGAAACAGACACTGCTCTCGCTTGATTAACATAGAGCACTTGTTTGCTATGGGTTGGAGGGAGCAGCCAAGCCGTTGCCAACTGCAATACCCTGGGTGTCGGAACCCCTGGACATTGCTGGAGCCGGTCCTGGGGGGTGGCAGTCCCCAGGGCGGGGTCTGCAATGGACCTCCTTAATTATTTTGTTTGTTTCCCAGGGCGGTGGCAGTCCCTGGGGCTGCGGGAATGGCTAGAGGACCTCCCCCACTGTTTAAAAAAAAAAGTATGTGGGCCAGGAAGGTGGCGTCCCCTGGGACAACAGGGGAGGCCCTACGGCCTCCCCGCATTATTTAAAAAAATAGTGTGCCATGAGGAGGTGGCGGTTCCCAGGGCAGCACAGGGGTGCAGGAGCCGCCCAAATATTAAATCTTAAATCTAGCCCTGGGGAGGTGGCGATCTCCATGGCTGCGGGAGAGGCCATAGGACCTCCCCCATTTTCTGTGGTTTTTTAAAAATAAAGTTTGTGCCCCGGGGGAGGTGGCGGTTCCCGGGGCAGTGAAGGGGGGGCGCAGGATCTGCTCCTCAACTTTAATATCAAATATTAAATTTTGCCCTGGGAGGGAGCGGTCCGAAGGGCTGAGGGGGACCCATGCAGGCCCCTCAATTCAATATTTAAACTTGCTCCCGTGACCTGGTCCACTTGGGGGCCTAGATTAAACGAAGCACGGGAGCCCGCACTTCGTTTTTCTTTCGAGATTTGGCAAGAGTTGCGGAGCATGACTGCCACCAAACCCTAGACCCTCCCCCTCAAGAGGCCTTGGGGGTCATGGTGTTACTACCCTGCTCCCTTTTCTTTTCTTAAGCTTTTTTCTTGTGACTCGGTTCAACAGAATCACAAGATGGCTGCCAACACTTCATGGTTCTGAAGTGTTGGCGGCCAATCAGATCTCAAGCACAAGATTGGGAGGGGTCACGGGTCCAATGCTGCATCATTTGTATATCTGAAAAATCTTTAGAATTCTCAGCAACCACTGAATGGATTTACACTGTTTAACAAAGAGTGCTTTCTGGACCAAGAGCTACCATTCTGCCAAATTGGTGCAATTATGTTCAGCAGTTGGCGCTGTAGTCGTGTCTAAAGTTTCAGATGGAAATTAACATAGAAAAAAAGCATTTTGGGACCCCACTTTTTTCTCGGCCCCGGCTTGACGGATCACTCCGAAATTTTCAAAACAGCAGGTGATGTGAGCGGTAAACTAGTTTTGGGAATTTTGTCAGAAGAAGCCAATGTTATCGACAAATCATAAATGCTCCCCCTATGGAAAGTATATCCTAACTATCAATACCTACTGATGACCACCAGTAGGTAATATATATATCACTACTGAATAAAAGAAAAAAGAAAGTTATATTTAGGTGAAAATTTCAGTGCTAACCTAAAATGTAGAATTTTTTTTAAAACCCCACAGAAATTCACCAGTTACTTGCGCCGCTGCCATGCATTGCCTAGGAACTCAAAACAGACATCACTTATGACTTCATTTATGACATCACTGAAGTAATCACAGATGACATCACTGTCCCACAGGATCATGGAAAAAATGACAGATTTTTATATTTTTGTGGGCCAGGGCACTTGTCCCTCTGGTACCCCCCTCCAGAAGTGCTAGGGGGCGAGGTGTGCTTACTCTGCTCCTTTATATTATTTGTAAAACATTTTCAGGACAGGGGACTATGTCCCTGAGTCATGTAATGTAAATTGTACATTGATACATGTATAGCGCACTACTCACCCGCAAGGGTCCTAAGGCCCTTGTACGAATACCGCTGTGGAACCCATCCTGGCTTTCCCTGTGAGGCGTCCACTCCAGGGCACCCCCAAGGTGGAGGCCAGGCATCCTTAGCGTTGTGGGGGCCGTTGTGGAGATTAAGCAAGCTATTGCCCAGAGTTGCAGAGTGGGACTCCATGATTGGAAGAGGCACAGAGGCGAGAATTATCAGGTCCGTGGAATTTTTGAGCCCAAGACCCGCCGAGGCGGGGGATTGAACCCAGGTCCCGGGCCAGACCTCTGCATCAGGGTCTGCCGCTCTCACCATTGAGCCACACTTCTCCAGCAACATTTTTGCCTGCCAGCAACATTTTTCATCATGTTCCTGGCAGCCAATATGAATTGCCCTAAGGGAAAAAAGCTCCTTCTTAAAAAATGCACAGACACATAGACCGAAGCATGCCCACACTATATGCTCCAGAATTTTGTGCAAGTCACATGATATAATTAAGGAGATCATTAAAATAAACAAATATGGTGGTTTGGAGCGCAAAGTCGTACCCTTTGAAGGGCAGCCTGTGAACAAGGATGTTACTGTCTTTAATGTGTACGGCATGATGCCAAGTCCAGTAATCTCAGCTTGACACTTGCTCAAGGCTGATATGAGTGCTGACTTCGTTCTATGGACGAACTTTTCAAACACACACAAATAAATTATATATATATATATATATATATATATATATATATATATATATATATATATATATATATATATATAATATATATATATATATATATATACTGGCTTTGGAAGAAGACCGTTTGGTCGAAACGCGTCGCCATTAAAACTTCTTTGAACACAGACCCTGGAGTGCGAGTCTCTTTGTGTGGTTGCGGCGTGGATGTAAGCTGTCAGCCCTTTCGAACATATATATATATATATAAATATATATATATATATATATATATATATATATATATATATATATATATATATATATATATATACACTAGAAAATTAGGTGAAGGATTGCAAGAAAAAATACAGCCAGCTTAGGGCAAAAATCCAGATTCCAAAGGATGCGGTTCACAGAGAAATGAAAAATCCAAATAAGAAGTGACTCAAATGGAAGACTCACCAAAGAACAAATAAATATTTCAACTACAATGTTTCGGCTTCCACCTTCCTTAGGTAGTACAAGATTGTTTGCTCAGAGGCTGCACAGCTGACACTGCTGAATTTTCAAAAAGCATCTTTAGTGAACATTTTATTTTGAATGTGGAATCAATGCAGTCCTGGTATCTTTTGAGATCAGTGATGTTCAGTCCATTGGGATGCAACAATTTTAGATGGTACATCCAGAAGTTTTCTCTGGAGTCCAGTAGTTCTTACTTTAAGACACGTTCCTCAGAGAAAATCTTCAAATCTGATAGCAAATGATCCACAAGGTTAAAATTATTCGATACAGGCCGATCAAGTTTCCGATTAATTATTGCTGATTTGTGGTTCCTGAATCCTGTACAGAAGTCATTCACTGTTTGGCCTATATACCACATGCAATTGTATACACACACACACACATATTAAAGCATGCGACCGTGCCATCACTTCTCACGTCGCGGCATGAAGCACCAATCTCACCACTGGGGTATGGGATTAGCAGGCAGCTGAAGTAGCTATTTCAAACAGCACCCTTGTAACTTTAGCTGATCAGTTCTTGAATCTAAAGTTAAAATTCCAGCGCCATAAAAATCCTTCAGGTAACCATGTTGCCAAAGGCCCTTCATAAAAAGTATTCAAAAAGTATTCAGTTGAAAGCCTACCCAACAAACTAGCACAAAGATGGAGACCATTTGCCATGGTAAGAAGTGTTGTGAGTAGAACCAAGATGCACATCCGATATTTTATGAGATTAAATGTTAACTCTAGGTATTTGTACTATGACACTTGTGCAGGTTTTGCATTAGATTGTCACCAGGTACATTTATCCTGTCTAGTTGAAAAAATGAACATCTTAGTTTAGATGTGTGCTTGTTTGCTCTACAATACGTCAATAGCAGTCAGTTTCCACCACAGCCCTACAGGCTGTCTGACAATAAGCAAGATATGTGCTGTCTTCGGGGGTTGAACGAGTTTTAGCTAACATTTCAGTGAGATCTGCTAAGAAAAAGCACTCAGAGGCACTACAAGAATTAAGTAAGTCCTCCTTTTAGTGCGCGTTTCACCTCGGCCCCATTATCGGAATACAATCTCAGATGTAGTGTAGTTCCTATATTCCCAATAAGCTCTGTGCATTGGAATAATATATCCTATAGATTTGATGTAGGACTTATGTCTACTAGGTCTCTAGCGACTATACAAGACTTAATTGTGAGTGCCAGCTAGCTCAGAGGTCACTAGAAACGTTCTCGAATAAACAAGAAGGGATTTGTTTTTGACAACCGCATAAACATGACAACTTTGTTTCCCAAGAAAAAGAAATACATCTCTCAGAGTCGCGGAAACAATAGATAAGTATTTCACTCAGTCAATCGTGCATGCTTAGTTTCAACAGAGTTTGTAGAGAAATAGAGAGACGGGCGTTTTCAATAAAAAGGTTTATTGAACAGTCTTCTTTCTCGTACAAGAGAAGTGAACTGCTACAATCATTAAGCAGACTGCAAAGTATAATGCTACAGCGATAATAGTATTATAAAATAATACCGTAAAAGCATTGTATGGTTTCTAAGCCATATAAAAATGCATACATAAATACCATGGACTAAAAATATTCAACTGGTACTTCTAAATACGCCTACCCCAATGTACCTAACCTAAGTCTAGTACGCGGGGAGAAGTAAGTATTGTGTAGCATAGGTTTAGTTGTTTGTGCCAAGAATCTACCAAAGGTTTCTCTAGGTTCTAATCAGCTCCATACCTTAGTTAGAATGAAGGAGGTCTGGTATCTCAGGCTCGGGACTCGATTTCCCAACACCCCGCAAGAGGAGCTTGAAAACACTGGAGCTGGATTCTCGGCGAGAGAAAGGCAGCCTCTTGATCAGTGCATCAGCTGGAGGGTCGGCTTCCTTTGGCACTTGCTGTAGCGAGCTGCGTCAGGCAAGTAGATAGTCGAACTACTCTGAACCACCGTAGTGTGCCATAGCAAAAGAAGGTATATTTATACCTTGAAGGTGTTTAGGAATGCCATAGATTGACGTAAAGTCGGGCATATGAACGTCTTTAAAGAACCCCTACGGAACAGTTGTTCTTTGCAAAGTACATGAGTTCTTGGACAAATCAATATTCAAGCAAGGGGAAGTCCCTGACTGCTTAAGCTAGTTTTCCAAGAAGTTGTTTCTATGCCTATATAAGGGCAATGTGAATTGTACCTATATAAGGGCATGAATCAGGAAAATTCACTCTGAACTCTAAACGCCACACAGCACCCACGCCACTTTCTTATGTACAACATTACTATGTTCTAAACACATTAAACATATCTAAACATGATGTGTTAAAACTAAGGCTCCCTGTTTTCCATTTTTACTGATTTTTACAGATAAATACAGACAGAAAACAATTTGTTTTCTGTCTGCATTTATTTTTAAAAGTTGATAAATACAGAAAATTGTGCTTCTTTTAAGTAATTCTCTGTGCAGTCTCTCATGAATTATAGGCCAGCAGCTGACCAGATGGACAGAAAGGGAAAATAAAAAACAGGATGAAATTTCTTTAAATATCAGAATATGCCACATACAATTATGGTATAATGCTAGTATTTACCATTGGATGTACTGTTATGTAATATTTGGCAGCTTAAATAGGTAAAAAAAAAACACAGACATCATAGTATGAGTGCGCATTTATCAGTTAAATAGATAAGGAAATGTACAGTTTTACAACTTCTTATATACGAAAAACACAATAAATATGGATAAATATGGATAAATACAAATAAAATGGCCAAAAAATAAATATGGATAAATACAGACGGATATTGCCCAAAAATAAATACCATAAAACCGGGAGCCCTAGTTAAAACCCACGCAAAATACATAAAAAATGCATTGGTACTGGTTGTACACAAAAAGCATTTGTGCTTACGCATTTAAAGCAATGTTTCATTCAAAGCATATAGTTTGACATTTTGAAATGCTATCCGAATGAATCACGAAAATACATTTATGAAATGGCTCCTAATTAGAGAAAAAAAAGTTGAGACCATTCCATGGCAGATTTTAAAACTGTTTGAATGTGGACAAGGTCAAATATTGTCTCTTGGAAGTTTTTCAAAGAATTCTATTTCTCTATGAATAGTTCTACTATGAGCAGATTACTTTGTGCCAAAAAATAAAAAATACAAATTTGGAAAAACAAAAACTTGATCATAGAAAAAAAGAGTTCCAAAGTTAGAAACTTGTTTTGAAAAAAATGAAGGTCTAATTCACAGTCTCTTAGAATACTGTGTGCCAATTCAAACGTCAATTTTATTGTTTGGAGAAAACATCAAATCTTTTAGGTCTGAAAAGAACTCGTCTAGCATTGTAGGTGAAAGTTGGATTACCTTATTAAGAAGATTAATTGCAAAAAGATAAGATGCATCGCCGTCAGCGTTGGTCGCGTTAGGAATGTTCAAATTGGATACCTGTGTGCCGCTTTTCTCTCATACCTCACCGTCAGCATTTTGCGTCTGTGAAATCTCAATGAATGCAGTCATCAGAATTGGAAGCCGCTGGGGACAACACTGCGCATGGGCCTTTACCGGGTCCAGCAAAGCATCAACATCCGTAGGCATGACTGATGGGAGTGTGAGACAGTGTCTAAAACGCATTCTTCTCCACATAGCAGGCATCGTAGAACAGGTAAGATGCAATCTTGACAGATTGGTCCGAATGACATAAACCATGAGGTATTTAATCCTCTTAAACGAGTTAATCCTAAAATTTGGACTATGGGCTCACGACACTTCATCGCCAGAAGAGTATTTTCCATGGTGAACGGGGTATCGCTGCTGATTTGGCTTGCCATATCGGAGCAAAAGGAGCAAAAATAGTATCCCTGTTGCGAGTCCCAAAACGAGAGGCAGTCCGCCAAACACAGAGTGCACTAAGTTTGGAAAAAATCCTAGGACTGCTTCAAAAGATGCTAACAGTCCCGAAAAAAATCATCTTAAATACATGTACAATACCACTCGTATCAGACATGTTTAAGATACGACCTAACATTTCTGAGAAATGTACAGGGCAGTTTGTAGTTAATAGGGTGTGTATCTCTGCAGCAGAGCGAGTGGCAGATTATAAGTTTCTTTGGCCGAGGTCAATGGACAAGTTTTTTTGTAAAAGAATGGCTTTCATTCTGCTCAAAGTATCAATTCGTATAGAAGAGATGTTCAGTGAAGGCCAAAGTGGCGACTCCCGGTCTTACTTGGTTTTTGGAAACAATACTTGCGTACAGCAAGTGACCAAGGCTGACACAGTTACGAGATAGGCTAAACCTGGCAACATGCCACAGCAGCTGTGATTATTCAACATAATGCAACTTCCATTAGAAAGTTGCCTTAAAATTGGATCAATCACTGCAGCTGGTGAACCTTGCAGGTGGCAGGGAAAATTGTTAGAGGAACCATCGCAGCCCCGTGTAAGTTTATACGCTGACATAGGAGAGAACCGTTTAGTGCGCTTTCACAAATATTACCACTAAGAAACACTTCTTTCCCCCACTCCAACATCTGTGTGTGTGTGAGGTAATTCCCAGGAAGTCTTGATGTACTCTTTACCCAAACTTCCATATCGGCCCGCTGGTATACGTTTTAAGCAATACTGAAATGGAAAGTTGTAACAGACAGAGTGATTGTACTGTGTATTATCCATTCAATGGCTGGTTTTTCAGCTACTGTAAATGGCAATATTTCCAGTTCTTCAATGCTCAGCACCGTATAGTCTGCTCCCCTCTGTGCCAATTTGATTTGTTTATCTGTGAGATTAAATTCAGAAAACAGTGACGTTGTGTTGATTAAACGCCAAGGCATATAGCCTGAACGAAGGTTTTGTAACGTCTAGCCTAATAGAACGCAATTGTGACTGACCATGTTGCAACATGACCAAGTCCTGTTCCATTATGTCTATGGAAGAGGATACTATGCTGTCCAAAGAATATATCCTGGACGACAGAGTTGTTAACCTGTTGTCAACTACAAAGAGAGATTTCTCTAATTTAATACAATCAATTTCTCGTATTCGTTCTGCAGTCTCTGCTTGCGTAATCTTCCATGCTTCAATATATAGGGCATAAATACCGGCGTATAGAAAACGTTTATGACACTTTTTTTTGGCCCTTGTAGGAAGTCCCTTAGGTCAGTGCCATCTTTAAGTAAAGTGCTGTTTTACATCTTTCAGTGTAGACTTGTGTAGCCACTCAAGGCACAGTTTCCCTACATTGTATGACGTTACTATCCCTGGATGCTGTCTTTGAATATATTTTGGATCTGGCCTAGTGTATGTGAAACCCTTGTGTCTTATTCAGGAATCTATCTTGACAGTTGTTTGTGTCTGTGGGCCAGATTAACCATTTTTCCAATCAGAATCTGTTCTGTTGTGAAGCAAAATAGTATGTAGGTCGACCTCCCCCTCTGGAGTGTTACTGCTATCAGGTGTAGGTTTAGGTATGGACGGTTTGTTTAAATCTTTTATCTTGGCTAACCCAAGAAAAGATGTCTGTGAACAGTGTCATTCACAAACATTATTTGCTCTGGGATGATGCAGGCTATAAATAAAGTTTCTAATCCCTGCACTTGCCAGTCTTTTGTACATCAGACAGTTTTGATCTCAATGGTGTCTTTCCAAAAGTCAAAACCTAATGTAGACAGCTGAGCATAAAAGGCCGCAGAATAAATGTGCTTTGTATTTGTCAACATACCTTTCATTCCTGTCCTATTACCATTTTTAAAGAAAAATGATTCTGGATTTGAAACGTTCTACCCTGAAAAGTATAGAAATTTGCCAAAAAATGTTTTGAGCTACCCTTTGGTGGCGTAGGACAATGTTCCCATTGGTTATAAGTAAATACATTTCTAGGATTTGCAGATTTATGCAAAAAATGATGACAATAGTGATTATAACAATACATTTGTTCATAATCTGATAAACCCTTTAAGTATTCATGATTTGTAAATTTTGCAGACATTTCTAAGTCTGACATCATATTATTAACAGTCTTGAAGTCCGAATCATCAGAAAAGGTACCAGATGAAACAAAGCCACTCAAGGAAATCTTGAATTGGTGTAGAATCTTCAACAGCTCCGCCGGACCAAGAATGTCATATTCAGTTCTGTCCCAAGCTATACCACCTGGTATAGGAATGGCTGTGATGTTCACTGATGACAAGCCTCTTTGTTCACAATGAGATGATTTGTGTGGCTTGAGGATTAAGTTGATGTTCTTACTTGCTGTGTCCTTTTTAACATATCTTCCATTTATCAGCATTCCCAAAGTAAATACAAGAGTCAACCAAAGTAGAAGAAAAAGTACACCCAACACAATCCAAAATTCAATCCATGGTGAAACCAGATATGTCTTTTCCAGTTGATAAAAAAGTTCTGTTGTTTATTCCTTAAAAGTTCTTTTTACCTGCGTTATTTCGGGTTCCCTGGGATCCTTGGAAAACGTATCAAAGTTAATGAAATAGCCAGAGGCAGTTCAGTCAATTGTAGGGATTGCATCAGGATTCGATGAAATCGCTGGAACCACTTGATCAATTGTTACATTTGTATAGTCAGTTGCTATTTCATTGTAGACAGGCGTTTCTTGACAAACTGTTATTTGGGTCTCAAGAGGTACAATTTCCATGGCTTTGTTGCATAGTCCTTCTTCTCGCACTGCAGATTCTTCAAAGGTGATGAGTCTCTCAGTTTGAACCTCTTGGATAGTAGCCAGATTTGGGCGTCTGCTACATCTTTGGAGTCCACTTGGCCTACTACTTAGGATCTGACCAGGTCGATGGACATGAACCTGTTCTCCTTTTTACCAGCAAGGGGCGTCAGTAAGACTGTTCTTGATCCGTGGATGGCTAGGACAGGTACTGGTTGTCTGTAAGAAGGCCCAAATTCCTTCTTGTCCACGATCTTTTTTCTGACTAGATCCCCAATCTTTGGAATCCAGACAGGTCTTGCTGGGACGTATGGTTTCTCTTCAGTGTTTGTTGGCTTCAGGAGTATGTTACTTTGTCTGGATCTTATTTCATTTAAGTCCTGCAAAACAGCCAAACGATCTTTGATATCAAAGGGTTTTTGTTCTACCACTGAAGTGTGACAATCTAGGTCCGGCACAATCATTCTAGTTCCAAAAAGGATTTCATATGGAGTGATACTCCCTAGAGAACTTCTTAGCAGATTGTAAAGACTAAGTTGGACACTTATTAGATGTTTGACCCACCCATCACCCGAGCCTAATACCCTGACTGTTGTAGATTGCTTTATGTCCCGTTTTTTTCTCTCCAATACCTAATTTCCCACAGGATAGAATGGACTAGAATACGGCAATGCAACGCCCATATTGGCCATGGCCTCTTTGTAAGCTCGAGAGCTAAACGCAGGACCCTGGTCAGAATGTAGCATCCTGATAAAGAATTTGTGAAAAGTAATGCACCCAGGCAAACACATAAACACTGGCACAGTTCAAGTAACAAAAAAATAATATTTAATGATAAGACACTGGATTAGCACAGAAAGTACAATTTAATAAATTTGATAAAAAGTGTCATGAAATAATTCATTGACATATTGATTAAAAAACTGTAAAAATGTTTTTTGTTTTTTTAACAGATATACATTATTTGTTTATATAATAAGATGATACAGTAGAGAGATGGTTTCCGTCTACGCGTTTCGACACGTTGAAGGTGTCTTCCTCAGGACACTACAATCTTGTAACTAAAAATAGACAAACAATATTTTAAAAGTATGCTTCTGTGCTAGGCAGTGTACAGTAGTTAATACAATTTACTAGAACATTTGAGCCAGTAGTTTGATAAAATATCATGATATACCGCATAACATCAGTTCATTCTATTAATCGTACAGAGAGATATTAACAAAACATAGTTAATTCATTCTATTTGTTGTAGAAAAAGATTTTAATAGAACATAGTCCAGTTAAGCCAGACAGTTAACATTTTGTTGTATGGAAACATTGTGAAAAAGGAGAGCACCAGTAAGGACAAAGAAAAGAATAAAGATAGTACATAAGTATTTAACAAAAAAGAAAATGGTGTTTCTCCAGTCACTGAGTTTATTGAGATGATCAAGGGTTCTTTTTTACCTGTTTAATAGTATTTCAAAAAGCTGTCCTAAAATGACTAAAGGGCAAGGGGGATTACAATTAATATTGGTTCAGGAAGTATCTAATCGATTGGGAATATTGTTTAGTCGAGCAAAATATATAATGTCAGTACTTACCAAATATTATATTTTCAAATAATGTGGAGAAGAATAGATAAAGTAAGCTCGGGTTCAGTTCAAATCTAAATGCTGGACTTCTTTATCTGTTTGTTTCAATCATTGAAAAAATCAGAGAACAAAAAACAGAAATCACCTGTTAAGTTCAGGACAAGATTATATTGAACAGAATAGAGATACAAATGGCGAGGTAACCATGACCTATCTGTCTGGGATTTCTTAAATCTCATGAATACGGTGTTAATAAATGGAGAGAAACATTATCACATGCAAAGATGTATATTTAAATGTTTAAACTCTTACAAAGAGAACATGTGATATGGGCAATTTAGAATGGACTCAAATTGATATTAGTGGGCTTTCCCATTGCGGAAATTGTGATATATCTGTAGCTGATGTTATCCCCTGACAAATACCTGAGGTACAGCTGATACGTAATGATATAGCTCCTTTTGTAGAAAAATTACATCAACGTCACTTGCGGTGGGTCAAATTATCATAAGGGCGTCTTCAGATCCTGAAAGGTTAAAAGTATGAATAATTTGGTTAGTTTCCCTGGTGATACGCAGCGTGCGTATGGATTAATCTACTGAAAGCAAGCTTTGCTTATAGCTAAGTTTAGATTTACTCCATGTGCCTATAGGGAGCTTAATGCTAACATCAGATTACCAGAGTCCAAGAGGGTATTATAGTTGAATAGGTTCCATACTCATCAGGTTTCAACTCATTATTTCATGCAATTCTTGCGACATGCATATATGTCCTATAGATGGTTTGGTGTATCCTAACTAACCGGAGATAGGCGCAAGAAAAAACATCCTAACTTAAAGAAAAGGGTAATATGTTCTCATTAAGGTAGACCTATGGGCAGGAAGCCTTCTTTACCTGAAAATACATGTGACACAGCTCTCCTATCAAATGGGCACTAGTACTTTCGTAGATGTTAAAAATGCTGAAAATAAAATATATTTATAGCTAGTCAAGAGTGAATGCGGCCTCATTTACATGCGCGTGTAAAAGGAAAATGTATTTTTTTATAATTTGAGAAAACATATTTTATCGGTTAAGCACTGGTGACTGAGTAATGTCAATGCTAGGCAGTTATCTATAGCTGAAGACACGACAAATGTGGGCCAGTACTACAGATTGGATGATTCAAATTTCTGCAGTGTTCTCAAATAACTGCAGTATTCTTAAACAGGGAAATGATTATGCGGTTGTTACCTGTGTTAAAAAACTGTATAGCAAACCGGAGCAGCGTAGCTTCGCGTCTGGGGAAGGTCTAGGCAAGATCAAACTACAACGACAAATAAGGGGCAATGCTGCGGTAAAATATTTCAAGTGTTGGTGGTATTGTCAAGTAGCGAAGTGTCTATGCAGTCATTACCTATGTTGAAAACTATATAGCAAACCGGAGCAGCGTGGCTTCGCGTCTAGGGAAGGTCTAGGCAAGATCAGATTACCGGCTATCTAAAAGTGAGAACAACGACAGATGAGGAGCAATGCACGGTTAACTTCTTCCATGCTCATGACAAGGTCAGCTCGTCATGAGACACAGTGGAGCTGTGCTTATGACGAGTTGACCTTGTCATGAACAATGGTATATCTCACTTTCCAGCACACAGCGGGAAAACCCCTTAGCAGCCAAGGTGTTAAATACTTCAAATACTAACGGTATTGTCGAGTGGCGAAGTGTCTACACGGTCGTTACCTGTAATAAAAACTGTATGGCAAACCGGAGCAGCGAGGCTTCGCGTCTAGGGAAGGTCTAGGCAAGGTCAAATTACCGGCTATCTAAAAGTAAGAATAACGACAAATGAGGAGCAATACTATGGTTAAATACTTCAAAGACTAGCGGTATTGTCGAGTGGCGAAGTGTCTACGCGGTCCTTACCTGTGTTTAAAAATGCATAGCAAACTGGAGCTGCGTGACCTGGCGTCTGTAACCTCAGCGAGTCAGTTTGGTACAATCCTAATGATTCGTTTATATACTGCGCATTGCGATAGGTAGCGTGAATTGACGATTCCGCCTTTTAAAGGTATATTCCATAATTGTCCGTGTTGTGCAAGAGCAGTATGGCGATGAATCGATTCGCCTTTTAAAGGTATATGCCATAATTGTCCGTACTATACGAAAGCAGTGTGGCGATGAATCGATGGTTAGTGCATCTTTGTCGAGGCTACATTATTATGTTAATTCTTCGACCTTGTTGAAGAATTAGCCAAGCCAATACTGCAGGCAAATAGTACGTTATGGCAAGTCCCATGTTTATCTCATAGTGATTAGAAGGCATAGTGAAAACATATGGTGTGTTACACTGCAGGTTAATGTCAGAGGACGGCAGGGATATTTTGGTTATAATGTTCATAAGGTGGTGGAGGGGGGAGGGGGGGCCTGCGTTTGCGGGAGAGGAGGGTTTTACTTAGGGAGGACTGTGATGTTAAATAAGTATCCGTTAATTTCACTTCTAAATAATGGCATTTTCCCAGGGTAATTCATTGTTTAAACCATGGGTAAAGGTACCCAAGGAAAAAATCCAGAATACTTCTTTTTTCTTTCTGATTTTGTCGCCGCCGTTGCTGTTTGGAGTATGGATTTTCTCCAAAATGCGCCATCGGATATCTAAGGGGGAATGTTTGAATTCAGAAAAATGGTTGAAAAGTGGGGCTGTGAGCTTACATGTCTTGATGGCGGACCTATGCTCTGTTAACCGTGTTTTTATTGTGCGTGAGGTCTCTCCCACATAGCCCAAATTACATGGGCATATGATCAGATATACTATGTTACGTGTGTTACACGTCCATAGTTCTTTGGCATGAATGTTAAATTGATTGAAAGTAAATGACTCTCCTGGGATAATGCCGTCACATGACTGGCATGAGCCACATCGAGAGGTGCCTCTTACTTGATTGGCTCCACCGATTGATTTCTGTATAAATGGGAGTTTATTGTTCGATGCAGTGTAGCACGATCGGACTATAAGGTATTTTAGGTTCTTATTGCGACCGTGTGCAAAGATAGGTTTTCCTAACTTAGTTTGTGTTGAGTCCACATTTAGAAGATGCCAGTTGGCATTAATGATTGCCTAACAGTTGCATCTAATGTGGAATGCTTAGTGATACAAACCAGTTTTGGTTCTTGTTTTTCTTTTTGGGATTTAAGCAGAGCATCCCGGTCGTAAAACCGTGCCCTTTTGTATGCCTCTCTGACGAGGCGGTGGGGATAGCCTCGTTCAAGAAATTTCTGTTTCATTGCGACCAATTGAGTGTCGTAGTCCTTCAAGTTAGTACAATTTCTTCTTACCCTAAGGAACTGGGGGAAAAGGGATGATACAGTAGAGAGATGGTTTCCGTCTGTTAAAAAACAAAACATTTTTTACTGTTTTTCAACCAATATGTCAATGAATTATTTCATGACACTTTTTATCAAATGTATTAAATTGTACTTTCTGTGCTAATCCAGTGTCTTATCATTAATTAATATTTTTTTGTTACTTGAACTGTGCCAGTGTTTATGTGTTTGCCTGGGTGCATTACTTTTCACAAATTATTTGCCCTGACCCAGGAACCTTATCCGTATCAGGGGGTCCTTGTTTCTTCACATATGATTATGCACCCGATAAAGACTCACAAATCTTTTATAACAGTTCGGGCATCAGCCGAGCCCTGAGGCCACATCCAAATGAATATTGTGTTGATACTTATGGGATCGCAACTGTCCATAGGGACGTCTGCTTGTAGAAAGTCTAATGCTGTCTAACAATGGTGTCTGTACTGGACTGGCTACACTGTAGTCAGGAATCTGGCGGCGTTCTCTGCTGCGATGTCTGTTGCAGTTATGGCAGTTAATTGCAAATGTGGGAATGTGGCCATTCATCCCTGGCCACCAGTACGTCTCTTTTAATTCTAGTATAGATTTAGAGATCGCCTGATGTATCAGACCCTCTCCCAAATGTGCTTCGTGTATCAAAACTACTCTACGTTTCCTGTTTGGAATCACTCTATCCCCCACTCCAGGAATTCGAGCGAAGGGAACGGAGTTTGCGTCAATTATGTATGAGTATTCGAGTGGGTTTTGAGGTAATGCTACACCTCTGCCCTTGCTTGTGGCATTGACAGCTGGCAATATTTCGCAGTCTATTTTCGTTTTTGAACGAGTGATTGTGGCTACGGAAGCCGTTTGCACAGCTGCCTTTGCGGCTTCATCAGCCAATAAATTCCCTGCAACGTGAACGCCATCACATTGATGACTCAGTGTATGTATCAGGTGAGCTTTTTGTAGTTCTTGTCATAACTGAACTACTTGTTCCCATAGCAACTTATGCTTAATTGAGCCTCCTTTTTCACCCTTGAACCCGTTCTGCAAGTATTTATTGTAAGATTGAACGCAATAATACAAATCACACACTATGAGTGTGGGGAATTCGCAATCAGTATTTTCAAGCGCCATCTTGAATGCTTGTAGTTCAGCTCGCTGAGCTGTACAATCTCCTAGAGATTGCGTTTTAGTGACCATCGGTCGGAATTTACCATTGCACCAGCGACCTTTAACGATCATGCAGCACTATAAGCTTGTTTACCCCCAATAGCGGGCTGTGCTGATCCATCAGTATAAATGATACATTCATACTGTTCTAGAGGCAGAATTTCAGTAGGCAGAGGACAGTCTTGTTCATATTGTAGAAATTTTTGTGTTTTCAAATAAGGGTCGAAAACATATTCAACGTCTGTTGCAGCAAGAGAATTAGCCCATTGTATCCATCTCGGATATAAAGCTTTTTCATTCGGAATGCTTGCTTTCGTCACTGCCTCTAGGCAGGTACAGGAGTAACGACCATTATGTGCTTACCCTGTACGAGGGCTCTATCTTTTCTACTGCAGTTTGAACCGCTGTCAGAATTTTTTCTGTAGAAGTGAATTTCATTTCTGCTTGTGTGTACATGTGTGATTTGTAAACTATTGGTACTTTTTCTCCCTCATTAACGGTTAAGTATGTGAATCCGCATCTTCCTGGAATGATTCGGATCACCAAGTTGCATACGTTTACGTGCGTTTGTAAATGTGTTGTTGCTAACATGTCTTTTTGGACTGAACGCTAAATTTCTGTGTGTTTTTGAGTCCAATTAATTGTTTTAAAATCCGGTTTGATTAATTTGTACAGAGGTTTAACCCTTTCTGCATGGTTTAGTATGTAAGTTCTTCCGAAATTTAGGAAACCTAGAATCGACTGCAAGTTGTTCAGCGATTTTGGAGGTTGGAGCAGCGCACATTTCTCTAGAAAGTTTGCTGCCAGGCTCTTGCCTTCACTTGATACCTCGAATCCTAGGAAAAGGACGTTTAAGTGGATAATTCTCAATTTCTTAAAATGTAATTCATACCCTTCAGAGGTGAAGCCCAATATTATGGTGTTCACCCTGTTCAAGTGCCTATCCAAGTCATCGTCTGTTAGATAGATGTCATCGACATATGATAATGCTTCATCATCATAGGTCTGTAGCAACTCTGTTACTCTGGCCGAAAATAACCCTGTACTATTATTGAATCCCTGGGGAAGACGACAGAATTGATGCTGTGTCCCCATAATTGAGAAAGAATAAATATACATACTTTCATGTGCAATGTTGTGACAGAAGCAACCGTTAGAAATATCTAATGTGGTTTTATATTTTTTACGCACAATGTTATTCATTAGTGCTGCACTGTGTGCATTTTGTACTGCAAAGGTTTTGCAACAAGAGTTTAAATGTCTGTAATCCAAAACTAGACGATATGTGTTGTCTGGTTTGGAGTAAGTAAACAAAGGATTGTTCATGGACGAAGTGCATGTTTCAATCACTCCTTGGTATTCAAGTTGATCCAATATCTCCCTGACCTTTTTTTTTTAGCTTCTTGCTTAACTGGTTAATGCCTTTGTGCAGTTGGTTGCTTTTTTTTACTGGATTTTATGTTGAGGAGAATCCTCATCCCATCCTACATGATTTTTATATAATGCAGGAGCCTGAGCTGCTACTGCCCATTTCCTGGCATAGGTATATTTTTATGAATTGGAATATGGTTGGAGAACGCTGGCATAATGATGTCTTCGCCATGTGGGCACTCCCTGACAAATTCAGGTGGCCAGTCTTGTTCAGCTAAAAGAATGTCATGACCCTATGAGAGCTTCTCCCAAAAGAGTGCTCTTATTTTTCTAGTTATGTCCCCCTCCATCCGGAGGGTTACTTCGTATAACTTATGTGGGACACTAACCCTGGTAACTGCAGTTTCAACTTGGATGTACTCATTCAAGTCCACTGTCTCCAGATGATCCTTCAAATTCTTGCGGCGAGCTATGGTGACTTCTGCTGCGCTGTCCAAAATCGTTTGGACCCATTCCCCTTTCTTGAGTTGTGTCCTCACAATCCTCGGCATGTCTGATCTTTAGACCTGCTACCTTCTTTTTGGTGAATTGAGTTTTCTTATTTTTTGGAACGTGCTGGTCGTCTTTGGACTTCACGCGTTCTTCCTTTTGTTCTTGTCGTCCTCTTCTTTCGGATTTCTGTGAGGAAGTCTGAAAGGTATGAGAGGAACGTGTATCAGTATCTTGATATCTATCAGGTTTTTTCAAATTATCCCTATTCCTGAGGTTATACCTCCTTTCAGAGGGCTCCTTTTGAGGAGACCTACCTCAGGATTGAGAACGCTTCTCTTTAGAAGTTTGGTCAGTGTTCTCCCACTTCTTTTTGGGAGTAGTAGGAGTGTTTTTAATAAAGACCTTTTAAGGACTTTCTGTCAGTTGGGTTTTCACTGGTTTACCACCCAAACTGTCTCTTCCTATTTCGTCATAGGATTTTTCAATTATTCTGGCCAGTTCATATGGTTGCTCAGTTACATCAAATTGTCTTAACTTTTGGCAGATCGCCACTGATGCTGCTTCACCTTTGATATTAGCTAATATTATTGTTGAGACCTGTTTGAAATCTTTCAGTAGTGTCATACCCAGATTTAAAGCAGGTTCTGCCCTGTATTCATTTTGAATCTATTTCAGGACGTCTAGTATTACTGCCATAGGCGGAACACCATGTGCGTGGTGTAGATTGCAGCAAAGACTGTACCCCAAGTGTCTCAGTCCTCCAGGTGTGGTGCGATCCCCATTGGTAAACAGATTGTTAGAATGCTGTGTTTCTCATGAGGGGTAGTATCAGGAAATACTGCCTCGATTTGAGTAATTTTTTGAGCTATCCAGAATGGAATTTGTTCCCGTTTTGCAGGTAATTTTTCAATGACTGACTGTATAGTCTGTGCTGTAATTTTATTTGTATTCCCCTGGTAAGGGGTATGTTGTGGAATCCTTATTGCTGTTTGAACAGTAAAGGTCCGCATGATATATTGAACCAATTGTATGTGGATTTTAATGAGCTCTTTTAGTTGAACTAATAGTTATGCATCTGTCATATGTTCAATGGAAGGATGTGGTGTATAGCTGGCTAATACCGGCCATGTTGCTCCTGGTCTACCTAGTGGACCGAGCCTGGTAATGTGATGTGTATGTTTTAGGGCACCTTTAAACCAGAGCGCATGCTCTTGGTATGTTTGTGGAATTTCAACATCCTCGAAAGGAATGTATTCCTCTGGAGCTTCATCTTCTTTGTAGAAGTAAAACACTTTGGTTATTGGATTTGTTTCAGGGAAGACTATCCATGAATAGAATACCTATGTCTGATGATATTTGTGTGCCTCTATAACAAAAACTACCCTACCACCTCTAGATGATAGGCCATTTCGTATAAGTTTCATAGTGATGGCTTTCCTTAAAGTTTCTGGAATGCTTATAGCATCCGCGTTGGTCTCTTGGAGACCTGTAAAGTTTAAAGCTTGTACGGGATTGCCGCCTGTAGCCTCACCGTTCTCGGTGTCGCTATCTGGCATTTTTGTTTAATGAAAGGGTGCAGAGAAAGTTTCAAGGAAACAAAGATAAGCTGCGCAATATTTTGGAACACTGTTTCCCTCAACGTTGAAATAACCAAAAACTAATACATAGGATTTTCATCCTACTCAGCTATGGCGGATGAATAAATCAATGAAATATAATTTCTATAGCGCGTAACTACCTCGTAGCGATTATGGGCAGACAGGCGAAAACATAGCAGGATTGTTAAGTAGCGTTAAAGAGGTGAGTTTTAAGCAGCTTACGGAAGATTTGTCAATTGGATTCCCTGCGGAGAGTAAAGGGAAGAGAATTCCAGAGATTGGAAGCATTCAGTGAGAAGGAGCGACTGCCCCCTATAGTTCTGCGTACCTTCCTTGTAGTAGCCAGGAAGGCATCACTAGAGCGGAGACTCCTAGAGGGTAAGTATGGAGCCACCAGTGAATGGATAATGGTGGGACCAGTTTTCCTAATAGCTCCATGGGCCAGGCACATGGCCTTAAAGCGTATTCTGGACTGAACGGGAAGCCAGTGAAGAGTTTTCAGAGCGGGACTCGCAGACTTCCTACGAGGTATCTGAAAGAGTGGGCGGGCTGCACAGTTCTGGATTACTTGAAGTTTTTTTATAGTAGCACAAGGAGCGCCCAAATATAGAGCGTTCCCGTTGTCCAATCGGGACAGGATAAGGGCTTGCACTATAATCCTGCGCGCCTGAAAAGGAAGTAAAAGTAAGATTTTCCATAGCATCCTCATTAGACCAAAACAGGTAGCTGAGAGCTTGGCAGCTTGATGGTTGAAGCAGAGGGAACTGTCGAGCCAAATGCCAAGGCTCTTAATCTGCTGTTTAGGGATGGGCATGCTGCCAAGACAGGATGGCCAGGATAATGTCATAGGAGGTGATGAATGGTTTGCCCAGGAACATTAGCTCTGTCTTGTCCCCATTTAGCTTAAGATGAGATAGTTCCATCCATTTGGCTACCGCCTCTAGGCAGTTGCCCAAAGAGCAAGATGAACCCTCCGGGTGGTTTAATGCCACCACAAGTTGAGTATCATCTGCGTAGGTGATGATTTGAATGCCGAATGAAAGAACTATCCCTGCCAATGGGGCCATATAGGTGTTAAATAGCGTGGGGCTCAGGGAAGAACCCTGAGGAACCCACCAGCTGAGAGGCCATTGATTAGATGTAGCCGAGTCCTCAATGACTTGGAGGAACCGGTCCTCTAAAAAGGACTTAAACCAAGCCAGAGCCCTGTGCCTCACTCCAAGGTTCTTCAGGCGCTCAAGCAGGATGGTATGATCAACAGTGTGAAAGGCAGCACTGAGATCCAGCAAGATAATTGCTGCTGAGCCGCCCTGGTCTACCAGCCTCCTGGCCTTTTCCGTTACTGCCAGTAGGGTGATCTCCGTCCCGTACTTTGGACGAAACCCTGTCTAGGACTCATGGAGAAGATTGTTTAATTCCAGATAATGGACTAAGGTGGAGTTGATGTGTTTCTCAACCAACTTACTCAGCCAAGGAAGAAGGGAGATGGGTCTGAAATTGGCAAGGTTAGAGGGATCTAAATTTGTTTTTTTTAAAAGGGCTCTAACCTGATCACATTTCCAGGCTAAGGGTACCCTTCCCATGATGATAGAAGCATTTAGGGTCTTCACAATTGTTGGACAGATGACTTCCGTGATTAAAGTGAGACGTTGTGGAGGGGCTGGGTCCATAGGTGAACAGGCAGTGATCCTGGAAATGAGTGTAGTCAGGGTCGTCTTATCTAGCAAAGGAAACTCGGCTGGTGAACACAGTGAATTGGGGAGGGAACTCTTGTTGCTGGAGATTGTGGACCCACTCTGTTGGGGAGGGAAGGATTGGGATATCAGGTGGATTTTTTGATGAAAATATTTAGCCAGATTATCACAACGAGCTTGTGCATCTTCTGAATTGGGAACTTTATGTGGTATGGTGGTGAGGGATTTAACAATACGAAATATTTCTTTAGGTGAATTCACGGCCACGCCAATTTTCTCCTCATAAAAGGAGGATTGAGCGATTTTAATTTCAGCCTTGTAATTTCTTATTGCCTCGCTGTAGTCATTTTTCCTTTCAACTGCTAGGTTCTATCTCCATCTCCTTTGGAGTTTTCTACAGATTTGTTTGAGTTCTCTTAGTTTGAGGGAGTACCAAGGAGACAACTTTTGTTTGTGAGTCATGTGGGAAAGTATGTTTGGGAGAAGAGTGTCAAGTGAATTTTGGATCCAGGAGTTAAAATTATTATTTGTCTTTTCTGGATCTGAATCGGCGCCGGGAGTAGTGGCAACTTGAGTTGCAGACCACCGGCTGGGGGACAAATTTGCCCATTTCCTTTCCAACCGTGGAGCGAAGTTCTGCGCAGGGTTAGGGACAGCAGTTTCCCAGACCAAGGGGACTAGTAGATGATCAGTCCAAGGGAGCGGAATAGGAGATCCTGCCGAAAGAGCCTGATCATTGCTGAGCACCGGATCAAGAAGATGGCCCTTGATGTGCGTGGGGACGAAGCCTTTTTGCACAATTTGAAGTGCCGAGAGGCTCGCTAGTAAGTCTTTAGCCGTGTGGTCAGACGGGTCATCCAGATGAATATTAAGATCGCCTAGTACAGTAAAGTTAGCGGAGGTTAGGGCTGAATCAGCAATGAAAGCTGGGATAATATCCCTTTACCCACTCCAGACGTCTCTTGGAGTTTTTACAGAAAAAGGGGTCTCTGAAAAAAGCACGACTGAGTTAATTTAGTATCTAGCAATAAATTAATGCTTTACCAAACGTTGGGCACCATGTAGTGTAGTTCCGATATTCTCAATAGGCTCTGCGCATTGGAATAATATATCCTATAGATTACACGTAGGACTGAGGTCGACTAGGTCTCTATCGAATATAATAAACTTAATAGTGAGTGCCAGCTAGCTCAGAGGTCACTAGAAACTTTCTTGAATTCACAAAAAGTGATTAGTTTCTGACAACCGCATAAACATGACAACTTTGTTTCCCAAGAATAAGAAATATATCTCTCAGAGTCGCGGAAACAATAGATAAGAATTTCACTCAGTCGATTGAGCATGCTACGTTTCAACAGAGTTTTTAGAGAAATAGAGAGACAGGCGTTTTCAATAAAAAGGTTTATTGAACAGTCTTCTTTCTCGTACAAGAGAAGTGAACTGCTACAATCATTAAGCAGACTGCAAAGTATAATGTGTACAGCAAGAATAGTATTATAAAATAATACTGTAAAAGCAGTGTATGGTTTCTAAGCCATATAAAAATACATACATAAATAACATTGACTAAAAATACTCAACTGGTTCCTTCGGCACTTGCTGTAGCGAGCTGCATCGGGCAAGTAGATAGTCAAACTGTTCCGAACCACCGTAGTTTGCCATAGCAAGTAAAGGTATATTTATACCTTGAAGGTGTTTAGGAATGCCATAGATTGACGTAAAGTCGGGCATATGAACGTCAGGAAAGAACCCCTAGAGAACAGTTGTTCTTTGCAAAGTACATGAGTTCTTGGACAAATCAATATTCAAGCAAGGAGAAGTACCTGACTGCTTAAGCTGGTTTTCAAGCAAGGAGAAGTATCTGACTGCTTAAGCTGGTTTTCCAAGAAGTCGTTGTGACGTTTGGTACGGGTGGAAGTAGCCATGCCTGTATTTGGGTAGCATGGGCTATACCTAAATAAGGGATTGATTTCTATGCCTATATAAGGGCACTGCGAATTGTATCTACCTGGAAAATTCACTCGGAGCTCTAAACGCCACACAACAAGAAGAACTGCCAAAAGTCTGAAACACTTTGAAAGTACTCCATCAGTGGCTAACTAAAGATCCATGGGCCTGATTCACAGACCCTTTTCCACCCAAAAATGCCACTAACAGGTAGAAAAGTCTGATCTTTCAGTCCCAAAATACTGGTTCATAAATTGAGGATTTGTGGAAATGTAAGTGCAAACATGAAGGTTTCACCAGACAAATTCCTGTCAGCTGGACAGAAATTCCATAGTCTTAAATTAAAGCACAGAGGTACAATAGTGATAATTTACAAGATTGAACTAAAAATACTCAACTGGTGCTTCTAAATACGCCTACCCCAACGTACCTAACCTAAGTCTAGTACGCGTGAAGACGTAAGTATTGTGTAGTATAGGTTTAGTTGTTTTTGCCAAGAATCTACCAAAGGTTTCTTTAGGTTCTAATCAGCTCCATACCTTAGTTAGAATGAAGGAGGTCTGGTATCTCAGTCTCGGGACTCGATTTTCAAACACCCCGCAAGGGGAGCTTGGAAACACTGGAGCTGGATTCTCGGCGAGAGAAAGGCAGCCTCTTGATCAGTGCGTCAGCTGGAGGGTCGGCTTCCTTCAGCACTTGCTGTAGCGAGCTGCGTCGGGCAAGTAGATAGTCAAACTGCTCCGAACCACCGTAGTTTGCCATAGCAAGTGAAGGTATATTTATACCTTGAAGGTGTTTAGGAATGCTATAGATTGATGTAAAGTCGGGCATATGAACGTCAGGAAAGAACCCTTAGGGAACAGTTGTTCTTTGCAAAGTACATGAGTTCTTGGACAAATCAATATTCAAGCAAGGAGAAGTACCTGACTGCTTAAGCTGGTTTTCCAAGAAGTCGTTGTGACGTTTGGTACGGGTGGAAGTAGCCATGCCTGTATTTGGGTAGCATGGGCTATGCCTAAATAAGGGATTGATTTCTATGCCTATATAAGGGCACTGCGAATTGTACCTATCTGGAAAATTCACTCGGAGCTCTAAACGCCACACAACAAGAAGAACTGCCAAAAGTCTGAAACACTTTGAAAGTACTCCATCAGTGGCTAACTAAAGATCCATGGGCCTGATTCACAGACCCTTTTCCACCCAAAAATGCCACTAACAGGTAGAAAAGTCTGATCTTTCAGTCCCAAAATACTGGTTCACAAATTGAGGATTTGTGGAAATGTAAGTGCAAACATGAAGGTTTCACCAGACAAATTCCTGTCAGCTGGACAAAAATTCCATAGTCTTAAATTAAAGCACAGAGGTACAATAGCGATAATTTACAAGATTGAACTAGAAATACTCAACTGATGCTTCTAAATACGCCTACCCCAACGTACCTAACCTAAGTCTAGAACGCGTGAAGACGTAAGTATTGTGTAGCATAGGTTTAGTTGTTTTTGCCAAGAATCTACCAAAGGTTTCTTTAGGTTCTAATCAGCTCCATACCTTAGTTAGAATGAAGGAGGTCTGGTATCTCAGTCTCTGGACTCGATTTTCAAACACCCCGCAAGGGGAGCTTGGAAACACTGGAGCTGGATTCTCGGCGAGAGAAAGGCAGCCTCTTGATCAGTGCGTCAGCTGGAGGGTCGGCTTCCTTCAGCACTTGCTGTAGCGAGCTGCGTCGGGCAAGTAGATAGTCAAACTGCTCCGAACCACCGTAGTTTGCCATAGCAAGTGAAGGTATATTTATACCTTGAAGGTGTTTAGGAATGCCATAGATTGATGTAAAGTCGGGCATATGAACGTCAGGAAAGAACCCTTAGGGAACAGTTGTTCTTTGCAAAGTACATGAGTTCTTGGACAAATCAATATTCAAGCAAGGAGAAGTACCTGACTGCTTAAGCTGGTTTTCCAAGAAGTCGTCGTGACGTTTGGTACGGGTGGAAGTAGCCATGCCTGTATTTGGGTAGCATGGGCTATGCCTAAATAAGGGATTGATTTCTATGCCTATATAAGGCACTGTGAATTGTACCTATCGGGAAAATTCACTCTGAGCTCTAAACGCCACACAACAAGAAGAACTGCCAAAAGTCTGAAACACTTTGAGAGTACTCTATCAGTGGCTAACTAAAGACCCATGGGCCTGATTCACAGACCCTTTTCCACCCAAAAATGCCACTAACAGGTAGAAAAGTCTGATCTTTCAGTCCCAAAATACTGGTTCACAAAATTAGGATTTGTGGAAATGTAAGTGCAAACATGAAGGTTTCACCAGACGAATGCCCGTCAGCTGGACAGAAATTCCATAGTCTTAAATTAAAGCACAGAGGTACAATAGTGATAATTTACAAGATTGAACTAAACCAGTTGCAACATTTCCTGGTTCGTGCGACATTTGCTCGTTTTTGCACCGGATTTGCTTGCTGTAAAAGAAATTAGGCATGGCAGGCCAAAACATTTGGCCTGTTTCCTTCGTATCTGTTTTAAAACCAGTTTTTGCACTGTGCTGCACGACCAAGAGTTGTAACTTTACAGGCATCCACAAATGTTACTATGTCTTTCAAAAATCTTTCCTGTGCTTCTTTCTAAACTTACACCTGCATGAACCAGGCCAAGAGTAAAGTACAAAAAAATCCACTGTTTTCAGGTAGGGGATACAAAAGGAAAAACTCATTGGATCCTTGACATGGGGCGCAGCAAAGGAACCAATAAACGCGCACAAACGTGCAACATGTACCAGGGAAGCCTATAAAAGAGTTCCTGCTGCACAAGTAAAACTCCGTAACTAGTAACCGCAATATCAGTTGTATGCTGTTAGGTTCTGCTACACCCATTGCTCCCCATGCACACTTAAGGCACTGTGTTTCTCCCACATAGCCAGGTATCCATTTAAAATTGGACTCGATTTGAGCAGCGAGCTGGGGTGGGTGGGGGGGGGGTGGCTTGTTCTATGCAAGAGCTTTTGCATGACAGTGAAATTAGTCACGAGCACAGCAAGGATAGGTAAAAAAAACACTGTTTTGCGGTCTTTGTTAGTGAGCAATTCAAGAACACAATGAAAACATCCTTGTAGTACCAGTAGTCTCCGCCAGATGACACTAGAATCATAGTGCTAGTTGCACACACGGAAACAAGACAAAACCTAGTCAACAAAGCTTTCAGCATTGTAAGCAGAATACGGGGTATTTAGAAACTGGTGAATGCTCAAAGAGCTCCTGAACGAGTGTTATGAAGTTGTTTTTTTGTCGACTGGTTTTCAAAACGAGGATTATTCGCCAACATCCAGCAGCTTCTGTGTCACATCAGGTTGCATTCAACAGAGTGAAGTAAAAGCACCGAGACGTGCGTGTGTCTTTGTATCTACCAAGAGCTGTCATTAACAAAGAAAAAGTTGCTATAGTGTTAAACAAAGTGTTACTGTTTGTACTAGAATGGGCAGAAGTTACACTGAGAGACGTTAAGTAAACTAAAATAGAGGTCACGTTGATGAAATTTGATTCATTGTAGAAACGAAGTATTTTTGTTACTAAAAGTAACAAAACCAACTCAGACTCTTAACCTGCTTTGTTACTAAAAGTATATTGAACATTTTTATCAGACGCACATTCTGCATGCAGGAAGTTCATACTGAAGACATATCGGGACCGAGTGCATCGGTGAGTCAAGGATAGGTGCAACGCTTATTTCTGTAAATACTTTTAGAATAAGGGCCCGAGCACAAATTCGCAGGTAATCCGTGTCACTTGAAAACTCAAATTTTCGGCATTGCGGATTGCAAGTCGAGCGGATTTACTGCACTGGAAATTACAAGGTTTGATAGAAAGTATAATATATATACAGTACATGGCTCGTGATTGGGGGACAATTTAGAGTGGTGTGGTGCACACCTTTGTTTAAACAAATCATCCATATTTCACCAATGTTTATTCTGGAATGCGTGCGTGTCGGTTAGGTGCCATGCCCAAACAGCACCATATTTAACAAAACATTGGGTGGGAAAAAATTTAGCCGCAAACCGATCGCACAGCAAAGTTTTGCCTCAAAGGCTAGAAAAAATAGTCCATATTAAATTCATAATTTCTTCCGTTTTAACCATGTTCTCCAGTTTGTCTTTAGTCATTTTTAATCCACAATCAATTTCAATCCACACGCCGGTTGTTCTGCCATTCTCCAAGTTTGTAATGCTGAAGCTGTGCCCAATCGGACCTCTTGCTAAAGCACGACAAATGCAGGAGTTAGTTGAAAGCAGTGTTTACTTAAAACATACCCAATGCATTTCGGGCTAAAAAGCGCCCTTCGTCAGGGGACACTGGAAGTAAATAACAAAATGCATAGCCATTACCATATTGCCCATCTCTTTATATTCTACATCATTTACATCAGTCATTATTCATTTTTGCAACAATATCCTCTGTATTCCCTACGAGCATTGTTCGTAACCACTGTCTATATTGCCCCTCCGATTTCATGGAAAACAGGTGTTCCTGCTAATCAATTAACTCTATTAAACCCTTCGTGCTTCTGTTCTGCCAAATAGCCAACCACCCCATGTTTTTTCCAATTCTACCATTTCCCGTAGCCTACATGAAACACGTTCACCCTCAAAAACCCTTTTTATCCGTCCTATTCACTTTCACTGCGCGTTTTACTAATGTACAGTGTCAGGAGGTAAGAGATGAAAGGAGAGTATGAAAATGATAGCGTAATTAAAATCACGGAGGTTGATAGTATGTGAGAAATTCGGAGGTAGTTAGGATTTATGTAACATTATGTAAGAGAAGTTGTGTGAATGTAATTTGGGACTGAGTAAAGAGGTTGTTGAGGTAGAGTGGTAGTTTTTGTGTGAAGTCAGAAGGTGAGTGAAAAAAGGAGTGTTTTTGTGAAAGTGTTTCATGTAGGGTATGGGAGATGTTAGAATTGCGAGCTCTGGGGTCATGTAGTTTCTCCAGACCTGGTGAAAGAGGAGAACAAGTTCATTAGGCGGGTGGTAGCACATCCCCCCAGCACGCCTCTTGTTCCACTAAGGCTAGATCTGGGGATGCGACCTCTTGGTGAAGAACTGGCACTGCGTCCCTTGGCCTATTGGAGTAGGTTGTGGGCAGTTCCAGAATTGATTAGCTATAGGCAGGGGCTTCAGGAGGTGCTAGCCATGCCTAACGCAGGGAAAATTAAATGTTTAAATTCATTAAAACGGAGTGGAGGGTTTAGGCCTATCGACTCTCTGGTCTGACCCTTCAACCGCTTGCCCATTAATTCCCAAAAAGAGACTGGCAAAGGTTTACTACGACAGCAAATTAGCGGCACTCTGTCGTCGACAAAACCTTGGGACATTTACGGAGTCATTTTTACGTATCAAGGACATCTACAGCTTTGAACCAGCCTTGGATAAATTATATCCTGCCTTACTCAGGAAACTCTATTTGCAATGGAGGCACGGGACCCTTCCACTTCGAGCCCTTACTAGTAAGTGGAGCGAACAAGCAGTCAGTTTATGTCCGGCTTGCAGAGTGGCCAATGAATCTGAGCTGCATATAATTTTTTTCTGCCCGGCTTACAACACGACCGTAAGAAATGGATTGTTCCTGTATGCAGGAATTTGGGGTTTGCAGAGTGCCTGGCCGCAATCAGAGTGCTGAAAACAGACTTGTCGGATCACATTGTCTTTGCAGTGGCTAAATACCTAGGTGCAATGTGGTCTCTGAGAAATCAGTGCCTTAAGGCCGGTTACTGAACTTTGCCGTAGTAAAAATGTGATACCCTGTACCAATGAAATTTTCTTATGGACTTCGATGGACCTTGGAATGTTTTTAATGTTTTATTGTTTTAACAGTTGTATGAAATGGATACTTAATATCTTTTATGGTGATAAATTACCGAAATAAAGATTTATGAAAAAATGAAAATGAAATTGGAAAAAACATGGGGTGGTTGGCTATTTGGCAGAACGGAAGCACGAAGGGTTTAATAGAGTTATTTGATTTTACATGCTATTGGCTAAGGAGTACTGAACATGTTGGGGTACGAGTTAAGGTGTGCACTTTATGCTGCAAGGCAAGCGCTAGGCATGGGCTGTGCAGGTAGCTTCCCAGGCCCTCGCACTTAGCCCACCAGCATGGGGCCCGCACCAGTGCCACACAGCCATGTCACTGCGGCACACCGGCCCCCTTATGCTCCCTGCCGATCTAATTGAAAGAAATGTGTCTATTTGTAATTGGGCCCTCAGAAGTAGGTCCCCTCCCCTGGGTCTCACAGCAATGGTATGGCAAGAACTAGGGGAGAGGAACCCCTCCTCATGTCCCATTTGCAAGAAGACACAGTTTGCAGATTTGTCCAGCAATTAAGACTCCTGCTCGGCTGTTCATTCAGAGGCACTGCAACGTCCATTGTCCAGCACTTTAGCTCCCCCACAGTTTTAACTTCTGCCTGGAAGCAATTCTCACATCTATAGCCCAATATGAGCTGTAAAAGTGGTGCTTGTAGGTGGATGAGAGGAGGAGCTTCAGCACAGGAGGGGTCTACACACAGCAGCTTTAGAGTCTTGAATGTGTCACATATGCAGGTTGGAGAGGCCTTGCACAGTCCCTCTCTGCCCGGGGCCCCATAAATCCCAGAATTGTCCCTGATGCATTCCATAACAAGCGAATAGCATGGCTTTTTAAAGTTTTGGTGTTCACGGAACTGTAATTTACATTTAACTTTAATTCTATTTCAGTGATCTCATGTTTTTTATGAGGTGCTGCATTCAACTACCATGTAACTATTCTGCTCTGTGCACAGCCTTCAGCCTAGCCATGCACCCACACCACGTTGGCTGTAGGTAGCAGAGGATTGTCGCATGCCCTGCCTGACATAGCACCAGTGGAGGGCGGAAATTTTTGCAGGGAGGAGGTGGGCAGACAGGTCACACATGCACACATACACCCTCACACCCATGCATTCAAACACACACCCGCAGCGATGTAGTCACACACTCGTGCATACACACATTCACAACACTCGCTCTCAAATATTTATACACACACATGCAAGCACCAAGCATTAAAGAAAAACCTTAAACTCACCTACTGCAGCTCCCGGGGAGGGAAGCCTTGGCAGTCCCAGGAGGGCTGGGACAGTTGCCTTCACTCATTAGTTAATTGCCCAATATGAGGAGGCAGCAATCTCTACCTCGTCAGAGTGGGATGGGGTCAGTGAGAGTTGCTGACCCCATCCCACTCTGTGATGGGGTGTCAGTGATAGACTATCAAACTTGGGCACTTCTGTCACATGGCAGAGGGCCTCAAGGTACTTTGCCAGACTGAAGAGGTCATGGCCACAGGAGCTGTGACATCTTTAGCCCAGCCAAGTTCAGCTCAGGCAGCCAGGAGCCTGTACATTTAGTGCATATCTAGTTCCTCCCCATCTGACCTGAGCAAGAAAAGTGTCTGCCAGGCTAGCCATTATTCAGGCTGACATAACTCTTCTTGTTGGGAAAAAGGTGGGGATGCGTGGCCCCTCCGCCCATAAGGATGGGCTGCAGCTTCCATTCTCTGACCATGATTTACTAGATGCCATGTCTTATGCAGAGACATCAAGCAGCACCAAACTTAATTGTGAATGAAACTTTTACTGTCCCTGTTATTTTTACCCTCTCCCAGACCAAACTTTGAATGGATCTGCTCAAAATGTGATATATCTGAGAGTGCTACCTTATAAACATCTGTCAAACTTAGACCTTATTCATCAGATGGTGCCAAATATACTAGCAAATGAACACCTCTTGGTTTCCTCTTTGAAATCTGCATGAAATTGGGAAATCACAGAGTCGTCTAAACATGCTATCTGACGCATTTCTCACAGATCCACCAAACAGTGCCAAAGTTATTAGTAAGTCAATAAGGTTGTGTCCTGGCCCCCCATCTCCCAATTGGATCTGCACAAAACCTGGTTACAACTGGGTATTAGTTGCTGTCCGCCACATCTAATGCAGAATCATTAAACAGCACCAAGTTGTAAGCGTGGAGAAGTGTGGCTCACTGGTTAGAGGAGGCAGACCTGGAAGCAGAGGTCAGCCCGGGACCAGGATTCAATTTCCGGCTCGGCGGGGTCTTGAGTCCTAAAAATGTCCATGGACTCGACAATTCTCGCTCTGGTGCCTACTCGATTCACGGGTTCACACCCTGCGACTCTGGGCTTGCTTAATCTCCACAACGGCCCCTCGCGGCGGGATGCCTGGCTTTCACCTAGCGGATATCCTGCCGGGGTTATCTCACAGGGGAATACCAGGACGGGTTCCCTAAGCAAGCGCTTAGAAACCGCTCGGTGATTTGCGCTATATAAATTCCTGAACATTTACATTTACATTTAAGCAAGTGCAACTAGAATTGACCTCCCCTGGTTTGACTTTGCTTCCCCTTTTTGGATTAGTACAAATCTTGCCATAACAATAGGTAACTAATTCTTTCAAGCTTCTGATAAATTTTATGTAGATGCATCACACACTGCTAAATCTACTAACAAATGAACTTCTGTTTGCCACCTGAACCGCCGTTTACTTGGCTCCCCCTGGATGGTTCAAAAGGTATTTGAAAATATCAAGAGTATTCTCAACAAACTAAATGTCTAACATTTTCATATATATTCATCAAAACGTGTCAAGGTAAAAAGCAAAAATCACATGGCTTTTCAACTGAAAATATAGACAATATATATATATATATATAGACAAAATATATATATATATATATATATATATATATATAAATAAGTGTTAACTCTTTCAAGCCCACCAGACATTTCATTCAAATGCTAATATCAACTAAAACTACTGCACCGACTTACACCAAACCACAAAAGTAAATGTAAATGTAAATGTATAGGCATTTATATAGCGCACTACTTACCCGGAGGGTCCCAAGGCGCTTCGACCACTGCAAAACCCTTCCTGGCTTCCCTGAGAGCTGGTCCCTTAATGGGTATCTCCAGGGTGAGACCAGGCATCCCCGGCGGTCTGGTGGGGCCGTTAGTGAAGATGAGGCAAGCTAATGCCCAGAGTTGCCGAGTGTGATCGCTGATCAGAGTGGGCACCGAGGCGAGAGAATTATCGAGTCCGCTGACCCTGGTCCAGAAACCTGCCGCGCCGGGAATCGAACCCTGGTCCCGGGCCGTCCTCTGCTCTCGGGTCTGCCGCCTCTAACCAGTGAGCCACACTACACACCTTATGAGTGATGTTCTACATTCATGTCAAGTTTGATGTAAATCCATCCAATAGTTTTGGCAGGAGGTGCAAGTAAAATGTCCTAGGTGGACTAAAATGGGAAGAAATCCTTTGTGACCCCTCCTTTTAACTTTTTAACCATGCACAGATCTGCATAAAATCTGGTATGTCAGACCTTAGTAGATTTTGCTTTTGAGTGCCAGATTTGATGCAGATCCATAGATGGTGGCCAAAGAAACTAGGGAATCAAGAAACGCCTTTTCAATGGAAAGTGTGGCTGAAACATAACTATACCGTGGCAACTGCCACTCAGGGGCCAATACTCCGCAATGGCAGAGGAGCGTCGCCCCACAGCCTCAACCAGCAGCGGAAAATTTTAAATAATATTGTTTTCTTTTTCGGCTGCTGGCTGAGCCAGCATGTGTGGGGATGGACAGGGCGGGCATTGGGCAGGGGGGGTGGGGGGGGGGGGGGGGCAGTGGGGGGGGGGGGGAGTGATATGCACTACTAACTGTGCAAGTCTGTTTGGCCGGACGTCTTAGGCCAGCCAAACAGACATGCCCTGTTAGGTCTCTGTATTTTACAGCCAGGTTGGAAGAACAGCCTGAGCAGCCAAAGCAGCACGCTCAGGCCAATCCCGGGGATGCTCTCATGCAGCATGAAAGCAGCATGGGAACTGGATGGGGATTCAGCTGCTGTTCCAGTGTCCACTGGGACCAGGAAGCAGAGAAGCTCCGAGGCGGCAGATGCAGCATTAGGTACTTTTTTTTCTTTCCCTTCCCCCACTGTGCTCCCTTCACCTTCCGCCCCAGATAGCTCCCTCTACCCGCCTTACCACTGTCCATATGTATCGCCTGCCACTCCATAATAAACTCCTGCTCTTTGCTTCCTTATTAAAGGCATGAGCCTATACTTACAAAATTATGTCACTATTTGCTTGAAACGAATTATCACAAGCAAATAGTGGCACCCTGAGCTGCCTTCAGATTTAAGGACTGCTCTCCTTCTCCCTCCATGACCTCACCGGTGGAAGGAGGGGGCCCTGTTAGACTGTCCAGCTGTATTTACACAAGAGATAGTACATCCCACTGGCAAGCACATGGTTGGCCACCCACCTGCACAGCCTCAAGTTGACTTTCCCTATGGGTCTTCATCAGATGGCACTCTCTAAATAGGCTGATAGAGTGGAGTAGGCCAAAGGCATGGCTGTCCATTCTTCAGTATATTTTGATGGTTGGGCCATATCAAATCTGCAGCTGCTCCTATAAAATAGCTAAACAATGAGCAAAACCACAGCTAGGACTTAATTCCAAAAGAGGGCTGTGAACTATGAAGTGTGAGTAGTACTACTTGGCCTGTTAATGCCCTAGCAGCCTGGCCTTGCAGTTCTGCTCTTACACCAGAATTAACAAAACAAAAAGTCTCATAATTCGTAGAAAAAAATATGAGCTACTCAAATTACTTCAGACAGCTGGTTAATTCTCTGAAAATGTGGAATAACCCACTGTGAATGGGTTTGTCACAATACTGGCTGTGTGATAGGTATACATCTTTACTAATGAGCAAATAGGCATATACAAAGGGGTATGACACCATTACACCATAAACTCTAATATTTAAGAATTACCTCTCAAACTAATTAGAAAAAGCCTCTCAAACAATAGTATGATTGTCCCCATTCAATCCCAGCAGTCCTACTCAGTCTCCTGATATTGGCCATGGTGGTAACCTGGACAGAAGAGATAGCAGCAGTTGGAAGACAAACGCAGCTGATGGAAGAACCTTTTTGAATCCAAGTTCTCCTACCCAATCTACCCTTCCATTGAATCCCACTCTTGGTTTCAGTCAGCCAGTTTCCAGCCTGGTCAATAGTAATCGAATGGGGAAAAGAGAGGGAAGTGGTAAAAACACCTGCAGGATTTGAGGCTTTTTTTGTTTCCTACTTTTACGCCTGCATTGTTTTTTGATGGTGGGATCCCGACTTAACTCTCTCCCTCTGTGATTTTAGGTGCTACTGACAAAGTCCTTAAGGTCAGACTCCATCCTATTTAGGCTCCAACTCCATCTTGACTAGGCAAGGTCAAGGTCGTCCTCTTCCCTCTCTCACACAACGGCAGTCACCATCTTTTCCGATTTAGGCAGAAGCATAGTCTTGTCTGCCATTCAACGCAGATGTCGCCTGACCTTATCTCTCTAAGAACTCTCTAAGAAAGTGTCAAGTCATTGGACCAATGACACTGATGCAACCGTCAATGCAACATTTGTCTAGGTCAAAAGTCTACTTTTCCCCATGTCAACGATAATTAAAAACACAAACCGAATTTTAGTCAAAATAGTCTCGTCTAAAATTGATGTCCTTTTACATTATATGCTCATGAGGAAATGTCAAGGACGCATACCTTGATGCACATAATTAATGTCATACATTCTTAAACTTATGTCAGAAATTCCTATGTCATATATTCTTAAACTTATAGCAGATATTCCGACTTCTGATAAATATTAGGATATAAGAATGATTACTTGACCACTTGTCAGGAGAGGTCCTTTACCCATATTTTCTCCGGAGACTCTGCCAGAGACAATCTCTCCTACTGCTAGCCCGCTTCATGGATGATACATCTTGCCTGAAGCTGATACCGCTGACTTCGGGGGAAGACTGACTGACTGTTACCATAATGTGCGTTTGCCCTTTGCGAGGAACACTGTATTTGCGCCTCCGCTGATAGATAGCCTTTGCCGCCAACAAGGTATGCAGTGTCTCTTCTCCCTAAGAAACTTTAAACTGCAAGTTGTTCTGCCTACCATGCTCTCCTAGTGTAGTACATTAAAGTAGACATTAATATGTTAGGTTCTAGGTGACATTTTATATATCTTAAAAATTCTAGAAATGTTCATTTTATTCTTGTTATTTATAATGTGCCCTCTTGCTGTTTTTACAATATTCTGCATAATTGTTTTATATGTACTGAGAAACAGATTGTTCCTGTAGTAATAAACAGTTTTTACTTGAAAGTGTTTATTCTTCTTAGTACAGTGTGTGATACTGTGATTTACTAAATAAGGGTTGTATCTGTTTTCATGGTGTCCCTGATCCCTTTATGGGATTGTCAGTAACACAAAAGCAATAATTCTATGCAGTGCTAAATTTAAGTTGGTGGTTTCCGGTGCTCGGCATAAGCACATAATTGTCAACACCACTGCTTGTGACAGTCTGTCACATGGTAGCGCTGTCTGTCTGATTTAGAGATGAGCCCAACAGATGTTTATTAATTCAATATTGTTTGATTTGGGGGTATCTAGTTGGCAAAGGTAGGTACTTGTGACACATAGGGACCCTCTCCTCTAGTCAGGATAAGGGGATTACACTCCTAAAACAACATCTCCTCAGCCCCTTGGTAGCTTGGCACGAGCAGAAGAGCTTTACTTCAGAGGTGTTGTAAGTTAAGCAGTTGTGACCACACACAGTAACCCAGTGACAACACTACAAATGGACACCACACAGGTTTTAGATCAAAAATACGTAGATTTTATATAGAGTTACCACAAGACCATAAATGACAATAATACACACTATGATTACTTGAAGATGGTAGATTTAAGCTTAGTTCAGTTCAGTTCTGAGATGCGACACTCTGCGTCAATGTACCTTAAGTTGCATTGCACTTCCACGACAAGCAATGTCGCAGCGATGGGAAATGTGGCAAAGTTCAGATATAAAGAAATAAAGACGTGAAGATCTTCCAGATGCGGCACGCTTCTCGGGGAAGCGAGAAGTTCACGGTTCGATGCGTGGACTGCAGCAGCGACACCCTTATGATGCGACGACAACAGCTCCAGCGGCGACACTCTTCTCCCACGTTGCGTGAAGCTTCCGCTCAATGCGACAACTACAGCGGCGATATCCAAGATGCAACGGCAGCAGCTCAGATGGCGGCGCGCTTCTCGGGGATGCAAGGTACTCTTGGTCGATGCGGTGCAATATGACAGTTCCAGCGGCGACACCCTCCTTCGGAGTTGCGACGGCAGGTACAGCGATGGCGACACGCTCCGACCGCGTTGCGAGATTCTTCTCCTGATGCAGTGCAGTGTGACAACTACAGCAGCAACACCCTCCTTCAGAGTTGCGATGGCAGCAGCAGCGACGGTGACACGCTTTCCTCTTCGTTGCGGCACGCTTCTCTCCGATGCGGTGCATTGCGACAGTTCCAGCGGCGACACCCTCCTTCGGAGTTGCGACGGCAGGCACAGTGACGGCGACACGCTTCTTCTCGTTGAGTCGTGCTTCCAACTCCTTGCGACACGCAGTCCTTCAGAAGGCCCAAAACCGCAGCAGGCACTTCCAAAGAACTCTGGGGAGCTGAGGGGTGAAGTCTGTTGTCCCTGAGACTTCAGCAGGAGGCAAGCTCTTTTCCAAGCCCTTGGAGATCCTTCACAAGTTGAAAGCAAAGTACACAAAGTTCCTTTCTCCTTCCTTTGGCAGTAAGGCAACCACTGCAGGCCAATCCCCCAAGCAGCACTTCAGCTTGGGAATAGTCTCTCCTCAGTTTCTTCAGGTTCCTCTCCTCAGTAAAGGTTTCTTCTTGAAGTCCAAAGTGATCTAAATTCTTGTACCCCAAAATCCTTTGTCCTCTGAAGGCAGAGGGGCCTTTGCCCAGTCCAAACCAGTTCTGAAGCACTCTTGTTTACCAGACTTCTCCTTTTCTTTCACAGTGCAGGGCATGCACATCAGACGCCGCACAGGAGGTGGAGCCAGCATTGTGGAAGGCAAGTACAGTCCTGGAGAACTTTGTTTACAGGACTCCTTCTCTTCTTCCAGTGTGCAGGGCAGAGACATCAGCCTCTCCCCAGGGGGTAGGGCCAGCATTGTGGAAGGCAGGCACAGCCCTATTCAAGGTTCAGGTGCAACTTCTCCCTCCCATCTAGATGCAGATCTCTCTATTCACCACTGGGTCACTCAGCCTGTCTCCCCGAATTCCCCAGCCCTGTCTCTCACAAAACCAGACATAGGAATACACAACCTAGCAGAGGCAGGTTTGAATGGTTAGACAAGCAAATACCTACTTTCTAAAAGTGGTATTTGCAAACATAGAATATTAAAATACACTTTACTAAAAGATGTATTTTATTATTCTGAGTTCAGGCATACTAAACTCGAATTTCTACCATGTTCTCTGAGACAGTTAGGATTATAATATGTAATAATTCTAACAGACCATTCTGGGCTATGGAGAACAGGTAGCCTTGCAATAGTGAAAAACAAAAATGGCTGTAATTCACTATTAGGACATGCCACACACACCAGGGCTTGTCCTACCTTATACTTACAATGAACCCTGCCCTTGGGCCTACCATAGGGCTGACTGATATGAAGAAAAGGGAAGGTTTAGGGACTGGCAAGTGGGTTCACTTGCCCAGTCAGCATTACAGTACCAGACTGCATGCAGGCTTTGCAATGGCAGACCTTAGACACATTTTACAAGGCTGCTTCTGTGGGGGCACAACCAGTGCTGCAGGCCCACCAGCAGCATTTGGATTTATACGCCCTGGGCACACTCAGTGCACTAGACTAGGGTCTGACAAGTAAACCAAAATAGCCAAACATGGAACCACTGATTAATACATCAATTGACAATAGGGAGTACTTGCACAGTGGCACTGAATAGTAGTAGCACAGTGCCCAAAGCATACAACACCAGCAAAAATACATGAGGCAACAGCAAAAATAGAAGGGAGACCCACGCCACTGGTGCCAGTTCTAACAAATATATATTGAAAATGAATATTACCTGACACCCAAGCCATTCTTATAGTTTTGGGGGCCTTGAATAGACTGATCTGTGACACCTGTAGGAGTGTGATGGTTAGTAGTTGTGTTGGTACTATCATTAGCAGCGCTGTATGGGGGCAATGTGTGGTGCAACCTGCAGTGGCTTCCTGACGAGCGCTTTGGCACTTATGTTTTTTAAAATTAAGCACTGCTTCTATGTCAATAATACATTGGATAGTGTTTTGCTGGGCTACAATAACCTGTCTTTCACATTCATCGCTGGTGCATTGAATCAGGTTCTCCTGTGTGGGTGGGAAAGCACACCTTGTGGAGTTAAGCCATAGTTGTAGCTTACACAACACCACCTACTTGTAAATCTAAGATTTCTCAACAGAAAAGGAACAGAAAGTGCCTTCAGAGACCCTCTACTTTTAAAGAGTGTTCCCTCCCTTCTTTTCTGATCCAATTTTGTCAATGGGCCTCTCCACATCCGATGGCAACAATTGCAGGAAAGTGTGTTCTGTTTTATTCTCTTAGCATTTGTATTGTTAGCACCTTGGCTGCTAGAGGTTTTCCCCTCCTGTGCTGGAAATTGAAATAGTCCATGGATCATGACAAGGTCAGCTCGTTATAAGCACAGCTCCACTGTGTCTCATGACGAGCGGACCTTGTCATGAGCATGGAAGGGGTTAATAAAGAAAAGTCTGGTCCATCTTCTGTCATGTAAGACCCAACACTTCAACCATGGAAGCCGGCCCTGGCCACAGCATTTCAGAGAATTATGAATTGCACGTTGGAACAAAACTCTTGAGCACTGGTGCTTGAGTTACAGACTGCCGGGTAGTGGGCTACCATAACCCAAGTAATCTCTGTGCAGGATAATAATGGAATGACCCCAAAAATAAATCTAAAGAATCTGGGGAGAATGTCAGAACTAGAAGTAGGTGCTCGGAGGGCACCACAAAACCTCCCTCTTGGCCTGATGCCTTTACCAAAAGAGAATCAGGAAAGAGAGAAAGGAAATCCACGTTGTCCAGTGGCAAAGCCACCCTGTGGAGGACCTAAATTGACAAGGGTCTGAGTGGCAAAGACTACAGCAATACCATGGGGCTTCAATCCTAATTGCAAGTTGTCCAGAGAAGAAGCATGATCCACACAGACTGTAATATACCTGCCCAGGACATTTGCCAAGAACTCCACAGCCCATTTAAAAGCAAAGACCTCCTTTCTCAACTGTGATATACGCCTTTTTATGGGACTGCAGGGTAAGACTGATGTTTAAAATGGAGTGCAGTGTGTCCTCAAAATCCTGTGAAAGGACACCTCCAAGACCAAACCCAGAAGCATCAGTTTCTAAGATGAAAGGAGCATGAAAATCAGGAATTCACAGTACATGATCTGAAACCAAATTACGGTTAAGGTCATACCACCTTGGCGACCTAAGCAAATCTTACTGGTTACTGATTTCTCCAGTAGAGCAATAAGGGGTTCTTTGTTTCTAGTCTCATTCTATAGTTCAATTTGGTGTCTTCAAGCTTTTTATCCATCTCCTCACTATATTGTGTACTCTGCTGTAATCTACCTTCTAATAGCCTGATCTCCTCCTCCAGGTTTTTTAATCCTTCTCGTTTCACTTTATTTTTATGTGAGACCTGACTTTGCAAGACACCACGGATGTAAGCCTTAACGTTGTCCCTGATAATCCCACGTCCTCCTCCCACGAGGAAGACACAGCGTCTTCCTGGTCTTCCCTCATATGGCGAGGGGCCTCTCCTGATAGGTCCAAAAAGTCAGGTGGTCCAGAGGCGAGGCCTTCGTCACGAACACAAAGGCTATCCTTAAAGGGCCCGTAGTAATCCGCCTGTTGAGGAGACGGACAATCGGTTAGCCCTGCCGGGGCCGAGCAGGGGACCCCCTGACAAATCCCCCCCCTAGACTTTTCCCGTTCGGGGGAAAGTGGATAACGGGACAAGTAGTCAGCATTTGTCTGAGCAGAACCCTGACGGTGACACACCTCAAAATCATAGGGTTGTAAAGACAAGAACCAACGGAGGATGCGTTCATTGAGACCTTTATTCCGTTGTAGCCACTGCAAAGGGGCATGGTCCGAGAACAGCGTAAAACGTCGACCATCTAGGTAATAATGAAGTTTCTCAATGCTCCATTTCACAGCAAGGCATTCTTTTTCTATCGTGGGATAGGCTGTCTCCCTAGGAAAGAGTTTCCTGCTTAAGTACAGTATAGGCCATTCCCTTCCATCCTGATCTAACTGAGACAAAACAGCACCCAGTCCCACCCGTGAAGCATCGGTCTGGAGATAGAAAGGTTTGTCAAAGTCAGGTGTTATTAAGACTGGAGATGAGGAGAAGAACGTCTTTTAGTGCCTGAAAAGCAGTTTGAGCTTGGGGAGAGAGTTGTTTGAACGGGACAGAAGTGGCCGTTTTTTTCAACAGATCCGTCAAAGGGGCTGAGAGTGTGGCAAAGTGTGGGATAAACCGTCGGTAGTAACCAACCAAGCCAAGAAAGGCTCGGAGATCCCGCCTGTTCTTGGGAAACTCTTGACGTTGAATGGCCTTTACCTTTTCTTGTTGAGGAAACAACTGACCGTTACCCAACATGTACCCGAGGTACTTCACTTGGGAAAAGGCAAAGCGTGATTTTTTGAATTTATGTGTAAGCCCGCCTTTTCCAAGGCCTCAAGGATCTGTCACAAATGTTGTAAATGGGTCTGCCAATCTGGACTATGGATGACAATATCATCTATGTAAGCTGCTGAAAAGTGTCGGTATGGGGCTAACACTGTATCCATAAGACGTTGGAACGTAGCAGGAGCCCCATGAAGTCCAAAGGGCAAAACTGTGAAATGAAAGAGACCGTCTGGGGTGGTGAACGCTGTCTTTTCCTGATCTTGTAGGGAAAGGGGTACCTGCCAATAACCTTTGGTGAGGTCAATGGTTGTTATGTATTGAGCCTCACCAAGGCGCTCTATCAATTCATCGACTCTTGGTAAAGGATATCCATCTTGTTTTGATACCTTGTTCACCGCTCTGAAGTCGATGCAAAATCTCTTACTGCCATCGGGTTTTGGCACTAGTACCACTGGGGAAGACCAATTGCTTTTAGAGGGCACTATGATCCCTGCTTCTAACATTTTCTGTACCTCCTCTTTTATCACTGTCCGTCGGGCTTCTGGAACCCGATAGGGTTTCTGTTTTACAGTCACCCCCGGAGCGGTCGGGATATGGTGTTCAGCCAAGGTGGTTCGACCTGGCTGATCCGAAAAGATGGACTGATGTTTCAACATCAAATCCTTCAATTCGTTCTTCTTGAGTTCTGGAAGGTCGGGGTTCACAACAGCGTGCTCGATGGTATGAGCAGGTGGTGTAGCTAAAGACACTGAGACATGAGGTTTAGGAGGAGAACCCAACCACTTCTTTAATATGTTAATGTGGTAAATCTGGGTTCGGGAAGGAGATAGTTTCAGTGTATACGTAGTCCTACCTATTTTCCTTACTACCTGGAATGGTCCTTGCCACTCCTTCCTGAGTTTGTGAGTAGAGGTAGGAAGAAGGACCAGAGCCCAGTCACCTATGTTTAACTCTCTCCACTTCTTGCCTTTATCATAAAAGGTCTTTTGTTTCCCTTGTGCTTTCTCTAGGGTTTCATAGGACAAGGTCCGTGGCTTGTGTACCCGGGATTTTAGCTGCTGGGAGTAGTCTAGCAACTCTTCAGCGTCTCTTGATCCTGTCTTTTCCCAGCTATCTCTGGTTATTTCTAACAGCGTACGAGGTTTCCTTCCAAACAGTAACTCGAAGGGTGAAGATCCTAGACTGCTTTGGAACTGGCTTCTTAGCACATAAAGAGCCAACGGCAGCAGTTGGTCCCACTGTTTACCGTCTCCTGACAATAGTTTTTTTTAAGTGGTTTTTATCAACCCATTATAGCGTTCGACCAGGCCATCCGTTTGTGGGTGATACACCGAGGTACGTAGATGTTTCATATTTAGGAGAGTACACACTTGTTTCATGAGACGAGATACGAACGGTGTCCCCTGGTCTGTTATAAGATCTTTGGGGAATCCCATTCGTGCAAACAATTCAACCAGTTTTTGAGAAATGGCACTAGTGGTAGCTGCTCTTAATGGAAACGCCTCGGGGTAACGTGTCGCGTAGTCGACTACCACCATGACGTATTGGTACCCCCTGTGTGACTTTGGTAAAGGACCTATGATGTCAACCCCTATTCTTTCAAAAGGCTTCCCTATGATTGGAAGAGGGACAAGAGGGACTTTAGGAGGAATGTACGGGTTTCTCTTCTGACATATCTGGCATTCCTGACAATATTTCTTCACTTGCGCATACACCCCGGGCCAATAGAAATGCTCAATGATGGAATTAGTGGTCTTTTCTGCACCAGAATGACCTGCTAAAGGATGAGCATGAGCATAAAACATCACTTGCTCGCGAAACATGGTGGGTACTATTAGCAGGGGAGTGGCCTGACTCTCTCCTACTCTGTATAGGAGACCGTTTTGCTCAATAAAACAAGGGTAAGTAGGTTGGTTCTGGCCTTTATTATCCTGCGCGTTCTGCCAAGCCGTTGCCAAGGAAGCATCGTTTAATTGAGCAGCCCTGAAGTTGGTATCAGTGGACCAAGGTTCTTCAGCTAACAGGCCCTCCCTGACCACATTCCTGCCCTGTTTTTCTAGGACTTCTGCCATCAGTGTAGAGAACCACTTATTGTCTGTACCTATAATAAGGGACTCGGGTAGATTAGGAAGGACCCCCACTTCACACTGTACTTGGGTACCCTTTTCTGTTGTTAACAGGACTTGGGCTAGGGGATAAGTTCGCACATCTCCATGTACACATTTTATCCGTACAGTACGGTCCAAGAGCATGGAAGTATTGTTCAGTGCGTTTTTCTGTGTCACAGAATGACGACACCCAGAGTCCAACAGGGCACGAGTTTTCTTACCATCTACCAGGACACTTACATAAAATGCTGGTCCTGTCTCTTGTGCATACAAGAGGGCACGTGGAGCATACCCGACCTCCATGGGTTCTTCTTTTTCTTTCTTTTTACGGCAGTACCTCGCAATATGTCCCCACTACCGCATTCATAACATTGTGGACCCGTAAAGACTGGTGGTTCTAGCTTCACAGGTCTAGGCTTCATAGGAGGAGGATCGCTTTGATTTTTGTATGGCTTTTTGTCAGATTTTATGGGGGTTTTGTTGACAACAGGTTTGTCGTTTTCCCGGAATACAGGCCGGGTTTGAGCTCTAGCATAGGAATTGGCCATTTCGATGGCGTGCTCTAAGGTCAACCCTGCATGCTGTCTAAGCCACCGTTGGGTGCCATAAGGCAATGCTTCAAGAAATTGTTCCAGGTAAATCTTGTTCATCACATTATCGATATTCCCCTCTTGTGGTTTCAACCACCTGTCTGCTGCATCTTTCAGCTTGTAGAAAAGAGTCTTAGGAGCATCGGTTGGGGTTCCTCTCTCTTGTCGGAACTGTAATCGGTGAGTCTCATCATCAACCCCCAGTCTATCAAGAATTATTTGTTTCACATGTCCATAGGCTGCAGTGCCATCCTTATTGGCCAGCTGATAAGCTGCCTGTGCTTCTCCTGTAAGGAGAGGAGCTAGATAAAAGGGCCACCTCTCCCCCGGCCAGGCGCTAGCTCGGGCTGCCCTTTCAAAAGTTAGGAAGAAAGAAGCAGGGTCGTCTCCGGGAACATATTTTTGGAGCGGTACAACTGCCCCAGGTGGGTGTGCGGCTCGGCTTTGTCCCAGAACAGCCAACAGCTGCGTTTGTCCTTCTGCGAGTTTAGTAAGATGATCAGCCTGTGTCTGAATAGCTGCAGTGAACGTAGCTCTATCACTGTCTGCTTGTTCATTGGACCTTTCAATTGCCCACTCTAGCTTGGACTGACCTTCACTCATTTGATTTATCAAGGTCTCCATCTTGTGATCTCAGATGGATTGTCTCCTGGCTGGCTCGCCACTTGTCACCTTTCGGGTACAAGAATGGAAGGAGCCAAGACTAGAGGGCGACTATTTGTCTCTTTTATTGCGTGGTACAGAATAATGAACACAAAAAGTGAGTCTTAGGTCAGACGCATTAACAAAAATCCGGGGTCAGGTTTGTGGTCCTCGGGACACTTCCTGGGTCGAGGTCCGGGATACTCCAGCACATGGAAGGAAAAGAAAAGAACGAGGCTTTTAGGGTACTGTACACTTTCTAGAGACTCTTGAAATAGAGAGGGTGTGAGGGAAAAGCAAGAACCATCACCACATTCAGTGACTTGCAAAAACTGTTCTAAGAAACGAGGTGCCCCAGTGCTTGCTCTGTCTCCTATCCGGTCCCTCCCTTCTTTAAACGCAGTAATGAACTTAAACGAGCACGCACCTGGGAAAGCCACGCGTCCTCCTTCGCGTGGCTGGGCGAATCGCGGTGTCGTTGGCCTCCTGGCTTTACAGCTGCCGCCGTCCGTTTCTCCTCCGTTTCCGACCCGGCACCTTCTCTGCTCCTGGTGTCGGCTCTCTCCAAGGACTACGTCGCCGCGTTGCTCTCAGCTTCCCCAGTCGCGTTGTTCTCCTGGCGTCTCACGTCCTCCTCCCACGACGAAGACACAGCGTCTTCCGGGTCTTCCCTCATATGGCGAGGGGCCTCTCCTGATAGGTCCAAAAAGTCAGGTGGTCCAGAGGCGAGGCCTTCGTCACGAACACAAAGGCTATCCTTAAAGGGCCCGTAGTAATCCGCCTGTTGAGGATACGGACAATCGGTTAGCCCTGCCGGGGCCGAGCAGGGGACCCCCTGACAAGGGGGTAGGATGGGTTACAGCGAAGATCTTTGGGAAGAGTATTCCAGATAGAGGGGGCGTTGCCAGAGAATGAGCACAATTGAGTTGCTTTCTTTTTTAGCTGAGGAGGGATAAGGACAAGAGCGTTAGTGCTTCTCAAAGTTCTAGTACATCCTGCTTTTTGGAGTTTGTCTGTAAGGTAGGAGGGGGTGTTTTGGTGAAGGGCTTTGTGTGTGATGCAGGCAATCTTGTAGGTGGATCTGCCTTCAATTGGAAGCCCTTAGAGGTTTTTGAGGATAGGAGAGATGTGATCGTATCGCTCACAGTCAGAGATAAGCCTGGCAGCGAGATTGAGAACGGATTTAATAGGGGCTAGGTGAATTTTAGGGGTGCCAGCAAGGGTGGCATTGCCATAATCTATTCTGGAAAGGACCAGTGATTGTACAACAGATTCAAAGTCATCAGCTGGAATGAAGGGTTTAATTTTTTTAAGGTGATGACGAATGAAGAGGGCAATTTTTGCCGAGTTTTTTATGTGGGAAGTGAGATTGAGATTCTGATCGACACTAATGCCGAGGGATTTGACCGAATTGGAGATGGTGAGAGAGCAGTTGAGTGCTTTAATGTCCAAGATCCAGTGTTGGATAGGGAGCGAGTTATTTTTAGGAGAGAATAGGATGATTTCTGTTTTTTGGGGGTTTAATTTGAAGTGGTTTTGATGAAACCAGACTTCGATCTTAGTCAGGGCATCATTGAGATGTAAGATGTCGCTTTGGGATTTGATCTTGTAGTATAATTGTGTCTCATCGGCATAGAGGCGATAACTGATTTTTGCTTGTTTAAGAATAAGGGTGAGGGGTTCCATGAAGAGGTTGAAAAGGGTTGGTGAAAGGATAGAGCCTTGTGGGACGCCCAGGGAGACAGGTTGTGGTTTGGAGAGGCAACTGCTGACTTTGATTTGTTGAGTTCTATTTTGGAATTAAGAGGTGAACCACTTAAGGACATTGGCGTCCAAGCCAAAACTGTATTTGAGGATCTTGAGTAAGGTGACATGGTTAACAGTATCAAAGGCTGCAAAGAGATCAAGGAGAATGAGGAGGGAGGATTTGCCTTTGTCCAGGGAGCGATGTATGTCATCAGTAATGTTGAGCATTGCTGTTTCTGTGCTGCAACCCTTTCTAAAACCGGACTGGAAGGCGTCAAGCGGGTTGAAAGTGTCGATGGGATTGTCCAGCTGTATCAGGACGCATTTTTCGAGGGCTTTGGATAGGAAAGGAAGGTTGGAGATAGGGCGCAGATTGTTTAAGTCATTGGGATCCGCCGCTGTGTTTTTAATGATGGGGGTAATTTGGCCCAATTGGAGGGAAGCAGGAACAATACCAGTGGCAAAAGAAGAGTTTATAATATTGTTCCAGAGTGGGGCAAAGATGTGTTTAAGTTCTTGAACCAAATGAGAAGGAAGAGGATCTTTGGAGTGCGAGGATGGTTTAAGTTTGGAGATGATGTTGAGGACAACACTTTCTGATATTGGACCAAAATCACTCCATGAAGCGTTGTTTTTTAGCTGGGGATCTGTAGAGTTAGGTTTGTGTTGGGAGAGAGAGAGGAGGAGTTGTGAGGGATCATGGGGGTAGGGAAGTGGAGGAAAGTACCAGGGGGATGCTAATGGGGAGGTGTTGGCTGAGTGAAGGGGGAGTTGGGAGGAAGATTGTTCAATCTTGGTGACTTTGTCCGAAAAGAAGCAAGCAATTTCTTCACATCTTTCAATAGTAGCTAGTAATTTAGGGGGGGCTGAGGAGGTTTGGTTTTTGACAATGTTAAAAAGTTCCCTGGGACGATTTCTAGCCGGATCAAGTTGAGAACGGAGAAAGGAAGCTTTTTCGTTAAAGATGTGTCTTTTGTAATTGGCCCTAGCAGTTCTGAGGAGGGTAAGATTTGAGGTGGAAGGTTGGGTCCTCCACAAGCGTTCAGACTGCCGGAGAGCTTGTCTTTCTTAGTTTAGGTCAGAGTTGAACCAGGTTTTAGGCGGAATAGTTTTTTGGAGCTTTAGTTTGGTAGGGGCAATTTGGTCAAGGGCTTTGAGAATAGAGTTATTATAATGATCGGTTAGGCCAGTGGCGCTTTGGGAGAGAGGGGGGAGCTGTAGTCGAGCTTTTACTGAAGATTCCAGCATGCCAGGGGGGAATGTGGTGACGGTTTTGAGTTAGCTTCTTTTGTTTGCTGGAGCAAGGAGTGGGAGGTTGTATAGAGCTATTTATGGTGAAGAGGATGAGGTGGTGATCTGACCAGTCAATGGGGATGATGTGGGAAAGAGCAGCCATTTCTTTGCTAGAGATAATAGCATCAAGGGTTGCACCTTTAGAGTGTGTTGGGGAATGGCAGAGTTGTGTCAGGTCACTAATGTCAAGAAGGTCCTTGATGAGGTTAATTGCCGGGTCATCAGTTTTGTTCCAATGGATATTAAAATTCCTTAGGAAGAGACTTCTGGATTTGGAGAGCGATGCTTGCACGAGGAGATCAGATAGTTCCTCAGCAAAGGTGAGAGTATTACCGGGGGGATGATAGATAATATGTAGGCATATAGGATGGGAGCTCGGAGTAGTAAGCTAAGCGCAGAGGTATTCAAAAGTGGATAAGTCCTGGTGATGGACAGGAGAAAGTTTGAGTTCATCTTTATAAATTACAGCAAGGCCCCCCCTGAGGATAGAGTATCCTGGTGGGGAAAGTATGTCAAGGATTGATGAGGAGTGGGGTTTGAGCTAAGCATGGTCGGATTACGCTGATTCACGATCCGCGAATTTGCGGATTTGCGTATTCGCGGATCCGCAAAATCCGAGAATTTGCGGATTCGCAGATTTTTTAAATGGGGGGGGTCTTCTGTGCGAGTTCAAGTACCTCTTGTGTGTATAAATGGTCAGAGACCGATCAGAGCAGCAGATGAAGAGAAAGAAGCTCCTGGTCACAGGAACAGCACGAGGATTGCGCTTGTGAAAGTCAAGGATACAAAGGCCTCTATCCAGCATCACAGCTGATTTTCGACGGTAGATTTGGGAAAAAGGCACACCTGCCCAGCCTCGACGACGCTCACGATTGTTTTTGGGCTGATGAATGAGTCACTGAATTTGAGCTTCAACTAGTTCCAGCGGCCATGTGTGTGTTACTATGCAATCGCACCGATGTGCGCAGGGGTCCCTTGAGTGAGCTGTCCATCATCCTGTAACTATTTTAGGATGGCGCCGGCAAGCTGCCAGCGCCATCCTAAAATAGTTACTAAATTAGCTTCATCAGGAAGCACTAATAGATAAAATAAAGCAGGTGCTCGAGCACCTGCTTTATTTTATCTATTAGTGCTTCCTGTTGAGCTAACTTAGTAACTATTTTAGGATGGCGCTGGCAGCTTGCCGGCGCCATCCTAAAATAGTTACAACAACTTCAAGCTTGAAGGCTTGAGCTTTTGCCCCCCGGATCCGCCGCTCGCGGATATGCGGATTTTCGGTAAATTCACTGGAGTTCGCGGATTGCGGATTTACCGAAAATCCGCAAAATCCCGGAACGGATTTTGCGCTCACACCTAGTTTGAGCCATGTTTCGGTCAAGAAGGCGATGTCAATGCTTTCGCTGAGAATGGTTTCAGCAATTTCTGTAGCATGGCAAGAGGCTGAACGGCAGTTAAGCAGCATACAGTTGAGAGGTTTGGATTTAATGTATTTAGATGAGGGACAAGGGCGGATAGACATGAGTTGCTATGGGAGTCTGGGTGAAGCTGGGGAAGAAGGGTTACTACTAATCCCCATGATAACTGGGATAGCTGAGTGAGGTAAGGGGGAGTTCGCATAAGAGGTGAAGAAGGGGTGTTTTTTGGGGGGTAAGTGAGGTTAAGGGGGAGGCCGATGGCTAGGGAAGGGGGTAGGGCTGAGTGAGCTATAGAAGTCATTCATTAAAGAGGGAGAGACAGGGGAGGACGGGGTCCTACTAATTCCCAAGATCACCTGGGATGGAAGCATAAGGAGGCGGGTGTCGAGGTGTTGAGGAGGTAAGCTTTATTGTGGCCAGAGAGGTCATGCGGGGGGATGGTTCGGACCGAGAGGTGGGCTATGTGGAGTGTAACAGTTAGTCGATCTAGCAGGAGAGTTGTTGGTAGGGGGAATAATTCCTTGGACATAGGGTGTAAGGAAATTTTGACATGGGATTGAAGGGTAGGTGTGGTTGGGGGGTTAGTAGTGGTGAGGAGAGAGAGGTCATTTCTGAGGGAAGAGAGTTCTAATACAAGGGTCGAGAGGTGCAGTTCAATGTTGAGGAGTGATTGGGTAAGCAGGGTGGAAGGGAGGGGGGCTAGTAGATTATGGAATAGGGTGAAGGGTCAAAGTTGGCTAGGGGGGGATGTGAGGAGAGTGGGAGAGAGGGAAAGCCTGGGAGAGGGAAGGAAAGGGGAGTGAAGGTGAGGAGGTAGGGTCAGAATAGAGGGGAGGGAGGTTGGGTTCCTAGAATGAAAGTGGGGGACTGGGGAAGTACGGTTGGTCTGGGTGTTGGGTTTAGAAGTGTTGGTTAGATAATGGGGAGAGGGGACAACAGGAGAGGTCATAGGGGGTATTGGAGGCATCTTTGGGGGAGTAAGGGGAGGTGGAGGAGCCTTTGGGGAAGAAAGGGGAGGAGTTGAACAAGGAGGGTGTAGGTTTTAGGCAGATGGGGCGATTTTGTAAGGTGACCGGGCGGTGAGGGGGGGAGGGGAGGATCGCAGGTCTCTGACAGGAGTAGAAAGAGGACGGTGGGTGAGGGAGGCAGAGGGAGTTATGGGTGAGTCGATAGAGGGGAGGGATGTAGGCATGGTGGGCGGGGTTTGTCCCTGGGGAGTGAGGCTTTCAATAGAGACTGTAGAAAAAGAAGCAAGCGGGTAGTGAGTGAGTTGGTATAGGGAACAGGACTTTCAGATAAGGTTACTGTGTCCGGGACTGGATAAGAGGGGATCGGAGGGTGGGGGAAATGAATGAGGGGGATTGTGAGGTGGAACGCAGATCAGGGGGTTGAGTAGGTAAAAGAGGGTGGGTTTGGTGGGTTGAGGGAGAATAGGGAGAATCAGTAGGGGGTGGAGGCTGGGAAGGTAGTCGGTGGTTGAGATTGCGTGGTGAGGTCATCAATAATGCATACTGTATTGAGAGCTAGCAGGGTTGATTGTGAGTGGATGTGGGGGTCAGGGCTTTCAGTTAAGGTAAGTGAGTCAGGGATTAGAAGTGGGAGGGTTAGGGAGTGTGGAGGTGGGAAGGAAACTTGCTGTTGGGGCGGAGGTTAGAGTTCAGTGTAGGTAAAAGATTTTGGGATAGTGAGCTGAAGTGGTGTTCAAAAATGTTGAGGTGTTTTTCGGGTGCTTGAATAAGTATTTTTCCAGATTTAAATATGGAGATGTCAATTTCACCAGGAAAAGAGGGGGAAGGAGTGGTGAAGAGTTTAAGGCCATAGGGAATTTTGCGGGAATTGGTGATAGGGAGGTGTTGGAGAAAGATGCTTTTCCATTTAGATGGGCGTTTGGTGAAGAAGATATAGTTGGTTATTATGGTGGAGTTTAGGCTATTGCAATTGTCCACAAATAGAGATTCTTGATGGAGTATAAGAAGTTTGTGTTCGAAATTTTTCTTAGCGTGTTTAGAGAGGGGGGGGGGGGGGTAAAGGATGGACCACGAGTTAGGGCAGTGTCTGGATATAGGTGATTCTAGCATCATGGGCATATGTATGAGGGGAGACATGATGAGTCAGCTGAGTTATAGTGGAGGGAGGGAGGGAGGGGTGGAGAAGATTGGGATGGAGCAAGGTGGGGAAGGGGGGTAGGAACACAGGAATGGACTAGGGGGAATGGCTGAAAGAGGTACATTTTCAAGTAAAGTGTGACCAAATCGAACGGATAGGGAGATTAGAGTGGTGAGCAATGCAGTGGAGGAGTGGGCGAGGGGGGATTTTCCAAGGGAAGAAGTAGTAGGTAAGGTAACAGTTATGGGAAAAGAGGAGAGAGTGGAGAAGGAATCAACGAGGAGAATAGACTATTCGAGTAGAGTTGATATAATATTGTAAGAGAGGTCAGAGGAAGCGAGAGTAAATCAGGGAGGGCATTAAAATAAACTGCAAGAGTAGGTTAAAAGTTACACAGATCAGCGAGGCAATAGTAAAGGCATGTTAGGTCCTTTAGAGAGGTAGTGGGCAGAGTAAAATAAAAAGGCAAACAACTAGGATTAAACAGAATACATGAATAGAAAAATACAAAAAGCATAAAGTAAAAAGTGTCAATGTTCTGATTATCTAGCAGTAGGCAATAAAATATTCCAATGCAAAAGATCAAATGAGGTATTTCAGGTAGGGTGCTAGTAGCACATCATGGGACTGAACAACTTGCTGCTACAACAACGGGAGTATAGATTGTCCTACCTAAATAGGTCGGTAATTCAATATCATAAATACAATGATGTTGGTCAGTAGTGATCGGGCCAAGCACCTAAAGTTCAGTAGTATCAGCCGCTGCTAGGGTCCATGATGGGTCATCGAGAAAGGTAGTGGCCAGAATAAAGTTAAAAGATAAACAACGAGGATAAACAGAATACAAGAGTACAAAAATATAAAAGCATGAAATGAGAAACGCCAATGTTCTGCTTATCTAGCAGCAGGCAATAAACTATTCCAATGCAAGAGATCAAATGAAGTAAATCAGGAAGGGTGCTAGTAGCACATTATGGGACTGAACAACTTGCTGCTACAACAACTGGAGTACAGCTTGTCATACCTAAAGAGGTCAGTAAATTCAATACCATAAATACAGTGATGATGGTCAGTAGTGATCGGGCCCAGCAACTAAGGTTCAATAGCACCAGCCGCTGCGAGTGTCTGCAGATTGGTGGAGGATACTCTGTCTGGGAGAGAAACAAGCGTAAAAGTCCAAATATAGAGTCAAACAGTTGTGGTGAGGTAGGTCGCTAGGGGTGTATGCAGTCACAAAATATAGAGTCAAACAGTTGTGGTGAGGTAGGTCGCTAAGGGTAAATGCAGCCACAGGTACAATATATAAGATAGTCACTCATCTGTATCAGAGTCACCAGGATTACAGGGGTGTCAGCAGTCACAGGTACAGTTGACAAGATAGTCACTCATCAGTGACAGAGTCAACAAAATGATAGGGGTGCAAGTCATTGGTAAGGACACTCCCATAACACATATCACAATGCGGTAAAAATGAACAGGGGGGTGTGAAAAGTACTGTAGATTGGGCAATATCCAGAGGTTAATCACCACTTCATGAGAATAGCGTCGGAATTGTAGTAGAGGATATAAATCTACAATGGTGATACAATCATCCACACAAGAGGGCTCCTTTTAAAGATGGCCACCATAGAGGCAAAGAGGTTGATGTCCTTTTGCTATTTCTACTCTTCTCCAAGATCAACAAACCACCAACAGGGGGCTTTGTTTACAGTCTAAGGGGTGAGGTTAAGATGGCGACATAAATTACCAAGACCCCATACAAAATGGGTGACAAAGGGAGTGGAGGTAAAACTTTATAAGTAAATAAATATAAATAAATCAGCAAGTCGGGGACTCGTCAAAAAAACAAAAACGGGGCCGTAGCACAAACGGAATAAATTGTTGCAGGCTGCTACTATGAAATAGCCTGTTGGTATTCAGAGCGGACAGAGCACTTCTCCTAACGATCCCTTTATTCCGGCCCGCTCCATCAGATGCACTTAACTCCCCGGCCTATGAGCAAGGTTCAGGCTCAATGCAACCCTGGGGGTGGGGGGGATGACCCCTGCCCGTCACAATATGGAACACGGGACCTGCTCCAGCCATAGGCGCCTGGACAAGTCAACCGGAACTGGATTAGAGCACCAGGGACAGGGGACCACTCGGGAGCAACCCGGACAGGCTCGGTACCTGAAATCACCCTTCCCGTCTCAGGAGACTGGAGCCTCGTTATGTCGGAAACGCTCCTGATCCAAGCCAGTCTCCGGAGCAAGAAGACAATGGAGGGAGAGAGCCCGGAGATCATCAGTGTCCCGTCCACTGCCGGAGCCTCGGGACATGCACAGCCTGCCTGCAGCAGATCCTGCAAAGTATCTTTCCCGGGATGGAAGAACGGAGCTCAGTCGAGCAGGGAACGCTCCGGTCCCGGGAAACTGAGCGTAAGGGCTCACTCATCTGTTATCGCAGCAGAGACCAGCATCCTCGGCCAAGCTAAGCTTCAGCACAGGGGCTGTAGAGAGACTATTGTTGAGGGTTAGGATTAGAAAATTGTTGAGGGTGTCAACCTTTTTTCTCTGAGGCTTTGGGAGCCCACCACCAAGAGTTTACCTTAAATGACTCACTTGGCAGCTGCCGAGGTTAATTTTGCAGAATTGGCAGAAAGACAAAAAAGACTGCATGGAAATGACGATTTGCCAACCATGTCTTAATATAAATGAATAAAAGCAGGTTGGACACGCACTCCATTTAATTGAACTGTTCAGTAAAATTGTGGTGTGCTCCTGAGGTATCACCCCCTGAATAGGGTGTAATAATATATAAGTGAAACGGTGGTGCTGATTTCAGCGACGGTCCCCTGGGCACAATGTCTCTTCTCATGAAGCGGTGAGTTATTCTTTATAAACAAAAAAATATCAATCCAATACTCCGAGTTTAGGATTCTCACGTGGAATTGTATTCATTCACTCCAGATATCCTTTGTTTGGAATGTAATACATCAAGATAGTATCATTGCATCATCCCGAAATTCACAATATCCCTAGGCATTTCGAGCTGAGCGCCCTTCTTCAGGGGATTATCTGTAGAACAAAATAAGGTTTGATGCCTCAATGTTGCAACATACCAACTAAAACAGTAAATTAATAAACATTGCAGTAACAAATTGGGCGAAATTATTAAAGACTTAGAAAAACAGATCATTGATAATGACACTGTTGTTGATGCCAAGAAACTCTTAGAGAAAATAGAACATAATTGAATTTCACCGCATTGAACAAAATAAGTCGATAAAAGTAAAAAAAGACATCAAATCCTTCACTCCAGAAAGGGCATACCCTTATCTTCAAAAAGATTTTTATACAAATCGTAACTTCAATCAGAATCCACAGAATCCTAGACCTTGGGGCAGCTTCAATCGAAGGAATACTGTTGTGGGATTCACTGATTCATCTGCCGATTCCTCAGACCATTCAGACTCTGGTGAAGGTCCAAGCACCGCCACTCGTAACCCAAACCCCCAGTTTTTAGCGAGAGGCGGGGGAGAAGCCCCCAAGAGAGGTCGGGTAAAACAACAACCAAGATGGTACAACCCCCCAGGGGAGAGACAAATGAGACACAAGTTTTACCAGTGGTAACAGACCCTGACACTATGGACATGACCATCCCTCTATTTAACCTGTCTGATCACACTTTGTCCTCCCAAGAAATTTCTATTCTGAGCAAAGGTCTATCATTTGTACCCACTACCTACCCTAATTTTTTTGACCTTCAATCAGAACTAATGAGTTTCCTCAGAAAAATCAGACTACGTGCCTTCTTTGACCAGAACTCAGCTCAGCTCAAGACTGCTCTTACACCCTTCAGACCCCCTTCTACCTTTTCCCCCACCACCAATATGATCCCCAAAGAGGTCACACATTTGAGAAAGTTATACTCAAGGAAACCAGTAATTTAGCCAAAACTCATCTGTTCATTCCATATAACATCACACTAGATGAGAAAATGGCTATTTCATCACTACGTGATAACAATAATCTAGTCATAAAGCCTGCTGACAAGGGTGGCGGGATAGTCTTACAGAGTATTGACAACTATAAAACCGAACTGTCTCTGCAAGTCTCCAACACTGATCACTACTGCAGACTTCAAACTAACCCTACCAAAGAACTACAAGGCTTGATCAAACAAATCACCACAGAGGCGCATGAAATTGGTTTCCTTAGCAAACACGAATTTAATTTCCTGAATGTTAGTCATCCCATGACTCCGGTTATCTATACCCTCCCCAAGATCCACAAACAGCTTGATAACCCTCCTGGCCGCCCAATTGTCTCTGGTGCGGGTCTGTGTTGGAACCTCTTGGTCACTATGTTAATTTTGTTCTTAAAGATTTTGTACCCATCACAAACTGCTACGTCAGGGACAGCATGTTTATGATAAACTTGACTGAGAATCATCCTTTTAACCCTGAAAGCGAAACTCTATGTACTTTGGACGTAGAGTCGCTTTATACAAACATTCCACAAAGAGAATCACTGCTTGTCATGGAGAACATTATTAACAGCCGGCCCCGCCCCCATACGGTACCCACACTTTTAATTATTCAATTGCTTGAAATTTGTCTCACTCGAAACTTTTTCATGTTTAATAATGAGTTTTTTCAACAAGTAAAAGGTACATCCATGGGCGCAATTTTTGCTCCAACCTTGGCTATTCTGTACATGGACTGGCTCGAATGTAATACTATCCTCCCTTCCACTAACCCGTTTCATGAAGTGCTTCTTATGTGGAAGTGATATATAGACGATGTCTTTCTTATCTGGGGTGGTCCTGTGGATGGGCTTACATTATTCTTACATTGGTTGAATAATAATTGCAATGGGCTAACCTTCACTCTGACCCATAGCAAAACTAGTATCCCCTTTCTGGATTTGTGTTTCCAACATAAGGATGGCTTGCTTTTCATGTCTTTATTCCGTAAACCAACTGAGAGAAATACATTGCTTAGCTATAGTAGCTGCCATCCTAGAGCCCTTATGGGACAGTCTACCCTACTCTTAATTTTTGAGACTAAGGAGAAACTGTTTCTTAAAAACAGACTATTTCACAGAAGCTAGCATACTTGCAACCAAATTGAGATTCAGGGGCTACCCACGCCGCCTAGTTAAGAATGCCATGAAAAGTGCCTGGTATTGCCCCCGTGATACTTTGCTAGAACCTAGACCCAAGAAACCATCTGACAAATTAGTATGTGTCACTACTTTTTCCCCTGTGTCCAATAAAATCCGTAAGAGTATAAAAAAAACCTGGCATATTCTGAACTCAGGTAATCTAGATCTAGAAACACCACTGTTTGCTTTTAAAAACAGCAAAAACCTGAGAGACCAACTAGTAAGGGCGGCTCTTCCCCTCCAAAAAACGGCCAACACCACACTGAACGACCTCTGGTCACTTCCTCCCTTGAGGGGTCACTCTAAATGTGGTTCTTGTGTGGTTTGTGATTTTTGCATTGAAGGTAAAGATTTTGTGTTCAAAGAGACGAGAAACGTACTTAAAACCTTTACGAACTGTAACAGCTGTAATCTGGTCTATGCTATCTTGTGCCCATGCAACATGATCTACGTGGGCCAGACCAAACAAAAGATCAAACTACGGATCTCGCAGCACCGTAGTAGGAATAGATGCAAAACCATCAACGCTCCACTGGTTGAACACTTCAGTGAAAGAGGACACAATGAAAATGATATCAGATTGACTGTAATTAGCCAGGTGATCATACCCCCAAGAGGAGGGGACCTGGCGAAAATACTCCATAAAGAGGAACTGAAATGGATCCTGAGAACCGACAGCCTGAATTCAGGGCTAAATCTGCAATAGGACTGGACCAATTTGATGTAATTTCTGTTAAACTAATTGCCGTTGTCATTTGCCAGTGCTTTGTGCTCTTTTGCAATGTAATATATTTGTACAGCCTTCTTTTAAATTTTTCTTAACTTTCTGAAATAACTTCCCTTCAACTTTGTCACTGCCGCTCTCTATCATTTCCACTTTAGCTTACACCTCCCCTGCAAGAATCTAACCCACCTTAAGATGGCCGCCATGTTGTCCGTCGTTTATTTTGAGTACTTCAGGAGATCAGCCCTAGCCTATCGTGAGCCTTCTTTCATTTCACATTGTGCAACTTCCTTAACGGCACGCCAATGCATTTGCCTGGAAGACACTTCTGCCGGCTGACCCGGTAAGCCCGCACCACGTGGAAATTCTGTAATTTTGAGTAATTATCATGATGTATGCACGACTGATCCGTAATCTTACTGTTTCCTTCCCCTACTTGTCTCCTATAGGCAAACTTCCCCTCTTCCTAACGCGACCGAGCACTCTGCTGGTGTGTTGTCCTAAGGCTCCCAATTGCGGGTAAGATTCTTTCTTGCCCATGTTGTTCGTTTTTTACTGGTACTGCCTGTACAGAATGGCGTTGTACAACCTATCCTACCCTGTCTTTTTATTCACAGAATGTTGGGTTATTTATCCTACTGCTCTTCACCTTGCCCAGACTCATTAGCTCGGGCTTAATCGGTAAGCACCTTGGGTGTAAGCATGTCGGACCCACTATTAGAGCACTGTGTTGTGTTCGTTAGCCCACACGGGTATATAGTCACCGAGTATGAGTTCCCCTTTTTTAATCTGCCTCGCATTTTAGTCTTTTTTTCACTGAGTTAACACGCTAGAACACGTCGCCCGGTCTAAGGCACACACCTTGTCTATGTCAATAGCACTCCGTTTCACTTTTCATTGCATGTCCTGACTCCCTCACTCTCGTTTAGGGTTTAAAGATCGGCACTAATTCTGCTTCCCTGCGCCATCCAGCCATTTTCACTTTTACTCACCACGATGCCGAAGGTTACTGCATCTGACTCTTTGCACGGTTGGTCAACTTATGTGGTTATCTCCACCTATGACCCTCCAGGTTAAACCACCCAACCATTGTACTGTAATACCTCGTCACCATCACCGGTATAACAGTATTTTCGCGAACGTTAACAATCCTTTGATAACTTTGTTTCTTAATCATTGTCAGATCAATTAATCTGTTCTTTTTATGCCTTTCTCTCTACCTGTCTCTCCTAGGCAATAGAGGCTTATACTGTTTAGGCATTATTTATGTCCTGATGATGATCCCCTTGATTTTATAATGGGATCGAAACGCCGTCCACTTTCCTGAGCACCATATACTAAAAACGTATAACATGTATTATATGCTTGTAATGGTGTGAATTGAATTTCTGTTACACTACTAATCACAGAAATCCGAAGCTTTTGCCTAAAAGCCCTGTTCTTTTTGTTTGTTATTTCTTCACCATGCCAATTTGTATGTGATAGGGTACAGGCTTGTGCCCCACTACGAAGAATTGTTGAAGGTATTTCGTCTGTGATTTTTTCAAAAGTAAAAGATTGGGTCCTCTGTCCGGCTGGACATGTCATAACTAAATATAGTATCCATTGTGTCTATATTGATTGTTGTCTGAACATTGCTTATGCATGGGACCACTGTTGTTTTAAAAAAAATAGTATAATTAAGGCGCAGTGTCAAAGGAAATTACCTAAAGCCAACAGAATATACGTGGGAAAAAACATGAACCACTATTCATCTAGAAACGTGTCACTGTGAGGATCAATTGGAAAGTGCCCGAAATTGTGCCGTGAAAGAAACTGAAATATCAATACATACGTGATATGCGTGATCAAATGTCAACTGAATCCACGTTTCAAAAATGTGTGCCGCTATTAATATAGAGAGGTAACATAGTGAGGAAGGCTTTACAAGTGTTCAACAATGTGCCGTAAATAAAAATCAAAATTATCAGGATTACACAGCAATAGTAAAATATGTCAATGACGCTTGGAAAGCGTGACCCGCTATTCACATAAAAAAAAGTGTTGCGGTGAGGGTAGATAAAAAAGTGCCCGATATTGTGCTGTGAACGAAACAAAAATTGCAAAACGTCCGTGAAATAAACAAACAGGTAACAGTTGGTGCCAAACTTACGATAGAAACGAGCTTACAGTGAGCTCCGCTGATCGGCTGAGAACGCCGAATCTTAGGCAAGTTACCGGATATATAACGTTTGCCGGTAGACACGGCATAAAAGAAGGACTAGTTCACCCTTATTGCAGTGCGCAATAAAGCAGCGCCATCTTAAAATGGAGTGAAAGTGTAAAAGTTGATCAGAATGTGCCGCAATCTGAAAAATGGTTCACGTTATGGAAACTGATATAAAACCTGATACACCATTCTGAATTTGGAACAAGAACTCACACAGGCGACAAGTTGCTATAGGATGGCTTTATAATACCCAATGATAGCAAGGAGTCAGTTCATCATGAACTACTTTGTTTTGGACTTCTGGTATTCAATAGGATTCAATCTTGACTCTTGCTTCCTCCTTTGTGTTATTATAATGTTCTTTGGGACGGTTTCTCCGAGGCATAATGGCGTAGCTACGCCCCCTTGATATCAGAGTCTTTCATTTCTAGTTCTATTCTTACAGCCTGTTCACCAAATTCTACCATTAACAGATATATCGGAAATATATTGTCTGTACAAGAGGATGCGGAGAAAGAGATTCTCACTAAACATTCAGACTCCAGTTCTTCCAACGTCCTGATAAGATTTATGTGGTAGAACAGAGTGCTGGGTTTGCAGTATACCTGTAAAATCCTTAGCTAACTTTTCCAGTGGCTTCCAGGACTGTATAAGGCATGTGGAACTAAGCAATAGGTTAATGTTCTGTTGTGGGTAACAGCACCAAAACTGTATCTATTGTTAAGAGCCGTGAAATGAAATGAAATGAAATTTGATTTATAAAGCGCATGGCTGCCCAAGAGCGTCCCAGCGCAACAAAGCAAAGAACAGGAACAAACTGGGAGGGGTACCGTTACTTAGAGGTTCTTGGGAAAGAGAAAAGTTTTAAGGGACTTTCGAAACTTAAGATAACAGGGTTCGGTCCGAATCTGCCTGGGGAGAGAGTTCCAATTTTTTGCTGCATTTACCGTGAAACGGCGTCCCCCTGTGCGTGTCTTCCGTCTTGGTCTTGTTCCTTGATTGTGTTCCTTTTTCTACTTTGATGGGGTATTGTATAAATCCATAGCATTACCTGCTGTTTTAGTGGAAGGACATGCTCCACCAGGTACATTGTGGCATCCTCTTTTTCCTCCTATTCCTCTGGGCCATATGTGAGCTTCGGACAGTCGATCAAAAAAAATTATCAAAACAGCTAAACCAGGCGGATGCTTTGGGGGAGCTGTACAGGGTGAAGAGAAGAAGAAATAGTACTTCATCGCAGTCTGTAGCCTATGACCCACAGCATGTATCTGAGTGTGTGATAGTAGCTTTCAAACACACCACTGGGTTCTGGGTGATATACAGAGAACTTGATTTTCGATTGGTGGAGGGTTCTGCAGATCTTGTTCATGAGTTGTGATTTGAAATTGGTCCACTGATCAATAATAATTTCAGTTTGTAACCCCCTTGAGCAAAAAAATGAATGTGGACACCACTTAGGTGAACAGCAGTGACTCTTAATGGAAAATCTTCCGGAAATCGGGTAGCGTAATCCACAATGACCAATATTGGTATATGTCCTCTCCCTAAATGCTCTATGGGTTCTCACGTGTGTTTTTGAAACGGGACTTGGGTGACACTTTGTGCTGGAAAGTTGAGATGAAAGCAAAACCTCCAAAGAGCTGCGTTCATATTTTGCCTTTCTGGTCGAAATGTTACTATAAAATTATAGCGCAAAAAACTCTTCCTTTCTTGACGTTAATCCCGACATTTCATATTAAACACCCTACACTGTGATGATCTGCCTGAATTCACGCTTTTATTAACTTACTACTTAAACTGTATTCATACATCTGTTGCAAAATTGCTTTTACATGTTGTGAGTTTTCCACAATATCACACTGAAAGATTCGAATATGGTGATTACTGGTCACCGACAGGAAATTTGACTAATGTACATAATCTTCACTTATATTGAAAATCTAGATTTGAATTGTCCCTCCTAGAACAACAGTGAACACTCCTGTTTTAGGTCATTCAAACTGAGGGGCACAAACAATCTAGTAGGCTGCTCATATTTAGGTCTAACCTGCGTGCTTTTTACCTCCACAGAATAGTTTACTAGCAAAGTACACGGTACACCGAGGCTGAAAGTAAAACTGCAGTCAATGATTGGCCTTCCTATTAATATAATTGGCCATTAAAATAAACCGAGCAGTTATATTTTTATAGTCTCTACCTAGTTGTATTTCTTTCCAGTACAGCCCTAAAAATGTCCTAATTTGTAGAGAAGGTACTGATAAGCATGATAGATGACATAACGTCCTGCATTGGACAAACTGCCTAGTGTTCTCGAACATTTCTAAACCATTCTAGAGTTTTCAGTTGATGTTTGTGCGTTCTACTCGTACATCTGAATACGTTTTCTTTGTACACTGCGAAAACGTTTGTAATACTCACTTCTGCAACTTATGAAAAATAGTTATTTTGAATGAGCAAATCTCATTTTTCTCCCCGGGTCTCGAATTGCAGATAAGTGTAATGTAAAAATGTTTTCTTGTTATTGTAAAAATAAAATCCATTGTTGTAATCTCTCTCACACCTCCCCCCTTCAACCCCCCTATAAGAGGCCTGCCTACCCATCAGAGCAGAATGTGCAGCGATACCGTGACCAGGGTGTGAGGGGCCCAGTGCACCTTGCTGTCTTCTATAACCCGACTGGGTATAGGGAGAACAGTCCCTATTTGGAATAGGGTCGATGGCCCCCTTTCCACAGCACTGTGGTCTTTTTCTCTACTTTCTGCCGTTCTATATGTACGGTGCCTCATTTTTTTGGGCGTTCATTGTTCAGTAGAAAGGTCAACTAAAAGACTACTTACTGGTGCACCAAAAAGCGCCAAATAACATCACCAGGAACATGAAGCACTATACAAATGCATCTACATACAATACAGTGACAGCACGTGTTGTTCATCTGCGTTCAAATCATAATTATAGGAGAAACTTAACCACGGACAAGGAGCAAATAAACTGATTTGGGTAGGGGTGGTGATGAGGGGGTGGGTGCAGTGGGGGTCTTTGCTACAATGTCATTTTTCCCAACATGGGCAAACACAATTGCGGGTGCACATGTAACTGCACCGCATGTCATGGACAACGTGAGAATATTCCAGAAAGTGCCACGCACCCAGCAAGGGTCCGCAGCAGTACCACCCACGGCCAGCGCACAAAACAGAAATGGCGACCACAGGCGCTGCGAGTAGAAAGGGTCCCATTAGACGGGAGAGAGGGGCGACGCGTACAACCCCTCTGCTAGGAGATTAAGTGGTACATGCCACCTTCTAAATACATGCCTACACTTCCCATCGCAGTTTTAAAAAAATTTCTAAGTTAAGTAGCCGTGTCTCGCCATGCATGTAATTGTAAACAACATAGAATTACATGCTTTTAAGGAACATGTCTTCTCCGAGAGGGATAAGACCAGCTCGACTCATTACTCTTCTGCTTAATTGACGAGGAAGAATGCCCTAATTGCTCATTAGCACGGTAAATGTCCTTCGTGTCTTGTGTCATAGTCTAAAAACACGTACGGCGCTTGCAGCTGCACACTGTTGTTTCTAAAAGAACACACAGCACTGCGATTAAACGGGTTCCCTGAAAAGAGTCCTTTCCTCGTCACTGACTGACATTTTTACATGTCGAGTTTGGGTGCCATATCTAACATTAGTAATACTTTGACATTCACTATTCAATATTTTAAATACTGTTCTGTTTTGTAACGTTTTCCTGTCTGCAGCTCCGAGGGTAATCATAACCATCATCTTATTTAGTTCGTTTTTTTAATCAGTCATCATTTAAAAAAGTATATTTTTATAGGTGATTCGCCTGTAAACATATGTTTATGGCCAGAAATATATCCATTTATGCTTTCCAGGGAACTCACAAAAGGATTTCTGGCAGGTGTCTGTAACGCTCTAGTGTTTCTGCCTGAGGGCAGGTCGCAGGAAGCACCCACCAACATTGTATCACTCTCTGGCCAGGCGTGGCCAGAGAGCATAAATAAACGGGCCGGGGTCGCACAGGACTTCCGGTCTACACGAGCCAGCCAAGTGTGCGCTTGTATTATTTGCTTATGCCCCTAGTGTTGGGCCTAACCCCAACAAGGTATACACCCCCCTCCCAGCTGCAGCAGTAACCCCGGCAGGTAAACCCCCACACTGGCGACAAGGGTGGGACTACGCAGCCCACACCGCCTGTGCCTGCTTCTACTGCCCAGTGAGACGGAGCCGGAGCGCAGCAAGAGCGGGATACGCCCGACCTGCACAACGCCGCAGCGGGAGAAGACAGAGCCCTGTCAGTGCCTGGGAGAGTCCGGTGAGCTGTGCATGTAAAGCAGCTGCGCTGCGGATCTCACCTGAGGGCAGCGTGCGAGGGAAACGTGGCCGAGACGCCAGAGGCAGCTTCCAGCCATCGGAGAGGTACGCGCATGCGTAGTGATCGCCCGAGGCCCGGCGCGTGTGAAGAAAAGAGCGCGCGGTGCGCGCTGCAAGCCCGGGAAGAAGACTCCCGATGCTACAGCCCAGCACAACGGTCAGGGACGCGTCTAGAGCCCCACAGCACCAACAAGCATTGGCAAAAGCAACAGTAAAAGTAGAAACCCAGCAAAACCACCAGACACACAACAAGCATTGGCCAAGACAAGGAAGGCAAACACACAAGCCCATGCTGAGAGACAGCAAGCACTGGGGGGAAGAGTCAAAGCGACATAAAAAAAAAGCATTGGTGGAGGCAAGACGGAGAGCTGCACAGAAGGGCTAATAACAAGCACAGGTCAAAACTAACACAGCGGACAACACAAGAGCGTGTTAGACACGCTACGCGACACCATGTCGAGTCCACCTGCCGCAGCAGAGGCCTAACAGCAGGCTACACCGCCCGCACAAGCACCGCCGCCACCGGCGCACTCGCAGATACAAGCGCTGCCGCCATTCAGTGAACTGATTGATCCGTCCACAGCGGCGCCGAGGTGGGCGGTCTGGATTGGATGACTGAATAACTACTTCATAGCCACCAGAGAAACAGACGAGGCAGTAAAGAGGTCGCTGCTGTTGCATTTCGGAGGAGACAATATCTATAAGTTGTTTGCACACCTTCCGAACACTGGTGCCCCGAATGACTACGACGCCGCGGTAAGGGCCCTGAACGCCACCTTCGACCCGCAACTCAACCCTCACTACGAAGTTCCGACAGTCCCGACAATGAGAAGGGGAGACCATGGATGCTTTCCACGCTCGGCTCAGAGAACTAGGCGAGCACGTGCACAGAAGATGATCAGAATAAGGAAGTCATAGCACAGCTGATCCAAGGCTGCCGCAATAAAACACTGAGGACCCTGATTCTCCGACAACCATGCATCATCCTAGAGGAGATTCTGCTCCTGGCGCTGTCACATGAGTTATCGGACATTAGAGCAACAGCAATGGAAGCCGCGCTTAATCAGCAAGAGGACACACATGCTCATGTAAAGACAGAGCGAGTAGACGCCATCAGCACACCTACTCGGAGTGGGCGAGGAAGATGGTCCGCCAGAATGACGCAGGGTGCGTTGTTTGGATACTGTGGGAAGGAAGAACACAACTTAGATGGCTGCCCGGCGAGAGGCAAAACATGTTCGAAGTGCGGGATCCCGAACCACTTCGCTAGTGTGTGCCGAGGAGGACTCCGAGGCAAGAGCACTGCCGGAAAGAAGTCACTAGCAGGTGCAGTGAGGCATCTAACGCTAGAAGAGCTGACGATGTCACGGTCCATGAAGACACGTCTCGCAGCAGTCAGCGCCTGGATGACTCCTCGACAGATGAAGACGAAGAATGCTACTTCGTATCCTTTGCCAGTGATCTGAAAAGAAGACGGAGTCCACAACCCAAATGCAGCATTGAGATAGACGGATCCCCAGTGACAGGCTTGATCGACACAGGAGCCACCGTCAACGTGATGGGCCTGCAACACTACAAAAGACTGAATCCGAGACCACAGCTTACCCCCTCCAAAATCCGGATTTTGACATATGGGAGCCAGAAACCACTTCCCCTCCGAGGCAATATGGTAGTCCAAGTTAGAGCTGAGGACAAGTAAGTCACAACGACATTCCACGTTGTAGACAGAGAGGCAGACCTGCTGGTCGGAAGCCACACCGCGGAGGATCTCCAGCTGATAGCAGTCGCAAATGCCGTAAAAATGCTCCAGACATAAGATATCTTGGAGTCGTTTCCGCAACTATTTGAAGGGCTGGGGACCATTAAGAAGCAACCGGTAAAGCTCCATATTGACAAGGCAGTACAGCCAGTGGAGCAGCAAGGCGTGATTGAAAAAGTGTCAGGTCCCACCCCATGGGTGTCACCAATGGTTATCGCTGAAAAGCTGAAGCAGCCAGGCAAGATAAGGATCTGCATAGGCATGAGAATGCCAAATCGCACCATCAAACGGGAGAGGCACCTCACACCAACGGTCGACGATATCCTCGCCGACCTTAACGGCTCACAATGGTTCTCCAAGCTGGACCTCAATGTCGGATACCACCAGCTGCAACTAGCGGAAGAGAGCAGATATATTACTACATTCTCTACCCATCTCAGACTCCGCCGGTACAAGAGGCTTAATTTTGGCATATCCTCGGCCGCTGAGATTTTCCAAAACACCGTAAAGGAAATTCTGTCAGGCCTTCAAGGTGTTCTCAACGTGAGTGACGATATCCTAATCCACTCAAAATTAGTCGAAGAACACCATAGACGACTCAGAGCCACCTTACAATGACTATCGGAACACGGCGTGACCCTCCACAAGGAGAAGTGTCAGTTCTTCCAAGAAAACAATCGACTTCTTTGGGTACATGTTCAGTTCAGAAGAAGTCAAAGTGGATCCCAGAAAGTCGCAAGCAATTCAGGGTGCCCCTGCCCCTACCAGGGTGTCAGAAGTCCGAAGCTTTCTGGGGATGGCGACTTACTATGCAAGATTCATCCCGAATCTTGCAACGATTGCCGAACCGCTACGAAGCCTCACGAAGAAGGAAACACCTTGGAAGTGGACGTCAGTAGAAAGCAAAGCATTTGATCAAATGAAGTCAGCATTGCTAGCTAGCACCACAATGGCTTACTTTGATGTCACCAAGTCTACCGAAATATTGGTTGATGCCAGCCCAGTTGGACTAGGGGCGCTACTAACCCAGGAAACTGAACCAGGAACTTGCGCTCCCTTGGCATTTGCGAACAAAGCCCTCACCCCAACGGAATCATGATACTCTCAAATTGAGAGAGAGGCGCTGGCTGTGAAGTGGGCCTGTAACCACTTCCATCTATATGTAACTGGGCACCCATTCCGGGTCGTGACTGATCATCAACCACTCCTCCCTCTGTTCAAAGGGACAGCCCCGCATCCACCTCCCAGAATAGAGAGATGGGCAATACAGGTACAACAGTAACAAATGGACTTGGTGTACCGACCTGGGGCAAAGAACCCTGCTGATTTCTAATCTCGCCACCCGGCAAAAGTAAGTGAGCCTGACGTCTAGCAAGAGTCAACAACAGAAGACTTTGTCAATATGGTGTCCCAATGGGCATGCCCGCAAGCAATGTCAATCGACGTGATCAAAACGCATATCGAAGCTGACCCAGTACTCCAACGAGTCCGTCAAGCGCTGACAAGTGGATCATGGGAAGGCTTCCTCAGAGGTGTCCAAGATTGGACTGAAGTAGAAAGGACCCGGCTGGCACAATTTTGGAGAGTTCATGATGAGCTCAGTGTGGCTGACAACGATGTCATCCTGAGAGGGTCGCGTATTGTGATCCCAAAAGATTTGCAGGAACAAGCCACAGTCCTTGCACACGAAGGCCACCAAGGCACCAGAAGGATGAAGTCCAGAATGAGAGAAAAAGTGTGGATCCCCAATCTTGAAGAGAGCGTGGACACCCTTGTTCACAACTGTCGGTCCTGTCAACTCACCAGCAAAGCAGAAAATCCAGCTCCCGTCATCACAGAAGATCCAGCACCGTCACCATGGTCATGGGTCAGTCTTGATTTTGGAAGCTTCCCCGACAGAAGGATCACCGTCGTCTTGGTCGACAGCTACACCAAATACCCCATAGTGGAGTTTGCGCCATCTACGAGTTTTGCCAACATGCAGCCGATCCTGAATAAGTCGTTCGCACTATTCTGCCTGCCACAGGTGATCAAAACAGACAATGGACCTCCATCCCAGGGCAGCAAGTTTAAAGACTTCTTGGAAAAACTCGGAATCAAGCACCACCGAATTACGCCACAGTGGCCGCAAGCTAACGGGGAAGTTGAGCAGTTTATGTGGACCATCAACAAAGTCCTACGTATCACAACTGCGTAGGAGAAAGTTCCAGAGGCAGCTCTCCAACATTTCCTACGAGAGTACAGAAGAACCCCACATTCCACCACGCAACAATCCCCCTGGTCACTCATGCTGACCGGTCCGCGGCGAGACATGCTGCCCATGGCAGACACGTGGGCCCCTGAGCCATACGACCCAGAAGCGACACATGACAGAAGACGCAGCACCAATGAGATAGCCAGTCGGCGACGGAGGGCTCGCCCCCGGCTGCTGACCCAAGGGGATTCAGTGCTGATCTGGACCAGACGGCCTGGTGGCAAGTTCCACACCCCTTATGAAGCAGGCCTTGGATCGTGAAGTCAACAAAGGGCACGACCGTCACTGCAAAAAGGAACGGAGAATTGGTGACTCGGAATGTGTCTTGGTTCCAACAAGTACCACCAATGACCGACGTATCTCAATCAACAGATCAGCTAGCCCGTGCAGATCCTGAAGTAACCATCTCTGAAACTGATCACAGCGGATCATTGGCACTCTCAGACAGTGAGGCGAATTGTGAGCAGTCTCGAGAATATCGTCCACGACCATACTATCTCAGGCCGAACCCTCGGCCCAGCCAGAGACTAGCAGACTTTGTATGCTAACTAGTAACTATTTGAAATATTGATAAAGAACTGATTTGGGATGGGATGTAACGCTCTAGTATTTCTGCCTGAGGGCAGGTCGCAGGAAGCACCCACCAACATTGTATCACTCTCTGGCCAGGTGTGGCCAGAGAGCATAAATAAACAGGCCGGGGTCGCACGGGACCTCCAGTCCACACGAGCCAGCCAAGTGTGTGCGTGTATTATTTGCTTATGCCCCTAGTGTTGGGCCTAACCCCAACAAGGTATACACGCCCCTCTCAGCTGCAGCAGTAACCCCAGCAGGTAAACCCCCACAGTGTCCATGAGTGAAAAGAAATCTGTAGTAGTAAATCCCACACAAGTGGTTAAAAGTTTATCTTACAAGGCATAGTTTTCACGAGCGTAATATAGGGATCGCAGCTGCGACCCCTGTCTTGCTCCTTGCGACCCCAGGAACTGCCTTTGCGACACTTGGCCTCAGAGGTGGCAAAAGCAGTGCCAAGAACAGGGGAGCTCCTCACTTCTTATCGTCTGCCCATTTTTTGTTACATTAGTAGCGAGTAAGATCTATTATTCACTTTTAGTGTAATAAAAAACTAGAGCAAATGGTAATACTGATACATACAATGTCAATATATGCCATTATATATATATATATATGTATAACAACAAACTCACATTGCTGTTGTCAAATCCACCCCATATGACATCCGCATCAAACCTCAGTCAGAAGTACGTGGTCAGGCAGGCCCGACAAACTAGGCTTGAAGCAACTGATTGACAGTTCACAGGTTGGGTGCCACATAACCCTTAGATAAATCAACGAACAGGAAAGCCCAGATCGATCCCACAGATAGGCAGCAACACCACAATGGTTTTAGGAGATTGGTCCCAATAAAACACATTTGACCAGAGGGGCGCATGTTCCCAAAACACCAAAAAGTCAGATGCAAAACCAAGTTAGAAACACTCAGCCAATCAGAACACAGCATGCACACTACACACAGTGATCACATGCTCCCCATGCTGGACATCTGGACACATACCCACTGGCCCCACATTGTGTCAACGCAAGGTCGAGACCCACCTGGGCTTCTTATCAAATGACCACATTTATGGCCCAGGTGACTAGTCCCAGATTTCTGTCTCCAAAAGAATGTGCCAATTGTTTTATGATGCTTCAAGAATTGTATAAAAAGATGACCGAAACCAATGTGCTTTGAGACATGATTCAGACGCCAGCTCTGTTGCCTGCGCTATCGGCCACTGCGTTTATTAAATTCACTGCTCCTGTTTTTCTAAAGGCCTCTTGTCTTCCATTTTTTCAAGGTAAATTCATATTCGAGCAACACACTTTCAGGACCTATGGTGGCAGCTGTGGTAAAAGTAAAAATGGTTTTAAATGGGGGGTTTTATGCATGCTTGCGGATGAGAGCGTGTTTAAGTGAGAGAAAGTGTGCATATGTGTGAGAAAATTTTTCTGTATGTGTAAGCATGTTTGTGTGAGTAAAAGGGAGTGACAGTAAAGATTCAGACTGTGAGTGAGAGTGTGAGATATTGAAGCCCAGATTTACTAATATTTGACGCTAGGCAACACTACACCAACGTTGCTACACTGCCTTGCTCTAAAAGGCAAGATAGATAAATGCACCATATCTAATAAGATTCTCTCCCCAGCATTGGCACATTTTTACATACCCCGTGCCAGAGTGCAAAGTCTGTATATTTTCTGATCTGAAGTATAGGTTTTATTCTGTAAGGAGACCACTATGCTTTAAAGCCTTCCCACCTTATGTGTGTGTTGTACAATGCAGCACACATGCAAAGTAGGAAAAACAAGAAACAAAAACATTTCACCACATTATGCCTGCCTCGAAGAGGCAGAAGATTTTGGTGCAAATTCCTGTCTTGTAATGTTTGTAGATAGGGATTTGTGTCAAAATCCATGGGTGGGTGATTGGAAATGCCATGCGCCATCCATGGAATGCTCCCTTGATATAAAATAATGCAAAGTAACGCCTAGCGCAACTTTGTGATACTATGTAACGCAAATCCTCAATTGTTGTGATGTTAGGGTCATGTGACATGCCTTAGCTGGCCAGGTCAAATTGGCAGTTTAAAACTGCACACAGGACTGAGACATGTTTTAAAGGGCTACTCAAGAGGGTGGAATAATACGTCATTTACAGGCCCTGGGTAAATGTTGTACCACTTTAGTAGGAACTTATACAAAAGTTAAATGTCCCAATCAGGTGTAGGCTAATTTTATCATGTTTTAAGGAGTAATCACAAGCACTTTGGCACTAGTTAGCAGTGGTAAATTGCACAGAGTCTTACAGCCAACACATTTTTTTTCAGCAAATAGAAGTGAAGAAGTGTTAGAAATTGGTTTTCTGATTTGCAAAGAAATGCACCCTGTCCAAGCAGGAACCACAATCCTAGTCAAGGTAAGTCTCAAACACACCCTAAATTCATCCTGTGCTCATCCTTTGGTAGCTTGGCTCAGAGCAGCAGGCTAAACCTAAGAGACAATGAGTAAAGTATTAGTGCAACACTTCAAACAGTGAAAATACCACACAAAAAGATTCCATGCCAGATTAGAAAAATAGCTTTCAATTTAATAAATAAAAGAATAAGCAAAACAACAAAAATCCAAAGAGCAGAACTTGAGATATTAATAAAAAAAAAACCATAAAATAGTGCTCAGAAGCAATAATCGCCTAGTTGGGATATCTGGTTGTACTGAACCGGGACAAAGTCTACAGTTCAGGCTGATCTCGATGGAGCCTGAGCCGGCTACAGGGACCAGTCTTAGCCCACTGAGAAAGTAACCTGCTGCGTCGACAATGAGACGTGGGATGCAGACAAGATGATGCATCGACGGTGGTACACACAGCGACAAGCCGTTTTTTTCCTCGCAACAGCGCCAATGCATCGGTTCCGAAGGCACCGCGCTGGCTCCAAGGGGGATGCTTTGACTCTGCTCCAGCAGAGGATGTGTCGGCTCCGAGGTTGATGCGCTTGTTCCAAAATTGATGCAGTGGGTCTGCTCACACAACAGCGGTGATGCGTCAATTTTGCTCTCGCAGCAGACAATGAGTCAGTTCCGATGAAGCAAACATCTCAGGCCCAATTCCAGTGATCCAGGTGTAGAAGCAGGGTGGATGGAGGTTATTTATGTCCCTGAGACTTCCGATTAGGAGGCCAGGCAGCTACCTAATGGAGTCACCCTGGGTCCTTTGGACAAGAGATGCAGGTTTAGTCCTTCTCACCCAAGCAAAGAGGGTAAAAGGTCAGCACACCAAGAAAGCAGTTCATTCAGAGCAGCAGCCCAGCAGAGTGGGAGTCCTTCAGCAGCACAGTAATCCTTCTTCATGGCAGGGTATCCTCAGGTCAAGAAGTGTACTGAGTTTGTAGGGTCAGAAGTTCAGTTCTTATACCCAGGGGTGCCATTGAAGCGGGGAGACTTTGAAGAGGAGCTTTGAAGCGCACAGTGGTCCTCCTTTTCTGACCTGGCTCCAGACTCACTACGGGGGGGGGGGTATGAGCCCTTTGTCTGGGGACAGAACACTGCCTACTCAGGTGTAAAGGGCCTCCCAGTAAGGCTCATCAAGTCACATCTAAGATCCCTTTGCGTGTGGCTGTCTAGAGGGAATACACAAGCCCTGCTGTCACCCTACCCACACATGCAATCTACATGCACAGAAAGCTGAGAGTCGAAAACAACATCTTTATAAATGTGACATTTTAAAAATTATAATGATGAATTCGACTTTGCCATTAAAGAGGATTTATCATTATAATTGCAAATGTACTAAATATGACAGATCTACCTCCTTCCAATTGGGAGTTACAACTTATTAGATGTAGCTAGGAATCACCAATGTTAACCTATGGGAGGGGTAGGCCTCACAGAAATGAAAAATGAATTTGGGAGTTTTTCATTACAAGGACATGTAAAACTTAAAAGGGCATGTCCTACCTTTTAACTACAAAACACCCTGTCCTATGGGCTACCTAGTCCTACCTTAGGAGTGACTTATATGTAATAAAATGAGAGTTTAAGACTTGGGAAGGGATTTAAATAGCAAGTTGACATGGCAGCGTAAAATGCACATAAAGGCTCAGTAGGTGGAGCCCTGAGACATGTGTAAAGGTCTACTTAAGTGTGTGGTACAATCAGTGCTGCATGCCCACTAGTAGCATTTAATTTACAGGTCTTGGGCATATGAAGTGCACTTTACCGAGGACCTAAAACTAAACTAAATAAGCCAATTGGGTATATATACCAATCAAACCATATTTTAGGGAGAGAGCACAAGCACGTTAGTACTGGTTAAGTGCACAGAGTCTCAAAGCCAAATAAATATATTCAGCAACAAGGGGAGGAGGAAGGCAAAAGTTAGGGGCTGTCTCACACACACTTAGCCCAATTACCATCACACACAGCTTAGTCACACCTCCCGCCATAAGAACCCTCCTTGTTGTGTTCAACAGAGCCTGGTCCTGGTTGGGGGGATGGTGAACAGACATAGAAGGTCCGGATATCTATTCCGGTTCCCAGCGCGAGTCGCGCACCTTCGGCATGGTAAACAGACTACAATTCCCATGAGGCAAAGCAGAAGTATCCGCGTTTGCCCTCTGGAAGAAAACCTCAAACCAGGAAGCGGAGGTTAGGCTAAAGTTGCCTCCGGTGCCGGTATCAGTGCTGATTATTCCGTGTCGGAGCAGCGCCTCGTGCTGCCTGTTCCTGCTTGCATTTTGGTAACGGTAAGGGTGCACGTGCACCAATAAGGTCGAGACTCTGCTGTCATCGGACATTGCTATTAAGCCCTGTTGAGGGAGATAAAAACGAGACTATATAATTACCATTTTGCCTGCCGTGAGGATTGAAGTGTAAAACAACTTCAATAAGGGTCTATATTTTATTCATTGGAGGATGCAGAACTAAGAGCACCAGTTTGGTTAGATTAGGTGATTAGAAGAACTGCACAGCTACAACATATTACTGGATTGCGCAATTTCTTTATGACATGTTACTCAACTACTAGGGCAGTAAAACCAAAAGGAGTACTTTGGCGATTGTTGTTTGAGTAATCCTAAACAAGGGGTTCAAGAGGCGTCGTCCTGCTCTTCCCCTGTGAAGCGGACCCTGTCATGTACGCTGGTGTGTATGGTTCTATATTGAATGTTTATCATATATGTGACCTGTGTTATAAGTGCGACCAGACGCTTCGTGTGTAACTAAGGCCATTGAAGTCCCTACTGTTTCTTACCCCTTTCCTAGCGCAAACCTCATTCCTTGCTGACCTAGCGATAAGGTTGTTTATTCATTCCTCGCCTCGGAACGATTACATTTTTTTACTTTACAGGTACGAAAGGCTCACTAGATAGTCATATAGACACATAGTATAAACCTGTACTTACAAATATTGCTTTGCTTTTCATATCTCCCGCCCTGCTGTCCCCCTCCTCTCCTTCCCTCACTTGATCATCCCACTCACCTGTGCTATTATAGCATTTAGGGTTGGGAGGGGGCCCCTTTTTTTTGGCATCAAACCGTTCCTGAGGAAACACCGAGCTGAGTGGGGGTGACCCTGCAGATAGGCCATTTCCAACAGGAAGGCAAAAGGTTTGCAGGAAGACCACATCAAAGCATGTCATGTCTGACAGAGAGCATAATGCATTCAAATGTTAAGTTAGTTTGTGAGAATATTTATGGCAAAAAAGTAGTTTTTTCCCCGAAATCATGGCATTATCCTCCATACCGGCATCAGTGTTAGCACAGATGAAGAACAAACGCTGTTGTAGGAAAGAATGGTCGATGTTTTGTTAAGTGAGGGTGGAACTGTTTTGGTTAAGATGAGTCTAAGATCGATCTTCTCAATCGTACTAGATAGCTCACTGGGAAGAATTAATAGAACAGACTTCCCAGGTCTGAGATGATGAAGCACTCTTAGCGTTGTCAGACAAAATAGCTAGGCCCATAATGACCTCCACCCTCGACTCGGACACCGTTAGAGGCAACGACGGACAGAGCGGGGCCTCGTATTCCTGAGTGAGGTACCAGGTGAGGTGAGGTCCATTCCCCGGTTAAGACGGGTGCCATCTGCATCCCTTGAAGCTGAGGATTTGTAAACTAAGGTTGTATTTAGTCCAACCGAGTACATTTGGTTATAGGTTTACGTTTTTTTGACACTTTGAAGGTCACTTTTGATAATTTGATGCAGTAGCAAACTATTAATAGAGACAGATCCTGAAGAAAGCCTCGGGCATTTTTACCCCAATGGCTGAAACACGTCGACCTTAATAGTAAGCAGCTATTTGTGAACACTGCTTTTTGCAATGTTTTTATTTAGAATGCTAGGGGATATTTATAATAAAATTTGTTTCTCTCCTAACAATTCTATTTTAATCATGCACTCACAACTTTTTGTTTCTCATAGTTAATTGAGAATCTACTTGTGATCAATTTTTGAAGAAACTGAATACCTGTTCTTCACTTGTTTCTGGTTTTCCTCTCTTGACCCACTTGAGAGAGGTTTCCCAAGGAGATAGCCTCTATGATCAAGAGGTATATCGTTCATTTGGGAGGATAACCAGATGATGATACTGATCATAAAGGTAATTGATGGGAATCAAATCTCTGTCTAAGGGTCCCCGTTTTTGTTTATTCATAATATTCCCATTCTTCACTGTTCTCTCTTGCATTTTGTGGCATTCTTTTTTGAGACCACCGCTTTATTGTGTATTTGTTTAGCCATAATGACTGCTACCAAAGGTGTCTGTGGGGAATAGAGACAAGAAATCAACAAAGTTTTGACAGCTATCACTAACAGCAACACATCCTCCTGAAGAGCAGTGTTCTTTGTCCCCTTGGGCCAGATTATGATCTTGGCAGCAGGGTTACTCCCGTCACAAACGTGACTGCTATCCCATCTGCCAAATTACAATTCCATTATATACTATGGAACTTGTAATACAGCGGGCGGGATATCCGTCCCATTTGTGACAGAGTATCCCATCCATCAAGATCATAATCAGACCCTTGTTTCTTTACCTGAAGCATTTTCTGACCTTAGTACGCCCACTATTCATTATATACAATTAGAACTATCCAACTCTCGAGGAGCTCTATTTTTTAGCAGCTGCCAGGAGAAAATCTGTCTGTCGGGTTTCTCTTTTTGTGTTCATTGTGGTTGATCACACGGTGCTGATCATGAGGCACTTTTTATGCTGCAGACAAGTCAGGTCGACTAAACAACTACACTTGTGCTACCCAACTTTAAAGCTGGGCCTAAACCACTCATGAATATGTGTTTGGGTCTGCACTAAATGGGGAGGGAGCAGAGCCCTTCCAGTTAATAGAGGTGCATGGCATCTATTTCTAGATGCAACAGGGCCAAGTCAGCCATAGCAGAGAGTAACAGCTGTTCTATTTTTGGAAACTGTGGTGCTATTTTCTGGGCTGATCTTGTAATTGACTTATTGGATGAATCTTCAGGTTTCATATTTTGGAGTTTTGACATACAAGCAGCTCTCTGAATGAAGGAATATGATAAGGATCTGTCTCCAAACGACACACTCTGGCACATCTCATGACTGTGAGTTCAAACTATAACTGTAGAACCTTTGTGGCTTCCCACTTGCACATGCCAGGCCACGGATGTGCACACATACACACACATCTATGCCTACCTCGCATTGCAGTGGGTGGGAATGCAGTGGCACAAGGCAGGCAATGAAGCAGAAATGGTTGAGGGCTGGGTGGATCCCAACCAGGAGGCTAGATGGCAACCGAGCAGACAGCTGTAATCAGAGGCCCATTCAGAGAGTTTGAAAACACCATACATCCTGATTCTGGGAGGGAGGGCATATTCCCACTAATCACAGTTAGGCCAAGTGTTTTTACAGATGGTGGTAGAATCACTACCAGAAACAGACAGGATGTAGACATTTAGGGTATAGGGAGGATAGCAGGCATTGATGACTATCCCGATGGTATACAGTGTGACACCAAAGTGCTCATAAATGTGGAAGCTCAAAGGCTTATACCATTGGCAGGCCCTGACTGAGGAAGCGTCTCAGAAATGAAGAATGTCATTTGTCATACGAGGCAGATACTTTGCAGTCACAGCCAATCAAAGGAGAGTCCTTCCTAGGATGAGTGGCCTTTCAACTGGCAAAACTATATATAAGGTTTAAGTGCTGGGGTAAACTTGGGTGACTGCAGAACTTGGAGCACCTAGACTCACACATCCTCTCTCAATTAGTTAAGTGCTCTAGACAAATGAATGCAGTAGGAGGCATCAAGTGATGAAAATGGACCTTGGAGAACAGAGGCTGATTAGACCAACTCTTGTGGCAGGCTTGCTTCTAGTCACATGCCTCAGAGAGATGAAGAAAAGGAGAATTTATGAAAAGAACGAAGCACAAGTAGTTAAGACGGGACATTCTGTTTTGCACACTTCCAGGAAATTAATCCATGGATATGAATACAAAATCTGGAGACTGAATACAGAGTATTCTATAAATAAAAGGCCTAATGGTGCTATAGTAATTTCATGGGTGTTACCTGTGGTAAACTGCCTGGGAATAGGGTTAGTACTAGGATTGTTGTCCGACATTAGAGGCCAAATGTAGGAATGCATTTTCTGGTTGCAAACCCTGCGATTTGGTAAATTTCAAGGGTTGCTACAAGAAAATGTTTTTTAAAGCACCAAACCCATTTAGTGATTTGCTAACATGTTACCGATTGCTAAATGGGTTTAAGAAACCGTTTGGATTCACATTTTGGAAGGGGAATGTTTAGGATGTCCTTTCCAAATAGTGATTCCTTATGGCACATATTAATGTTTTGCGACAGAAATCCAGTGCAAAAATTTCATATTTAATCACTACCTCAAAGTAGGTGATAAACCATTTGCAGACAGGGAGGGTTAGGATCCTTTCCCCTTTGTAACTGGTTGAAACAAACCATCTTTTAGGAGTAAGGAGAGGGCCATTGAGCCTCTGACTACTTTGAGGAAAATAGGCTGCCTTTAAAATAAAAAGGATTGCTTTATTTAAAGGAAATCAATTTTTGCTAATGCAATGGTGTCAGTATTGGTCAGGGTGTATGCAGATTTAAATGTGGAGGTAGTTCTCATGGTTGCGGAGGCACTCCTTTGCTTTCTACTGGTGTTTTCTTTCTGGATTTGAGATGAGATGTGTGTAATACTGTGATAGTTAGTTTTGACGATAAGCTAGTGTTTGTATAGGGTAAGCGTTTCCTTATCATCTGAGAAGGATGTAGAAACTATAGATTTTGCTAGATGTCAAGTCTCTGGAAAAGGTTTCTAAAGGAAAGCTAGCCTGTCTTATGTCCAGGCTCTGTTCTTTTATGCTTGTTTTTTTGTGTGCAGTTAATTCTATTGGCAAACACCTCATTGGGTGAAAAAGGTGTGGGAGTACATTCGGTTTCAATGATGTGAAGATTGTTTCAGCTTAACAAGTGATTACAGATCTGGGCCATGTGGCTGTTGTTAGGATTTATATTGTTTCCCAGCTCCTGTCTGAAGTCTGGCTAAGAAGAGTTGGACCTAGGTTAATGTTTTTGCAGTAAAGATGCAATAGTGCTTGAAATTTACACCGGAAGCTATTTTTCTTCTTTACTGATTGAATTACATAGTGTAACTGGTTTTGGGTGATGCGTTAGTAGACCTGGAACCCAGACCGGCATTCTGCCAGTTGTAATAAGAACGCCATGGCATATATGTCATTATAGACGTCACCTAGGGAACCAGGTGATCTCGTAGCTTGTCTTATTATGATTTCTGAGTAATTATGAAATCACACTTTATTTTATTTTCTCACATTTGCAGTAGCATTAGTCATATAGGTCCTGAAGAAAGCAAGGACTCAGTTGTCCACGGGATTTGCTGAAACATGTTGACCTCTCATCACACTTAGGCAGCTATACTCATAAACTGCCATTGACTTTTTAATATTGGAGGAGTGAGTAGCACAAGAATAAACTTTTACAGTACTCCCTCATCCAATTTTAATACACATTTTTTCCCACTTTTATTGTTTTGCACTGCAACATCAGTCACTCTGTTTCATTCTTGAACTCTGGTACAGAATGGCAAGACCATACAGACACCTGGCTGAGTAGATGAAGGCTGTTCCATCTTGTCCTCATCCATCAAAGGCAGGTGCTCCATTCTTTGGTCAATAAGGAATCCCAAATGATGAAGGGCGGTTCCGTGTGGTGACTGATGGGTATCCTTCACTGACCCTCTTTGAGCTCTGGAAACTAACCTTGAGGTTCAGGATAAATATAGTGTACGTGTTTGGTGTTTCTATCACTTTAGGCATCTTGTTTAGACCCTTTGACACTTTTGTGTTGTTAAGTCATGCGAGGGAACGTGTCAAAGCTTGGTCTCTAAACTCCCTTGGGCCCCAACCCCACCGTGTTGTTATTAACATCTCCATTTCATGCCTTCGTGATCTCTCTCTGTCCTCCAACTCCTCTGGAGACAGACGTTTGTTAGAAGCACTGCTACATGCGGGGGAAGGTACTCTCCTTACTCCTGAAACAGCCTTCCTGTTGCTCAACTGCCAGGTCATCCTCCTCAATCTCAGGAGTTTTCCTTGCTTCTACCCAGGCCCTCAGGGCTTTGTAGAATTCTTCCTTCTTTTTGAATATAGCAGTGGAAACATTGAACTTTTTGCAAAAGAACTTCAGGTGTGAAACGTTTTAGCTTTCCCATTTCTCTTCTTCCCATTCAAGATCAACAGAGGCTACGGATTCTGCTCTCTCAACTACAACTAATCAGGCATCTTTCAAAAATAGAACAAAAATCCAAAAAGGAATCTACCAAAAAGTATGTGGTATTGTTATGGTCTGCACTCACTAAGTAGTGTTCACCAGTCACTGTACATGAGTCACAAATGCAAATTCAGAATCCCACCGCTGCCACCAATGTTAGATTTGGGGGTCTCTAATTGGCTGTAGCGACAGGGTAATTTTAGTCTATTTTCAGACTGGTGGTGACTATAATCTACTACCATTTCAGTCCTAGTTGCATTTGCGTTCATTTGTAGAGCTTAACTATGCGCTTTGACAGGGTTTAGTGCCTTTTTCCGTTTTCCTGGGCCTACAGGCCCGAAAGCTAGAGAGAAGCCATTTTGTATTTCTGCCTCGACTGTCTGAGGCCCTTGCAGGGTAAAGGTAGTGTTTAGAATTCATCCTGTTGTTCGCTAGAGAGGAACCGGTCAAGACTGGCCCTTATCGAAGGAATGTGTTTGTCTCCCCGGCTCTAGACGCAATACGCAGGTGGCCACTGTGGAAGGCGAAGGGAGCCGGGGACTGGTACAGGAATTCGGTGGGAGTCGGCCTAATACCGGAATTTTCCATAGAGAAAGTGAGCCCTATATTATCAAGGAGCAAGTAGAGAGCAGAGAGAGAGCAGCGTGTGGAGTAGACAGAAGAAGTTGGTCCAAAGGCTGGTGCATAGAGATTGATACCATCAGCTAATCGAAATCCTGAAACGAAGAGAGAGAGTGATTGAGAACCCTGTAGTGACATCATACAGGAGTGGCAGAGACTAAGTCCAGAAGAGGGTTCGAGTATCCTGGAACCATGGCAGCGTAGATGAGGTGTAGCGGTGCAGACGTGTATTCGTGAGCCGTAGAGGGAGAGCAGAGTCTCGAGCACATTGAAGACAAAGCAAGAGAGAGAGGGATCAGCTCCGCCGCTGAAATGGAAAGACACACGTCTAAGGTGAGGCGTTCTGAGCTTAGTGTAGAATACATCTAACGATTCACTTTTATCCCCTTTTAGGTTATAGGTAGCGACTAACTTAATTCATGTGTCTTTTTCTCATTCTGTCATGCTTGATTGTAGAATAAAAGATTCAATGATAAATATCTTTGAATGTTGTTTTTAGGAATGAGATTAACCTTTCCTTTTAACCAGGTGCTGACATACAGAAGGATGGGATATGCCCTTCTGCAAAGGTAACTGATGATGAGGGGAGAGTGTGAACTTCATTTGGGAAATAACTCTTAAAGGCGAATCCCCATTAGTATCCCCATTAGTGTATATCGTCGGGTGACGTTAAAGATAAGAGTCTTACGGGACTATAAATATAGCGTTAAAGATATCATCGTGTGACGTTAAAGATAAGAGTCTTACGGGACTATAAACATAGCGTTAAAGATATCGTCGGGAGACGTTAAAGAATATAAGATGAGGTAATTATAGGATAAGATATGGAATCCATTAGGTGTTAGTGGTATCTTTGATTATACAGGCTTGTAAATAGCTTCTTTTCACTTTCTCAGGTGAGTATTCTAGATATCTTGTAAATACTGGCCTGAGAAGAGTGTTGTTACGTGATGACTGGGTTAGCCACGGTTGGTGAGCTGCCTGTCCTAAGAATCCGGTTGTTACATTTGGCGTCACAAACCGTTTTCGATTGATGGGTGCGGGTATGCCTTCGTGATTCCGTATGGGGGTCCGTTGGTTCTCGCCGTGAACGATTTTGTATATATTTGTTTGATTGTACAGTTTTTTGTTTGATATTATTTTTTCATTTGTTCTTGTTTGTTTGTTACGATTGTATGATGTTTTCGAGAAAGTCGAAACAGTCTTTTCAGTTGCCTGTGGAAATTCCTGGTTGGGAGTCAACTGCTTATGAAGCGCTTGCTCATGAATGGGCTGATTCTACTGGTTTGAGTGAGAACTGGAATTCATGTTTGTAAGATGCTGAGCCAGCTCAGGTGGTTGCGTGCCTGCAGAAAGTTCTGGTAGTGAAAGGCGATGAGCTTCCTATATTGGGACGTAGAGGTTGGATTTTTTTGAATGCGTACAGGCTTGTACATGAGAAATGTTCTCAATTACAACGTGAGAATAAAACTTTTGAGGAACAGATTGTTCAAGTTCAAAATGATGTTACTCTTTTACGATGTCAGAATAAATTGCTTGCTGACAAGTTAGAAACGTATCAGGCTGTAGACGAGAGGGCTGTTGTGCGCATTGCGAAATACAAGTATCGACACAGACGTGGTAGAGTTAACACCAGGAAAGTGCGTATGGTTGTTGCGAAAGCAGGGCTCGATTGGAACCCTGATGAATGGGATGGTGACATTTGGAATTCGGCTGATTCGTTTTCTTCGGCTGAAGAGAATGCTGCGCGTGCGCCTTCTCGCATTAGACGTCATTGTCACTCTATAGACCGTACTGAGATTTCTGCTCAACCGATTTATCGACGTAAATTACAGGGCAATCCGAATGCTCCCCAGGGAATTCCTCTTGACAGCTTGGAGGATTATACTCAACAAGAATTAAACGACATTTTGGATAGGTTCCGGCAGAAGTCGGTGAATCCTTGCTTACTTGGATGGTTCGTCTTTTTGATTTAGGTGCTTCAGGTATCTCGTTGGATAAAGGCAATGCTGTGAAATTTTGTACTTTGAGTTCTGATCCTATGGTTCAGGAATGTTTTCGTAAATACAATAGCGATGATCAGACTAATCTGTTGCAGTTAGCCGTACAAGGTTGTAATCACAAGTACCCTACTGAATTTGATTGGCCTATTAATGAGAATCCGTGGTATACTTTGAGAGATGCTTCTCAGCGATTGAAGGAGGAGGTTATGAAGACCGCTATCTTTTTAGGTACAGCGAACCGGTTAATGGATGGTTTGCTTAATGCCTCCGTGAGGAACAGAATCATTTGTACTTCTCCTCCTGCGTACAAACAGGCGATGATGACTTTATTAATTAATCAGACTGGTAATTCTTTGTCTGAAGTGATTGAGGCTGTGCGTGAACTTGGTGAATTGGGTGAGTGGATTAAGCCTGAACGACAGTCTCGACCGGAAGGTCGCACTAATGATTTCAGATTCTCTAGACGTGACATGTTTCAAGCTCTGATAAAGGATGGTGTAAAAGCTGATGAAATTCATGATTTACCAAATAATGTGTTATGGGCTATGTTTCGCAAGCGTGGCCTGGACAGGAAGGAAGGAGCTAGAAAGGTCCGTAAACAGGACTTTGATGTTAATCCTTCTGATGGCAGTGGGGATGATGCTATGCCGCGTCGAGAGAGATTGTGTAAACCAAGGGATTTTTGCCTATGCCTCCAATTTTCAAATTAAACACTGAATGGTTACGGATAAACAAAAATTTATTAGTTTACCCTGACATTGATTTATGTCTTTTGATTATAACTCGGTTATCAAAATGTTTTTTCTTTTTCCACAAACAAACAAAAGATCGCCTTCAACTTCATGTCTGGCCATATACAGTTTGAAAAACAGTTTGTACATATATACAGTGCGAAAAATCAACAGTGAACGTGTGAAAAAATATACATCAACAATGGATGCGTGGTTGTGACATGGACAAATTAATCATAAATATTGTGAACAAAATAAATTATAAACAATGAGAAAATCACAATCAACAATAAACAACTTGGGAGAAAGTAAGGAATTTTTCAAAATCAAATCCCAAGACCTGAGATAGAATGAATCATTACAGTTCAGGAAAAGTTGCCCAATTTTGCACCAGTAACATTAGCATAAATGAAAAAATGCCGATGCGTTTCGAATCCCGTTACATGGTTTACAGGATTCTCATCAGGGCGGTATGATTCGGGTCCATGGGAACTTGTGTTGTTCTTGCCCAAGGTTGCTCTTGATTATTGGGTTTGTCTATGCCGTGGAAATTGAACTTTGCTTTTCTTGGTCCAGCGGCCAGTGTGCCGTTGCCCGGGAATATATCTGTGTGTTGACCTGGTTACATCTTTGTGAACGATTCTGCCGGGGCGGGAAAAGTTTTTCTCCGGTATTTGATTGATTTCTGTTTTGGGTTCTGCCCCGTGGCTGCCTCCTCCTCGACATGGCACCATCAAGATTCAAGCAAGCCGGGCCGACGACGGCTGAAATGCCAGAAACCGGTCCCCGGAAGCTTGTTTCCTTCCCAGTGTAAGAATTGGCTTGGTAGTTTGGTTTGCCCTGTTCCCATCATGCACTGGGACAGGAACAGACTAATTTGCATATAGCCAGGTTCTGAACTGGGATGGTGCAGTGAGCTAAAAAACGGTGTTGGATCTAGCCCTGATCTCTTGACTGAGTGAGAGTATTCTGTTTAATTCAGAAACTCTGTCCATCACCACCCCTTGTTGTTAAATATTTTGTCCACCCTAAGCGTGGAAGGGTATACTCAGATGTGAGTCCCTTGCTCATTGCACCATCAGGATTCAAGCAAGCCGGGCCGACGACTGCTGAAATGCCAGAAACCGGTCCCCGGAAGCTTGTTTCCTTCCCAGTGTAAGAATTGGCTTGGTAGTTTGGTTTGCCCTGTTCCCATCATGCACTGGGACAGGAACAGACTAATTTGCATATAGCCAGGTTCTGAACTGGGATGGTGCAGTGAGCTAAAAAACGGTGTTGGATCTAGCCCTGATCTCTTGACTGGGTGAGAGTATTCTGCTTAATTCAGAAACTCTGTTCATCTACACCCCTTGTTGTTAAATATTTTGTCCACCCTAAGCGTGGAAGGGTATACTCAGATGTGAGTCCCTTGCTCATTGCACCATCAGGATTCAAGCAAGCCGGGCCGACGACGGCTGAAATGCCAGAAACCGGTCCCCGGAAGCTTGTTTCCTTCCCAGTGTAAGAATTGACTTGGTAGTTTGGTTTGACCTGTTCCCATCATGCACTGGGACAGGAACAGACTAATTTGCATATAGCCAGGTTCTGAACTGGGATGGTGCAGTGAGCTAAAAAACGGTGTTGGATCTAGCCCTGATCTCTTGACTGGGTGAGAGTATTCTGCTTAATTCAGAAACTCTGTCCATCACCACCCCTTGTTGTTAAATATTTTGTCCACCCAAAGCGTGGAAGGGTATACTCAGATGTGAGTCCCTTGCTCATTGCACCATCAGGATTCAAGCAAGCCGGGCCGACGACGGCTGAAATGCCAGAAACCGGTCCCCAGAAGCTTGTTTCCTTCCCAGTGTAAGAATTGGTTTGGTAGTTTGGTTTGCCCTGTTCCCATCATGCACTGGGACAGGAACAGACTAATTTGCATATAGCCAGGTTCTGAACTGGGATGGTGCAGTGAGCTAAAAAACAGTGTTGGATCTAGCCCTGATCTCTTGACTGGGTGAGAGTATTCTGCTTAATTCAGAAACTCTGTCCATCACCACCCCTTGTTGTTAAATACAGGATAGTAGCAGAGCATTTAGATGAGGTGACTGTAGACCCAAATATTCAGGTGTGTCATTATATAGATGATATACCAATTCAAGGTGAGACACAAGATCAGGTGCGAATACAGTTAGAACGAATTGTTGCACATTTACAAAGCAAAGGTTGGGAAATTAATCCTGATAAATTGCAGGGTCCAGCGCAACATGTGAAGTTCTTGTGTATTCATTGGCATCAAGGGAATCGGGAAGTAATTCCACAAGTAAAACAGAAAATTGCAGAATTTGCAGTCCCTAAAAACAGAAAAGAAGCCCAAAGATTCATTGGTTTATTTGGCTTTTGGCGTCAACACATTCCACATTAGAGTCAGATTCTGTCCCCTTTGTACAAAGTTACACGTAAAAAGAATGCGTTTGAATGGAACAGAGCACAACAAGATGCGTTTGATTTGGCGAAAGAAGCGATTCAGCATGCTTTGGATTTGTGGCCAGTGCGTGATGGTGATGTGGATCTGAATGTATCCGTACAAGATATGTATGCAAATTGGATCCTATGGCAAAAGCAGGGTAAAACTAGAGTACCCCTAGGTTTTTGGACTAAAAAGTTACCTGACGCTGGTGAGCGTTATACACCTTTTGAGAAGCAGTTGCTTGCATGCTATTGGGCTCTGGTGGATACCGAGCAATTAACATTAGGACATGATGTGATTTTGAGACCAGAAATTCCAATAATGCAGTGGGTTTTGAGTTTGCCGAAAACTCATAGAATTGGCCATGCTCAGGAGGTGAGCATTATAAAATGGAAGTGGTATATACAAGATCGGGCTCGTGTGGGCCCAAAAGGAGTTGCAATGTTGCATGAGAAAGTGGGGCAGGCGCCGATGGAAGAGAGAGAGAAAGAGTTTTCCGTACCTATAGTACAGGAATCTCCTGTTAAGTGGGGTATGCCGTTCGATGATCTTTTCGTGGAACGTGGAAGGATAGAAAACATGTATGGATGGTTCAGCCAGGTACATAGGAGAAAAGAGACATTGGAAAGCAGTCTCGTATAATCCCACGACTCTGAAATTGTTCAGTACTACTGGTTAAGGGCGAAGTAGTCAGTTTGCGGAATTGTATGCGGTGTACCAAGTTTTAAAACAAGAGTTGCCAGGAACATGTCATATTTTTACTGATTCATGGTCGACTGCGATGGTAGTTTTAGTTACCTACTTGGCAGTCTCATAATTGAATGGTTCACAATAAAACGATCTGGGGTAAAGAATTGTGGCAGGAAATTTACGAATTACTTCCTCAAAGCAATGTGACAGTTTTTCATGTTGATGCTCATATGCCTATTGACTCACTTGACAAGTTATTTAATACCATTGCAGATGAGAAATCAAAAATTTCTGAGGCAGTGGTGGACCGACAAAATTCTGATTTGGCGGGATTGGCGAAATGGGCCCACCAAAAAGCAGGACATTTTGGAGAGAAAATTACTAGCAGGTGGGCTACTGATAGAGGCATTCATATTCCTCTTGATTTGATTAAAACAGCAATACTTCAATGCCCTATATGTTAACATTCCCGACAAAGAGAGGTGCCTAGAATAGTGAAAGGGCAGCTACATCGAGGTAATTCCCCCGCACAAATTTGGCAGATCGATTATATTGGTCCTCTGCCCAGGAGTAAAAATTGCCAATATGTCTGTACAGTTGTTGACACTTATAGCGGTTTTCTAATCGCTTTTCCATGCAAGAGAGCTACCCAGATAAACACCATGAAGACATTGGATTTGATTACATTATATTATGGTACTCCACTTCAGGTGCAGTCTGACAATGCCTCGCATTTTAAAGGACGATTGGTACAAAATTATTGTGCAGAAAGCAATATTGGTTGGGTGTTCCACATTCCTTATTACCCGCAGGCTGCGGGTTTGATTGAAAGAATGAATGGATTATTAAAAGACCAGTTGTGCAAATTGTCAGACGGTACCCTAAAGAACTGGAGAGACCATTTATCAGATGCTTTATTGATTTTGAATAACAGACCCTATCTGTATGCAAATTCTCCTTTAATGCGTTTGTTTCCTCCCCACATTGATGTTCAACCTAATTCAGTTAAAAGCACAGTTTCTTATTGGGAAATCACCCCCGGAGCTTTGGCTCCACATAGAGCTACCCCTAGATCCGCAGACTTAGACCTGCATTCTTTGAAAATGACTGTTCTAAAAATCAACAGTATTGTGATAATTGAAACAGGAATTGGTGTTCAAATACCAGCAGAACATTTTGGATTGATTGCTTTAAAAGGTATCCAGGTGCTTGGTGGGGTAATTGACAGTGATTATCAAGCAGAAATAAAAGTCATCCTGTTGAACAGTGGCGATTCGGAAATCATAATCCAGAAAAGTGATCAAATCGCTTAATTGATCATTATGCCTGTTTTCAGTGGCGCGATTCAAAAGGGCACTGCTCCAACTCTGTTAACAATACGTGGAACCGGTGGATTCGGTTCAACTGATAATCCTGGAGCTAAAGTGTGGGTGCAGTCGCCGAATAATCCCCCTGAACAGGCCGAAATTATAGCAACAGGATCTGACAACACGATACTAGTGATGAGGCCAGGGCAGGAAAGCTGGGATGTAGTCCTGGCTGATAAATGTTATCTGCGAGAATGAGTAATGCCTGTTCTTTTGTTGCAGATCATTGCATGGATTGCTGCTGCCGAATGTGTCGTCGTTGGACTCCCTTTGGTCTGGTGCGTCGAGAGTCAAGAGAGAGCGCAGGACCGGACTAATGACAGAGAACGTCGATCCATTGCTTTGTGGGACATCACTACTAACTTTTGGATGCATCTAGCCAGGACCATTATAAATTCTACACACTTTTGCCTAGCATCTATGAGGTGTGTTAAAGACCTCCTCACAACGTGCCTTGTGGCTGTACCAATCTCAACAGCCTCCCTTCTACATTTCTTCAATGTATCTGAAGTTTATCCTACATTTATCCATTCAGATTTTTCAGCATACGATTACTGTATCTCCTGTACTGTTCTGAGTGACCCGGAACCCCTATTGACTTTTCAAATTTCGACATATAATATCACGGAAAGTGATATCTGTTATAATATGACCTGCGACCCTAGATATATAGGCAAATGTGCCTAATTACGATTGGAACGTTCCAACCCATTTTCCCCCCATGAAATTTTTTTATGTGTTACCAGGACTCCTGCCGCGTGTACTTCAGTCCAAAATCATATGAGTTGCAAAAGTCTTATAGTGACTGCAAGCCATTATTATCATGTGTTATTACCGCCCGGATGGCTCTTTTCCTGTGGCAATGTGTCCTGGTCCTATATTCCTGAAAATATTTCTGGAGGTCCATGCGTTTTAACACGTTTAAGTCTTTTGATGTTTTCTTCTGATGAAACTGCTTCATCCCGCACAGTGCGTGATGCTCCTCCATTTTCAAGAGGCTGTGATTCTTCCTTGCATTTGTTTTCTAAAACTGAATATCTTAGTTTAGCCGCCTCTATTGTTGGTGTTCCCGCGTTGTCTGTATATAATGCCAAGACTATAAGCAAACTTGCTTGCTGGATGGTGAAATCCCTGAATAATACTTCTGCTATTTTAACTGACTTATTATCAGACACTCAAGGCGAGCGCCTTGCTATTTTACAGAATAGAGTTGCGCTAGATTATTTACTACTAAAACATGACCATGGCTGTTCAGATTTTGAGGGCCTATGTTGCTTTAATTTATCAGATCATTCTAAATCCATTAGATCTCATCTTAATAAGTTACATGAGCTGACACAAGAAGTTAGGGAACATTTAGATGTAGGGTGGTTTGATTGGCTTTTTAATTGGCTACCAGATTTCCATTCTTTACGCCAGATATTAGGTGGCATTTTCTTAGCAATTAGTTTTTTAATTAATATTTGTTGCTGTATTCAGTGTATACCATCCTTTTTCCACATGTTCCGTCCAGGGGTTATGGCTAGATCCTTTTGTATCGTTTCCTACTATTCTTCAACTGATATACGTCCTGTATGAGTTCCCCTTTTGTTTTATTTTTGACTTTCAATGTTAGTTCATTTAGTCAGGAGTGGAATGTAGCGACAGGGTAATTTTAGTCTACTTTTCAGACTGGTGGTGACTATAATCTACTACCATTTCAGTCCTAGTTGCATTTGCGTTCATTTGTAGGGCTTAACTATGCGCTTTGACAAAGTTTAGTGCCTTTTTCCGTTTTCCTGGGCCTACAGGCCCAAAAGCTAGAGAGAAGCCATTTTGTATTTCTGCCTCGACTGTCCGAGGCGCTTGCAGGGTAAAGGTAGTGTTTAGAATTCATCCTGTTGTTCGCTAGAGAGGAACCGGTCAAGACTGGCCCTTATCGAAGGAATGTGTTAGTCTCCCCGGCTCTAGACGCAATACGCAGGTGGCCACTGTGGAAGGCGAAGGGTGCCGGGGACTGGTACAGGAATTCGGTGGGAGTCGGCCTAATAACGGAATTTTCCATAGAGAAAGTGAGCTCTATATTATCAAGGAGCAAGTAGAGAGGAGAGAGAGGGCAGCGTGTGGAGTAGACAGAAGAAGTTGGTCCAAAGGCTGGTGCATAGAGATTGATACCATCAGCTAATCGAAGTCCTGAAATGAAGAGAGTGATTGAGAATCCCGTAGTGACATCATACAGGAGTGTCAGAGACTAAGTCCAGAAGAGGGTTTGAGTATCCTGGAACCATGGCAGCGTAGATGAGGCGTAGCGGTGCAGACGTGTATTTGTGAGCCATAGAGGGAGAGTAGAGTCCTGAGCACATTGAAGACAAAGCAAGAGAGAGAGGGATCAGCTCCGCTGCTGAAATGGAAAGACACACGTCTAAGGTGAGGCGTTCTGAGCTTAGTGTAGAATACATGTAACGATTCACTTTTATCCCATTTAGGTTATAGGTAGCGACTAACTTAATTCATGTATCTTTTGCTCATTCTGTCATGCTTGATTGTAGAATAAAAGATTCAATGATAAATATCTTTGAATGTTGTTTTTATGAATGAGATTAACCTTTCCTTTTAACCAGGTGTTGACATACAGAAGGATGGGATATGCCCTTCTGCAAAGGTAACTGATGATGAGGGGAGAGTGTGAACTTCATTTGGGAAATAACTCTTAAAGGTGAATCCCCATTAGAATCCCCATTAGTGTATATCGTCGGGTGACGTTAAAGACATCGTCGGGTGACGTTAAAGATATCGTCGGGTGACGTTAAAGATAAGAGTCTTACGGGACTTTAAATATAGCGTTAAAGATATCGTCGGGTGACATTAAAGAATATAAAATGAGGTAGTTATAGGATAAGATATGGAATCCATTAGGTGTTAGTGGTATCTTTGATTATACAGGCTTGTAAATAGCTTCTTTTCACTTTCTCAGGTGATTATTCTAGATATCTTGTAAATAGTGCCCTGAGAAGAGTGTCGTTACGTGATGACTGGGTTAGCCACGGTTGGTGAGCTGCCTGTCCTAAGAATCTGGTTGTTACATTGGCACAGGTAGGTACTTGTGACAAATAGGGACCCTCTCCTCTAGTCAGGATAAGGGTATTACACTCCTAAAATAACCCCTGCTCACCCTCTTGGTAGCTTGGCACAAGCAGAAGGGCTTTACTTCAGAGGCGTTGTAAGTGAAGTAGTTGTGACCACATACAGTAACCCAGTGACAACACTACAAATGGACACCACACATGTTTTATATAAAAAATAAGTAGACTTTATATAGAGATACCACAAGACCATAAACAACAAAAACACACACTATGATTACCTTAAGATGGTAGATTTAAGCTTAGTTCAGTTCAGTTCTTAGATGCAACACTTTGCGTCAATGTACCTTAGGTTGCGTTGCGCTTCCACAACAAGCAATGTTGCAGCGATGAGAAATGGGGCAAAGTTCAGATGCAAAAAAATAAAGACGTGAAGATCTTACAGATGTGGCACACTTCTCGGGGATGAAAGAAGTCCTCGGTTCGATGCGGGGACACCCTCACGATGCGACAGCAGCAGCTCCGAAGTGTGACAACTACAGCGGCGACATCCAAGATGAGACGGCAGCAGCTCCGACGGAGGCGCGCTTCTCGGGGATGCGAGGTGCTCTTGGTCGATGCGGTGCAATGCGACAGTTCCAGCGGCAACACCCTCCTTTGGAGTTGCGACGGCAGGCACAGCGACGGCGACACGCTCCGACCTCGTTGCCAGATTCTTCTCCTGATGCAGTGCAGCGAGACAACTACAGCGGCGACACCCTTCTTCGGACTTACGACGGCAGCAGCAGCGACGGCGACACGCTTCCTCTTCGCTGCGGCACGCTTCTCTCCGATGCGGTGCAATGCGACAGTTCCAGCGGCAACACCCTCCTTTGGAGTTGCGACGGCAAGCACAGCGACGGCGACACGCTTCTTCTCGTTGAGTCGTGCTTCCAGCTCCTTGCGACACGCAGTTCCTCAGAAGTCTCAAAACAGCAGCAGGCACTCCAAAAGAACTCTGGGGAGCTGGGGGATGAAGTCTGTTGTCCCTGAAACTTCAGCAGGAGGCAAGCTCTTTTCAGACCCCTTGGAGATCCTTCACAAGTTGAAAGCAAAGTATACAAAGTTCTTTTCTCCTTCCTTTGGCAGTAAGGCAACCACTGCAGGCCAATCCCCCAAGCAGCACTTCAGCTTGGGAATAGTCTCTCCTCAGTTTCTTCAGGTTTCTCTCCTTAGTGAAGGTTTCTTCTTGTAGTCCAAAAGTGATCTAATTTCATGGGACCAGGGTCACAATATTTATACCCCACAATTATTTGTTCTCTGAGGGGAGAGGGGCCTTTGCCCAGTCCAAAACAGTTCTGAAGCACTCTGTTTACCATACGTCTCCTTTCCTTTCACAGTGCAGGGCAGGCACATCAGACGCCCCACAGGAGGTGAAGCCAGCATTGTGGAAGGCAAGTACAGTCCTGGAGCACTTTGTTTACAGGACTCCTTCTCTTCTTTCAGTGTGCAGGGCAGAGACATCAGCCGCTCCCCAGGGGGTTTAGCCTGCATTGTGGAAGGCAGGCACAGCCCTATTCAAGGTTCAGGTGGTATTCCTCCTTCCCATCTAGATGCAGATCTCTCTATTCACCACTAGGTGACTCAGGCTGTCTCTTGCAATCCCCCAGCCCTGTCATTCACAAAACCAGACAAAGGAATACAAAACCTAGCAGAGGCAGGTTTGAATGGTTAGGCAAGCAAATACCTACTTTCTAAAAGTGGTATTTGCAAACACAGAATATTAAAACAAACTTCACTAAAAGATGTATTTTATTAACCTGAGTCCAGGCATACTAAACTCGAATTTCTACCATGTTCTCTGAGTCTGTAAGGATTATAAAATGTAATAACTCTAACAGCCCATTTTTGCCTATAGAGGACAGGTAGCCTTGCAATAGTGAAAAACGAAAATGGCTGTAATTAACTATTAGGACATGCCACACACACCAGTGCTTGTCCGACCTTATACTTACAATCCACCCTGCCTTTGGGCCTACCATAGGGGTGACTGATATGAAGAAAAGGGAAGGTTTAGGGACTGGCAAGTGGGTGCACTTGCCCAGTCAGCATGACAGTACCAGACTGCACGCAGGCTCTGCAATGGCAGACCTTAGACACACTTTACAAGGCTGCTTCTGTGGGTGGCACCACCAGTGCTGCAAGCCCACCAGCAGCATTTGGATTACACACCCGGGGCACACTCAGTGCACTAGACTAGGGTCTGACAAGTAAACCAAATATCCAATCTTGGAATCACTAATCCATACATCAATCTACAGTAGGGAGCACTTGCACTGTGGCACTGGATAGCAGTGGCACAGTGCCCAAAGCATCTAACACCAGCAAAAACACATGAGGCAACAGCAAAAATGGAATGGAGACCCACGCCAATAGTGCCAGGTCTAACAATCTGCTTTTGAAACACAGCATTGTCTGTTTTGAAACAGGTTTGATATTTTTTTAGTTTAGCCCCGCCCCCACTGACCCCACCTCTACCGGTGTGGCCCTCGGCCACAAACCACACTGTAATTTTGGCCCCTGACAGAAATTTTGTGAGTACTCATGCTCTAGAGTCTAAGGGCCAACCTTGCAATAATAGTTTCCGTACTGAAATTTAAAAAAATTGTTTTTCATCAGCATCACTGCAGATGGGAAAAATTGTATGGAGCAGCCCACACAAGCAGTCCCGGAAATTGGCGGTATCAAGTAAATGATGATGCATAAGACATACCAATTCTCACTTCAAGTCCAGTGCTCAGAGCTGTTGGCACAAGGGATTCACCAACCTAAAGACAGGGTCCGTACTTGCGAGCTACACTTTCTCACCATCGTGAGTTACAGTACAAGGTATCAAAGTCACCAAATTCTCCCTATATAAGAACTGCTGATGAAGCAACAAAATATAGTATTTGTCACGGAAGCCAATGACACGGAATGAGGTTGACTCCAATGATTAAGCCAATATGCTTCAGAGGCAAGCATGTAAAAGGATAGTTAACAGCCACCATTTGCAAAGTAGCATCAGGCCTACACTAGAATTCCAATTTTCAGTACATAAGAAAGACCATTTAAAGTACATTGGTGTTTCAGTATTGGCTTAGACTTCAGACTTTAATAGGAAACTTTCAGAAAGGTTTTTGTCCTGGACTACACAATCTCAGGCGAGGGATAGGTGTTTCAAAATAACAACTCTCAAAAAATCTCAAAAAGTTGTCAGACATAATTCAGTGATTTAGCCAGACTAATTACCTGTTAGTCTTTTACTGCTGTTGCAAAGCAGTTTGGAAATGGTATGTTTCCAGAGGATGAAAAATGAACTCTATCTTTTTAAGAAGACTAATTCTGACCCATTCAGATAGATCTAAGTGAGCACAGAGAAGAGAAAGTAGTATTGGGACCATTGGTATCAGGAAGAGATTCTATTTCTCCTAGCACCACAGAGTGGAAATCTTTGAGACATGCTCTGTGAGGGGGTGTGATTGGTATCATGCACATGTTTCTATACCTCCCACCCAGTTCCTTGGATGATAGCTTCCTCCACTCCTTGCCTGAATCTGCAAGGCAATCCACAACGGCATTGTCGAGCACACATCTCAAGGGCACCCAAGGGTGCATACCCAGTAACACTGTGTTTCCCAGTTGACTCCAGCAGAAGGAACAGTAGTGACATCTGGAGGTGCAGAGAGTCAGCCCCTCACCCTCTCAGATCATAAGAATGCCATTGCGTTCATTTTTGCACATTGCAAGGCCGCCCACAATACCAGGTTCTTAGGGTACCAAAATGCTCACCAGAATGAGGAGAGAAATCTGATTTCGTGGGATGAGGGACTACATCCCTCCCATTCCCCTATAATAACACTGCAATCACAAATGTAAGGTCGGAGACAACAGATAGAAAAGGTGGATCCCTGTAGGTTGGACTTACACCAAGACCTACATAAAACAGCTAACAACTGCCAGTTATGGTGGAGGAGCAGGGTTGACATGACAGATGTTGGTACCTCATTATATCTCTGCATAGGTAAGTCTAGGTGGTTCTAAGATGAGATGGGGAAGGAAGAGCAGAGGGGAATGATAAGGCTAGAATGGAATGGAGGCTGGAAACTTCCAAGCATCCCTCAGGGAATCTAGATTTACCGAACGGACAGGCTGTATTTGGAAATGTATACTCATGCTTTGAAGTAATGCCAGGAATCAACTGTATGCTACTGTCCTGAAATAAAAAGGGGAGTGCAATTAACGATCCATTAGAAGTGTCCTGAGTGCTTCTTGGAATTGCCTTTCATACACACTCCTTCCCCATGGCAAACAGGTGAGATTTTTCCAAAATTGCTGAGTTTAACATGTTCTCCGCCTTCTTCTAAAGATTGCTGAAAGTGTATTAGTTTGGACTTTGTATTGTATTGTAAATAAATTGATATCGCGCTCACTACCACTGACAAGGAGTCAAAGTGCTTTTTTGAGGAGTAGCACGCTAGTCTAGAACACAAAAAGGATTAGTGGTAAATTCGTATAGTGAAATATGAAATTAATTTCAGTGGTGGTTTGTTAGTCTGTTATTTGGATTGAGAAGGATAGTGGAAGGTTAGAAGAGGAAAAGGTTTGCATTTATATAACGCCTGCTACTCCTGATAAGGCGTTGAAGCGCTTTTCGGCGAGTAGCCAGAAAATAATTAGCGGTGAATTAGTCTACGGAAGTATATGTGAGGATTCCACACATCAACAGAGACAGACTCCCAACTGCCCAACTAACCCGCTGAGAAAAGGATAAACGCTACCCAAGACAACAGAAAAAAATATCAAGATGTCACAAACCTAAAAACGCTGCAAAACAAGAGTGTTAACCAAGGCACTGGGGTTAATAGATAAAAGCAAGCAATAGGAGCGGTACCAAGCAGCCAGGATAGTAAACGTATGGCAGACTCCATACATGAATCAGGCAATCCAGGAAAACCTGAGAAACCCCAAAACATAAGTTATATGCATGTAATTTCAACATTCCCAATGATTTCTCAACAACTGGGGTTTAAATTGTAACCCTGTGGATAGAATAGTCATAAATCAAAGTATACTGACCTCTCCCAATAACACGAAAATTAAGAACATTTATAACAGGGTAAAAACTCTGGGTATATGAAACAGTATGATACAGAAGTATTTTCTGGCACCTTGAAGTGAGTTCACCCAGACGCCCTTTACATCAACAGTCTATGATGTTATGCTGCCCAACTTTAAATATTTGATAAAACTAGCTCTGAACTCCCAGAGTCCTTTAAAAATGTAAGACCCACAACAAAAATCAGACACATACCCCTCCAAATTATTGTCATTTGAAAAGCCTCTACAGAGGACTTTTTCAGAAAGAAACCCAATCATTACGTGTCTCATTCAGCCTAATTTGAATACGCCTAGCCAAACAGATCCCATGTTGCAGGGCTTGAATTCTTTTACTGAATGAACAGAGCCTTTGCTTCCAAGGAGGTTTATCAGGTCAGGCAAAGGGACTGCAACAGTGATGTTGGTACTGACAGCTAAGTTCCGTTAGGTGGCAGATGGCAATGGAGTCAGCGGTATCCTCATTTTGAACTTGTCTTGGCATTTAACACCAAGTACCATGCCATCTTCTTTGAATGCAGGCCAGAGATGAACATGAGAGTATCTGCACTTTGCTGCAATGCCTCATTAGGTCTCGCCTAGGCAGTGCTTGCTATGTCTCTTCAAGGCATGCTGTATTCAGGTTATGGGCATAAAGCTCTGACCACTTTCTGCCAATCTTTTTAATTGGCTCTTATACCTGTCCTTTGTAAATGGTGGCTTTTCATTAGTTAATAGGCTTAGGAATCCCTCCTTAGTACCGCCTTGTCTCTTTTTGTAACCTCCCATGAGGGCACCCCCTGTTAAATGTGTTGTTACTCCCTAGGTTTTAATTACAGCCCAAGAGCATTATTTTCTTAAAGGGCTTAATGTAGGATACAGGCTTGGTCCTAAGCAAGGCTGGCAGTGGTTACATTATTCACTAGCACATCTCACATTTATATGAGACCATCTATAAATTTCCCTTCATCAGCTTCACACAGAGAACAACCTAATCCTGAATTAATATAATGATTCTTTTGTCACTTTTCAAAGCAACTAATTGTATATATGGACATAGCTATTTGAATGTAGTCATGATACTGTCTTGCATGTAATGTATTACGGGTAGGGTGGATTTACCATGTCTTCTGTCGGGTGCAGTACCATAAGTGATCAAAAGAGTCCCATGGGACCTCTTTTGGCCACATATGTTACTGCACCCTGCAACATGGCTAGGTAAAAAACACATTGACATTTATATTGCCAGTAACTCCAATTTTGCAGGGTGCAGTATTATATGTGACCAAAAGATTGGCCACATATGGTACAGAACACTGCAACATGGCTAGGTAAAAAACATTGCCATTTAGAATGCCAATAACTCCAACTTTGCAGGGTGGATCTCATGGGACCTCTTTTGGGCACATATGGTACTGCAACATAGCTTGGTAAACAACAGTGGCATTTATAATGCCAATAATGCCAACTCCAACAAATGTGAGCCTGATTGCATTTCCAGTGCAATTGGTCGCGCATTTGTGAAAGTTAGAGCTGTTGGCATTGAAAATGACAATGTTTTTTACTTTTGCTTTTTTATACCATTGGCAATAATGCTATGCAAATATAATAACTCCAATGCAAATAAAAAAACAAAAGTAAAAAACATTATTTTCAAAGCAAATAGCTCTAACTTTAACCAATGCTAGACCTATTGCATTGCGAATGCTTGTTTTTGTATATGTGAGCCTGCTAGCCAGTCTTAACGGCCTTAGGATGTGCTATAATTAATCACAAATGCTGGCAAGCTGCAGATATATCTGAAAATTCACCCTTTATACCTTTTTGTCTCTACAACGGTTAGGACATATTTTGCGAGCCATTAGGGTCTTACGTGGATTTTTTTATCAAGGACTTTGTGCCTGCCACATGTTGTTACGTCCGTGACAGCATGCAAATGATTAACCTTGTTGAACATCAGCCTTATGACCCCAGCACCCAGACATTGTGTACACTAGACGTAGAGTCGTTCTACACTAATATTCCCCAGGGAGCGGCTCTACGAGTGGTTGAGAAGACACTTGACTCCAGACCAAGACCTCATAGAGTACCGACGCTGTTCATATTGCAGTTACTTGAACTATGCCTGACGAAAAATTATTTTGTCTTTGATGGTACCTTCTACCAGCAGATAAAAGGCACCGCGATGGGAGCAATTTTTGCTCCTCACCTGGCGGTGTTGTACATGGATGCTCTTGAGACAGGCACCATCCTAGCTGATACTAACCCATTCATAGCCAGTATAGGTGTATGGCGCAGGTACATAGATGATATTTTCCTAATATGGAATTCAGAGAGCGTAAGTCTGAACTCATTTCTACACTGGCTTAACAATAACTGCGACAATCTACAGTTCACTCTCACACATCACAAGACTGAAATATCATTCCTGGATCTCATGATCTACCATGAGTCAGGTGAGCTACTTACTCGCCTCTATAGGAAACCCACTGAGCGCAACACGCTACTCAGGTATGACAGCAACCACCCCAAGGCCCTCAAGGACTCACTTCCCTACTCGCAGTTCCTGCGGATAAGACGTAATTGCTCCTCAAAAATTGATTATTTTAGAGAGGCAGATATCCTGTGCTCCAAACTTAAGGCAAGAGGATATCCAAGTAGAATAGTAAGGAATGCCTCGAAACGGGCATGGTATTGCCCCAGGGAAGTCTTGCTCCAACCTAAGACTAGGCCCAGCTCAGAGAGAATAGCCTGTGTCACGACTTTCTCGCCAATCTCCAATAAAGTCCGCAAAACAATTTTAAGGCATTGGCCAACCCTAAACTCGGGCCAACTAACCTTTGACAAACCCTTGTTTGCGTTCAAAAAGAGTAGGAATATAAAAGACCATCTTGTTCGAGCGGCCCTACCAGCACCACCTCCCATGAACACAATTGAGTCAAACTGGGGCCTGCCCCCACTGAGAGGTCACGCGAAATGTGGGCAATGTATTGTATGTGATCTGACACTTGAGGGGCGCACGTTTAATCACAATAATATCACTATTGACATGAGGGATTTCACAAACTGTAACAGTCACAATGTGATTTATGCGATTTTATGTCCTTGCCCCTTGATGTACGTGGGCCAGACGACACAAAAAATAAAAACAAGAATAAGCCAACATCGTAGTCGCATAAGATGCGGAACCCCCAACGCACCCCTGGTCGAACATTTTGCCCACTTGAACCATACAGCAGATGATCTCCGCTGGACCGTTCTGAAGGCCATCAAATTACCCCAGAGAGGTGGCAACCTACAACAGATATTGAACCGTGAGGAACTGAAATTAATCATCCAGTTCAATACAATTCAGAAAGGACTCAATCGCAGCGAGGACTGGACCACACTGCTTTGATTGAACCGGACTGTGTAACAGCAACAGACTATACCATCAAACAGCAGTAGAATGAATGCAATGACAACCTGGTAAAGCTGAAAACTGTAAATAATCTAGGACTCACAAGCAGACTTTCAGTATATGGAAACACATAATTGTATCCATACATGCAGAGTGAAAAGGAATGTAACTGCATTAATATCTGGGAACTTATCCTAATAACTTTAAATCACTTCTGTCACTAATTTTGAATGCCACACTTTTATCACTATTGTTTTTAATTGCGTGCACCCCCTCACATTGATAGCGTTCGCGCCTACCATTATCCACTCTAAGATGGCCCCCGCCTTTACAATCAATTATGACGCTCGCATTAGCAGGCACGTGACCGGCGAGATTACATTCAGTCCGCTCGCACTCCGTTGCCGTTGTACTGCATCCGGCATTGTCCGAGCAGCCCCTGGTGAGACGCGTCTTCACTGAGACCCGGTAAGTTCATATCCTCGATACTTTTCCCTGCTCGTTTCATGGCACGTTACTAAGCCATGCGCTGACACTGATTCCCTTTTTCGTTTTAGCGTCTGTAACGCCACACTGTTGGTAATCCTCATGCACGGCCACCGTTGCCTGCATTGTCTAAGCTACTCCCCGATCCCATTAACAGTGGAGTAAGGTAGGTCCTTCATTTTCCTACCACCGTAGTTGGGAGCCCTCTGCTTTGCCACCCAACTGAGCTTATTTTTATTTTCACTTTGTGTTTCCAGAGCTGCCATTCTATGCAGTTGGAAACGGACCCTGAAATTCATCCATTAAATTAAGCATTTTTCTTCTGGACCCCCATAAAGACCTCCTTGACGTAAAATCTACGTGGTAGGTTTACTTTCATCCTGTGTCCACCGCCTTTGTGTCCCTTCAGATTTACAAACCTAAATCTCCATATATTCTGATCCCCTTTTAGCACCTACGCTGCAATCTGAAGAGAAGGACCATTCCCCCCCCTTTTTTGAGGTCTTCCACCTCGATATACTGAGGTATGAATAAACCAATTCCAATGTAGAAACCCTTAGGGCACCCTTTAGTTGCACCACCCGTAGTCACTAAGCCTGGCACCATCACCCCACAATGGAAATCCTTTCTCCAGTAGACTAAGCACCCTCACGACACAGTTCCCTGACGTAATCTCTCACGCATGGCACCGCGATTCCGAGAATTGTGTTAATACTGTGGTTATTATGTTCTCCATTAGGGCACAAACACTGTGCACTTGGTCACGCACTGGAAAATCGTTACAAAGTTGGTATATATGTGCAAAATTCTCTTAAGTCGTTGAAAAATCTCTGTTTCTTCTCTTTTCTCCTTAACAGGCTTTTTTCATTCAGGCATGTTTTATTAAAAAGTCCTGATGATGATCCCACGTATCTAGTTGAGCTTTAGGGATCGAAACGTCGACACTTATAAGTGGGGTTACACTTATAATATTGGTAAATGTGATTGTGTATACTTCACTCCAGGCGATACTGTTATTAATTTTTGATTTGCTCACAGTACCCTGTCCTAGCTCTCTTCCTTTGCCTGAAAGACACCCCTTTCACCCTAATTCTATCCTTCTTTTCCTTTTTATGTACGGCACAGGCTTGTGTCAAACTATTTCGTGTATATTGTAAGATTGGACATTGTCTCCAGAAAATAAACTCCTTTCCCGGCTGGGTTTGGATATCTTAATTCGTATAGTTTTCCATTGTGTTCCTATACTGTATTATGTTGATTCGTAAATAAGCTAAGGACCGTTTTCTCTATAACATATTTTGCGGCCATTCACATACAACTTCAGTAGAGTTTCCCGATAGTTCATGGTGGCCTAGTCTGAGGTTGTGGTACACAATGGGAAAAACAACTGGGGCCTATAAGTGTGTTTTTTAACATCTTTTATTGTAAATATGCCATCCAACATGACGCTTATGCAATACATCAACAAACCTACTAGCCTATGCACACAGATAAGGCATCATTTCTTAATAGCAGTCCATAACAAAAAATATAATCCAGACAAACCTGCCAGCACCTTTATGAACAACCCTGTGATTACACATGCAGACTTCACATGTTAAGTCACATTTTGTTATCTTTAAAGTTACCTACTTCCCCTCCATTTAGTCCCAGATTGAACCATTCATCATCCATACAGGGTTATCCACAGGCTGGTTCACAATATTCACCCCCTCCCTCAGGCCCTAGTCCTCTACTCAATATGTCGTAACCACTTTTAATCACAGCTCTTCTGCCACAATCCATTCCAACATATCTTCGGTCCATTTTAACATATTGATAGATCTGTTTGATAACCAGTTTATTGTTATACAACGCTTCACAAGGTGTAAGTCTACTGTTAGGAATTTTTGTTGCATACTGTCTGGCTTTTCTTTGGGTACAATACCCAATTGGTAGTGACATACTGAGGTTTTGAGACGGACATTAGTCACTTGTTCAAGTCGTACCACCCCCTCATCCCAGTATCCCATCAAAGTGCATATTTACATTATTATATTGTCGGATTATCCCCAGAACAGACTTCAAGCAATAGGCCATTCATAGACTCATGGTAAAAAAAGCTTCCTTGGCAGAGAAGAAGAACTATGGACTATAGGCATTCTAGGTTTCAAAGGTTTGCCTCTAAAAAGTTGGCAAAGTTTGCAGAAGCAAACGTCACAAATTGTACATACCTATTGAAAGTTGTAAAGTTTAACAATAACTTCTGAGTAAAGTCCTCCAACAGAAGGTTTTTAGTGAAAAATTCCCTGCAAAAACACATTTTAAAAGATGAAATAACTTGTAAAAAAGTGAAATATTTTCATGTAAACGTTTTTTTGGGTGAAATTCTTCACCCACATGCTAGTTCTTCAAAATTTCTAGCTTTGCAATCTTTGTCAAAATGTAATTTTTAAAAATGTGAAAACCTTCTGCGGGTGAAATTTAAATTGTGCTCATCTCTACTACAGTCCCCTAGCAAACCCATCCGCCACATGCCTTGAATGATGGATCTAACCCAGATCTCTTGACTGGGGGTGAACGCTCTGATTTGTTCTGCATTCCGTCCATCAATTGTGTGCCTTTTGCTTTCTCGCCCTAAGTGCGCCGGGTATGCCCAAATGTGGGTCCCGGGCTCGTTGTGCCACTGGATTCAAGCTGTCCTGGCTGATGAGGGGTGAATCCCCGAAACCCATCCTAGGATGCTTGTTTCCGGCCCAGGGAGGACTTGGCTTGGCAGTCGGGCTAGACTGTTCCCAAGAGGCACATGGTCAAGACTGATTTGCATATGGCCAGGTCTTAACTAGGGTGGTATGGTGAGCAAAAGAATGATGGATTTGAGCCAGATCTCTTAACTGGTGGGTGAATGTTTTGTTTGTTCTGCAATCCATCCATCAACTGTGTGTCTTTTAATTTCTTGCCCTAAGTGCGCCGGGTATGCCCAGATGTGGGTTCCGGCCTCACTGTGCCACTGGATTCAAGCTGTCCTTGCTAATGAGGGGTGAATCCCCGAAACCGGTCCTAGGATACTTGTTTACGGTCCAGGGATGACCTGGCTTGGGAGTTTGGGCTCCACTGTTCCCATGAGGCACAGGGTCAAGACTGATTTGCCTATGGCCAGGGTTAAACTGGGGTGGCACGGTGAGCAAAAGAATAACTGGGGGTGTTTTGATTTGTTCTGCATGCCGTCCATCAATTGTGTGTCTTTTACATGCCACACCTTGGCATACTTTACCACATGTTTCAAAATTGGAGACAACTAACTGTAGGTAATCTTTTCTGCATCCTGTTCAATTTAAGTTATCAGAAGCCTTGACACACCAGAAACATTAGTGATTTGGAATGGCTTTTCTATCTACTCTAAGAAATAGCCTCCTTGGACCATGACTAACTTACAAACACAACTGTGGACTCCGGCAGAAATAGGTAACAGTACCATTTCAGTCAGCCAACTGCCTGGCGAATCTTTAAAACTTATGATGTTTGGTTAGTGCATAACTTTTTTCTTTTTTTAACTTAAAAAAGCTAAGTAAAAATGGTGAGACTATTGATTTACAATAGTATCTGAGCCCCTTATTATTTCTTACAGTGGCTTAATTTACGTTAGTATTTAAAGGTGATGTATTTTGCAAAAAATATATTGTTTAATCATGAACAGTAAAATTCCTGTTGGTTTAACACTGAAAGACTGAGCAGAATTCTATTTTGCAACTGCAAACTGTGCGATTTGCAAAAACACGTGGTTTATGATTAAAAAATACCTCTGTGTAATGTGCAAAATCTGTTTTTTCTAATTGAAATACCCATTCGGACTCGAGAATTGGCTTTTGTCACCAATTCCGAATAGCAAATAGGAGGAGGAATGAAAGAGATGTCCCTTTCTGTTTGCGAGTTACATCGGTAGCGGTATGTTTGGTTGGTTTGCCAACATAATTAAAAAAACCCTGATTAGTAACAGACCCCAAGATGGGGGAAAGAAAGTGATTCGCGAAAGGGGACACTGCCCTCTTGGCAGGGTCAGATTGGTAAGGCGGGCACTCAGGCAATGGGCGAGGAGCCAGTATCCAAATTCCAGCTGTGGGCTGCTTTTTTGGGCAGCCTGGGGGGCATATTTGGGCTGTGTCTGGTGTTATAACATGCTGACAGCGGCCTTTCTGGAGGCAGATGAGTGTCCATTACCTCCCTTTTATCAACAGGCAGAGGTGTCACTCCCTTTCTCTCGCTGGGCGGCCAATTAATGTATGCATATTGAGTGGGGCAGGGAACCTGAGCAGAAGTGGCATCACTTGTTTTCAGAGATGTTTCACCAGTGAGAACTAATCCGTTAATTTTTTTTCTCTAAGTAAAGTTAAGTAAACATGCCTCTGTCAGAGAGCTTCAACCCCCCCCCAAACACGCACCCCACCTTCTTTTTATAAAACTTCGCTGAAGCAGTGTTTTGAGGAAAGGCAATATGCAAATGTAGGCCGATTTTTTAGCATGCCCTTGCCGATTTTTAATCCCAATCCAACCCTGCCTCTTGGTACAGCTTCCCGTATGGCAATTATGTCAGGCAACCAGCAGACAGTGGCCGAGGGTTCACTTCTTGCTCCTGTCCACCGTCTTTCCCTTAACCCCTTCGCTGCGGGGGTTAATCCCCCGCTGTGCTGGGGGGAGGAGGGCGCGCACAGCGCCCGCATGCTCGTGATGAGCTGAGCTCGTCATGAGCTACAGTGCTCCTGTGCTCATGACGAGCTCAGCTCGTCACAGGTGCATTGGCTCCGTGGAACATTCAGCATTATCCCCGCGTGTGAGCGTTCCACGGGCCATGACGAGCTGAGCTCGTCATGAGCACCGGAGCGCCGTGGCTCACGATGAGCTCAGCTCGTCATGAGCATTGAAGAGGTTAGTGTACAAAGAAGCAGTTTACAAACCAGTTGGTGTGCAATTAGCTGGTTTGTGAACTGACCTTTATATGTCAGGCCTTAAACCCTTCCCTGCAGTGGTAATTCCCCCACGGTGCGAGGGGGGCGAGGGGATGAGCGCAGCGCCGCTGTGCTCGTGACCAGACCAGCTCGTCATGAGTCACGGTGGAGCTGTGCTCATGACGAGCTGGTCCCGTCACGACCCCGCCCACTGATTAATTCGCCCGCACAGGCAGGGAATTAATTGTGCGTGGGCGGAGCGGCGCCGTTATGACGAGACCAGCTTGTCATGAGCACAGCTCCACCGTGACTCATGATGAGCTGGTCTCGTCACGAGCACCGACGAGGTTACGTTTTGTAACAGTTTTTTACAAATCTCCTGTTTAATCAGCTAAAATCTTGCATTTCCTTCCAGATACAGATTGATTATGAAAAAAATAGCAAAATCTTTGCTTCTCGCCTTCTATACTTAAGGTCGTATTTGTGATCTGTTGGAAATGATAAATAGGTGCAAACTATTTTTATAGCGGTTTATGCACCACTTCTGGTGTACAGCTGAGTGGAAACGAATCGCTTGCTCGCAATTTTGCGCTCACTTTTAGGACCAGCTTTAAGATGGTTTCAACAGGGAGCGTAGAAAGAGAAACACCGAAAACATTTCACGTAATACAGACGAGACTGTCATTTGTTTGTGTTATTCCCCATTTTTGTGCAAAAAGCTATATTGACCTTAAATCATTGCATGGACTGCTGTAAATGCGTTTGAGTTTGGGCGTTGCTGTGTCTGAAATGGCTGGTGTGCTCTCAAAGAGTATCTCAGCTGTAGTGCCATCTGTGTTACAAAAAAATGGACTCCTGAACAGTTAGTTTCTTTCAGTGTCCTACTGTTTTCGCTTCAAGACATTTGTAAATCCCTTCCCATGACAGTACCTGCGCTTCATTTTCATAAGTGAAAACGGATTTAAGCAACACCTGGCTAACTCTTCTGTTCACCCTGGCATGAGAAACAAATATGGCGGCTCAGTCAGGGGCTTGAATAAAATGGCTCTAAACTCTTGTTGAACCTGTGGCACAGCTGCTTCCCGCCATCTGAGGCAGCATTGCAGATCCAGCTAATGGCACCGAATTATAAATACCTAATCAGAAAAAAAACAGACTGCAACCGGAAACGTTTTCCTCACAATGGGGATTTCACCAACAGAAATATTCACATAAAGATTCTATCATTGCTCCTCAATAATGATTTTCTCTTTATGCCAGTTTCCAGTTTATAGCATTCACGCCTCTCTTTTTTGCACTGCTAATTTGTTTTATGTCCAGTAAAAACGATTTTGAGATGCTGGAGCCGAGGCACAGCTGAACAATTTCTAACGAACCAAGGCCCATATGTACTAACTCATTTTCCCATTGACACAGAATGAGAAAAACACTTCTGTATATCACACCCCTAGTTAATAGAATTCCAGGAAAAAATACATAGAGGGGAATTATTTTCCAGAGTGATTTACTTTTTTGCATACAGGCGTTTAGAATTATTGTACTCACTGAATTGTATGCATTGCATGGAGTTAACAATACCGCAACGTACAAGGTTATGAAAAACAGTCTTAACCACATGGCTGCTAGGCGTTTTCCCGTTCTGCGCTAAGAAATATAAAACACCATAAATCATGACGAGCTGGCCTTGTCATCCGCGCAGGGCAGGTAAGCGCCATGACGAGCCCAGCTCGTCATTAGCTTCGAAGGGGTTAAGAATACAGCAAGACGGCGTGGCCAAGATGGCCACTGGGTAGGATGTGCTCTCCCGTCTCTCGGCTCTTGCCCTGCCAGGTCTCGACCTGTGAAATAGGGGCCATCGGGGACAGAATTCCACTGCAAAACACCCCAGAGTGCTGGAGAAGCCGGAGAGCGGTTTTCAGCCGCCCAGGTGCTCAATCCCGAAGGAATGGGGCCAGCAAGCTGCTAAAGGCAGTTATGTGGACATGCGCCCTGTGGCTGGGTGGAGAGGGTCCAACAAAGTTGGCATGGAGACAGCAAAAGGAGCGTGCAACGTGATGTGGTTCCAAGGGGGAGCGGAGCGGGTGTGGCGCTCCAAGGGCTGGCCAGCGCGGCCGCAGGAGCAGTGAGCGAGAGCGGCCCCGGCGGGCCTGCCTAAGAAGGCCGCGTCGACATGCATCCTGATGCTGAGTGCCGGCGACCTGCGGATCCCCTGCTGTGAGGGAGAGAGAAGGCACCCGAGCGGACCCAGCGCAGCCCCTAACCGACGACGAGAGGCGGACCTGGCGAGGCACGAGGCCGACAGAGAAGAACGACCACGAGGGGAGCCCCGGGGGCCTGCCGGCGCACTTGCAGAATCTGAGCAGGCCAAGGTCTTGGCGGAGGATAGCCTTCATTCATTCATTCATTAAATCTTTATTTCGACATTTTTCAGTCATAAAAGATTATAGTAAAAACAGTATAGATAAAAAGCATAAAATTAATTAGATTAAAATGAATTTGTCATGAAATGTACACAGTCACTGTATAAAATCACCCCTGGGTGCCGCTGTAGTAAGAGAGGATCTTTTGGACCACATTGCTAAAAGAAATTTTAAAAGTGCGAAAACTATATATGGTGATGTATCTGTCTCAAGAACTCTCAGTGCTACAGAGCATTTATCAAAACCCACGTTCTTGCATAGGGGTACAAGCCAGTACTTTCTAGCTTTCCTATAGGCAGGGCAAAAGAAGAGCATATGAATTTCGTCCTCCTTGGACGCACCACACCCAGGGCAAGATTTGCTCATGGAAGATGACCACTTGCCTACAAATACCCCTAACGGTAGTGATCCGTGCCTCCATTGAATGTATAGCTTCCTTGCTCCTACTGGGTAGATAACATTCAAAAACTCCTCAAAGGCAAAAGAATGTTTGAGTGTTAGAAATGTTATTGTCAGGGAGCCAGCTTTAGAATCTTGCAACCATTTATTCTGTTTATAGTCCATAAAAGATTTCGCAAGTATTTTGCCGGAGACCCCCCTGCATGCCTGTTCTGGATCGTACCAGAGGTCCAGTAGTCCCATTTTTCCTAGTTCGTTTTTCACGAATACAAGCCAGGGGATTTTAGCTGCGCTAGCATGGCTCAGCACATACTTCAATTCGTGCCAAGAATTGGACAGTTCTGGTGTTATCCATAGCCTGCGTCAAAACCTTAAGGGTTTCAGGGCTAGCTCATCCTGGATAAAACTCAGTCCTAAGTCCAATCTCAATGGAATAGGAGGAGTGCTTAGGGGGAGTGCAAGTAACTGCCTCATAAACTTGTTCTCCACTTTGCCAATATCCGAGTTGCAGCAGTGCCCCCAGAGTTCCCCACCATGGAGTGCAGATGTCCTTGCCTTAACTTTGTAGATCTCCAAAGCGGGGCTCACTGGTTTAAAAGTGGATGTATTTGCCATTTTAAGGATGCCACCAGCTAACTGGGAGAGTTTAAGTTGGGCTTTCACCTGTTGGGGACCCCAAGAAAGAGTTTCATTGATCGTCACCCCCAGGTATTGGAACGTCTGTACCCTCTCTAGTCTGACACTACCAAGAAGCGGTGTTGGGCGAGTGTGTGACGGGGGACTGAAAATCATATATTTGGTCTTATCAGCATTGATTTCCAGTCCCCGGCAACGACAGAAGTCGATAAAGCCACCCAACACCCGCTGAATCCCCATAGGGGACTTGGAAAGCAGGAGGGTGTCATCGGCAAACATTATCGCTGGCACCCTCCTGCCTGCCAGTCTTGGTGCGTCATTATGGGGCACCGCGGCCAGGTGAGCTACAACACCGTTCACATAAAGACAAAATAGGGTTGGTGCCAGGACGCACCCCTGCCTGACCCCCCTGGCGACCGGAAACCGGGACGGCCAGAATTGTATTCGGGACTCCCATGTCCTGGAGCACCACCCACAATTTGCCCCTAGGTACTAGGTCAAACGCGGACCGAAGGTCCACGAAGACCATATAGAGGCTGCCACCCCCCAATGTTACCGTCCTCCAAAATAACATTAGGAGGCGGAAAATCTGATCCACTGTAGATGTTTTATTTCTAAATCCCGCCTGGTAGGGGCTGAGGATGTCATGCTCGTCAATCCATTCTTGTAATCGATCCAGGATTAGTCAGGAATTTTTTTTTTGAGGGACATCTATGAGGCTGATGGGCCTGTAATTGGTTGCGAGCAGAGGGGAACCCTTCTTGAAGATTGGAACAATATCTGCTCCCAACCAAGTACCCGGTATCTCCATGCCCCCCAAAATCGCGTTGAAGAGGGCACAAAGGTAGGGGGCCCAAATCAACGGTTGATCTCCAAATAGATCACCGGGAAGCTTGTCAAGGCCAGGGGCCTTGCCCGTGGCTAACTTACTTATGGCAGTGTAAACTTCTTCAACCGAGAAGTCTAACTCGGCACCATCCCCTGGTCTAGGTGTATTTACCAGGGAATGTTCTACACCTACGACTGCTGCGTATAAGGACTTAAAATGAAGCTCCCAGACCCCGCCTCAATATTGGGTTTGATTGCCGATCTAGGCTTGCCTGACCCTGAGTTAACTATTGCCCAGAATCTGCGTGCATCTCTGGAAGCTAAAGAGGAGGACAGCAGTCCAGGAGTTGACAGCCTAGAACAGCAGAGAGCACTGGCGGAGGAACACTCCTGCACTGCAACAGACGGGGGTAGCGAGGAGGTCCCTGGCAGTGGACTACTCCGGAAAAAACTGTGGGGCCTTTGGGGCCAGTGAATCGATGCCGTGAGGCCCTGGGGAGGCCACCCCATGCTGCCTCTGATGAGAGCTGAGGAGTGAGCGGCACAGAGACATAGAGGTGAGAGGCGGCAGTGGCGAGGAGGCCGAGACTGGACCCGGAGTTTATGGCATGGTCTTGGGATCTGATATTTAGCTGCGGGGGCACCCTTACCCCCTGAGGAAATCTCCTCTAGCCTTTAGCAAGCACTGGCGGAGGAGCTCTCAAGCACTGCAGAGGAAGGAAATAGCCACCCGGCTGTGTACTATTCCGGAGAGAACTGTGGACCCACGCCGGGGCAACTTAGCCTGTGGATCTGGGGGCCAGTTTGATGGTCTGGAGCTGGGGGCAAGCAAGGAGCCCCGAAGTAAAAGATGAGCGGTTGTGTTGAATCCGGTCTCGGAGGCCTGGGGACCGTGATCAGGCCCTCACTGCATACCAGGTGGGAAAAACAATGCATCGTCATTGGTGCTGGCAGCAGGTCTGGAGCCCGGCTGGCTACGCACTGGATGGGACAGATCTGACCCCCATTGCTAAACCTCAAGGGAGCGCTGGGAGTAAATTGAGACACAGAACATTCCACTACCCTCCTGGCCCTGCTCTGGGCGGCCAGAGATCTGCCTCGAACTACGGGGAATAACACCCTAGAAACGGCCTCCGTTAAGGGAAGGAAAGACAGATCAGTGAAAGATATGCTCCTCAAGACGCCCAACCTGCAGGCCGAGGGCCCAACTCCTCAGAAGACCAGGGAAGAGATAGAGGGAGCGGATGGAGTAGGGGCCCGAATCAGTCGTACCTTCCTTGAGTCACTCTTCTCCTCCCTTTGAAAGGATCTCTTATCTATGAAGCGCAACCTATTGACTGATCTCAGGGAGGTTCGCCGAGACCTGGACTCCATAGGAGAGAGGATTAATACGTTGGAGGACCACAAATCCAGCAGGGACGAGAAGACAGAGGGCCTCCAACAAGAGGTCATCAAACTACCTGAGCAGAGCCTTGTCCTCCAGGCCCACACAGAGGATTTGGAAAACCGGTCCAGGCGAATGGGACAGAGCACACAAACATAGAGGCCTTGGTGACCGATCTTTACCGCTCAATTTTAGGTGAGGCATCAGACTTCCACATCAAGTTTGATCGCATACACAGAGTGGGGCCCAGCAGGCAGATATATTAACTTGTGTGCATGATTTTCAGCTTTAAGAGAGCATAGTTCGTGCTGCCAGAGATGACCCTGTATGTCAGTACAAGGGCCAAAATCCCACACTGTATCAAGACTCAGCCGCATCAAAGTTACTAAAACGCAAAGCATTTCGGCCTATCAATACACATCTACGGGCAGCTGGCATCTCGTACTCATGGGGACACCCATTCCTATTGATTTTCCCCCTCAATGGGGAGCTTTGGCAACTACGCTCAGTGCCTGAGGCTTGCAAGCTATTGGGTATTGAAACCCCTATGGCAAGATGGGCAAGAACCGTCGGAGTAGCCACAGGTGGACAACTATCAAGTCTCCAACTCATAACCTGCGTCCTGATCCGGACAACATGGCCAAAGAAAGGCATGCGGTCCTGGTGACCCTTGCCAGGGACTCCGCTGAAACATCGACATCATGATATGTGGGGTAAGATAGCGGACAATCTGCTGGTCCCTTTTCTTGTTTCTTGATCCGTTTGGACGCACAGGGTGGGCCTGGGAAGACATTGGCCATTGGTACCCTTTTATTAACTCCCTAGGAGCATGTTGCTCCGAACTTCAGTCAGCAGAAAGATGACTGTTCACTGACCCTCCTGGGCCCCCTGCATGTTTGGCTCCAAGCGCAGGTAACTACTCTCCGCCGGGTACATACACTTGGCATCCCGGGGACATCTGAGGGCGGGGGACTTCTGGTATGCACTGGCTCCTTGTTTAGCTCCCAGTCTTGGTCCTGACCCATATGGTAGCGAGCACTAAAATGCTTACATTAAATGTGAAGGGGTTAAATGATCTGATTAAAAGAAGAGCTATTTTATCCTACCATAAGCAGTCAGGCCCACACATATGCCTGTTACAGGAAACCCACCTCCTCTCCAGAGACAAGCACTTCGATCGAGGGCTTTCCCGCACCGATACTTCTCCTCACATACAACCAAAGCGGCCTGAGTCGCCATTCTTATCTCTCGCACCTTTGGAGGGAAGGTGGGTGCAAAATTAGTCGAAATTAAAGGGTAGCTTCTAGCTATCTCAGTGACCATTAACGTACGCACCTTCACACTTGGTTCTGTATATGCGCCCAATATGGGGAATGAGGCATTTCTCCACAGGACGGTGATGGAACTAACGACCTCTCCTGATAGGCAAATTATGTTGGGGGGAGAAATAAACATGGTATTTGCAATCAGCTAGATCGTTCAGCCCAATGGCAGGGACAGATGGGGGCTCTTTCAAGGAACGGGAGGGAGTGGCTACACGACTGACTGAGTTCTGCTTGACATCTGGTGCTACCTACACCCCCACGCCACAGATTACACATTCTATTCTCATGCGCACAAAAGTTATGCTAGAATTGACTACTTCATTGGGTCTCAATCTCTGCTTTCTTTGGCGCTCGCCTCGGATATCGAACCCTGATCACTCTCAGACCATCCTACACTGATGCTTACACTAGCAATTCCCTCTAAGATAACTCCCCATACTTTTGGCGGCTACACAACACACTCCTACATCGCCTGACAGTGGTACAATGCCTAACCAAGACATTAAAGGAGTTCCTGGCCTTTAATGACACCCCGGACACTTAAATCACTGCCCTATTAGAAACACTCAAGCTAGTCGGGAGAGGGGGAACTCATCGCAATTTTCTCAGAGGATAGGACGTTTCGTAGGGACAAGAGAGAGGGCCTCACCAAACAAATGCAGGAGTTAGAGCGTATCCATAAGCAGACAGGGGCATCTAGAGTACGGCGGCAATTAGAGGCAGTGCGTTCGCAGCGCACCGGCCTTGACTTGGACAGGGCAGAATACACCATCCTACGACTGAGACACTCATTCTACGTGGGAGGGGACAGATGTGAGCGCCTTTTGGCAAATCAGACTGCTGGAAAAACTGCGGATCAGAAAGGAACATTAACACACTTACTATGGAACTGACCATCCTTGCCTCATACTGGGAACAGATCCTAGACGATATAAACACTTAGATACACAGATACCGCGCTTCCCGGCGTGGGTTACCGTGCTTCCCAGCGTATGTCATCCTAAGTCTGCCCAACATACTCACATTCCTCCTCAGATTGCGCAAAGGCGGTCAAATGGGGATAGCTTTAGGCACAGCCTTGCAAAATATACTATCTCACTGGGACACAGACCGGAGCCCCACATACCAGGGCTGGTTACACAGATGATGGCATGTACTGGGTATGGAGCGTTTATCCCTCTTGCTCCAGGGAGATTGTGCTCCCTTCGCAGACCTGTGGCACCCATTCCTTGCCCTGCTGAGCACAGAAATGCAACTTACTTGTCCCAAAGACCTACGTCTTTTGTGACTCCCAACGCCCCCACAAGATATTGCTTAACCTGCATCACTAGGCAACACACTTCGAGAGTCCCGACTCTGCTTTATTGGCTACCCACCAAGCTGGCCCAGGGACAAATTGAAAACAGAGGTGGGGGGAGACCTGGGAAAGTGAGAAGGGGTAGGGAGATTTAAACCTTAGAATACAGCGAGACAATGGCGGTGTGATTCTGCTGCTCCCGTTGGAGCAGACCTTTAAAGGAGAATAAGATGCCCTATATCGCCAGAAAGTGTGCACACAAGGGTTGTAAGGTGTACAGACCTCAAGATATCAGCAACGCTTTGAGTGCCTTGCAAACTTCACGTTGCAAAGCCTTTTTCTGACTTAATCGGCACCCTAATCTCCGCGATCTAATCAAAAAATGGCCTCTGCAGATTCTCTGCTACGAGGTTAAGGGGAACGAAATCTACTGGTAAAGCAGTATGACCACAATCAGGTACCAACTCTGCTCCCTTCCTTATTGTGGCATCGCACAACACTGCACACACTTCTGCACTCGCCCTGAGGTCAGAGTCAAGTGTATTCTACCTTGGACGGTATCCTGACTCGTCTGACTCCAAGATATCGCTTCAGAAGACAGTCTCTACTTTTACGCTGCATTAATGTCAGACCAGAGTAATTTTATAGCACCACCCTTCTCCCATAGCGCACTTATTTTCAGAAGCATCACTATTACTGATCTTGCCACAATAATATGTTGCAGAGTTAGGTCCTGGCACGCATTTTGGGATATTTTTCTGCTTCTTTGTGTGACCTTAAGATGGCGTCATGGAGTTTTACAAGTGCGTGGCTTCTGCTTTTAATCTCTTCATTTGATCTACTCATTCTGTGTTGACTTGGCTGTGACCCTCTGATGCTCACCCCTAGTGCTCAGGACTGTGCATGTTTATATCATTTAAATCTACTATTTCTACTCCCAGCTTATGCTGTCAAGTGAAATTGATTCTGTTAGTGAACACTTGACTCTTTCTATTTACCTGGTAGCTTCACTGTTAACAACGCAAAGGTATAGTAAGGTGCACTCCACACAACCACAATACAGTCTCCTAAACCCAGCGGTGTTGAGCCTACAGATCACTTGTCTGATCCAATGGCTCTCTTCTATGGCTGGTCATTTTTGGACCTCACAGTGCTAGTAACTTCTAATCGATAGGATTATCAGAGCAACTGACTAACTCCCGGCTCATGTCACTGAGGCCAAATTCCTCCAATTGCCAAGCAATTGAGGCTTTAACCATGGCAGGAAAAGACTCCAAATCCTCACTGAATAGCTCCAAGGCCCATCACTCTGCTTCAGACTCACTGATAAAAGGAAAAGCAGACATTAACGCAACCACGGAAATGATTCTAAAGAAGCTGACTGAAGCCAATGATCAAGTCAAGTCTACTAAAATGAATACAGACATAATGCAACTGGAACTTAGTACTATAAGAGCAAATATCAGTAAGATTAGAGACAAACTCTTGATGTAGAACAACAAATAAGCATCATGGAAGATTCATCATCCAAAATGGAAAAAGACCTCAAACTACTCCATACACAAAACCTCTTCACAAAGAGGCTGTGGAGCTGGAAGAGAGAAACGATAGGGGCAACCTGCGAATCTTTGATGTTTCTGAAAGTTCAGAGGATTCTGAAACCTCCTGTATCACATTCTTGGAAAAATGGCTTCCACAAGTCACCGGTATAGCCTTCACCAAAGACTTTGAGCTTAAAAAGTGGTTATCACATTCCTTTATTCAGGCCGGCATAAAAACAACTACATGTGCAGACTAAATCATATCCTCTTGAATGGCTATAAAATATAAATTTCCTTGGACTACTCTAAGTAAATAGTTGAAGCGAGGAAAGGAAATTTAGGCCTACGCCCTCGTCTCAAAAAATGGAACCTCCCATTTTGATTTGTGGGCCCAGCAAGATTTAGAGTCCTTGTGGTTGGCAGATATCTCCTCTTCTAAGACACAAAAGACCTCTCTACATTCCTGGATGAACGGGATGAACATTAAATGGAAACCCAACTCTCAGGCGCTCACAAAAGGAAAATCTGGCACTCTAGGCGTTCTATTCTCACTGCAGATAAGACCCTGGCTTATCTGGTGTATCCTATTTCTGTTGGCAAACATGTTGATTGTTTGAGGGTTAACAATCTTAGCCTAGTTGTCTTTTAATGGCTTGTTACAACGTTAATATATCTACTTCTAACCTGCACATGCTTACATTACATATGGTTTCATGAAACCACAACTCACACTGATTCCTGCACAAACACCCACGTCTACACTACACTGTATTCCATAGAATTCTCTCCAAATCAAGCTCTAACATCACCATTTCCTTCACACTAATCTTCCCACTTTGGAACATAACCCAACTTACCATGCAAACCTAACCTATGGGCTAGACATATTTATTCCAAAGATGCACACAAGGTTCCTCATAACTTGTTTCTTTGTAACCACAGCTTTTGAGTACCTTTTAGATTATTTATTTGTATGTTGGTCTTGTGACCATATGTTGACGTCTCTCTGTCGACTCCTCCAATTAACCTCTTGTTGAGAGAGGGGAGGAGGGATTTGTTGGGGGGAGTGTATTTTTGGTGGGGTTTTCTCTCATTTGCTTTCTTATGTTCCTTTATGTTTACTACCTCTGTGGCTGCTCAGATTATCCCTCTGGCACTACAGATTATGCCAGGATCCATGCATGGCTTAGATTCCACTTACCTCTGCTCAGTACACACCACTTCAACCTCACTGAAACAGTGGATCACTCCCACATTGACCGTAGACTATAGGCTACATAATACTCACCTCTCTTATCGCACTGTACCTCCATCTTTGCACAACTTGACTGCCCTGACAAGCTAAATCTAACCATTTACAACCTATTGCATGATGGCAACCCCAACTTTGATTAAAGCTCTAAAAATTGTCTCACTGGACGTTAAAGGCCTACACCATACAGATAAGCATAAACACATTAAGAGCTATCTCTTTAAATTTAAGGCAGATCTTATATTGCTTCATAAAATTCAAATTGGCCTGAAAGAAGCTGCATCACTTAACAATAGATGGACAAGTGAATTCATATGCTCTCCCGCTATGACTCAAAAAATGGGTAGCAGCGATTATCTAGATGAACTCCAATCTCATTCTAATGTCTCAATCACCAGATGATGAAGGTAGACTTGCTTACACAAAACTCAGCCAGAATGGAAAATATATTCACCTCCTCAACCTGTATGGTCCAAATGCTGATCTGCCAGACTCCTGGGACTCCTTGAGTGGCCCTCTAAAAAATATTCCCAGTGATGAATTAACAGTTGTAGGTGGAGACTACAATCACCCCCTTGACTTAACCCTACATAGACAATATAAATCCTTTCTCCACTCCTCAAAATCCCATAAGGCCTTGTTAAATATCTGTATTAGATTCCACCTGAAAGACTTTTGGAGACTACAACACTCTGACACCAAGGAATACACCTTTTTTGTCATCCCCACATTCCTCCATATTCGAGAATTGACTATTTACACAGATTGGGTGCCCATACTCATCTCATTAACCAAACCGACCTACTACCCGACTAGTTTCAGACCATTCTTGTATATCTTTGACACTCACTGGGTCCAACCCCAAACCCCAAAACAACATTTGGCGCTTTAATGACGAGTCAATAAAAGATGAGACCCACAGGCTGCACATAGAAACAAAACTTTATCAAAGAGATTAGCTCACCTGACATTGAGATCCCTACATTATGGGACGCATTAAAATATACAATCAGGGCCATTTTAATAGATATACAGGCACAATTAAATAAAGAACATAATAAGATAAATACCCTGGAAATTAAATTAAAAAGCTCGAGGCTTTTCAAATGACGAATCTTCGTCCCAGCACCCTCACTCTTTTAATGAATAAAAAATATGAATACAACAGCCAATTAAGTGAAAAAGCAGGGATCTAGATTAACGATTTCAAAGTCCTAAAAGTTTGTGAGGTGAATAGAGCAAGGGAAATGTTTGCATCTTAACTGAAACATACACAAAACCAAAAGCAAATTACCTCCATCAAAGACATATGGAATAACAAATGGAATGGACCCCCAAAAGCTCTTGGACATGTCTAAGGACTTCTACGATTCTTTATACCAAGATGGCTCACAGATCTCACCAGAGGCCTGTAGATCCTATTTAGACAGGCTGAACCTTCCTCATCTAACCCAAGCAGATAGAGATAAAGTTAAGTCATTCCTTGGCACAGTGGAATTACAAATATCAATTAAATCCTTTAAATCAAACAAAACCCCGGGCACGGATGGCTTTACAGCAAAATATTACAAAGCCTTTGCTCGCTCTTTAGTCCCTACGATGGTGAATTTTTTTTGCCATTTTGCTGATTCTGGCTTTGCTTCTGGAACAGCAAGTGAAGCTACCATAGTTGTCATCCCCAAGGACAGCAAAAATCTAAACCTGCCAACAAACTACAGGCCAATCCCCTTAATCAACTTAGATGCTGATCTAAACGCATTGATCCACTACTACCTAAACTGATTAGTGAATCTCAAGTAGGCTTTATGAAAGGTCAAATGTTGAATGATAGTACCAGATAACTGTGCAATGTACTAAAATGAGCTAAAACAGTTCCCTCTGAAACCGTGGCCATCACCCTAGACGCCGAAAAGGCATTTGATAAGGTCTCATGGGTCTTCCTCAAGGAAACCATATCGAAATGTAATCTTGGAAATGACTTTATCAAAACGGTTCTGGCTCTTTACAGCACTCCCAGTGCTAGGGTGAAGTCAGGAGGCCCTGTCTCTTCCCCTTTCAAATTAGAGAAGGGCACTAGGCAGGGATGTCCCACTCCTTCTTCATTCTTGCCTTGGAGCGTCTCCTCCACGATAACCAAAATAACAGCTCTATATCCGGTGTTAATTAAAATGAGGTTACAATTAAGGTAGCAGTGTATGCAGATTATATTTTGATTATATCAGAAAATGCTCATCCATTCATTAAAGCACTCATCAATACTATCGAAAATGATGCTGGGGTGGCAGGCTCTGGCCTCAATAGTGACAAATCCGAAGTGAAGGGTCTAAATAGCATTTGCTCTAAAGAAGTTATTGGAGACTCTGGATTGGCATGGCAGACTGGCTAACTAAAATACTTTAGGATTGAATTTGGTACGGACCTAATGGATTCCCTACAACATAATGAGAAGTTGACCCTAAAGAAAGTAAAAAAACTTCTTGACGGTTGGAACCCAAAGTTTATTACATGGTGGGGACACATCGAAACCATCAAATTGATGATCACACCTATATTAAATTACCTAATTTCTATGCTCAAACTTTCCCTTTCAGATGATTTCCACCATAGACTAGAGAAACTTATATGTACCTTTATCTGGCAAAATAAACGCCAAAGAATATAAATCAAAAAGCTTTGACTCCCTACCGTCCTTAGAAGAATAAACCTTGCAAACTTCAAAAAGCCTTTCTGGCTAAACAGGGCTCTATATGGTGTTACCCCCCTATGGAGCATACTCTAATGTGGCTTTTAATCGAAAGAGCTATTCTAGAAGATTCTCACCCCATCAGGCTACTCTCCACCAAACTTAAATCCTCCCTACCAGCCAGACAAATTTTCCGAAACACTAAAAAGCCTTGCTAAGATTGGACATACAACTGGCTATACCGATAGAACACTCTATCTGAGTCTCTCTATGGAATTTGCGTACCGTTACCACGCATAGCCTTTACAACGCATTGTTTTTATACCATATATGCCTTTACCACGCATGCCTTTACAACGAATTACGTTGTAAACGCATGAATGGTAAAGGTATAAGGGTGGTACTGGTGGTAAGGGCATATGTGTGGTAACAGTGGTGAATGCATATGTGTGGAAATCAGAGTTGTTAGAAGAAACAAAGAGACCCTTCTGCTTCCTCTTTATGACCTGCACCATGCCTCAGCCTTAAAGAGTTGTCTCGATGTCATGAGGTAAGGGTAACTGGGCATGGGATACGGCTTTAGGGCTTTGGGCTGGGTGTTTTTTATTTTTTTAAAGGACTGTGGTCGGGGCGCTGGGGCTGGGTTTAAGGGCTCAAGGCAGTGATCAGGTATTTTATTTAACAGGGCTGGGCATTTTTTAGAAGGGAAGGGGGGTGGTCACGCCGGGCTCTGGTTTTAGGCCTTAGGGCAGGGGCCAGATATGTTTTTAAAGTACATGGGGCCAGGGAAGGTTGCACCAGGGGTCCTGTTTTCAGGCTCAGGGCAGGGGTCAGGGGATTTTATAGAGATCTGGGTAGGGGGGTTACACTGGGGTCTGGTTTTAGGGTTTAGGGTTGAGGTCAGATAAAAACCTTTACCAAGCATATGAAATTAACTTTCATGCTTTTACAATTAAATTTGTTGAAAAGGCATGCGTGGCGAAGGCATAGTCGTAAAAAAATGTGTGGTAAAGGTTATGCGTGGTAATGGCATTTCCCACGTAGTGGCATGAATTTTATCAGAATGCGTTGTTCCGTCACACTCCTATGGAATAACTAGTCATTCAAGATTAAGGGCACTCCACTTGATTGGAAATCCTGGTCTTCAAAGGGATCCCCCTTCTCTCACATTTAGGCCCAACAATCACCCACTTTCCTTCAAAGAAACACAGATCCAATTCAACCTTAGAAACATGGACTTTTACGATTTTCCCAAAATTATGTCTTGTATAACTAAGGCCAATCCACTCTCCCGGAATCCTTTTGTTCCTCATCTGATTGTCGTTGCCAACAGTCGGGCCACCAGGTCTCAAGATACTACAAATTCTTACAGCCAACCTCCACACATTTAAACATAAGTACAAAAGAAAAATGGAATCAGGTCATTCCTATTTCCCAAGAGAATTTGAAGTTAATTTGGAAATGTATTGTTTCCCATAAAATCATACCAGCTCTCCCTTACACTAAATTCTGACTCCTGCATATACTTTTTTGGATCCCTTCTCACTTACATAACGTTGGCCGCTTAAGTTATTCAGCCTGTTGGAATTGTAATAAAGATCCCAGAGATGTACCACACTTACTCTTTTCCTGCAGCGCTATCAAGACATTTTGAGACAGTGTGTTCAGGTCTCTCTCATCGCTATTTGGTTCACGGGATTAAATGTGAATTCCAAACGATCATTATGGAGTTTCTTGATCAGCGCTTATCCTCCCATAACGATGCCCTACTCCTAGATATTTTATTGGTGGCAGCTTGTAGATCCATCCTTACCAATTAGAAAAACACTGCAGCCACCTCATTTAAATCCTGGTTGGCCTGGATTGCACATATTAGAGGCGCTGACAATATCGCCTTGCAACACTCCCCTTGGAAATCACTACACAGAGCCCTATGGGGGAAACTCGACACCTCTGCTTCCAATAAACCACCATGAACCCTCATCCCCAAAATACTGCGTACTCCTACTTAACTTGTCAATCACATACTAACTTCCCCTAAAATGGCCTTATCGCAGTGTGTTTGCACCCATTTTGCTTCTGCACTCCAGCATCTCCTCAAAGTTATGTGCCATTGTCTGTAAATGTTGTTTTTATACAATGGGTTTAATTTCTTTCCTATGTAATTGTGGTACACTCTTCAGACTACTATTCATGGTATTTGTACTTCTCACGACTGTAAAAAAATGTCAGCATTATGTCATATTATAATCACTGATAATAACTACAATCTACTATAGTTTATCTCTACTACCTTGCTGCAGCCTTTGATACTTTTTGTAGCCTTTATTTTCCCTGTGTATTTTTCATTTTAGTGGACTTGTCTTTGTAGATTTTATCATACAACTCTTAGAAAGTTCAATCCCCATGTATTACCTTTGTTCTATCCTTCCATTGGATGATGTTTGTTTTATGCAAAACTCAATAAGACGTTTTGAAAAAAAAAAGCCTATAAAGTAGGAACAGTATATGCAACATAGTTACAAACGGAGGGCACTGTCAGTGAGCAGTACCCGGTGAAAGAGTACTCGAAACATTGACTAGAACAGCAGTTCTTAACCTTTTGACTTCTGAGAACCCCAAAAGAATGACTATGGACACTGGGACCCACACCTAAGCAATTTCTACTATTTGAACCTCAAAGCAACACTCAAACCTACAGAAACAAGTATACATAAAAAAAATAGCCTATGGTGAAATACAGTATTTAATTCATAAATATTGGAAAATAGAAATTGTAATTTTAATGGGAAAGCTGAAACTTTCCTACATTTCGTTTTTAATTCTGAAAGAGCGCACTATATATTCTAGACTTTAGCATATTACTTTGTCTTTTTTTGCTCTTAATGCATGCTCTCTTGTTGGTACTTCAATTGAGGCAACCCATCATCCGTACTGTATTCTGTTTGCTGTACTAGTAACAGTGCCCATGTATCAAGCAGGCAACAACTTCATTTTGAGCCTCCTGTTTCACATTCCTTCGATTTACAGCGCATTTTAAATCTTATTTTACATGTTGCTTCTTTATTTATATATTTTAATAATCTGCTGATATTATTTAATTTTCAGTTGAGGATCCCTTGAGTTGGTGTCACAGACTATCAGGGGTCCAAAGACCACAGGTTAAGAACTGCTGGTCGAGGTGATTGGCCTCTTATTTTTGAGGAGATAACAAGCTGACTGGACTAACCTCTGAGAGCTGTTCAGCGCATACACCCAACGCCCTGGTGATGGCCTCACCTGCTGAGTCTAGATAAATATATATTTTTAAGTAAGCCTAGTTTATTTTTGTTGGATGTTAAAGTCAAGCAATGTGTTGATTCGCCGTTCTCTCTGTTTGAATGCACATTACCACTTCACAGCTCACAAAATGTCACACTTTGCTTCGTTTCAGTGGTTTGTGTTAAAAAAAGCTGCGCAAAAAGCCAAAGAAATCCGCCCCATTGGAATAATTTCCCAAAACTATAGAGAATCACTATAGAAGGAGGTCAGAAAGAGTGGCAAGATAGCGAGGAAACACTCTAAAAACATGAAATTAAATTATGAATATGGTGAAGCATCCGGGTGCTCTTTGGCACATAGGCTTAGATCTAAAGAAGCAGTTCAGAGGATTCACTCTATGGTGGATTTGCGGGGGATATAGTAGAAACGGATGTAGAGATTCTAAAGGTATTTCAGAACTTTTATGAGGCATTATATACTAGTGAGAGATATGATTCCCATGTAGGGGAATCCCTGCTGCAGAATGGATGTGTTCAATTGGATATGCAAGATGCAGAATTGTTAGAAACCCCCATTACAATGGAGAAATTGGAGAGAGCTGTCAATGGTTTAGCCATGGGCAAGGCAGCCGGGCCCGATAAACTCCTACTGGAAGTCCATAAAACTTTTTTTTGAGTTTTAAAGGCAGAAATCCTAGTTACCGTATCACAGGCCCAAGCAGGAGCTGCCCCTTTATCATGGGACGCAGCCAGTATTATTCTTTTTGATAAAAAGACAAACCGGCTGATCGACCTGGCTCATATCGGCCGATATCGCTTTTAAATGTAGATGGTAAAATCTATGCCAAGATTCTAGCGACCCGGTTGGCTGAAGTAATAATACCTTTAGTATCTGTGAGACAACATGGATTTTTCCCGGGGAGGGGGGACAACCAATCAAATCAACAGGATTATAACCATGTTAGACATAGCTAGCACAACGGGAGTGAAATTAGCCTGATACCATTAGACGCCGAAAAGGCATTCGACCGGGTCGCTTGGGAATTTTTATGGGCCGTGTTGCACTGCATAGGTTTTAAAAAGAACTTAATTCCCTCTGTACAAGCATCATACCGTCGCCCATCAGCCAAGGTTTGTATTCTGGGTCTTGAATCAAATCCAATATGTATCTCGCAGGGAACCAGGCATGGATGTCCTTGTTCCCCGTTGTTGTTTTTATTGTATATAGATCCGTTTTTAAAATTGCTAGAACAAAGTGCAGGGATAGAATCGGTTATATGGCAGCAGGAGCATTACCATGTGCTGGCATATGCAGACGATGTTGCAGTAGTAACCCCGAATCCCAGTATGGCCATGCCAAAAATCGAACGATTGGCATTGGAGTTTGGGGCCGCCTCAGGATACAAACTTAATGTGGTAAAAACACAGATTCTATGTTCTAATGTTGTATTTGAAGACCCACGGGTTGTGAGTGAGGTAACATACCTGGGTGTAAAGCTAAGGACCTGTTTAACACCATTGGTCGAGGTTAACTGGGGCAGCATTTTAAATGATGTACGGAAGCAATTGGACCGATGCGAGTGCTTACATCTTACGCTTGTGTGACGCTGTAATGTTCTTAAAATGCTGCTACTACCCAAGATTTTATATTTCTTTAGATCAGTGCCGCTTGCAATTTCCTGCAACCAACTTGTAGTATTGCAGTCAGTGTGTGCCAGGTTTCTATGGCTCAAGGTAAATCTCGCAGAGCCATGCGTTATATGACTCTCCTCCGTGAGAAGGGAGGCTGGACCGTACCAGACTTTACTTTTTACCATTACGTCTGTATCCTGCAAAATATGAATATCATATTATTTGGCGACGAGCCAGCTAGCGCTGCGGAAGCCCCATCAATTTATCAAATGCTACTGGGTAGTGAGGCCAAAAATCGTTTCTCCTTTAATGTAGAGCCAAGCTACTACAAGTAAAACAGGTTTAAGGTTTTAAACAAAGCGTATAAGGTGAGTAAAGTTGTGCGAAAGCAGTATGGGATCGAGAGGATTTCACAGTATACCCCCTCACAGCTACTACACTTCTTCCGCCGATTTTTGGGGATAGGACCACAGATAGATGGCAGACTAAAGGGATTCATTATTTAGGGGATCTACATGCTGACAGTTGTCTAATGTCTTTTGAAATGCTAACAGACAAATTCCATCTCAGCAGGTCTGAATGTTTTAAATACCTACAAATTCGTGATTATTTAGGCAAACATCAATTGAAATTAGGTCTACACCCTGTTATAGAAGCAGTGAGGAAAAATGCATGTATCAGGATACTGTACAACATATTGTTAGATACTAAGGGTAGCGATTTAGAGAGCCACAACACCAAATGGGATGATAGGCTGGGATGTACCGGTGTGCGGATAGAAAACTCGATTGAATTAGCAGGAAAACTGTTAATATCTGTAAGACACTGTTCCATCTTATTACACCCCAGCTAAGCTCCTTAAATGGGGAGGTACAAATGATGGGAAATGTTTCCGATGTGGATCAGATGATGCAGATACAGTACAAATTTTGTTTGCATGTAGGCAATTAAAGAATTTGTTTGTGTCAATAGAGAAATTTTTATCGGAAATTGTGGGGTCTTCAGTAAGTTTGTCTCCTGCCCAGGTTTTGTTGGGGGTAACTGAGAGAGAGGTCTCAAATCAACCGGCATATAAATATAGGTATCTGATTTTTCTTGCAACAGCTGTGGTTCGGCTATGCATTGCTTCAATGTGGCTTCAGAAATATGTGCCCTCTTTTGAACTTTGGAGGGCTCGATTTCTGTCCATGTTTAATATTGAATTTAGCCTATATGAAATTAAGGGTATTCGGAAAAAGAAATTGGGCATGGAGATTTGGGGACCAGTGGTGTCTTATATGAAGGAATGAGGCCTAGCTAGAGTTGATATATATCTGAGTTTATATACCTGCACTCGCACTTTAATGAACCCTATGTATTCTGTATTGCTACCATTTTCTCTGTATTATGAAATATAGTGTTTTTAAGATATTGTGTTGTATTTTTAAACCATTGTTTTTTATAAAACATTGTAACTTTCATTGATTAATAAAAAAATATTTTAAAAAAAGAGAATCACTATAGAAAGCCATCCCAATACACACAAGCGGCCAAAACACAGGAAATGTTCTTTGATGAGCATGTTGCACTCAAAATTAGTCTGGAAAAGTAAGCTGATAAAAAGCCAAATGCAAGGGCCTCCAGACACAGCACTGCTCACAATGCAGTGAGGCTGGCCTCGAATTACCCAGGCCCGGAGTTGTGCGCTGTTTTAGGACAGACCATCACAACCTTAGCATCTGAGGGCCACTGAGAGAAGCAGGACATCAGCATGGTGTTCACTAAACTTCCATCCTAATGCTAACCATCCGCCTACCTCTGCCATGACTGTTCCGTAATCCAGATGGAAGGATCATGGATAATCATGGGATCTGGTGGTACTGTAATGGATTGGCTGGAGAGAACGTCTAAATAGGGACCTTAGTATGGAATTAGCGGCGGCAGGTGCACTTTGTTTCCTAGATACGGAGCACTTCAATGCAACCCTAGACAGCGATCAGTGCTGGTTGAGAGAAGGTCATGATATTTTCTACAGACCTCCAACAGCAATATCTTGAACTGCTCAAGAGGCCCAAAAAGACCTGTTCCACTGTTCTGTAACTACAAGCATATATGGAAAATCCGTCCAGTTACTAATGCCCATTACTTTGGGATGTTGGGATTGGTGAATTCCCTAAAACATCAATACGGGATTCTGCATGTCCTGGGACATGGACTTTGGCCAAGAAGTGGCTGTGGAGATTTCTTGTAGAAGACCCCTGAACGGATTATTCTAACTCAATCTTCCAGGCCTGACCTGATATTCAGAAAAGGAAGCAGCCTCTGGCTAGTGACCCAGCAAGTGCACTTCAAAACTTCATCCCCATAAAATTCCTGCCCAGCGTATGCACAAAGGGTTAGTAAGACAACTGAAACGGATGTGGTTATAGCCTATAGGAGGCTAGCGTCTCTCCCCGCTTCTATACCATGTTTCAGTCCACAAACACATCAAACACAGTCTCAACTACAAAGAGGGATAGTTACGAACACTAAAGAGCTGCTGATGAAACGTATGACATTCATGTTCATAACAGTTGTCTGTCACCTACTTTTTATCCCCGCTTTATTCCTTTGTCACGGTTTTCCGTCTTTCTCTTTGTCTTTCATTTCCAGTTTTGTGTTTTTTTCTCTTTGGATCAAAGGTTGTTGAGGAAAAAAATGCTGATTTTCAAAAATGAGTGCATCCACCAGCTCAACCGAAGCACTGGATTGAGCTAATTTCTATAATCATACATACAATTTTACAATCTTGAAGTTTTTGGAGAACAATGAACAGAGTCAGAAGCCTGCAGATAATGCCAGCAGGAAGCTCGTCCGGTCGAGAGGCTAAGCTAGGTGCTGTCGAGGGTAGCGAACGCTGAGGGCGATGTGCCAGGAACGTTTCTACCCCCCTCCCGAGACCCATGGTGCATTTAGCGCCAAATTTTAAAGTGCAGATATATCCTAAACCAGAATTTTGGGATATGACATTTGTCCACCCTCTTTTTTGCATTTTTTCACAATTTTATTTTTTCACTTTCACGTCCTCAGGTAGAGTGGATGATTAGAGAATCCATACCACCGGAGTTACACTAGTCCTGACGAATGCCGAGGTAAATTAAAACCATTTAAAGGCTGAAACATGTTGACTGACTGCTTAAATTTGAATTAAACCAATTTATTACTCTTGGCTTTAAATTTAATCACATAAGACCTATTTTTAATTGTGCTATAGGGATCTACCAATAAAGTTTTTTGAGATACCCATTAGACACTTTTAATTTATCTTTTTCACTGCACGCCTTATCACACAACCTGCTCCGCAGTCTCCTGGCGTCGTAGCACACCAAGGAGGTACTTGACCTCCGAGGTGGGGCCCTATGATGAAGCATGACACTGACTAGGTCGGTGTGTGAGGGCTTTCCTATCCTCCCAAATTGGGCTGGCTGGTTTATTCTTTACATGACTCCGTCTCTGTGGCTTCTGAGACACGTGTAACCTCTCTTCTGTTGATATATATCATTCCTTCAATGACACAGTGTCTATTTAGAGTACCAAACCTGCCTTCATCTCAGGGAGTGGACTGGGTGAAAATATTCCAACTTGCTAAATATAGAGAGTACCAAACAGAAGCAGCCACTTCATATGCTCTCAAACCAGCGTTAACTGTTTCCACTTCCCAACCGCCGACTGCTGATCAGAATGTCTCCCGCGCAGCCACGCTTGTTGATACACCCACTGTAACCACAACAGCGTCTGTAACTTACCGGTATTACCCTCATGTATCAGTACTGTACTGTATTTAAAATTATCTTCTAATAAAACACTTTGAAATATAAAAGTATAAGTGTAAAAGTGCTTAAATCAAGGTGCATGAGTAAGTTGATGTGTTGTGAGATCTAGTTTGAGAATTGTCAGTTGTTGTCTGTACAGTGTCATTCATGTCGCCCAGAAGAAGTTGGAGAAGGTGAAAGACACAGCTGAAATGCCACGATGACCCTAATGCAGTCAATAGACGTGATGATAGAGGAATATGGCCGTTTGTAATGGGGAATGTATTATTTGAGAACAGCCGTGCTTCATGAGAGTAGGTATTAAAACATAGAAGAGGAAATGCTAATGTTTTGCACTAAAAGAAGGAAGAAAACTTAGTGAATATATTACTCTGTGCATATTGCAAATAATTAACAAATGAATACATGGAAAGCAGTATGAACAAAGCTTGTTTGTTCACACCATGCACACAAGATATTAAAGCATAATGTGAATAGAAGAGATTCCTCCCAAACATGTTACAAGGTGGTGGGCAGGGGTGTGGAATTCCTATAGCCTGACTCCATGGAGATATTGTTTTTTATGTTCAGGCGTTCTTGTGAAGCAAGTAGGCCCAACCCACTGAACCACAAATCCTTTAGATGCCAGTTCATAGTACCACATTATGGTTCTGGGACTGAGCATTGTCTGCACTTAAAGTAAGATTTGTATCATATGTTCAAGATTTTCGAACGTATGTTTATGGTTTATTAATGCTAAACCTTTATTATTAGAGTGAGCACTCAAAGGAAATGCTGTAAGCTCGGACTGCACTATTGACAGTAGTTCCAGTCTTAAAATGTGTACACGTTTGCAAAGTTTAACAATATAGGGATATGTATAATGCTTCTAAAATGCTCTTTGATGAGATGCATACACTTACAGATGCTTGAAATCACAGTTTAGGATTCTTGGCTTTCAAAATAAAATGTTCACAAAAAAATGAAACCTAAAAAATCCCCGTTTTCTAAAACTACTGATTTTGTAAAAAGTTTTTGATACATGAGAGTATTAAAAAAAAAAAATTCTTAATGTAAAATCAGTGTAAATCCCGTTTCAAAATGATTATGGAAAACATGAAAATAAACATGCATTGGCAAAGTCAAAGGACTGGTGTTGGGCACCAGCCTAGTAGCTTAGCCAATGCGTGTCTTGTTTTGACATGGTTTTTGTAAACAATTGTTGTTGTGGAAGCTTCCAGGCCCTCACCATTATAATAAAAACATTTGTTAAAAGCAAAAATATTTTATGGTCTCAAAAAGCACACATTGCCACAGTAGACCCTGGCGGTGAAAGAAAACTTCTTTGTAAGCTGATATGCTCCCCGTGAAAGAGCTGAATGCCATCACTTGCAGTGTCAAGTCAAGTCAAAAGATCTTTATTCGGATTCAACATCCATAAAAGTACATAAAATCTCAACATCATGGGATATCACACAATAAAACAAGTCCAATGCGCTTGCATTTAAAATCAGGTAATAAAAACAGCAAATTCATCATGGTCTGTATGTGCAAGTGACTTCAAAATAGAGAGTAACGAGTTTTGAGTCCAAAAAAGAGTTGCAATCGGCGACTCTACAAGTGGTAATTATATAATGTGTGCAAAATGCAATTATTTGTGCAAAATAAATCAATGTGCAAAATCAGCAATTCATATTACAAAACTTTTCAAAGGCAGATTCAATGACACTCATGAGCGGACTTCATATTAAAAAGAACTACGATTGGCAACTATACAAAAATAATGCTATAATGTGTGCAAAAATGCAGTTATTTGTGCAAAATAAGGCAATGTGCAAATCAGCAATTCATAGTACAAGGCTTTTCAAGGCAGGTTCAGTGATACTCTAGAGCGGACTGCAGATTTAAGAAAGCAACTGACTCTAAAAATTACTTCGTCACAGCTTAACCGTAATAAATCTTCAAAAGCTAATTCAATGTCAATTTGGTCAGTATTACAAAATATGGCATTAACAAATGTTTGGTGTATTTAACATAAAAACCACAAAAAAGTGTAAAGTGCAAAAGGCTTTGTTTGCCACCATGGCTACAAGGACAGTTTAGGTGCTCCAAATTCCTATTAAATCCTATCGGGAAGCATAATACATTTTTAATACTCGCATCCCTGAACCGGAACAACAAACTCCTGTTCCATCTACTCATCTTTCTGCACAGATAACTTTCGGGTAGGTTAGGAGGCCTGTTACTTGGTGTGAGAAATGATAGATACCTTAGAACTGCCGTTTTGTGAGATCTTTCTTTTCTCTTTCACAGTTGTAGTGGCTATACAGGGCCCTTTTTACTAAGTTCTTATGTGAGCAGTCTATTGTTTGGGGAGATGTAAATAAATGTCCCTGCTCCACACTCCGTAGGCTTTTTTCCACCGCCACGAGCCACGGTATCTGGGTGGCCCGGTCACATTTCAAGCAGTCCTTAATGATGTATTGGGTCAGGGACGCAGCTTGATTCCTCCATATTTTCAGCCAAAACAAAGCAGGTCTGGCTTTTATAAAATCCTCCGTGTATTTAATGCACAGTTCTTGGTGGCACAAGTAAGTTGGGGCAGAGATAACCCCCCCTAGGATCTTCCTGCAAAACCGGTTCTCCTCTGTTTGTATGTTGGTACAGTTTGTATAGCCCCATACCTCAGCGCCATAAGTTCCTGTGGGTAAGCATTGGGTCTTGTAAATATGTAACATTGAAGCAAGAACCTCAGCGCTTTGCGGTTGGCGGAGTGAGGTAACAGAGTTTATAGCTTTGCTCAGTTTGTTTCTGCCTTGTGCTACATGCGGTTGCCAAGACCCAGAATCAGCAAACAGCACGCCTAGATAAGGGAAAGTGTTTGTGCACTTTAAAACATTGTCCCCTATTAAAATACAGTCGATCTTATGCTTTTTTGGACCACAACACATTATAAATGATTTGTTAACATTTGTACAGAGCCCCAGATCCGCCATAAAGGCAACAAATCCTGAAATTAAAATTCGTAGTGCATTGGGTGTGCGGGCCAAAAGTACCGCGTCATCCGCGTAAAGAAGAGCCGCAAGTGGTCTGCCATTCACTTGCGGCACATCAGATGTCAATTTACACACACAGTTGCTTAATTCATTTATGTACAAAATAAAAAGCAGGGGGGCCAGGACACACCCCTGTCTGACCCCCCTGCCAATTAAAATATCACTGGATACCTCGCCTAGAGTGTTCAAATGGACGCGGGCTCTCAGATCACTGTGCAAATGAGCCAGGAAGTGAACTAAAGATTCATCTAAACCATAATTCAACAGAACTGTCCATAAACGGGAGCGATTAACAAAATCAAACGCAGAACTTAAATCCATAATACCTAAATAAAGTGGGGATTTTTTAGCAATTGTTTACTTTGTCATAACTAAATTTAAATGTAGGCACTGTTCCACGGTGCCCACGTTGCTTCTAAAGCCTAGAAGCAATGGATGTAAAATAGAATTTACTTCTGCCCAAGTACTAATCCTGCTAAAAAGGACCCTGCCTAAGATCTTCAGAGTATTATCGATCAAGGATATTGGTCGATAACAGGCAGGGTCCAATCTATTGCCCTTTTTGAAAATGGGCACGATAGTGCTATTAGACCAGGTTACTGGCAGGGGGGTATGGGATAGATGGTTGAAGATGTTACAAAGTAGTGGCGCCCAAAATTCTGGTTCCGATTTAATTTGGTCGATGGATAGACCGTCGGGGCCAGGGGCTTTGTTCCCTGCGCTAGCTGAGATGGCATCTTATACCTCCATTAGAGTGATGTTAAAGGGGGTTAAGAGTGGGACGGGGCCCGTGATGTTTAGTGGGGCCTCATATATTTTCGAAAAATGTTTCACCCACTCGTCCCCAGGTATATTACAATTTATCGGGGTGATGTTGGTTCCCAGTGATCTTAGGCTCTTAACCTCACTCCAAAAACCAGTTATATCTCTCAATGTAGCAAAACGCACAAGGGAATCCCAGTGTTCTTGTAATAGCTCCTCTGTCCTTCTTTTAAGTACAATTTTATAACTAGCCCTCAGTCTCCTCACAGTAGACTGGTCACGTGGGACCATTGTGAGGGCTGCCCTAAGATCGCGATTGGCTTTAGAGCATTGGGAATCGAACCACCGTGGTTGTTTATTGTCGATGGATCGGGTTGGTTTCGAGATCTAATTTTTTATGGCCTTACAGAGGTCCATAAAGGCCTCTATAATCGTGTGTTCCGGGCTGTCTGTGGAAAGACAGACTAACACTAGTTGGGGGTATATCCTAACAATACGTGCCAAGACTTCCTTATTATCAACCCCCTCCAAACCACCCTAAGTCTGTCTGTGGAGGCTACTAGATTTTGTGCGCCAATTTCTCTCCTCATCCCCTGTTTTTTTTATAGATTTTAAGTTTATCAGTATCGGGTAATGATCACTGTAAGGGACGTCAACTACCTTGGCCTTTAGTAGGAGATCTCCTAAAATCGAGGATAGAAATACATAATCTATGGTGGTTGAGCACCCTCGCCCTACATAGGTGGCCTGTGGTTCTTCAGTCCCTTTGCTTTTCACCTCATCCATAACGTTAACTAGGTCGCGAGAGGTTATGTGGTCGAATAGTTCCATGCCTCTTTTAGAGCTAGAGGTTCTTGAGTGAATGTGGGCATTGAAATCACCCCCTATACAGATGCCATAAAAGTTGCCATATTTATGTCCTTCCACAATTTCATCTATAAAATCAAATAATCTTATGAAATTCGAATTAGGATGAGTTACAAAATCATTGTTATAAAAATTGATTATACATAACTTTATCTTGCTAGTATATACCAACACCTGAAAACTCTTGTCATTAACAGGTAATAGTTCGGTTTTAACTCCTGTCGTGATTTTAGCCCAAATAGTTAGACCCCCGCTTGGTCGGCCCATGGCTGAAGGGAATGCATTCTGGTTGTAATAACTGTACCCTTCCAGGAATACGGGGCTAGTACACCATGTCTTTTGCAGCATCAAAACATCAAAATTAGTGACCCACTCAATCCACTCTTTAATTTGTGTTTTGGCGTGGAGACCAGCGATGTTCCAACTCAGGATGGTCAGGTTGTCAGTAGATGGTAGAGTATCCGTGCCCTGGGAAGATGTTAAGGGTGTGATTGATAAGACCGATGTTTCTGGTTCATTAGGGGCCAGTGGTTTAGTACGACATGGTATTTCAACAGTGGAAACAGTTACAAGTGATTGGTCAATTTGTGATGTTTCCAAAGTGAGTGTAAGTGGTGGTCATTCGAAACTACTCATGTCTGATAGGATACTAAATCTGTTGAACAAGGGGTAAGGTGATGGTACTTGGTTTAATGGTCTATGGGGGGCCTATAAAAATAGCCTAATGGGAGTAAGGTTATGACGGTTGATGGACCTGGGTAAATATTGTTGGTATTCAGTATGTAATTTTGCTGTCCCAGGATGGCGAAAATTGAGCACGATGCAATCGCCATTGATGTTCTTAAACAGAGCACCAACCCAGCTTACCCGGCGGGCTGACAAGATTTCATTAGAGATGTCATGACCCACCCCTTTGTGTTTACGCAACCAGTCTATGCATTTATTATTTAGCTGGACCCAAGACTCACCCTGCCCTTCTTTGAGTGGTGGAACGCCGGCTAGGACTAAGACATATGGACAAGCATCTGGTGGTAGATGCAGGGTGGGACCCATAGTCTTCGCTGGCCTCGGTGTGGCAGCGGGCCCTCTGTCAGGTGCAGTAGCGGTTGAAGCCCCTGGTTTGGGGACCGCAGGGGTGGGAATAACCTTCGGGGGTCCGCTGGCCATGCTGGTGGCGCTGGTAGAGCTGGGGGGTGCAGCTGTTGTGACTGTGGTTTGCTGTGGTTTCTTGTTGGATGGAATTTTGGCAGTGATGTTGTTTTTCGGGGTAGCAGTGGGTGCAGATGTTGGTGTAAGTGTACTACTGTTGGCAGTGTGTGGCCCTTTGCCCAAATTATCCTTACAAATAGACTCTATATCTTTCAATAGACAATTTCCCCTCAGTAAATCAAGGCTGATTTGTCCCTTCCTTTTTACGTCATCTTTCTTAACAAGGTTTTCCAGTCTATCTAAACGTTTAAAAATTGTATTAAATTGCTTGATCATTTGACTTTCCACCTGTTTAAAAATAGTGTCTACGATAGTTTGAATCAAGTTCCCATTGGTTTTTGGTTGGCTGATGCTATCGAATAGTGACTCTGTCTGCGTGCAAACAGAGGTATGGTCTTCATTTACCAGGATTGTTGGTGATGCAACTATAATCACATCATCAGGCGGCATAGGCTCGCTTGTGTCAGTGCCACCCCTAATGGAATCTTTGTTCCCTTTGGACCACATGCTCTGAGGTGTTGGCTGGCTCTTATTGCGAGGTGGTTGCTTCCTCTTATTTTCCGTTGGTTTAGGGACCCCTCTTTTCCTTTTTTCACCTCCCAGGTTGTTAGCCGAGGTCATAGGGGGCGCTGAGTCTAGTGGAGATTCCGTTGTAGAGCTCCCACCTAGCTGTGGTTCTAAGGTGCTAGCTGGTAGTGGTTGTTTCGAGATAGTGATGGTAGGAGAAAGTGGAAGGACAGAATTAGCATTTTGTAGAGGTGTCTCAGAGAGTGTAGTAGCTAAGCCCATCGACATCCTACTCTCAGTGTCGGCAATCTCATTAGATACCATATTAAAGGCATTCTCCAGCATGCTTTCTAGGGAACTTTGGGTCACAAAAGACCCTTCGATAGCTGGTACCGCATTAACAGTGTTTCTTTTCCCCATTTCGAAGGTGACACTAACAGACTCACCTAATACAGTAGCTTAGGGGGGGTGGCCCAGCCCGGCCTCTTCTGGCCTCTTCTGGCCTCAGAGGGCCCGCCCTTGTCCCGGGCTTAACCCGGCGGCGCCCGCGCGCGTCCCGCGCCCTGCGGGAGTAGATGCTCAGTTTTAAGCGCCTCCTGGCGCGTGTATGGCCGGAAATGGGCGTGGCACTGAGGCAGGCTGGGAGTTGTGGTTCTCCCTCTCGGCGGCCGCCCGGTTGTACTGGCGGCGGCGGGGAGACAAACAGCCAGAAGTCCCAGCTCTCCAGTCGATCGTTCGGGGTAAGTACAGCCTCACGCAAACAATGCCCCCTCGGTTAGCAGCGCAGTGAAACTAGACAACCGAAAGACAGACAGATATAGATAGATCAGTGGTCGAAGTGGGCGGGATCGGCAGGGCACGGCCTGCCCCTACTTTAATTTCATAGTGTCCGTTCCCCTACTTTCATATTTTAAACATGCCTCCCGGAAATCCCCAAGGTCGATAGTTAAGGCTCGGCTGTTGGGGACGGGCGGAACAGGCAGAGAAGGAAAAGGACTGGTCTTTTTCTTCGTGCCCAGAGAAGACAAGGACAGTGTGACAGTGTCCAGTTCTCCTGCCGCTGGCAGCTGCCCCCCCCCCTCTTTGGTCCCTCTCTTCTCTCTCTTTCTGTCTCGCTCCTCCTGATTTAGTGAAAACCGAGGCTTCAAGAAACAGGTATTACCTTCTCTTTCCTCCTTTTGTTTAATTGCTCCCCAATGAAATGGATCCAAAAAGGAAAAACACTTTTGCTGGAAACGTAGTCTTTATCTCACATTTTTCAATTTCTAACTGCAGCCTTGGGTGGGGAGAAATAAAACATTAAAACTATGAAAAATAACTAACTAACTAAAGCAAGACAGAGTGGTGGTAAGGTGTCCAGATTGATTTATTCACATTAGCGCCACTTTACAATGTTTGCCAGTGAAGCGCTACTTTTGTTTTCTCGTCTCTCTTTGAACAACATTGTTTTCCCTGGGTGGTAAAGTGCACTATTCCTGGAGGTACTGAAATACCTGCTTGATGGGTGAATTAGAAAACAAGATGTGTACAGCGGCTCTGTGTTCACGAACGTGGTATTTTTAAACCATACTGCTTAAATTTTGTAAGGATATAAGCAATGGGCATTGAAGTGGGTCCCTTCCAGGCCCTCTAGTCATGGCCTTAACTTTTCAGGCAAAAGCGCTCACTAATTTCTGAATAATGAGTGTAAAAAGAAAAAAGTAACCATGTTGTTGCTGCTTACATTTCACATGCTTTACTTAATCTTGGATTCCCTATGAGTGTTTGCTTTTTCTAGGATGTTGTTAATTCTTTTAGGCAGCATATTGCTCTTGTCTAGTGTTTAATTTGAATTGAGTCACATCCAGGTGTTTATAGCGAGTCAGTGCAGTGCAAGTTTCTCTCAGCGGGGCAGTATGGTGTTCAATGGGGGAGAGGTTGTGGCACTATGGTCAAGAGCTGCTGAATTTGGAACTGGGGAACCAGGTTCAGCCTTCATGACCAGTCCACCAGACCACTCCCCTTGAGGGAGCACATTCCCATGCTAGACCTTAGAAGGCCACGCAAGATTTTAAAAGCCCTGGTGTCTTATCACCAGCAGGGGGACCCCAGCAGGGGCTAGTATGGGTTAACCTTGAAGGTTCATCCGCCAAAATTCATTCATAGTTCACCTCCAGTCTTGCAGGCAGGCCTATGAAGATGCATACCATAGAGTGACAGTGACTCTGTCACTGAGGTCACAGGACCCTTGAACAGGGTGGCTCTAGGGTAGCGCGACCGCACCAGGCGCTGACCAGCCGCGGTCCGTGCAGCTAACAGCGGTGGGGCAGAGGGGCCGGGAAAGGGGGGATTTCAAGGGATGATGCAGAGGGAAAATTAAATAAATAATTAATTTTCTCTCTGCATCATCCCTCGAAATCCCCCCTTACCCGGCCCCTCTGCCCCACTGCTGTTACCTGCATGGACCACGGCTGGTGCTGACTTCAGGTGGGGTCGTCGTGTTTGCAAGTATAATATGGTTTTAAAAGCACTTGCTGCCTCCTACCTGGCCTCCACCAATTTTCGGAAACAATAAAAATGTCATGATAACTTCAGTGATGTATGGTCTTAGTAGAGAGAGATGGTGTTTTGTCTAGTTGACATTTTGACTCATGGAAAGGAAGCGCAGAGAGTTAATGTGCCCAACACCCTACACTGGTATTAGTGGTGCTGTAAATTTTCTGATACTTTATTATTTTGACATTTTTACACATGGCAACTGTCTCTGCAAAGATTTTTTCCTTGTTAGTACCAGTGAAACATACAATTGCAGCAGGGAGAAAGGTGACCAGTCAACCTTTGCAAATGGCACTCCACGTCACAGCAGCACAAGTCAAATTTTTTAGGAACTTTTGATCCGTTTCAGCTATAAACAGTTAACTAGTTAAAATTGTCAGATTATGCAGCAGATGATGTATTATGTGGTAAATATGGCAGAGCCATAATCATGTGGAAAACGTTTGCAAACTAGGATATTTTGCCATTCATGTTTGAACTGCTCTTGTGGAAAAAAGGAGGAGAAGTGCTGATGACAGAAACTCCATGGCTGGGAGACAAATGGCTTGTGATTCCACTGTTAAGGATATTTGGAGCATTCTGTGATTGGAAGCGTATCCCACTTTGTGAATGAATGTTAATGTCAATAACTTATATTAAACCTTAAATATACATGTGTATCCATTGGTTGAATTAAATAATGTAATAAGCGGTAACCGGTAAGTGAAATGGGAAATAAATACAAAAAAATGGAATCTTTTGCTCTTTCTGCCACACCTCTGACTCCGCCCAATCCACGGGTTGTTCATCCCCTCTGATTATTTGCCCAAAGTTCCTCTTTTTTTTCCCCCATTCAACCACTGAGATAGATATAGATAGATAGATTTTTAATAAAAGCAAAAGGTCTTTGTTAACATCAGACCTAATTAGGGGCCCAATTCTCAAAGAGAGTCACGAAAGTGCACCCATGGTACATGTCCTTGCATTAGTGCAGATTTACTACTTTCATGAATTCACAAAATTCAACAGAAGTAGCCCTGGAAATTGTACCCTTGGAAAATGTTTGTGAACTCCATTTTAGCACAAGCAAATATGCATGTGTAGATTTGCTCATGATGAAATATGCGAAAGGCTCGCAAGTTCACACTCGCTCCAACCCCTTTTTTTCTACACTGGAAAATGTTTTACTTATCCTCTTGTGGGGAGTAAATTTCCAACCTTTCACAGTGTTTGAAAAATTAGAGAAGAGCTGGTGAAAACCCTTAAACATGCACGTTAGTAGGTTTGCACATATTCAAAGGGGTATTCCATCTATGGAACTACAGCTTCCTGATACTTTGAGCCCCAGTGTATAGATCTGTGGAAAGGTGGCTAATTCAGGGAACTGCTAGTATCAAATCCCTACTATAATAGGAGCCCTATCATAATCAGAGAGGCTATTATAGGAGTTCTTATATAATGAGATTGGTGCCATAATTTGACACCTAACTGCATGGCACCAAAGGGACAAGTGGATTTTTCCACAGGGGAAGTAGATTTTTGAGGCATATGTCCCAGGGAAAAGTAGATATTTTATTAAATTCCCTAAGTGGGGATTAGCAAATAATACTGAAAGTAGAGGCATGTAATGCAGACACTCTTTTTAGTGTATTTAGGACAGAGGATTTGTGTTACTAGTAGTATCAGCAGCATTGTGTCTTGAATAAAAACTGTTAAGCATATTAGTAACAATCCAGGATTATATACAAAGGAAGGTTTACCTCCGCACAAGCTATTTCGGTGACCTTTTGCACCTACTCTTATTCCCCTCCACACCCTCCCTCTGTATACCTTTTTACGTTGAAGCCTACCAGACAGTCTGCTGTCTATTTGCAAAGACATATTGGAGACATGCTGAAAGCTTCCCTAGGAATGCATTCCACCCACTGCTTACCATAGGCTTTATGTTTTGTAACTCACATTTGCTTGCTTTCTATTTGCTGGCTTTATTTGTTTTAGCTTGTACAGCATGTCTTTGTCCCTCCTGCGCAGCATTGCCTATTTACCACCTCTCTGACTAGCTCCTTGTATTCTTGCATGAGTGCTCGCTTTCTAGGAACCCTTTATTCTTTTTTCCTGTTTTGTAAGGCACGCCACAAGAGTACTTATTTCCCTTGTATGCTAGTTCACAGCAATAAACATGCTGTATTTCATTCATGCCTCCTATCTTTCTGCTTGACTGATTCTACTCACCTTTGCCAGTACCAGTTCATCAATCTGGCATGCCTGTGAGGACCAATGTTCTGTCTACGAGCTTGTTTATTTCGGTCAGTACTATTTACTAATAACATAACTTAAACAATCCTATTCTTCAATCCGCACAAATGAAGCAATTTTTTGTAATTTTGAAGTGTGCTCGAAACAAATATATTAATTAGATAAAAACAAACCAAAACACTAGGTGATGCCGATTTCCCACAATTTTCGTTTGTGCACTGTATAGTTTTTTCAATAAAACTGTATGTCTGTGCTAATGTAATGGCATATTCAATTGAAAATGTGTTGTCTGTATGTCTGTAATGGCAGTGCGCTACCACACCATGCATACTCCAGTGTACTCCACTACCCCTACAATATGTTACTTACACTCTACCCCACTACACTTTACGACACTCCACTCTGCGACACTCCACGACCTAACACTCCATTCTATCCCACTCTTCTCTACAACACTCCACTCTATAAAACACTACTCAATTCTATGACAACCTACTCCCGTTTACGCAGTGACACTCTGCTCAACTCTGAAGGAAGCGACCCAATTAGGGTCACCCGGGTCACTCGAGACAACCTCTCAGCCTTCCATACAAATGAAGAGTTGGTCAGACAGTAGAGAACACAAACCAAGTATATTTATTCAGGTACACTCGAGTGGAGCCCCGTCTGCCCAGTCGCTTATGGGTGTTGCAGAGAGGACAGACTTCAGCAAACATAGCAATACATGATGTACATTTCAGAACCAAGGAAAACCCACCCACAATGGAATTTTTCAGGCAGGTGCAGCTAACACAAAGAAGTAGAGTAGGATGGGTTTTGATTATGAGGCCGGGCACACAGTATCTTCTACCCAAGGTCAATCTGTCCGTGCCTGCCGCTAGACTGGTGGGAGGAGCCTCTATCTAGTGGGAAAGGTATGTGCTAATAAGAACAGTGTATTCATTAGCAGAGCAAGGCCTAACCTTGGGGAAATGAAGCTTTCCACAGCCTGCTTCGCAAGGAGACAATAAGCAGCTAATGGCATGATATTCCATTCTACAACATTCCACTCTATAACACTCTACTCCACACTATTCAACTCTATGCCCCTACACTATACAACACTGTACTCTATGCCACTGTACTCTACAATGCTACACTCTACAACAGTCTACTCCATTCTGAGCCAATCCACTTCACACCACTTTCCTCCACTTTGTACCACTGCACTCTACCACACTCCAATCTACGCTACTCCACTCTATGCCACTCCACTGTACAACACTCCACTCCACTCTTCTGTACTCTACAATGCTACACTCTACAACAGTGTACTCCATTCTGAACCAATCCACTTCACACCACTTTCCTCCACTCTGTACCGCTGCACTCTACCACACTCCAATCTACGCTACTCCACTCTATGCCACTCCACTGTACAACACTCCACTCCACTCTTCTCTAAGACACTTTACTCCACGCTATGCCACACATCCCCACTCTACAACACTCTACTACCCGACACTCTACGCTAATCCACTTTACTCCACTCCACTCTACGGCACTCTTCTCCACTTTACTCCTTTTCCATGCCACTCCACTCTTGACCACTCGACTCTACTCCATGCTTCTCAACTCTGCGCCACTTCACTCTACGCCACCCTATTACACAACACTTTACTCCACTCTAAGACACACTACGCCATGCTACCCTACACCCCTCAACTCTATGATACTCCACTTCACAGTATGCCATTCCACTCTACGACACTCTACTCTAATCCACTCCATGACACTCCACTCTACTACACTCTATGCCACTACAGTCTGCGACACTTTATGCCACTCCACTCTATGCCACTCTCCTCTACACCACTAACCTTTATCCATGCTGAACATCAACCACGCTGGTGTACAACATGGCTAAAACACATTGGCAAAGCCAATAACTTTTACTTAGGCAAAACTTATTGGAGTTGTCATCGCCTGTTTTGTTATCTGCTACCCTTTTCTGCCCTCACCTGCAGGACAGGGATGAGCAGCAAACATAGTCAAGCGAAGTGGTGAAGGGCCTTGCAGTCATGGAGGTGGGAAGCGATCCAGAGACACGTTTACATCATTGTATATAGTACCCCAGACATGCTCCTGACACCTCCTCGTGTGATCAGGGGAGACCTTTCAGAATCTGACTCTGAACATTTTACATTTTCATGGTGGATGTTAAAGATGGGCACATTTATGCTTTCTGAGAGAATCTGTGAGAGAATCTGTGAGGGCTTTTGGGAGGCTGTGGAAAATCAAAGTGCACTGATGTGTAACAGCTTTCATGAGAAGTACCAATTATAAGAACAGAGATTCGCATAATCGGGTTTAATGGAAGCTAGTACACAGCAGCTAGCCAGGAAAAATAAATCAAAGCCCGCCGACAAAGTGATGCATTGGAACCCTTCAGTGAGACCTTAATTACAAACCCACATATTAACAACCACACATGTCTGGAAACAGCAATACAATTGGTATGATACTACTGCTGCACTGCACTTACAGACTTTCATTGTTCATGTTCAGTACAGAGCGCCTATCCTGATATCACATTAAAAAGAAATCCTGATAGGAAATGCCTGAAGAAAGCAGATTTACGTCAGAGGCCTCATCATCTACATCAGTGGTTCTTAACTGTGGACCCCCACTTAAAAGATTACTGGAATAAGGGGACCTCTACAGATTTATTATTGGCATCTAGGGTATCACCACAAAACAGTACACAGAATAAGCATCCATCAAAAAATGCACAAACAATGAAATATTTTATTTAGTTAACAAAAAAATATAAAAATATATACATATTACTTTTAAAGGGAAGGTTGTAGCTTTTCTAAATTCATCATCATTAAAATTTGTATTTCGAGACATACTCAAAAAACAAGAAATACACATAATATTATAAAAATCATCAACAACATAATTGCAATAATCTTCAAAATACTCATTGAATAAATTGAAGTAATTAATGCAAGAGCTATAAATACGTTATGTGCAAAAAGGAAGTTGTGATTAATGTTACTGCCAGATGGACAACATGATATAACTAGCTCAACAATTAATGATAAATGATTAAAAATCATGCCCTACTATCTTCCTACTTAGCCATGCACTGTGCAAAAATCTACTCAGGCAGAATACAAGTTCTGAAGACCCTGTCTGAATGATCCGTAATGCCTCTAGGTATGACTGAGGCTCAGATTAATACAAAGAAGTAGAGTCCTTCTTATTTTGGCAATAAGCAACACAGAAAAAGAGAGCATGAGGCACTGATTCATGTGGCTGACTGTCACACATTCTATTCTATTCTTTTGGATTTGTAAAGAGCGTTGCTACCCAGAAGGGCTTTCCAGCACTAAGATAGCAATCAGATCCATTGGCCAAGATGAACAATTAGCTGAAAAAAATTGTTTTAAATAATTTTCAGAACTTTTGGTTCTGACTCGGTTTTCCTTATTTGCAGTAGAAGAGCATTCCAGAGCTTGGGAATGATGAAAGCAAAGAACCGACCAACACCTCTTGCTTTCTCTATACTGTAGCGCTCTAGTGTTTCGCGGGTCTCGGCTGAGACCCGGAAACACCTCCACACATTGTAGCACCTTCTGGCCAGGCGTGGCCAAAAGGATATAAATAAAAGTCCGGAGGTCGCTCGTGGCTTCCGGTCCGAGATACTAAGCTTGTGGTCTGTGGTGTATTTTCTGTTGTCCCAAGTGCGTAGGCCCCAAACAGTGTATGTGTGACACTCCCTCCCTTACACTGGCGACGAGGGTGGTGAAAGATTGCCACTGCGTGAACCCCTGGAGTGGAGTGGTGAGGTGTCACGACCGGCGCCGTTGTGTCCAACGATGCAGTATTAAGGAGGGTGAAGGACGCCATAGAGGCGGGGTCTTGGGAAAATTTCCTGTGCAATGTCAGCGGCTGGAGTGACGCGGACCGCACAAGACTATCACAGTTCTGGAAGATACACAATGAGTTCAGTCATGCCGGAAATGGACTAATATTTCGAGGGTCGCGAGTGGTGATCCCGGCCGGCCTGCAGGATCAAGCGACGGCGTTGGCTCATGAAGGACATCAGGAGACGAGGAGAATGAAAGCGCGGATGAGGGAGAAAGTATGGTTCCCCAACATTGAGGAGAAGGTTGACATGTTAGTCCGGAACTGCCGAGCATGCCAGCTCACTAGCCCCCCAGAAGCGCCGGCACACATCGTAACCGAGGACCCAGCTCCGGCGCCATGGACCTGTCTTAGCCTTGATTTTGGCAGCTTCCCGGATGGGGGAGTGACAGTGGTTTTGGTAGACAGCTATACCAAATACCCTGTAGTGGAAGTAGCCCCCTCTACCAGTTTCACAAACATACAACCTATACTCAGCAAAGTATTCGCAATGTTCGGAATCCCCCAGGTGATTAAAACGGATAATGGACCACCATTCCAAGGTGGTAAATTCAGAGAGTTCCTGCACAGCCTGGGAATCACGCATCAGCGGATCACACCCCAATGGCTACAGGCAAATGGGGAAGCCGAGAGATTCATGAGGACTGTCAACAAAACACTGAGAATAGCCATGGCCGAAGGGGAGGACCCGGAGAAAGCACTCCAGCACTTCCTGAGAGAATACCAAAGCACTCCACACAGCACCACGTAAGGATCACCGTGGGCGTTGATGTTTGCAGGACCTCGGCGAGATCTACTGCCGATGGCAGATGACTGGGCACCTAAACCATATGTGCCCACGGCTACCCAGGAAAGGCGACAGAAGACCAACGCCAGAGCAAGCCAGCGGAGCAGAGCAAAAGAGAGGCAGCTAGAGCGTGGGGACGCCGTGTTGATACGAACACGAAGACCGGGGGGAAAGTTCCGGACACCATATGAACCTGAGCCATGGACAATTAAAGCGACCAAAGGTACTGCGGTGACTGTTCACAGACACGGGGAAGAAGTCACCAGGAACGTATCGTGGTTCAAACGTATCCCCTCAGAAGTAACCTCTACTAGGGCTGACACCAGAGTAAACACTGAAGAGATGGACCTAGTTGACACCGCTGAGAGTCCAGACGTGGATGGTGTGCCGGAGGGCGCGTCATCTTCTCCAGCAATGAGAGGAACTGAACCGGCAACGGGTCGAGGCCAAGGTCATCACAACTTACGGCCGAATCCTCGACCGAGTCAAAGGCTGGCCGATTTCGCATGTTGACTGTGTGCAAAGATCCCTGAACTTTTACCAACTTGGGAAGGGATGTAGCGCTCTAGTGTTTCGCGGGTCTCGGCTGAGACCCGGAAACACCTCCACACATTGTAGCACCTTCTGGCCAGGCGTGGCCAGAAGGATATAAATAAAAGTTCTGAGGTCGCTCGTGGCTTCCGGTCCGAGATACTAAGCTTGTGGTCTGTGGTGTATTTTCTGTTGTCCCAAGTGCGTAAGCCCCAAACAGTGTATGTGTGACCCTCCCTCCCTTACATATACTAAGGGCTGTTAGCAGTTGCTGGTTAGCAGAGTGCAGCAATCTTGCAGGGTTGTGGGGTATCAGCAGTCTCTGAACCAATCTAGGTCCTTTTGTATACACTGTTCTGCGAGTAAGGCAAAGTGCCTTGAAGTGGATTATTTTTAGAAGTGGTAGTCAGCGCAAAGTTATCAGAGCTGCAGATGCCGACTGTTGTTTATGAAGTTTAGCACCATACGGGCTGTCGCATTTTGTATCAACTGCAGACTTTTAATGACTGATTTAGGACTTTCAAGGTATAGGGAATTCGCATAGTCGAGAGAATACCAGCCCTGGCACCACATCTCTGCGTGCAGATTACAGCAGCCATCTCAAAAATCTTCTGGAAGTCTGGAGACGGCCGAAGCAGGTGGCTGCCAATTTCTTAACTTGAATTTCCATTGTGAGCTTCTTGTCAAGGCAGAATCCTAGGCTCTTTAGCTCTGACTAGCAGCCCGTCCCGACGTTGTCCGGGTATGAATTGCTGCCGGACAGTAGTATATTGTTTTGTAGGATTTCGTTTTGATAGCATTTCTTATCTGTGACAGGCCTGTGAAACGCTTCGATTCACAGTGCACTGCTGATGCACTTGAGAGTGCGCGTTCAGTAGTGTGTGAATTTGAGTTTCCCTACTTTATTTTTCCTTGCAATATTATATAGCCCGAACTCGACAACATGGCATGAGCACAATTTACATTACAGAAGAACACATTCATTTGTGGTAGGCACGGGAGACAAAGCGATTTGCCTGGAATCACAGGATGTTGAGCTGATGCCGAGATTCGAACGTAGCTCCCCAGCTCTAAAGTTCGCAATTCTAGAACTTGTGGCGGGAGGTGTGTCTAAAAGTGTATGTCGGTGCTGACCATCAATGAAAGAGACCTGTGCATTTTTCAAATGGGTGGTGAAAAAATATGAGTATGTTGATGGAGATGTGGGCCACCGTGCCACCAATGTACTTAACGGGGGAGGGTAAACACCCATTATTCCGCAACTTTCTTTCCGCATACCATCACTCCGCATACTTTCATTACGAAAGTACCATGACTCTGCAATGCTATTATAACACATGGCATTACATTTTATATGCTTTTACCACACATACATTTACAACGAAATTGGTTGTAAATGCATGATTGGTAAAAACATGTTTTATTTTGATTTTTGGATAAGGTAAGTATGGGTATAGGGGTATATGTTTTGGGGTACTGAGGTATATGTTTTGGGGTGTTTGGGTATTTTAAGGATTCAGATATAGTTTTGGGTTATGGGGTACAGGGGTAGTTTTAGGGTTTAGGGATAGGTATGGGTTTTGGGGTACAGGGGTATTTTTAGGGTTCGGGGCCAGGTTTGGGTTTTGGGGTATAGGGGTATTTTTAGGGTTCAGGGGTAGGTTTGGGATTTGGGGTACAGGGGTATTTTAAGGGTTCAGGGCTAGATTTGGGGTACAGGGGTATTTTTAGGGTTCAGGGCTAGGTTTGGGTTTTGGGGTACAGGGGTATTTTAGGGTTCAGGGCTAGGTTTGGTTTTTGGGGTACAGGGGTATTTTAGGGTTCGGGGGTAGGTTTGGGTTTTGGGGTACAGTGGTATTTTTAGGGTTCAGGGCTAGGTTTGGGGTACAGGGGTATATTTAGGGTTCAGGGGTAGGGGTGGGGTTTGAGGTACAGGGGTAAGTTTGGGGTTTGAGGTACAGGGGTATTTTAGGGTTCACGGGTAGGTTTGGGTTTTGGGGTACAGTGGTATTTTTAGGGTTCAGGGCTAGGTTTGGGTTTTGGGGTACAGGGGTATTTTTAGGGTTTTGGGGTAGGTTTGAGTTTTGAGGTACAGGGGTATTTATATGGTTCAGGGCTAGGTTTGGGTTTTGGGATACAGGGGTATTTTTAGGTATAGGTTTGGGTTTTGGGGTACAGGGTATATTTATAGGGTTAAGATGGGTTAGTGTTTAAGGGTGTTGGGGTATTTTGAGGAGTAAGGGTGGGTTATGATTATGGGGTGCAGGGGTATTTAAAGGGAGCAGGGTGGGATTAGCACACAATATGAGATATGGCATGAAGGGTGGAACGTACCACACGCCCCCAGCGTTTGTCACGCCCCCAGCACACGCCCACAGCACAACGCAGACACGCCCACAAGGGACTACTTTGCTGGCACAGTTCTTTTACCTTTTAAATGTATATGGTGGGCGTCTGCATAGCCTATGTCCTTCTGCTGCAACTGCTCTTTCCAATGCTGTATTGGGTGTTGTGATTGGTGCTGTGGTTCCTGAGATTACCCGCCTCAAAGGTTTGGCTCTCTCTTTATTATATTAGTATGGATTTAGGGGTGGGTTGACTGCCCATAAGATTTGCCCAGTTCATCTCCACCCACCCGGTGGGGTTGTTCCCCACTACAATCAACTATGTTTTGAGGCTGCTTGCAGCCGTCCTGTCCACTACGTGCTTGATGCAGGCAATGAGGAGGGTGGAAGTCCTTTCCGTTTGAGGAGAAAGGCTGATGATAATTTACATATCATCAGCGTAGGATATTGATGGGAAGCCATGTGACTTTACAATCTCTGCCAGTGGGAGGATAGACAAATTAAACAAAGTTAGGCTTAATGAGGAGCTCTGAGGCACTTCCCACTTGACTCAGCAAATCTGACCGTCTGTCTTCTTTGCATTCTTGGAAGGTTCTATTTGGAGGAAGGAGGTCAACCATTTAAGTGCTGCACAGGTGATGCCTCCTTCCTACAGCCTTTTGACCAGTGTTGGGTAGGAGACGATGGCAAAAGTTGCGCTCAGATCGAGTAGGATCAAGGCAGTAGACCCACCATGATCCAGAATAGCCCTAAGTTCCTCCACAGCTGCAAGGAGGGCAGTTTCTGTGCTGCTGCTTGTTTGAGATAGATGCAAGATTCAATTTCTCTCCAGGTATAGGGATAGAATTTGTTTGCAAATTTTTCCAGAATTTTTCTGGATCCTGGAAGACGGGAAATCGGGCGATAATTTCACATAATGGCGGGTCAGCCGATGACCTTTTTATTAACGGTTTAACTATAGCTTTTTTCCATACTAATGAAGCATTATCAGAATTCAGTGAATGGTTAAACATGTCTGCCAAAGTGGCAATATCTGGTATCCTATCTTTGAGCATAATATCCGAGGGAGCGGGATCTTGAGGGGGGCGGGGGGGGGGACGACTTGATTTAAGAGATAGTAGAATTTCCTGCTGTTTATCTTCGTGCATAATTTCTGGAAAAGTACTCCGTTTCCGGTGCCCTGGCTGAAGGGTTGCAGTTGCCCCTTCATCCCCTCCCAGTGTTCGGAGGATGTTATTAACCTTCTCCAAAAATAAGGTGGCCAGCAAGTTACATTGCCCTCTGCCGGGGAGGGCCAGATTTGTTTGCGGGCTTCATCAGGTTGTTCAGCAAGTTGTAAAGTTCTTTACATGCATTTGATGCATTTTCAATTTTAGCAAACAAGTAATTAACTCTAGCTTCCCTGATGACATAGTGATATTTGTTACTGCCTTCTAACAGTTGATTTTACAAGCTTTGTCGTAACTTTGCCTTCGTGCCTAATCTAACCGTTTGGATTCCTTTTTAGTTTAACATTCTTTTTTGGTTCCAAGAGTTCCGTAGAGAACCATGGCACTCTCCCTCCAGGTGTGTTGCCTTTTGTTGTTTTAAATGTGCCAGGAGCTTTAGGGCATTTGCCATCCATGTCTCAAAACTGTTATATCTGTTGGCTATGTCTCTTGTCATGTCTGGGAAGGGGGTTGGTGAGCATGTTCTCCCAAACTACTTTGTCCAGTTTAGACCAGTTCCACCTGACACTGGATTTATTGGGAGTGATGACTGTGTGGTTTGTTTTGTTCAATAGAAAAGGTATTATTTTGTGATCTAACCATATGATATCTATTGGATCCCCTGTGGGTAACTCAGATATGTTGGAAAAAATGGGGTCAAGCAGGTGACCTTGATTATGGGTGGGGGCTTTAACCCAATGTGTTAGTTGGACCACATCTAGATTCATTAAAAAATTCTTGGTAGTTTCAGAGTTATTGTTTTCAAGATGGAGGTTCAGATCCCCCAACACTGAAAAGTTGGCTGTCAGTAGACTGTGTTCTGCCAAAACGTCAGGGAGGTCCTGCATGACCTAGGTGGACAGGCCCGGTGGACGGTATGAAGTAGTTCAAATAATGTGAAGGTTAGGGATAGATCCATGGAAAATAGCAAATCTTCACATCCAGGGAGTAACATGGGGTCAAATTTTGCTTTGATCACCTCTTTATATAAAATGGCTACCCCCGTCCCCTTTTGCTTCCTTCTCCATCCAGCTTGGTGATTGTACAGCCCTGAGGAAGGGTCATTGCAAAGCCAGGCATGGAGTCCTCCCGAAGCCAGGCTTCAGTGAGGAACACGGCTACTGTTTTTTTTCCTCCTCTAGGAAGGTAAACAAATCTAGACTGTGTTTGGGTACAGACCTGCAGTTACATAAGAATGAATAACTGCCAATACTGGCTCTTCGCACTACTCTTCTCTGGTCTGTCTGGGGCAACATCAAGTATTGAGCCAGTCATAGGCAGTTTACATTCTTCGTAGCTAAGGACTTTGTTGGATAGATTTTAGGTCTTCAGCTTTAACAAATGTAATCACTTCTGTCTTAGCTCTCCTATACTCTCTAGAATTCCAAGGATTGACTTTTGGTTTCGGTTTCTGATCTGTACAGCAGGAAGGCAAGAGGAATCATTCTTTTAACAAGTAGAAGAAGGGGGAATGTATCTGTGCTACGGGTATCTGACATGGGTTTAAATGAGCATATAGTGCTATTTTATTAAAAAATAAATTGTATAGGTCAACTAGGCACAATCTATCTTCTTTAATTGTAGGCCATTTAACTGTTCTTCGATCATTGGCGATGATGGCTTAACTATATATGCCTCCTAAGAATCGGGTGTAGTTGGACAAAACTCTTTCATAGCTAGAATGAGGGCATTATTATTCTTGCTGTCATGTCTTTCTGCAATATTAAAATCTATCATATGTGACCAGAATCTAACATCCAGAAGTATATAACTGAGCCTATTCACGTATGTGGCCTTCTTAAAGATATGCATTCTAGGACGATCAGTCTTGGATCTTCCATTACAGGCACTGCGATTGATTGAATAGCACTCATTGGGCAATTTCTGAGAGTTTCCGCATCCAGACGGGAAATACCTCTTTCCTCATCCTTCCATTCAGAGATTTGATACATGCCATCAATGGGCTTGAAAGTGGCGTTGAAATCTCCTACCACAATTGCCACTGGGCGTTCCATTAAAGATCTTAAGCGACAGCCGATTGAGTTGAAAGGGTCGACTCCCTAGTGTTGGTAAAAGTTCTATTATAAACATTTCAGATGTTAAGTGACCTATCGTTAATACATTTCAATGACAGCCTGAGCATATCTAGGGAAATAATAAAAAAAATCCTCACTTCAAAGTAAGCAGAGATTTTGATCCATATGACCAGGGTGTCAACAGACCTCACTGCAGGGATAGCTGGAACATAAAATGTTAAGTATCCCAATGTATAGGGTGGTTCTACCATTCAGGACTCTTTCAATAGACACAGATTTAGGGGTCAAGTTATTATGGTTCTGACATAGAGGGGTCCCCTCAGCCAAGATTCTACTAATAGCATCATTCCTTTCAGGAGTCAGAGGCCACCTATCAAGTCTGGGTCCTGTAGGCGCATCAGTGCTAGTGTTAATAGTGCAGTCAATAGTTGAATTGGTGATGTCATTGGCCCCTAACTGAGTCATGTTTGAATTCAATATGAGTCAATCTACTGCATGAAGGGCCCTATTCATTTGCTCAATCCGAATGAATTGGCTTGCACTACTAGGGATAAAGTGGGTATTTAATGGCACACAGCTTGGTTGGGAAATATAATGGTTTACAAGAGCAGGGCCATTGAGTTTGAAGCATATTCCTTAGTCTGGTTGGGGAATAGATCGTAAACCAAGGTCAATCAACCCTTCGCCTATCCAACCTTCTGTCACCCTTAATTCGATAAAGTCATAAGGGTCATTTGAGCATCCCCTTAATTCTATGATATCTGATCTTATAACTGAATAACACTGTCTAGAGTGCATAATCCAGTAATTCTTTTTATTTTTGAATGAATCACTACTCTCCCTCATTCTGGGGATCAGTCATAGAACAATAATCATGAACAATTTGATGCCATCAACTTTATGAAAAGTTGATGTGGGGAGATCGCATGGGAAATTGGGAAGTGCCCTACCCTTATCCTACTTTACCTAGCGGCCAACTAGAGCTAACTAAAACTGTGTTAGAAATCGATGTCTCTAGGTGGCAGTGGCTTGCACCCTGTCCAAGTAGGGACCCTTATTCTAGTCAGGGTAAGGGAGTTACCCACCCAAGATAAACCCTGCTCACCCCCTTGGAAGCTTGGAATGAGTAGTCCATCTTATCTAAGAGGCAATGTGTAAAGCATTTGTAAAAAACACACACAGTAACGCAGTGAAAATACTACAAATAGACACCACACCAGTTTAGAAAAATAACCAATCTTTATCTGAATGAAACAAGACCAAATTGACAAAAATCCAACATACATTAATCAAGATATCCTTTTTAAAAGGTTCAAAACAGTTCAGTCCAAAGGAAACTATGGAAGCGTCACTTTTATCAGAAAGTACCTGGGATGCATCAAAATTCATAGATGAAAACAGGCGCAGAGCTGAGGCGCCGAAAAAGCAAAGCAATGCTTCTGTTCCTTATTCTCAGGCAGGGTGGTACATTGGTTCCTTACTGCCAGGGGAGTTGATGTGTCGTTTCCTTACTGTGAGAAGAGGCGATGCATTGGCTTCCGGACAGAAGGCCTTGGTTCCTTACTCCTGGGCAACATTGATGGAGAACTTGGTGCACAGGTGCGATGCGTTACAAATGCTAGTTCGATGCAGTAGTGGTGAAACATGCGCTGCGTCAATTTTCCAGCTACATGGTAGGTGATGCGTCGATTTCTTCAGCTGCACAGCAGGGCCTGCATCAAAGTCGGAGCAGGTGTCTCGGACGTCGGAGACACGGTGCTCAGGATTCGTGCTGCGGCGACCTTTCAGCAGCCGCTGCGTTGATTCTTCAGCAGCAACGTGGGGATGCCTTGGTTTTTCAACCGCATGGTGGAGTTGTGTCAGGAAAAACAGGCACTGAAGGGCGATGCATGGATTTTCTTCTCTTCTTTGCAGCAAGGCCTCCTCCAAGGCCCCAGAACTGGGATTGGCACAACTTGTCAGGTCAGAACTCCCAGCAGAGGAGTTCAGAGGACTGCAGATGAAGTATTTGATGGCCCTGAGACTTCTTAACAGGAGGTAAGCACACACAAGCCCTTGGGGAACCTTGGCAAGCAGGATACAGAAAACAAAGTCCAGTTCTTTCTCTGCCCAAGACAGAACCAGCAAGAAGTGGGCCAGCACAAAACAGCAACAAGCAGAGTAGCAGTTCCCCATCTACAGCTTCTCCAGGTATTCTTCTTGGCAGAATCTCCTCATAGTCCAGAAGTGTTCTGAAGTTATGTTGTCACAGCTCCAGTACTTATATCAATTTCTGCCTTTGAAGTAGGAGGTAAACTTCAAAGAAAAGTCTTTGTAGTGCACAAGACCCTGCCTTTCCCAGGCCTAACTCCAGACACACTACAGGGGGGTGGAGACAGATTTGTGTGAGGACAGGCACAGCCCTATTTAGGTGACAGTGACAACTCCTCCAACCACTCTAGCTCAGGAAGACCCACCAGACTAGTGATGGACTGTCAGGATATGCAGGGCACACCTTAGGCTCCCTTTGTGTAAATGTCTAGAGTGAATGCACAAACAGCTCAACTGTCAGTCTAAACCAGATATGGATTCCACATGCAGGCAGAGGCACAGAGTGGTAAAGCAGGCAAATAACACTTTCTAAAAGTACAGAACAAGAAATCAGCTGGGATGCACTCAAATGAAACAACATTTATCAACCATTAAACAAATTACTCGCATTTTTGCTCCTCAAGTGTGCACCCTGTGGGGAGGCTCAGTCGTCCTTGTGGATTATACTATGTTGGCAGGACAGAGAGGTCATTACACATTCTGATCACTGAACATAAGAGTCGGATTAGAACTAAGATTCTCAGTTCGCCACTGGCTGCACATTGGAATGAGCATCAGCATACGACTGCTCAACTGAGGTTCACAATTCTAGAGGTGGTGACGATGCAATCAGATAGGGATATGTGTAAGGTATTGACACAATGGGAGACCTATTGGATACACTTTCTTGATACCCTTACACTGAAAGGTCTCAAAGACAAATTAGAATTTCATGTTTTCTGTAATTGATAGGTCTCTCTGCAATTTATTAGTTTCGTTTTGTATTGAATTGCATTATTCTGTTTGTCACAATATGTCTGTTCATGGTTATCAGTATACAAGCTGTTTTTACCTGTGAGCATTACCTCTTCAATTTTGGTATTACTTTGGACCCTTCTAGTCATGCTGTACTTTGCCTTCAGCAATATAGTAATTGTTGGTGGTACTGCCATATTATGAATTCCTTGAAGCAACGTCACACTTTTTACATGTGTTGCTCTGAATGTTCATTACTAGCATATGCAGTATTATAAGTACACATACCTGGATACATAGCTTTTTCCAATTGACTGCCAGTGTTGTGTGTTACTTGATTTTCCGAATAATGTTTCAATTAATCTCAGAGAATTATACAGCACGCTACCCACACTTGTTCTCCAGCAGATTATTGCCTATTGTACAACACTGTGATGTATATATTCTATTGTGCTCCAGTAGCTAGCATGTGTTTTTGGGATGTCATCTTTAGCCTGGGTGTTAGCGGCACATCACTTCCATCTGTATGTTATATGGGACACACCGGATTCCAGTATTTGTTTGTATTGATTTTACTGTTTTTATCGTTCTGCACTATTCATCTCACTATGACTTTGCATGATGTCACTCTTCATTTCACTCTGCACGGCAACACAGGGAACCGTTTTTTAGGAGGACTGGTATTGCTTTACTGTGTTGTTCATTTGGGTATTACACTTTTTTTCTCTTGCTTTGATTTTATTGTTCACTTCGCACCATGATGTTTCATAGTCTTTTTTCTGCATCCATTAAATACCTGTTACTTCCGGGTATCTAAGTATTGGCACAGCGTCCTTCTGACGACGCACCTGCTACAAATGTTTCTCACTAATACGCCGGCCTTGACTGTAGGACACGGTGAGTTGCCATGTTTTCTCTCCATCACTTACCAATCCTTCTGGGAATTTTCATGAAATAATTTCCTTCTGATCTGTTTCATGCATTGGGCACGACGTTAAGGATTATTGCTGCTAGATTAGGATGATGGCTATTCGTTGTCATGCTGTTTCAAGGAACCGGTTATACCTGGTCTGAGTTCTGGGTTTTTGAATATCACAGTACGGCATGTATTGGTGCACTAGATTATCGTTTGAGCATCTGGGAGAGGTGGTTTGGATTCTCACACTTTTTTTTCCCTTACTTTTCTTTCCTGTTGTTTAACATTGCTCCACGTATCTTTTATATGACTCTTGGCTTCTTTTTGGACATGTCCATCCACCAAATGTCCAGCCCATGTTTGAGACCGCAATTTTGAATTTCTCATCTAGATGTTTGTTTTACATATGACTGATTTTTGATATTTGTGCTTGTAGATTCCCCTGACGAAGGGCAATTGTAATACCCGAAATGCATTGGGATCGACCACATTTTTGTATCACCATATGTTATCAATGACTTAAGTACCTTGAAGAGTACCACTATTCTTTCATCGTTTGAAAATTAAAAAGACTGAGCAAGATTCTGCGTTATAGTGATCATTTGGACTGCGGACATTAATATTGATCTACCATTCAAGCTCAGCGGTGAATCATTGTTACACCTTGATAAACTTTTTGACTTTGTACTGTTCTGATTGTTTACACTTTATATTAATGTATGGTAGTGCACAGTGTGATTTCAGGGACCCCAAACTCCAAATCTCTATTTCTTCCCAATTGAAAGTTACACTTGTAAGAGGTTACAAGGCAGCTCTAATGATAACCTATGGAAGAAATAGTCTTTGCAAAAGTGAAAAACGAAATTAGCAGTATTTCACTATGAGGATATGTAAAACAAATCAGTACATGTCCTACCTTTTCAATATACTGCACCCTGCCCATAGGGCTACCTTGGGCCTACCTTAGGGGTGTCTTACATATAGACAAAGGGAAGGTTTGGGACTGGCAAGTAGGTGTACTTGCCAGGTCCACATGGAAATGTCAAATTGCACTCATAAATACTGCAATGTTAAGCCTGAGACATGGTTGCAGGGCTACTCATGGGGTTGGCTCAATCGGTGCTGCAGGCCCATTAGTAGCATTTGAGTTACAGGCCCTGGACACACACAGTGCACTTTACCAGGGACCTACCAGTAAATCAAATAGACCAATCATAGGCAACAAATCATAATCCCAATTTACACAGGGAGCACTTGCACTTTAGCACTGATCAGCAGCGGTAAAGTGACCTGAGTTCTAAATCCAGCAAAAACGACATGTAGCACACAGCTAGACACAGGTCAGAATCAAAAAAAGACAGGAGAAAACACCCCCAAGGATGCCAGGTCTAACTAATTGGATATTAAGAAAACTGGCCAGGGTGCTTGCTAGCTTGTACACAATGCTGGCCCAGTAAGGGTCTGTGTTATGAACCTATACATACCATCAGAGGCGGGAGGGTTGCATGTGAATCTATGAAAGACACCAATACTGGATAACTGCTGTTACAGGTAAGTAACGCATTTCTTATCCAGTATTTGGGTGTCTTTCATAGATTCACATGCCTGAATCAGAGTAGCCAGCAATTATACATGCATAGAGGTAAAGCACATTCGTAAATCCAGCAGTTCTGCAGGCATGTCAGACAATATGAGAATCGTCAAAAACATGGTAACAACCATGAAGAATACATTGCATAAACATGAAGAATGTGCATACCTGGATGGCGGGATGTAGTAAGGTCCACCTGCAGCGTCCTTCTGCAGTTCGATATCCAAGCAGTAGTGCCTGGAGAAGGTGTGCGGAGACTTCCAGGTCGCCGCTCGGCAAATGTCCAAGACTGGCACTCCAGCGAATAGCGCCGCCGACGTGGACATCGCCCTGGTGGAATGGGCAGTAACTCGATCAGTCAAAGGCCGTCCGGCCTGATCATGGCAGAATGCAATCGCTGAAGAGATCCAGCGGGAGATGCTCTGTTTTGTAAGAGGCAAACCCACTCGTGGGTTGCTGTAGGCTACAAACAGTTGAGTAGACTTTCTGAGGTCCTTTGTTTTATCCAAGTAGAACTTAAGACATTGTTTGAGGTCCAATGAATGCAGCGCCCTTTCTGCTGCCGTGGAAGGGTTCGCAAAGAAGGACTTGAGGACAATCGGTTCGTTTAGGTGAAAGTCCGAAGGCACTTTGGGTATAAATTTTGGGTTAGGCCTGAGTACCACCCTGTCCTGGAGGAATTGTAGATACGGTTCTTGAATGGACAACGCTTGAAGTTCGCTAACCCTCCTGGCCGAAGTCAGAGCGAGCAGAAGCGCCGTCTTCCAGGATAGATGTTTGATAGACGCCCGATGGATGGGCTCAAACGGATGCCTCATGAGCTGGTTGAGTACCAAGTTCAATTGCCAGGTTGGAGGGACCTTCCGAGGCCTCGGAAAGGATCTGTAGAGTCCTTTCAGAAATTGCTCGACCAGTCTGCTTGACCACAGGGAAGGGCCCGATGAGGTTCTGGTGAACCTAGAGATAGCCGCCAGATGAACCTTAATGGAAGCGTGAGCCAGTCCTTTCTGCGCCAGCTGGAGGAGGTACGGTAACAACTGTACCGGGGTAACATCCAGCGGCCTCAAACCCTGGTCCGAACACCACATGCACATGCAGAATCTCTTCCACTTGAGCGAGTAGGTCTTATTCGTGCTGCCCGCCCTCGCCTTGGCCAGAACTTCCCTGCAGTCCTGCGGGATCTCTAGGTCTCCGAACTCTCTGTGCTCAGGAGCCAGGCCGATAATGTGAGCGAGCGGAGGTTCGGGTGCTGCACCTGGCCGTTGGACATCGTCAAGAGGTTCGGGTGTTGCCTCAGGTGAATCGGGGGCCTGATGGAGAGGCGAAGCAGGTCCGAGAACCAGTGTTGTCTCTGCCAAAATGGAGCAATCAGGATCATGGTGCAAGGCTCCGCTTTCATTTTCCGGAGGAGCCTTGGTATCCTTGGAAACGGAGGAAAAGCGTACGCAAACACGCTGAACCAGCCGATGGAAAAAGCATTTCCCAACGACCCTTGTTGGTGATGCCAGCTTGCGTAGCTTGGGCATTTGGCGTTCCTGGCTGTTGCGAAGAGGTCGATTTTCGGCACGCCCCACTGAGAGAAGATGTGGGCCAGAGTGTCGTCGTTCAGCTCCCATTCTTGGGAGAGAGAGCTCTGCCTGCTGAGGGCGTCCGCGATGGTATTGTCCCTTCCGGGAACGTATTCCGCTCTGAGCGAGATTCCGTGCAACACCAGCCAGTTCCAGATTTTCAGCGATTCTCGTGAGAGAGAGAGAGAGCGCGTTCCCCCTTGCTTGTTCAGGTAGTGCATCGTCGTGGTGTTGTCCGTTTTGACGAGCACTGGGGAAGTCTGGATGCGCGTCAGGAAGGCTTGCAGCGCCAGATACACTGCCCTCAGTTCCAGGAGGTTGATATGTAGCAATTTCTCCTGGTCCTCCCATTTGCCGCTGATCCGGAGGTCTTGTAGAACAGCGCCCCATCCCTCCAGGGAGGCGTCCGTCGTGACAACCAGAGGGGCCGGCGGTAGGAGGAACGTCAAGCCAGCCACCAGATGTTTCCGTCGTTTCCACCACTGAAGGCCCTTTGAAATGGCCGGTGTGATCCTTATAGTGTTCTCGAACGAGCCGGTACTCTGGGTCCATTGCCTCGTTAGAGCTTCTTGTATTGGTCGCATTCGGAGCCTGCAGTGAGGTATGAGGAGAATGCAGGAAGACATCATCCCGAGCGAGGAGGTGAAAGTCCTGACCTTGAGGCGAGTCTTCGCGGCCACAGCCGTGGCCAGGGACAGTATCTTGTCCGTCCTTTCTTTCGAGGGGAAGGCCCTTGCGCACTCCGTGTCCAGGGTAGCCCCCAGGAAAGTAATCCGCGTTGATGGAGTAGTGCAGGATTTTTTGAGGTTGATCGTCAGGCCCAGCTGTTGAAAAAGAGCGGTGCAGGCGTTGGAGGAAGCGGCTGCGCACCCGGGAGAGGGCGCCTTCACCAGCCAGTCGTCCAGGTAGGGGAAGACCTGGTGACCCCTTTGCCCCAGGAAGGCCGCTACCGGTGCCAGGCACTTTGTGAAAATCCGTGGCGCGGATTTGAGGCCGAACGGAAGGACTCTGAACTGATAATGTCTGCCCGCCACCTCGAACCTCAGGAACTTCCTGTGTCGTTTGAGGATGGGGATGTGGTAGTAGGCATCCTGTAAATCCAGGGAGGTCATGAAATCTCCCTGCTCCAGCGCACCCAGGATTTCCTGGATTGTTACCATCCTGAAAGATTGACTCCGAAGGAAGGCGTTGAGCGCTCTGAGGTCCAAGATGGGTCTCCACTTCTCTTCCTTTTGTCTCACCAGGAAGAAGTGGGAATAAAATCCCGTCCCTTTCAGAGACAGCGGGACCCTTTCGATCGCACCTTTTTGTAACATGACGGTGACTTCCTGGAGAAGTAGGCGCAGGTGTTTGTGAGTCCTGTCCAGGGGAGGCGTATTGGGAGGGATGTTGGTGAATTCGAGAGAATGTCCAAATTGTATTATTTGCAGTACCCACCGATCCGTAGTGATTTTGCGCCAATTGGGGAGGAAATGGGTCAGCTTTCCTCCAATTTGAAAGGATTGAGACAGTGGTGGGACTGGCCGGAGTAAATGGTCACTGGCGGACGCCAGTGCCCTTCTTGGCGGTTTTGCCTCTGAAGGAAGATCTTCCATAGGAGGACTGTCTACCCTGCTGTTGCTTGTGCTGGAACTGATTCCTGTTATTGTACGAGTAAGAGGACCTGTTCTGGTAGGAACCTCTGTAGGAGGATTGACCCCTGGAGCGGCCACCACGAAAGGACTGGCCTCGGGACTGTAGGGTGCCCAGTGCTCTTGCAGTATCGGTATCCTTCTTAATGGCCTGTAGTGCCTCGTCGATCTTTTCTCCAAAAAGATACTGACCGTCGAACGGCATGTCCAGCACCTTAGATTGGACCTCCTGTCGGAAGGACGTAGCTTTGAGCCAGCCTTGGCGGCGGAGCACCGCAGGACCTGCTAGTTGACGGAACCCAGTCATGGCAGCGTCGATTGCGCAGTCAATGATCTCTGCTGCGGAGTTTTGACCTTCCACAAGGAGAGCTTTAACTTCGTTTTGGACTGTATCCGGCAGGTCCTGCACGTAGGGGGCAATGTCCTCCCACAGCTGGCGGTTGTAACGCCCTAGCAGGGCGATGGAGTTCGCCACCTTAATGGTCATGGCTGACGTGGTAGAGAATCTTTTTCCTATCGTGTCCAGTTTCCTACCCTCCTTGTCGGGCGGGGCGGACAGGGGGGAGGATGGGTTGCGGGAGTGTTTCTGGGCCGCCTGAGTCACCACCGAATCCGGTTTAGGGTGTCCATTAAGGCAAGCCGCCGCCGTAAGCGGGGCCTTATATTTTTTGTCCAGGCGTGGCACCACCGCAGGCACAGAGGCAGGTGTTAGCATTAATTTCTTGCCCTGGTCCCATAGAAAGTCAATTATCGGAATAGACTTGGTCGACTTTTGGCTGTGCTCCTTGAAGTCATGGAGAAAGCATTCCGTTTCCGTTGATTCCACGGCCATATGGAACCTCTTGGCCGCTCTGTCCACTAGTTTGTGGAAACCCCCAATGTCTGCCGGCACCGAGTCCGCTTGGCGCGGGTGTGGGGAGGCCGGGGACGATGAATGCTGGGATGACGCTGCGTCGTCATCATCGTCGTGCTGGTCCGAGTGGACGTCTTGCACCTCTCCTTCCTCCAATTCCTCCTCCTCTTCCTCCTCCGAGGATTCTTCCACTTGAGGTTGGACTCGATCACGGGGTCTCACCGACTGGGGTTGGTTTTGAACCCGGCTATGTTGGGCGGAAGGATGAGGGGTAGGCGGCGGGGCACGTGTGACCGGTGCCTGGGCCCCATTGTCGGCATCCGGGAAACGTTGCTTATAATCTTGTACAAGGTGCCGCAAGTCATTGACAAGAGTTACGGGCAAACAGATCATCGGGGTGGTCTCAGTGCGGACATTTGTGCGGACGGAATGTTCCTGATAAGTGAACTCTTCATGTTCCTCGTCCGTACTTTGGCATTTGACGTTAAGGTCCGAGATAGAGGTAGCGGGACCTGGCTGATCCTCCCCTTCGGACTCCTCACTTTGTAATATGTCGTGCGGTGGGTGTTTATCCACTCTGCTCGGGGACGTTGACTCCGGGGTGATCTGCACCCTGGATTTGCCGGACACGGAGGGCACCCCCGCCTCGGTTGAGGGAACCGTTGAAGGCGGAAGCGAGTGTGCCGAGACCTCGACCAACTTGGATTCCTTCCATGGCGCCTCCCGAGTCGCCTCCGCCGACGACTCGTCGCTGGGCGGCATTTCTGTCGCCGACGAGGCCTTGGTCTGGGTCGACGGCTGTAACGTTTTCGAAGTTGCCGCCTTCGATGAACCGGTGGACGACGATTCAGGTTTCGTCGACACTGCCTTTGTAACCGGCGTCCTCGGTGTCGACTCTGCCGTCGACTTCTTCGTGTTCGAGCCATCCTTCGACGGAGGCGGACCCTTCGATAGTGACCTAGACTGTTTGACGCTCGCCGACGATGACGCAGATCGTGGGGACTCCGTCGTCGGCACGTTCTTCGTCTTTGACGATGATTTCAGAAGAATGATGGAGGAAACAGGTGTACCTGAGGACGCGGATGTGGTCGTGGTCGCCGCCGCTGAGGGCGATGAGGCCGTTGTAGTCGACACGGTGGTCGTGACTGAGGTGGTCCTCTTGGTAGACGGAGCAGGCCTTTTGAACTCTTGGCCGCCTCGAACAGACACGGAAGAAGTAGTGGAACGTGCCTCCGAAGGTTTCCTGTGTGCCTTCTTAGGAGGAGTGTCTGTATGGTCAGGGGACTGCACCCTGGGTCTCTTTTTCGAGACCTTCGAGGACACGGAGATACTACCCTCTGAAGAATCCAGAGTGTCTCGGTCCTTAAGCCTGTCGAGCCATGCGAGAAGGCGAGCCTCTCTTTCCTTCACAGTCTTTTTAGGGAAGGCTCTACACACCCTGCACTTGTCAGAGACGTGATCAGGGTACAGGCAATACAAGCACAGATCGTGCTTATCCTCCGCATGGATCCGTTTCTTCCCGCAAGAAGAGCAGGCCCTGAAAAGGGCTTTCTTCTGCGATTCCGACATGGAAGAAGCCTTTTTATGTGATTCCGACATGGAATAAGGCAGTTGAAGATATTTATCCTTTGAAGAAGAACTTCCAGATAAGTGTGAAGACGTTGAAGAAAAAACCTGAAGAGCTCAGGTTGGAGACTCCCTAGCACAACGTGCGGTAGAAAATCTGAGGGACTGAGGCTCCTCCCGGGAAGGTTCTAGAGGGAGGTCGGAGCTGATTGGCTAACGATGAGAGTTTGGTCCTTTTTACATAAGGACGTGGAAAGGCTACTAAGGGGAGGCCCTTAGGCCTATGTTTTCTATGTATGTCTATGGGACATTACTTTTTTATGTACCGGAGGCTCCCGTCTCGGCGACGGGGAATGATTCAGGCATGTGAATCTATGAAAGACACCCAAATACTGGATAATTTATAATTTGCGATTGCTCTATAGTGCGGGTAGAATCTGTTTTAGGCAGCTTAATACTATCCTGTTGATTAATCGCTGGGACAGTGGCTTATTTGTTTGATGGATTGTGGTTATTAGGTTCCAAAATGCTCAGTGGATCAAATCTATTGGAGCATTCTGTAATTAGGTGGAGCTACTATTACAACTGGAGAGAACAGTGGCCGCTTTGGAAAGGTGATTATTTGACTGGAGTCACCTTGACCAGGTTTTGAATTGCCCCTGGTTGAAGGTTGGCTGGAGTCCTGCTCGGGATGGTTTGCATGGGATCCTTTTGCAGTTCAAAATTGCTGCAATTCCCTTGACCTAATGATGTTTGTGGCTTACCTGGCGGTTTGTTAGATTTAGTAAATATATCTGCCACTTTGGCCTTATTTACCCAACCTTACCGGAGTTCCCTTTTTCTGTGTTAAGCAATGTTTCTCCCTCCACAATGAGTTTGTCTATGGCTTCAATGGTGCTCTTATTAGCAGAGAATAGCCCTGGCTATTTATTTTTAGTTGAACCCGAAGACTTTTGCCCATCATAAAGGACAGATATGGTATATGGGGCAGGATAAAAAGCGGCTCAAATGGAAACAGAGGAAACTGAACTTTATGCAGAAAAGCTCCCTAAATCATGGCAATGCAAGAGAAATTTAAAATAAAATAAACATACTAATATAAAATAAAACACTTATAATCCATTATATCGAGTAAAATGTTTGCTTAACAGTATGTGGCAGCACCAAGAAATTTTATATATTGAACAAGAGTGTGTGCTGTACCTCGTGGCCCAGCAGCAGAGTCGAAGAGCTTAGTACAATGAATAAAATGTATGCTCCTAAAGGAGTTGATCTACTAAGGCCAAAGGTAGGGCAGCTTATATGTGTTTACATCAAAACCGCATACACCAATCCTCAGTAAACTTCAATAGCCCAGGTGCATATTGAATCCACCAAGAAAAGCACTGGGCAATCAGTAGAAGAATACAAGGCTTTAATAGCCCAGGTTCAGATTGAATCCACCAAGAAAAGCACTCTCCAACCAATGGCCGAATAGGAGGAAAAGTCCATCCACTTTATAATAATGAGCCTGAAGTAATTCCCATTGAAATTTGTAAACGATTATTTCAGTCTTAAAATTCCATTTAAAGTACAGGAGTTAGACAATCAGGACAAAGGGGGCAACAGTACCTTACGGGGTGCAGGAAGTTAGAGGGGTGGCAGAGTGCAGCCTTGTCTAGGCCTGGACAGGTGCAGGTGGGCCCGTCCTTGGCCCGAGTTTCGACAGGCAGTGGCCTGTGTGCGTTCCATGCCGAGGGAGTACTTCCTGCACTATATAGTGCGCTATTGTTGGTCCCTCCTCCTTCTGACCTCAGACTTCTGTTGCACTATGGTGCTGGAGTCCCCAAAAAACAGCATGGTATGCATGCACCGCTGTAGTCTTTCCTGGGCTATATAACGTGCTGGTGTTGGCCCTTCCTCCTCCTGGGCTCAGGCTTCTGTTGAACTAGGGAGCTTGGAGTCCCCAAAAACAGCGTGTTGAGTCCCGTGCTGCAGGAGTCCATCCTACGCTACATAGTGTGCTGGTGTTGGCTCCTCCTCCTTGTGGCCTTAAGCTTCTGGTGTACTATGGAACTTGGAGTCCCCAAACAACAGTGTGCTGTGTCCTGCCCCCCCCCCCCCGGAGTCCTGCCTGCACTATATAGTGCACTAGTGTTGGCCCCTCCTGCCCTCAGGCTTCTTTTGCACTATGGGGCCTGGAGTCCCCAAAAAACAGCATGGTGTGTCCCTAAATTCAATTGACGCCACCCATTGTCCATACTATATTCTGTTTGATGCACCTGAGTAAGTACTTCATGCTTCCACTCCCTGAGCATGCTATGGAAATATCTTCAAGTGGCTGCCACAGAACACCAGGCAAGACTGTCACACAAGCACTCATCCCAATCAGGCTCAACTATGGCAACGCTCTCTATTTCGAAATCTCCAAGCAACTCCAACAAGCATTGACATAGCCAATAGGTCTCGCCTTTGGGACCTTATTAGTGTTTAGCCATGCAACAGTTGTTGTTGCACCAAGGATATTGTGCTGCACAACTAAATACTTATAAGGTCCCAAAAGCGAGACCTATCGGCTATGCCAATGCTTGTTTACATTGTGTGATACCAGGAGTGATTTCCTATTAGTCTCTGTAGAACAAGTGATTAGCATATTGAGCTGTTAATTGAAAGGTTGGTAATTTGAGCCTGCCCAGAATTTTTTTTTTTGCTTTACCTTAACTTCTTATATAAATATATTTCCTTTACATTGCCAAGTCACGTTTAAGACTACATCTATCCATAACGCAGAGAGGAATGTGAAAGGGAAAGAAATATTTCACGTCTTCAGGAATAAATTGAAAAGGAATAATTCATGTGATTAACTATGACCCAGAGTGACTTGCACGAGGAGCAATTATCCACAAAAATTGAAGTGGGGTGAAGGGTCCTGGTTGATTATAAGGCATCAGTGACAGCATGTGCAGTCTCCAATAAGGTTACGTTGGATATTAAATGTGTAGTTGTGTGTTTGTTTGTAAGCGGATTTTACCTGATGGTGTCCTTTGCCTGCAGCTTGCCAAGTGGACCAGGAAATGATATTTCAAGACACTGGATTCTTGATATCATAGTGACACCTCAAGGCCACTTACTAGATGTGGCACCAGCGGGACAGATTGCTAATTAAGTGCAAAAGCAGAAAGCACATTTTAAAAAAAGTACTCATTCTAATTAAAAAGTACTGCAGGGGTGAGGGCAACAGAGGAGTGGGCAGGGAAAAGAAGAAATGGGAGTGGAAAGGGGAGGGGGAAAGCAGCACATGAGGGAGAGCACCACAGGGGACCGGCAAAGAAGCACACAAGTGAGAGAAAGCAACATGAAGCATGGAGGAGAGAGAGAAGAACACAGGCAAGAGAGAACTACACTGAGTGCAGGGGGAGAGGAGCACACAAAAGAGTCAGCTTGAAAACATATACAGTGTCACGAAGTGCTTAAGCAAATAAAAAACAGGCATTTGCACTGCAATAGGTTTCGCATTACTGAATGCTTGAGCTATTGGGGTTACTAGTAATAATGCAACGCCAATATTTCAAACTTTCAGTAATGCAAGACCTATTGCATTGTAAATGCTTGTTACTTTGTGACAATGTGGTACTGAAAATTCTGGACCCGTGTCATATACATCATCGTACCATGACGATTTTGGTATCAGCAGACCGGTAATGGTTCGAATACTATGCGCAAGCATTTCCGTCATGTTTGAGTGACGGAATCACCCTGAAATCGGATTTTTCGTCCGGAACCCTCGGGTTCCATTTTGTGATCAGCAGCAATTTTGTGATTGCCCTCACATAAGGCAATGACTGAAGGCCGAAACCAACCTAAAGGACACATACACCTTTGCTGACTCCGCTGTGACCTGGGCATGCTGACTCCACTGCCTGAAGCCAAACCTGTCCGGCCAGGTTCTTTCCCAGTGGCCGAGCGAGATCAGAATCAAGGCACAACATGTCATAAACTGATCATCGCACACAAACCATGCCTAATCTCACACACACCTGTCCCTGTTTCTTCTTTATGACCTGTTTTACGAGGAGGAGGTGCCTGTTTTTATTAGGGGTCCGCAAATATCTGATGAAAGTTCTGGGCCTTGCCGGGTAATTGATTATGGACTGGACAAACTGAAATGTGGGCTTGCATCATGACTCTGCTTTTTCTTTGTAGCGAAAATATGTGAATGGTGTACTGTAAAATAAGGAATGTTTGCCTGAAGCATATTATTTTGTATATAAGGAGAAGTCTGGCTTTGTAACTTTGAGCAGTCTCCTGAGAACATACATGCTGTTGTACTTCTAGGATACCTGTTACTGGCTGCAGCCAATAAATACAATCTTGGACTTCACCAAGAAGACTCTGTGTTTCTGTAGTCTGAAACAGGAAGGACTCGAAGTCTTTGGGTGTTCTCCCTGGCACCGCTGGGTTCTTAAAAACCAGGTACTTCAGTTGGTGCCCAACGTGGGGCAGTATCAGCGGTACCGGTCCAAGCCAGAGGTTCGTGAGGAGCTTCGTGTGAAAATTCTGGAGGAAGGCCGCCACTTCATCGACCCCTGTATGTCGACGTGGTCCGAAAGTCTTTGCTGCGAGGTTCCCCGCGTCCCGACGGCTACGAAGGACTGCTGCCCTGACTATCGCCCTGTTTTGGACCCTTGATGATTGGTAGAGCGAAACGATAGACGAGTCTTCTGGTGACGTCATCGATACCTCAGTTAAGTATAAGTGGAGCGTCTCCCAGTCCTTAGTTTTGTTTGGTATCCCTTCGAGGATCGCTTTGTTTGGAACTTGCAAGTGCTAAAGCCGAAGGACTCGTGTATTCACAAGACTATCGTATTCGATAATCCTTTGAAGTTTGAAGCTAGACTGGACTGGCCTTTTCTGGTTTCTTTTCTCCTTGGTTGGGACAATTAGGTATGTCCCCTGTTACAGAACGTAGACAGTCACGCAGTCAATTGCCTGATTCAAGAGAGAGAGAGATATTGTATCGTTTGGCACATAAATGGGTTACAGACCCGATAAGATACGAACTAGAATCTGTTATGGATGTCTTCCATCAGTGGGAAGCATCGAAACAGAGATACGTTTTTGAGAAAATGTGTGTTTTCCTTTGTGAGGAATCGGAGGAAAACAATTTGGAATCCAATATGTCTGAGTTGTACCGTGTACGGTTCGAGTTTGCAAAAGGCACAATTGTAGGTTCTGATGTTAAGAAAGCAGTTGCGACATTGTTGTCGTTTAGGAGTGAGAGTGTTTCTCAGTCATTGTTTGAGTCTGAGGTTAAGCAGAAGGCAAGACAATATCCCATGAGAGAGGTCCCACCAGTTTGGAGGGAAGGGGACGCTAATGCTAATCCCGCCATTCCGCCACATTTTCAGCGTTTGTGGGTACATGTTCCATGGAAGCGAGCTGAAGTTTTGGCCCTTAAACAGACATTGCCTGATCCCCGTAAAAATCCTGCAGGATATTACAAGGAATTATCACAGACTGCAGGCTCCTGCATCATGAATTTAGCCGATATAGGCATGTTGTTTGGAAATGTTGTTCCACAGTCTTTATGGGGTAAGATTCGTCATGCGGATCATGATCAAGAATTAGGCGACACATGGGTTAATATAGCTGCTGCTGATGGCAGAGAAGTTGGTGGTGCTAAGCCCGAGCCTTTAATAGCAGAACTTCCTGGTAGGATTATTATGTATATGAAGACTTTAATGCCCGAATTGCGTGTTAATTGGGACAAGTTGTCTGCATGTAAACAGAAGAAAGATGAGACTGTGTCTGACTTTTTCACGCGGTTTGAAGAGACTTTCGTAGATCATAGTGGTCAGGATATGGCTACCGAGGGTGGTCAGAGATTGTTTGTCGACAAATTTGTGCATAATTTGCTTCCCGAGTTGAAGAATTCTGAGAGTGCTTGGGCTGTTTCCACGTCAGCGCAGATTTTGGCTACGGCCCAGTACTATGAGAATAGGCTCAAAGAGGAGTTCGAGAAAGCGGATAAGAAGACTAAGGAATTGAAGACTAAGGTCCTCCTGCAGCAAGCTTATCCACCCCGTACTAATAGTCAGCGCGATTATCAGCAACCTCAGCAGTATTCGAGGAACTCGCAAGGAAACGAGTTTCCTCAGCAACGTTTACAGTATGGACCCAATCAGTGTGCGTATTGCAAGGGAGAGGGTCATTTTAAGAATAGTTGTCCGGTTTTGTTACAGTGCACAAATTGTACTTCTGGTGCGAGAGGTCGATGTGTTCAACAAGCCCCTAGAGGTAGGGGGCGTGGAAATTTCCCCCAGAACACACGTTCCTTTCCGCCACAGAATTCTATGAATAGTTTTGATCAGCAGAATACCGCCTCTGGTAGAACGGCTCAGTACTATGCTGATGACTACTATGCAGAAGAAGAGGATATGAATAATATTGATTGCTAGGACAGCCATGGACAAAGAGAGGGAGTTGTTTCAGTTCCAGTAGATCAGAGTGGACCTTATGTTGAGGTGATTACATCAGGTGTGTCAGAACCTTTTCTGTTGGATACTGGTGCTACAAAGTGTTCTATAATGCACTCAAAACTCCCTGGCGCACCTTTGTCTGGCGAAATGAACGTTTCAGTGGGTTTTTCTGGCGTCCAGGTTAGGAATCCGATTTCTAGTCTTATGTCCCTTTCTGTTGGACCTTGTGAATTTGAAGCACCCCTTATTCTTACAACAGGTTGTGGTGAAAACCTGTTGGGAATGGATCTGTTGAAAAGATTATATGCAACTTTGTACTGTTCTCCTTCGGGAGTACAACTTACACTGGGTAAGAAAGTGGTTTCTCCGATGTATTTGTCGAAGGATAAACTTCCAACAGAATTGTCTTCTCTTCCGGATATTCTTTGGGCTACTGGTCCTAATGATGTAGGTCTCTTGGAAATACCACCATATGTTGTAACATTGAAAGCCAATATTAGAATGCCGTGCATTCCCCAATACAAGATCTCTAGCGAAGGTGAAAAGGCGTTGTTAGCGATCATTTATGATCTGATTGAAAAGGATGTAATGGAAGAGACAAGAGGCAACGTTTGTAATAGTCCTGTTCTGCCTGTTTTGAAGCGTACTGATCCTTCTCAGCCACCTGTTTACAGGTTTGTGATTGATCTTAGGGAGGTCAATAAAATAGTCGTGCCACAATTTCCAGTTGTCCCTGATATCACTGCCCTATTGACTATGATTCCAGCTTCCGCGACTTGGTTCTCGGTGATTGACTTGAAGAATGCCTTCTTCAGCATCCCGATTGCCGAGGAGAGCAGGGATATTTTTGGTTTCAGTCTAGGAGGCCGAAGCTTCCGCTTCAAACGCGCTCCTCAAGGCTACTGTAAAAGTCCATCGATATACAGTCAGGCATTGAAAACACAGCTTGACACGATTGTTTTACCTGACGGCGCTACTCTTATTCAGTACGTCGACGATTTGCTAATCGCTGCAGATACTGAGGAGATTTGTAAGAAGGCCACACTGTCGTTGTTGCGTCATTTGTGTGATCTACATCACAAAGTCTCTCTTTCAAAATTACAATATTGTCGGCAAGAAGTGACCTACTTAGGTCATCTCTTATCAAAGGAGGGAAGGAAACTGACCCCAGAAAGAATTCAGGCAATTGCAAAATTGAGTGTGCCAAGGTCACAGAGAGAAGTGCGTGCTTTCTTGGGCATTACATCATATTGCAGACAATGGATACCAAATTTTTCCTTATTGGCCAAACCTTTGGTGGCATTAACTTGTAAAGATACACCGAATCCCATTCCATGGTCTGAAGAGTGTCAGAAAAGTTTTTCCGAATTGCGTGATGCATTGTGTTCGGCTCCTGTGTTGGGTACCCCCGACTACAGTAAGCCCTTTACATTGTATGTCCATGAGAAGGAAGGTTGTGCGTTGTCAGTGTTGACACAGTCTTTTGGGGACAAGCAACGTCCATGCGCGTATTTTTCGTCGACTTTAGATCCGGTAGCTAAGGCGTTGCCGAGTTGCTTGAGAGCCACTGCGGCAGCAGCTGTTTCTTTTCGACAGTCTGCTGGGTTAGTGATGAATAACATGTTAATTGTGATGGTCCCACATGCAGTGGACACTCTGTTAAACAGAACAAAGACACAGCACTTAACTAGTGCTCGATTGTCAGGTTATGAGCTGACACTGTTAGCTAGTCATGTGCACAATAAGAGGTGCAATACGTTACATCCAGCCACGTTATTGCCGATTTCAGTAGAGACAGATGAGGTTGAAAAGCATGATTGCTGTCTCAAGACAGAAGAAGAAACAAAAGGGAGGATAGATCTTAAAGATACTCCTCTTCCAGAATGTGATGGTACTTTGTGGGTTGATGGTTCGTGTTTCAAGTTGCCGAATGGTGATACGACTGCAGCATACGCTGTGACGACTTTGCATATGATTGTTGAAGCTGCACGCAACCCACACAATTCAGCACAAGCAGCAGAGTTGATTGCACTTACAAGAGCGTGTGTGTTGGCGAAAGGAAAACGAGTGAATGTGTACACGGACAGCCAGTATGCATTTGGTGTGGCTCACAGTTTTGGACGATTGTGGAAAGAACGTGGGTTCCTGACTTCGCATGGTGCTAAGATCCAGCATGGTCAGTTGGTGAATGAGCTTCTCGAGTCACTGACCTTGCCGTTACAAGTTGCGATTGTGAAATGCAGTGCTCACAAAAAGGTTACTGATGATGTTGGTCACAGAAATGCGTTTGCGGATGAAGTCGCGAATGAAACTGCAAGGAATGTAATGAGTTGAATGTATGTTGCAGGCCCTGCACAATGGGTTGGTGACGTTTGTATGTGTGAAGATACGATTGAGAGTGTGAAATCCATTCAAGCTGAAGCTACAGAGAAAGAATTGAGTGTGTGGAGAGAAAGTACGGGTAAATTGGATGCAAATGGAAGTTGGGTTGAATTGTCAGAGCATCAGCGATGGTTGCTACCCGATGCGTATGTGCTTGCAGTGGTGACAATGGCTCATGGAATGGCCCATATCAGTGTGAAAGGGATATGTAAGTTGTTAGCTCCAGTATGGCAAAATGCTGGAATCCCTAAGTGTGCAGAGAATGTGGTCAAGAATTGTATGGTGTGTCTGAAATACAATCCTGGTAGGGGAACCTCAACTCCAGCTGGTCATTTTGCGCCTCCAACGTATCCGTTCGAGGTTTTGCAGCTAGATTTCATCCACATGGAAAGATGCAACAATTTGAAATACGTACTCGTTGTTGTTTGTGCCTTTTCAAGATGAGTGGAAGCATATCCTTTAAAGGATAATACCGCCTTATCCACAGCTAAAGCCCTCGTCAAAGAATTCTTCCCTAGATTCGGAATGCCAAGAATGGTCTGGAGTGATAATGGGAGTGAGTTTGTGGGTCGAGTGATGAAGAATGTGTGTGAAGGGCTAGGCATTCAACAGAAATTCCACGCTGCAAATCACCCCCAATAAGCTGGACTAGTAGAGTGCTATAACGGCACGCTAAAACTGAAACTGGCCAAGATTCAAGCGAGCACCGGTCTTAAGTGGCCTGACGCGCTGCCCTTGGCACTCCTATCAACGAGAATGACAGTTCACTCGCGAATGGGACTTAGTCCTTATGAAATCGTGTTCGGCTGCCCGGCCAACATATGGGGAGTGCCAAGGCCAACCAAATTCAGCGAGATAGAACACCCTGTACTGCTTGATTATTTGTATGAATTGACGGCTAAATTGCGTGATTTACACCAACAGGTCCACAACACTCTGCCTCAGGCCTCTGAAGCTCCAGGACATCCGATCGATCCTGGATCCTGTGTGCTGATTAAAAATTTTCAGCGAACAAAGAATGACCAGCCCCGGTGGACCGGCCCTTATCTAGTTCTTCTCCCAACAAGATCAGCTGTTCGAGTGGAAGGGAAGAAACATTGGATCCACGGCATTCATTGTAAGAGGGTCCCACTACCTCTTCCGTACGACCGTAGGGTCCAGGAGGGGATCGCTGACTCTGAAACTGAGACTGTGCCTCGCTTTCTACCTTTTAGCAATGCACGTGTAAAAGGAACAATTTCTGAACAGGAAAGCGACGATATTTTCAAAGAGGCTGTGCCTCCGTCAATTCGATTGAACACTACAGAGCCTGAACTCTTATTCCAAGACCAGACAGCACCTGGGAGAAACCGTTACAATTTGAGGCCGAGAACTATGACTATGGACAAATAAAATATTTCTTTTTACTTTTTGATTGTGCAGCTCTCTCGTCTGAGAAACTTGCTTATTTTTGTTTATTCGAACCGCCATCTGGTTCTGCTGCTAGGGTCGCGGTTGCCCAAGTCTTTGGAGTGCAGCGGAAGATGTTAGGTCGACAGTTCTGGTCGGTCTAAGGGAGTTGCCCTGGACTGACAGAAGCACTCTAGCATAGAACACCCTACCACCGCGGGCAGCAAATTAGAGAGGATGGAGTTTTTCAAGATGGAGAGACCTGCCAAACAAACAAACTTTAAAGACAAAATGTGTAAATATGTGACGAAGAAAAGATCTTTAATATTTTGTATCTTCATGTTGCTTGGTGTAATGATGTTTTTAATAGGATATGCTTTATTCACTTTTCATGTGACCTTTGCACCCACTACACAGCCCGCACCTCCTCCTACTGTTTCCTCGCACTCTTTTCACCCTCTGCCTGAACATGAGTCCTCTAGAAGATTAGAGTTTTTAAATAACTCTTTCGTTCAACTGTTACACCAACACCAATTAGTAGTAAACACAACAAACTGCTGGGTGTGTCGTCTTATGCCGCATACAACTGATAAGGGTATCCCCTTCTTGGTCTTACCATTTAGTTACAATGGTTCTTTGTGGGCGTTTCAGACCATGTTCATATTTGCCATCGAACCATACCCCCCACGTTCCACAAAAAGTAACTCAAGCAACAAAGAACTGGTAGTAGGAATTGCAGATATGAGCAGAACAATTGACTCGTACAGAACGATTCCTAGGGATGAGTTGCAAGCTTACGTTAGATGGAACATAACAAAATATGGAGTAGCTTTGAGTGAGAACCAGCGAGCAAAGAGATCCTCCTCGATTTGGATTGTACCCCATCAGGGTCATCTATGTCTGCAAGGTAATGGCAAAAATCCACGAGCTCAGTTGGGGAAGAGCGTCTGCACTGAAACATATGTTTTTGCATCTCGAAATTCCCCTTTGTTCCTAGCAGCTAAGGGTACCTATTTCATCTGCCATGATAGAGCCTATACATGGTTGCCCCCTGACTTCTTGGGCACATGCTTTGTCTCGTTCCTGTTGCCCCCCACCTACACGGCCACGGCGGATTACCATAGGACAAGGATAGTTAGAGGTGTCATCAGTAAAGATGACACTGCCGGACAAGAATTTGGTGATTTTGTAAAAGGTTTTCTGCCGTTTGGGGGCTTATGGTGAACAGCAGGAACATAAGGCAATTGACAAGAGTGGTTGAATCCACTGTCATCAAAACAGCCGGTGTCCTTAGTAATTTGACTGCTGAGCTCCAGTCGGATCGCCTTATGACTCTTCAGAACAGGGTCGCATTAGACGTCATACTTGCAGACCGAGGTGGGGTATGTAAAGTGATCCAATCAAGTTGCTGCATTTTCATCCCAGACAACGCTCCGACAGTATACCAGGTAAGCATGGGCGAATTTTGCGAATCTCGCGTTCGCGAATTTTGCGGATTTGCGAACTCGCAATCCGCAAAATCCGCGAATTCTCGCGAATTTTTTTTTTTTTTGTGTTTGCCACTCTCTGTCCCCACTGCCACTCTCTGACTACTCATGCCACCCTCTGGCCCACCCATGCCACCCTCTGTTTCATCACAGCACCCTCTGGTTGTCCAGTCAGTGTACATTATTGTGGCAAAGCAAAGCACACCTTCCCTGCCTCAAGTGACCTGAATTAATTTGGGGCTGATTAATGTGTCACAGAATATTTTTTTAGCTGGCACCTGCTTCCTTGGTGCTTCCTGATTAGTGATCTTTTGCACTTGCTAAGTGCTTTCATTGTTGCAAAATTAGTTACAACACCTGCTCTGCCCCAACTGACAATAATGAATTAGGGGCTGATTAATGGATTTGAACTTCCAGCCTGGCTCCTGCTTGTCTCCCTTAGCTGTAATTCAGGACCTTTGTGGCATATGTGTAACTATTCTGAGGTTCAGAGCAGGGTCACATAATAGTTGCAACTGGCAGCTGAACTCTGGAGGGGCCCCTCAGGAAGCACTACAGGAAATGGCTACTAATGATGAGCCTGAACTTTTGAACCTGGTAAGTAGTTTCAGTTTTGCTAAGATCGTATTTCTGCAATTTAGCGCTTATTCGCGGGGCGCGAAGTTGTACTGGGAAGCCGCGAACTCACGCGAACAGTGCGAGCAAGCCATAAAATCCGCTGCTCGCGGATTTGTGGATTTTGCGGGAGATTCGCGAATCTCGCGGATTGCGAATTTACCGAAAATCCGCAAAATCCGCGAGCGAAACGGATTTTCCGCCCATGCTTAATACCAGGCCATTTCCAAACTGCATAAAATCTCTGAATCCATTCACGTGGATGAAGGAGACTGGTCTTTGATGGGGTGGTTCTGGAAACCGATATCTGCCTGGGGATGGAAGATTCTGATAGTCATTGGGATGATCTTAGCCATTCTTTTCCTGTTCGGTCTATGTATACAATGTGCTCCTGCAATATGTGGCCTCTGTGCTACATTGTGTGTAAGGAAACCTGTATCAAGAAATGAGCTAAGAAATAGGATGATGCTACAGCAACATCTCAATGACTTTATGAATATAGACCTGGATTAGCGTGAGTATAGGTTATTGCCTATGTAAGGGCAAAAATAGGGTCTGTGGTACTGAAAATTCTGGACCCGTGTCATATACATCGTCGTACCATGACGATTTTGGTATCAGCAGACCGGTAATGGTTCGAATACTATGCACAAGCATTTCCGTCATGTTCGAGTGACGGAATCACCCTGAAATCGGATTTTTCGTCAGGAACCCTCGGGTTCAATTTTGTGATCAGCAGCCATTTTGTGATTGCCCTCACATAAGGCAATGACTAAAGGCCGAAACCAACCTAAAGGACACGTACACCTTTGCTGACTCCGCTGTGACCTGGGCAAGCTGACTCCACTGCCTGAAGCCAAACCTGTCCGGCCAGGTTCTTTCCCAGTGGCTGAGCGAGATCAGAATGTAGGCACAACATGTCATAAACCGATCATCGCACACAAACCAAGTCTAATCTCACACACACCTGTCCCTGTTTCTTCTTTATGACCTGTTTTACGAGGAGGAGGTGCCCGTTTTTATTAGGGGTCCGCCAATATCTGATGAAAGTTCTGGGCCTTGCCGGGTAATTGATTATGGACTGGACAAACTGAAATGTGGGCTTGTCATCGTGACTCTGCTTTTTCTTTGTAGCGAAAATATGTGAATGGTCTACTGTAAAATAAGGAATGTTTGCCTGAAGCATATTATTTTGTATATAAGGAGAAGCCTGGCTTTGTAACTTTGAGCAGTCTCCTGAGAACATACATGCTGTTGTACTTTTAGGATACCTGTTACTGGCTGCAGCCAATAAATACCATCTTTGACTTCACCAAGAAGACTCTGTGTTTCTGTAGTCTGAAACAGGAAGGACTCTAAGTCTTTGGGTGTTCTACCTGGCACCGCTGGGTTCTTAAAAACCCGGTACTTCAACAACACGTCAGTATTTGTTCCACCCATTAGTTTAAGTGTCCTTTGGTCTCAGCTTAGCAATGTCTTCTGAATAAACAATAAGGCAGAGGCAGATAACAGTTGGGATCAGCAATGAAAAAAAAAACGGCCTCTTTTTTTAACAAAGGAGTTTTATCTGACATTTCTTTAGTTTTATATAAAACGAAGAAGGACAACTTCCATGCTCGATTTTGCTGCATACATTAAAAGATTAGTGTAAACTTATGACTGGAATACCAAACGGCAGATAGGCAAACACACACATCCATCATTCAGGGATCACATCAACGCCACCATTATATTACCACAGCCCTTTTGTATCACTCATATATTTTATATAGGAATTAAATATATTTGTAGAATCCCAATAAATCACAGCTCTATAACCATAAACCAGCATTTCAACAGTCTGGCGCTAGGATCAATGTAAAACATACTCTCCCGCTCAGGGTCGGACAGGGACAGAAAATAGGCCTGGGTAAAAGAATAAAGGTGGCCCTCATTAGTGACCATTAGTGACCTATGTTTTAAAAACGGGGGCAGTTTTGAACTTGGAAAAACACGCTGTATAAGTGATTTGCAAGGTAGGGAAGGCTGAATGGATTCGACCTTACTGCAGGCAATGTTTGTTCTAATATTAGGAAAATCAACAGTAAAAATCGGCCTACCAGACCATAAAAAAGACAACAAAGAGGTAAAAAATAATTCACTGATCTGTGAGGCCAGCACACAGAGCAATGCCTGATAAGCCCATTTGCCAGTCCGACCCGGCACCCAAGCAGTAAACACATGCTTCCCACGCACTCACACAAACACCCCACAAACACCTCGGAAAGTGCAATACTATCATATGCACTATAGGGGACAGCAGGACCCCATATTGAGGGCTTGCCAATTAGGACACAGCTCACAATGTTAATATGTTTTTACCTCCTAGAAGTTTTCTGTGCACCCCTTGTTTTTTTATACACTTAAAGAATAGTTGTAACTGGTGAATGAACATTTCTTACAGATAAATGTTATTTAAGGGAAAGGGTGCAGTTGAATTCCCGGAGTATATTTGATGCCAGTATGTATTATTTAACATTGTTTGGTTTGATGTATATGTACACAGGACATTGAATGGAACTGGTCGGCTAAGTTCGTTCTCATTGCCCTGGCCCTTGAGCGGATATACATTTGTTACCTCTATATGCCTTTTAGACAACATTCACTTTACTCTGCTACCTACAGATTCCACAAAAATATCACATCAGGGCAGAGGATGCCAGTAGGAAACCCTCGCTTTTGTTTCCGTGCATTGCTCGTTTTCGTTTACTCCTGTTTTCGGTAAGCAGTGCTGCATTCACGCCTGACAATAATGTACTTTTTCCATGCCACAGCCTGCACACCAGCCACTGAAAGAGGCAACGCGCCTCCATTGGAGTTTCGTTCGAAAAAAAAAAAAATACTTAAAAATGGTTGTCGCGTTTCGCATTGAGACATACAAATGTTAAGTAAAGGAAATGGCGGGCTCGACATTAAGGCTTCAATTGGTGCAAACATTTAATTGGTTTAGCGAGGTGAGCATCTGTCAGTCAGCTGCCGGTGACAGCCTGCCACAATTGTGTAACTTAATGGTGGGTGTCAGGCTAAGTGCGAAACACGGTGGCAAACAGATGTCAGAGCTTGCCTGCGTAGGGGCTGTGGAACCGACGCACGGATTTGGGCGAAGAAAACACTGATACGTGTTAGTACACCGCGAGTCAGAACCACTACCGTGACGCCCCTGTTGTGCCTATGGCGGATGTTTGGGTTTGAAGGCGGCGCGTCTTTATGTCGCGAGATAGGGGTGTATCGTGTCACAACACTAACATGCTGTTGTGTGGTAGGGGGCCCAGAATAAAATGAACACTGATGCTCTCATAAGCTGAAATATGTTGGCCATGTTGAGCAGTCACGCATAGGCACTCTGTCTGTGGTCTGTGTGCAGAAGGAGGCGGCTGCTCGCGACACGCTTATATTACCCACCAAAATCCGTAAAACCCTAGGAATTGGGCATTGTTCTTAAACTGTTAAATGAATCGGATACATAGACTCGTTCTGCACACCCACATTTAATGCGACCCGCGTGCAGAAGGAGGCATCCATTTGGGGAGGTGTCACACACTGAAATGCTGTCTTGTGTCAGAAGACACAGTAAGAACGGGGTGAGGCTGGCAAAATCTGAATACGTGCTGCTGTGGGCAGCGCCTACAGGGAAACTTTCTGCGCACGTGTATCTGCGATAGTGCACAGAAGGTGGCCCCTGGTCGCCATATAGTGGGGTGCCGCACAGTGAAATGCTTTCTTATGGCAGACGGCGCTGAGGGAATGGGGTGGTGCTTTTTCAACCGCAGTGCTTTCTGCACACGAGAATCCTATCGGATGTCTGCGCGAAAAGGAGCATCTGGTTGTGACTTCTGTCAAGGGAAATATGTGTGAACTGGAGATCACAGTTGTTCAAAAAGCAAAAAACAAACATGGAGTTAAGTGTATTCTGATCGCGCGGGCACAGAAAGTGAAAGTGATTGCGATGCACTTAATTACCTGTGACAAGAGAAAAGACAGATGGTGGCTCCACGTGCACATGCACGCAAGCTTGAGGCCAGCAAAAGCCTCTAGTAGCACTTTGAAAACCCTCTTACTATAAGTCGAGCAAGCAGCGCATGCGCTGCTCTAGGCTCGACCTAAAAACGACTGCAGACGCTCTAAAATGCAGACTCAAGACTCATACTCTACCTCACCCGACCTACTCACATCACACCTCAAGGAGCCCACTATTCACAAGTGCAGCCAATTGAAAATTCTCATGCACACATACAAAGCCGTATACAGCACTGGACCAGCATGCCTGAACAGCCTCATACCCTTTAACCAGCCTTTACAAAAGCAGAGGAAGAGGTTGCTCTCTCCTATGTCACACCCAAAATATGGAATGATCTCCCTCAACACATCAGTGCCTCCTCCTAACTTCTAGAGTTCCACAATAAGCTAAAGACTTGGCTCTGAATAACTCCAAGCGAACTACATGCCTACACCTACTCAAGCACGGAGGTACTCTCAAGGGTGAATAGTGCCCCATAAAAATTACAAATCTTCATAACCTAACCCTTGCACTGGTCCCACAAATCAATCTGAGGATACCAACTTAACTTTTAGCCTCCGATTTCAAATACCTTCACATTTACAGAATGTTTTAACATGTTAAAATGTGAATGTTGCTGCATTATTTATACACAACTTATTAATCTATTAATAATATTTAATTTTGAATCAGTCGTGGACCACCTGAATGGGGCCGTGGATCTCCAAGGGTCACCAGACCACAGTTTAGGAACCGCTGATCTAGGATATCTAATTTAGAAACTGATATATTATAATAATACATTCTAATTCACGGGTGTTCATAGTAAGGAAAGCCCATCTGTGCCATATTTTCTAGATATACATATAAAAAATGAACATACAGAAAAATAATGTGAATTCACCGGGTTTACAAAGCCCTAAAAAAACGTGTTCTAAGGCCAGTGGCATCTCCTCCGCTAAGGCGGAGGAGCATTGCCACACTGCTTTGCAGAAGTGAAATAAATAAAAAATAAAATGATAATAACCCAAGGTAATATTCATTTAAATTTTTCTTGCTGCTGCAGCTTTGTGGACGGGGCTGCTCTGATGACAGAGGGAGGAGGGGTGGCACACTGTAAGTGTGCATGACTGTTTAGCCGCCCGTCGGGGGCTGCCAAACAGTCATGAGCACTTTGCATGTTCTCCACCCAGGCTGCATTACAGCCTGGGTGGAGAATATTTTCAGGTTCCCACTGCCTGTCTGAGCGCCAAGCCACGGCACTCAGACCCCTGTCTGAGTGCCGAGCCATGGCACTCAGACCAATCACAACGCTACATTGCAGCGTTGTGATTCGCTTAGGGAAGCCTGGGTGCTTCCTGTTCCGTTCTGGCCGGGAGAGATGACAGAGGAGAGACGCTGCGAGGAGGTACATTTTTTCTCTTTTTTTAAACCCCCCCACCACCCCCGTTCCGCCACCCCCGCCCCATGCCGGCCGCCACTGTCTAAGCTTCAGCGGCCCAGTCCCATTTACGTTTTTAAATCAGTTGAAACCAGTGTATTTAGGGCAGTAAAAAGACAGCAGAAAATACTGTACGCATCTATAGATTGCAGAGGCATTGTGTTAGGTTTGCAGAGTGTAGTAACGTGGTGCTTAATGTGTATAAAAAGCAGCCAGGAGTCCAAAGTTTTCCTAACAAGCATGCTGCCTGCACTGGCAAATGCAGAGCCTACTGAATACCAAGGCTGTCTAGCTTTGATTCCACCCTATCATTTCTTCCACCACCTTCCACTTCCTGTCTCTGTATCTGACTCATGCAGTTATTTTCCGTCTGCTTTCTCCCCTGCCACTGCTTTGCCATAGGTTTTTTTCTGCTTTCCCCTTTATCGCTCTAGTTTATAGTCCGATGAGTCACAAATAAATCTCAGTCCTCAATAAGCAGAGCTGGTGCCACTCACCTACACCCGCCTGCAGAAATTCAGCAGTGCAGTCAAGTCTTACTCCAATTCCCTTCTCTGCCATTTGTTTGACTGGTCATCAATTAGTCTGAACTTTCCCAGAAAGTCACAAAATTCTGAGACATTTGTTCAAAAACCCATCTGCACATCCTGTACCTCTTTCATTGAAGCTGTTCCGGAGCGCTCTTTGAAACTGTTCCTCTTCACTGAGCCCTCCTGTGTATGCAGAGTAGTCCCTTGATGGGTTCTGCCAGGGATGCTGGGTTCCATGGCTTCTACGTCCGGAATATCCTGGAGGACACAATGCAAAATATTACCTTTTGTAAATACAAATCCCCAGAAAAAGAGAGTGTAACTGTTGGCACGCATAAAGTATGACAATTGCCCCTAGACCTTAAAACTGCCACTTCTCTCCTAGGTTTCAGAAATTTGTTAAAAACGTGGCTATTTAAACAACAGAAATTTTCTGGGATTGTCTGATCTTGTCACTTTAGCGCCAAGATGACCCCGGGTACACAGTGCTTAACAAGTTATTTCATTCATTCATTCATTCATTCATTCATTCATTCATTCATTCATTCATTCATTCATTCAAAGCTAAGAATATATGACACAAATGCAATTGCCACATTGTTTTGGAAAAGTATGAATTCCCAGGAGTAGACAATGGCCTACAATGCAAAATCGCTGACCAAAGAAGTTATTTTATGGTTATTCACACAACATGCATATGCATTTCCCACATTGATCGGGCCACCTAAAATATATCCGAAAATGTCAGGGGCAGATGGTGCGAAAAAAGAACTGTGTAACATAGTGTCAGAACTATTAAAGTATTTTAAGCAGAGACTGGCTTACTATGCCTATAGTCTACTGTATAAAAAATAAATGGTGTAAAATTAGGCCTGTGTCATTATAGTATATAAATGCAAAGCACTTACTTACACCCCCCCCCCCCCCCCCCCACACACACACACACACACCCACACTTCAACCTGTACACATGAATACTGTAAATCACTCATGGATACTCCACTTTCTCCATTTGCTGCTTGCCTCCATTTTATTCATTCTGTCCTACCACCCAGTTTTTTCTATTCATTTGTTCACTTGTTTATATGGCTCTGGCTCCTGACTAGGAGAAGCTTTGCATGGCTATTAAGATAACAGTAAGTTCAGATGTGAACAAGAAGGTCCAGGGTATTCTGAATTTAGCCTTATGGGTGGTAGGATTGTACGTCAGGCTCTCCCTAGTGGGGGATTGTAATTTCAGATGCAACTAAACAGAGGATTTGGTATATCCAAAGAGAGAAGTTGTCCGTTTTTTGTTGAAGGACACAACATTTGGCTGATCCCTTAGGTATGGAGGCAATATTTGAAATGTTCAGCATTCTGGACATGCTCCACAACGAGTGTGTGCTCTTCCAGCTTAGTGCAAGACACTGTAGGACCAAGAGTAACCCCTTAAAGTGTGCTTCACTGAGCAGGGTTAAGGACTACCTGGCTTCCCTGCCCTCGGCTTGGGCCCTGGAGAACCAACCCGAAGACACCAAGGAGGTTTCAATATTGTCTGTTTTGTGGACGCACACTGCAACCATGATAGAGACCTGCAAAATAACAAAATGTATACCTAAGCTGCTTTCAGTGTCTGGGTACATATAATTGTAAATACACCTTATCTTTGTTCATGGCTTCTGAGCGGTGTGGCGCTTAATCTGCATTCTGATGGCCAATTGTAGCCTACCACTTTGAGCAAGAGTGCTCTCCGTAAAGTGGAAAAACCCTACTTGGGGAGTGTGGCCTATCATCCCTTTAATGTGTTGGTGGCTATCCCCTCTATTTCTTAGAAGATATGCCTGGGAAGATGTACCCATCACTGGACTGATGTGAATTATGATTTTTGAGGATGGTCCACCTTCTCATTGGACGGAATTTCTAAATGAAGGGGAACTAAAAAGAATAGAGATGTCCCTTTACATTCAGCGCTGCCAGCATATTAATACCATGAATGATGATACTATAAAGGAAGTTGCATTAGCAACATATTTACATCATCAAATAAAATAGGTAAATGTTTACCATGACTGCTGTAGAATGTTGGTCGTGCAGAACTTCCATCGTACAGAAGAATACCTACGAAGAAGAAGAGAAAGACTGATTAAAATAAATAAATAATCAAAAGTCATAAAATATAATCTGTCTTTTCACTATTTTGTTTGTCAAAATTAAAATACTGGCACATTTAAAATATCAGGAAATGATGGCCTAATTTGTGGCATGCATACTTAACACTTTCACTGCCTGGGTGTTTGTGTACCTCTGTATCGGAACTTTTTTGTAAAAAGAAATTGTACATTTGGTTGTTCAAGCACATGTATTGCTTTGCCTTTAGTGTGCACCCATACAAGCTGCATACTTTTTTTTTTTAGCACATTCTGGGTTTTGTATTGGTGAAAACCCAGCAACAATATATCTGATTGCAACATGAAGATATAATGAATAATGTGTAGATATTGTCGTTATTTTTTTTAAGTTGCTCAGTATTTTGTTGTATTTTTAAATAAACAAACAAATTTCAATACACTAGTCAAAGAAATGTTGCCCTGAATACATGGAGTACAGCAATACCAAATAAACATGGGTTTTCCTAGGAAATGTAGTCTGCACAATCAATTATGGATTGTTCGTGCAGATCACAAATCTGTGGCAGTATACCTCAAGCAGAATCATATCCCTAGCTAGGCTTGTCCCAAAGCTGTGTACCCCTAAGTCTTGTGAGAGTGAGTTTTCAGACATGAGTGGCTTTTCAATGGTTTTGATCAGGGATCCACACTCTAGACATCAGGGAATTTGGATCCAGCTTGGCTGGCGCCCAGGAAACATACCAACCCCAAGCATTTCTGAAAACTAGAGGCAAAAGGAAATCCCTGGTGATATGGCATGCATGACTCCTAATAAATTCTAGTACCAGCCTCACCTGTAATGTTAATCTTTGGATAATGTCCTCCTTTTCTGTGACACAAAACTCCAGAGGTTCCGGCCAAGGCCAAAAGTCCTACCATCCAATTTTTCGGCACATCTGCTGATATAAACAATACCCCAGATCCGTGGGTGGACCCGATGATCAGGACGACCCACCTAGACTTGTTAGGTACTGCTTTTATTGGCAGATTTGTAGGAACAGTGAGTGGTGACAGTTTTGCTGTTCTCCGCACATTCTGAAACGTAACATCTTTGAAATGTGAGGACATTTTTTTTAAAAATGTTTGACCTGTGCAGATAATTCTAGGTAAGAGCAGGTGGTGGCATCCTCACAAGCCACACCACCCATGACTACTCCAGCTGTTTATAGTTCAGAAATATCTGTTATTGATAGTCTTCCCTCGTTGTGGGATGACTCCAGGCCCAGACGTGTTTCTGTGCCCCAGCGAAGAGCTGGATCCTGGTTGTTTTTTTTTTTATTCTAAGAAAGAAATTTGAAACAGCAACTGGCACCTCGGTGGCCACAGACGTGTTCATGTCTGTGCCCCTATATTCAAAGAGTGTACAGCTCCTTGCTGAGGGACAGGTATGTGTGTGTATATATGTGTGTCTGCCCCCCACTGAGGAGCGAGGGTCGATTAGATTTTTAGGTTTCGCCTGGGGCACGGAGCTCCTAGCTCCGCCCCCAGGAGAAATCTTTTTAGGTTTTGCCTGGGGCACGGAGCTCCTAGTTAGGTTTCGCCTGGGGCACGGAGCTCCTAGCTCCGCCCCCAGGAGAAATCTTATGTCTCTACAGTGTACTGCTTAGTCCCGCCCTCTGTTCCATTGGCTAGCTCCATAAATGGATGCTAGCCATTGGAACAGAGATCTGTCCGTCATGGCAGGACCAGATTCGTGGGCGTTCCCGAGATTTTTTCCATCTCCACCCTTTTCGCATAGTCATCAAGGCCGTGGGCGGGGTTTATTTTATTTTTTTAGTCTGTTTCGTTTGGTCATTGTGCGGCCGAACTCCGCCAGAGGAAGTCCAGGTCCAGGTGAGTGCTGGTCGTTCCCGTCCCCCCTCCCGCTCTCCGTGTGCCGTCCCCCCTCCTGCTCTCCGTGTGCTCGTCCCCCTCCCGCTGTCCGTGTGCCCGTCCCCCCTCCCGCTCTCCGTGTGCATACAGGCCAGTCCTCTGGATAGGCAGTCCCATCCCTGCCGGTGCAGCCCTGTGAAACTCTCCGTCTCCTCCCGGGAACAGAAGGCGCTGGCTACCGTCCTCACGGCCGCCTTCTTCGCAGCATGTTAATCATGCAGAGAGCAGGCCCGCCGGTGATTGTAATTCAGGAGCTAAAGGGGCTTTCGATGTGACGCTCCCGGCGCCGCAGAGGCCCTGAGATGTGCTGCGGGAAGTGATGCATGTTACAGGGAAAGCCGGCTCCAGGGAGCGCTCAGCGCACACTTAATAAAGGAGACCCCGGGGCATACTGCTCTACACACTGCGAGAGCGGCATCTGTCGCACACGGTGGGGCCACCTCCCCGCCACACGCACGCTGCCCGCCACACCACGAATTCTGCATGCCTGAAACGGCGTGCATGTCACACAGGGAGATCCATGTCTAGCGCACAGGGAGTGCTGCCTGCTTGTGAGGGCCTCTCTGTCACATACTGCGACTGACGCCTGCCTAAAGAGCTGTCCATCACAAGCAGCGAGCTCCAGCCGCCACTGAGGGGCTCCGTCACGAACCGCGAGTGAAGTCTGCGTGAGGCTGCCCATCACACACTTGCTGCAATACGTGGCACTCCAGAGAGTGAAGGTCGCAGAGACTGTTCAAGAAACACCGAGCTCTGGCTAAGGGGCTGTCCGTCTCACGCACAAAATGCTGCTCGAGGGAATCTCTCTTTCACATACTGCGAGCTCCGTCTCAAGCCGTCACACCCAGCCAGTGCGGCTTGAAAGAAGCTGTCCTTCACACAGAGGCCGTCACCTGCTTTAACTAGGCTAGCCGGCACACAAGAGTGGTAAGAGAGGCTGCCAGCAACAGTGTGCTGTTTTAGACAGTCTACTGCACTCACAGTGAGTGAGTGTTGAATGCCTCAGACAGGCAGTCACATAATGTAAGCGCTAGCTGAGAGCCTCAGTCGGATATTGCGAGGGCTGACTGACATACTGTGAGTGCTGACTGACAGCTGCTATTCTTCCCACGGGGGCTACTTCCTGTTTTAGAAAGGCTGGGCGTCACATATCGTGAGTGTTGCATGAGAGAGGCTGTCTGTGACACGGGGCGCTGCGTGCGAGAGGCTGGCCTTCGCACAGCAGGTGCCGCGTACGTTATGTTATATATTTTTGCATGGCTGCCCCAACACCGTGGCATCCCAGCGCTGGCGTTCGGCAAGTCAGGGAAGGAGAAGCTAGACAGCTAAAACGTCGACCAGGTATAATCAGTTTCTAAATGCACAGGGGACATGTGTGCACCATGCCTTCACACCATGGAGCTAGATGGGCGCAAACAACTATATTTTGATCTGTTTTTTTTGAATGCCCAGTGGTCTTGTGTGCTACGAATGGCAAGAGGAATGGAGTTCTATAGGGTGGGGGCCAAAGCCCTAAATGAGCACCCCCCCCCTCCCCCCTGCTCCCACGCACCCGAGTAGTGCAAGCCAGGTACAGATCTGCGGAGCGGAGCGCTCACGCTGGGACATAAAATGTGTCTCTGGCCATGTAGGATCTTATGGGTGCTACAGAGTTTTAAACTGAATTCACCGTTCAATAGGCAACCAGTGAAGACGGCGCAAGAGATGAGAGGCGTGACAGTCCTTAGGGAGGCCAGGGCAAAAAGTATGCAAGCAGCCGCATTCTCCGACATGTTGTCCATCACATATTCTGAACACTTCACGAGGCTCCCCGTTACCCACACGGACTGCCGCCTCCTTGATATACGCCACACCGAGCGAGTGAGGCCTGAAAGTCTGTGCGTGACACACAGCAAGGGCTGCCTGTCTATCAGAGCAAGCGCTAAGTGTGAGGCTGTCTCCCAAGCACAGCAAATGCTGCCAGCAAACACAGTGACGGCGGAGGGAGACTGTCAAACGCAGTAAGCATTGCTCGAGAGCGGATGCCGTTTACTCTCAGACGGAGTGACGCCGTCCATCACACATGTCACGGCTCTGCAGAGGATGCCAATCACTGGCACATATTCACCTCTACCACAAGAACCAACTGCGACAGGTCCACACATATAAATCATCATATACAGTTACCACACGCAAGCAGTGACTGCCTCAGACCCATACTGCCAAAGTGTGAGTGTAACATTTGTGCATGCACTACACGGTTGTATGACAAAGGCACGCATGGTTGAACCACACGGGCCTCTACAACGCTGTCCTAACCACAAAAGCGTCTAAACCACTTTCAATTTCGTGGTAAAGGCACGATTGGTAAATGTATATGGTTGGTAAAGATGACTACTGCCCCAACCCCCCCTTCCTGCCCTAAACCCTAAAATCATATCCCCATACCCCCCCCCCCCGCCCTGAGGCCTAAAACCTGCTGTGTGTACAAAACTTGAATTTGGAACATTTTGTTGATTTGTATTGCTTTCCATGGGCACATTATAGCATATCATAGAGCGAACACTGGTATGCGAGCTAGCACTACATTATAGCACCTTTTCTATAAAACATCTTACATGAGCCACATTGCTGTGGGGTGGAGCGGATGTCTGGCAGTAGTTTTCTGCCGCTGGCCATAGTAAGTTCTGAAGTTCAGGCCTTCCCTCTGCTCTTCTACAGATAAGAGACCCTCAAGAATAGCTAAAGAGTGAGTGTGGACGATGCTGCCACAGTGCACCACAGCTAAATTCTAGTGCATATAGTTAAATGAGCAAATGTATGCATGCACCTGCACAAATAGCCTCCCTCTCCTTTCTGCCTCTTTTCCTTCCTGCCCTCCCTCTCTCCTGCCCTCTCTTCCTTTAGACCTCTCTTCCTTCTTCCTTCTTACTCCTGCTCTCCTTAACTTCTATATCTATCACTTCTTCTCTTGCACTCAGTCTCCATCTCTCTCCCTCTTGCCCTCTCTCTTTATCTTACACTCTCTCCTTCTTGCCTTCTCTCTCCTGTCTTCTCTCACACTCCTGGCTTCACTAACATGCTTTATGAAATAACGTGTATTCTAATTCACTGTGCATCTGCAACTAATTTCATTATAAATGCAATCCATATTTCTGTGTAAAGTAAAACACATCAACGTTTTACATATAATTCAAAGAAGTTAGAAAAGACCATTTGTCAAAAGCAATACCAAAAGCTCAAACTTTAACAAAGGCGAAACCATTGCATTGTAAATGCTTGTTTTCTTATGTTAAGAACATTTCCAAATAGCATCTGAACTCTTCACTGGGGTGCAGAGGGGGGGGGGGGGGGGGGGGGGGGGGGGGGGGGTGTGTGTGTGTGTGTGTGTGTGTGTGTGTGTGTGTGTGTGTGTGTGTGTGTGTGTGTGTGTGTGTGTGTGTGTGTGTGTGTGTGTGTGTGTGTGTGTGTGTGTGTGTGTGTGTGTGTGTGTGTGTGTGTGTGTGTGTGTGTGTGTGTGTGTGTGTGTGTGTGTGTGTGTGTGTGTGTGTGTGTGTGTGTGTGTGTGTGTGTGTGTGTGTGTGTGTGTGTGTGTGTGTGTGTGTGTGTGTGTGTGTGTGTGTGTGTGTGTGTGTGTGTGTGTGTGTGTGTGTGTGTGTGTGTGTGTGTGTGTGTGTGTGTGTTTGTGTGTTTGTGTGTTTGTGTTACTATCCTTGTGGGGACTTGGGTGTGATAACACACTCACGCTGTGGGGACTTGATTGCACTGTGGGGACCTGAACCCAGGTCCCCACAAGGTAATGTCCTTTAAATGATAAAACATGGCTTCAGGAACATCTGTGTCAATTTTTACAACTTTTTAAAAAATTGTCTTGTGGGGACCTGTGTTTCAGAAAGTGTGTTTAAATTTTTGCTCCCTCTGCCCCCATAGACAGGAGGCGGTACTGCAGTCTTAAACACACTTTGCATTTAAACACACTTTGTTTACCAGGAACACAAGTTAGCAGCAGAAAGCACAGATATTTCAAAGGAAAAGCTGCAAAACCCGGGGTTAAAACATAATTTTCATGCAAAGTAACATTTTCCCCATTTAATAAAGTAAAATTTTATTTACATGAAAATTTTGAATTCAGACTATTTGAGTTTAAAAATTTGTAAACTTTGTTACAAGCAATTTGGATACGATTTGAATCCCAGATTACATCCCTATTTTGGTATGATCCTTATCTGCAATTAAATAATGATGGTGCATTAAAACATGATACATTATAAACTGATCTGATCGTTTTTTACAAATTTGATTACATAATATGCACTTTGAAATGCGTTCTTAAGATATTGGCTAGATTAGTGAGTGCCTAGAGTTGCGTTGTGCGAACAGCTATGCTCTCTCAGATGCCGAACTGCAGTAATGTCATGCCTACAGAAATGGGAAGTTTAATTTAAACAGAAAAGCATGTTCTTATAACATTAGTGACATTCTTAAAAAATATATTCAAATATTGCCATAAGTTGAAATTACATTTAATTGAATTGCTTAATTTAAAAACTGTTCCTAATGCTTTACACAATAAATCAGCTTCATTCCCATAGATGGGTGAAGAACAGTCCTATAACAAGCATTGGCAAAGCCAATGGTGTCACCTATGAGACTCTGATATATATATATCAACCGTAGTGAAGTAGGTGCAGAGGCACAGACTCCTGGTTCACCCAAATTAGTGGGTATGTTTTAAAAGCCAAAAAAGGGGAGGTGGATAGGAGACCAAATCCCTAGCTTGCATTTGGGCTCACAGTGCCCTTACTACTGCATTGGCACCCACACTTATTACTGTTTGGACTTAGTGCTTACGCTAAGATGCAAAGTTCTGCTGTAAAATGGGCACCCTCAAGTTGATGTGAACACTTCAATGTGCCCTTCCTTTGTATTTAAATATAGTTTGCCTTCCAAGATCATACTAGTTTAACTACAACATACTGCGGTAGCATAGGCTGTGCTCAACCACCTGCCTTATAAGTGAGAAGGTCTTCAAGTTGGAAGGGTGGAGAGGATGTGGCGTTATGCTAGAGCTGCAAACTTCAAACTCAATTCTTGACGTTAGCTTGACATCCTGTGATTCTGGTCAAATCACTTAATTTCCCTGTGCCTAAAGAAATTGTACATGACTTAACTGGTGCTCATGTAAAGTGCTTCAAAGTGGATTGACACAAGCACAGCATTGGTGGGAATGAGGTATTTACAGAAGTATGTGAGAAGTGGCTTCTGTTGCTTCACCATGAGAACTTTTGTGTGGGTTAAGTCTATTAATGCAACCACAGCCATGGATGAGAATGATATAGACTACTACTCAGGTCTCGAGATCTGTCATGAGGTAGCTGCAGTCTGTTACACATCAGTACTAGACCTACTGAGAAGATGAATTGCATATGTGTTTATATTCCTTCCTCTTTCCTTCAATTGGGAATGTTACTATCATCTGCCTGGAGAAGAAACTCAGGCAGGGCTTCAGGTAAATGACCCTTGCACATAACAAATTTCCCATTAACAAGTGAATAGGCCGATGCACCTGAACCTTCTGAAGTTGATTCCACTCCCATAGTGGGAGATGTGCCCTGCTGGTAACAGTACATCTCTGGAAAGAGAAGCAGTATGTATTGTGTCTGACCTTGGACCTTGAAAGCAACTAGTCAGGGAATGAAGCATCCACAACAGAGGGCCTCACTGATCAAAAACATTTGCTCACGGCATAACATACTTCAATATCAAAATGTCTGGAGCACATAATTGCTGTACACAACTGAACTATTTTAACTACTCAAAGCCCTTACTATGACTATACACTTTTTCTGTATAAAAATGACTCAATATTGGAGAGCCTCATACTCCACCCAAGAGACGAAAGGCTGTCACTGCAGAAATAGAATGCATGAAGTATGGACAAGTATATCACATTAAGGGGGTGAAAAGTGTCTTGTTTAGAAGTGAAACATGTCTGCCATAATATGTTGTCCATGATCATAATGGTCAGCAGTTGGGAGAAGAGATTGTGGGGTTTGCTTAACTGTAGACTATAAAGAGAATTTATAGTTTTTGGAGGCCTATCTTTAGCAAGGAATCTACCATACGTATATTGGAATTGAAGCATGAATGTTGCTGTAAATTGACTGTCATTTAAGGAGGGCAGTACTTTTTAAAATGAGGGACTACACTTAATATTTTGGGTAATCCTAGAAAATTATTGGTTTACATCTAAGAAGAAAGAGCCATAGGTATGGATATGGGTGCAGGCAGAAAACAATAGATGTGGGTCTGTTTTGGAATGTAATTGTGCTACATTTCCTACAGCTCTTACCCTAGCATGGAAATAGTCTAAGTTAGTGGCTAAGCTGTAGACAGTATATTATAAATATTATATCTATTATAAATACAGCCATGATTTGCTCTCATTTTGATCATGTACTTGTGTGACATTGAGGGGGATTCAATCAACTTTGCAACATAAAATGTTTTTTGTGTCAAACGTTGACGTGAGTGCAGCACCAAATTCTCTGCACTGTGGTGCACAAACCCAATATCAGGGTGGGAACAGTTCAAAGACAACTGGAATCCACACAAAGCCAGATCTACTTAACTAATGTGTCCTGCCTTTGCATGAACTTATACCACCAAATGAAACCAGGAGCAAACAATGGGTATACGGAAAAGCCTAGGATATTTCCTGACACACATGCAATTTCTGCAAAAATATCCACTTGACACAGCTTACCCGTAGCCTCTTGTGTTGAAGTTTGTACTGGAGGGCTTCATTGTATATATATTTCACAAAAGACACTGCTAGGTAGCCTTAACAATGCTGTGCAATACTTAAAATCACACAAAACAGACATCATTGGCATGCAGCTCTTTGAAAATATGGTGCTGTACTATTTTTACTGTTTGTCCAAGGGAGTACAATGGAATATTAAAAATGTTTGTATAGCACTGCCCCATGTTTAGTTTATCAATATCACAGGGTGGCACCACAGCCCCATGTTTCTGAACAAGAGAGTAGCCAGAAAATGAACATACTCCCCAATTTTGAACTAAAGCTCTGATGGCACCAAGTAAGTGAGCCCAGCCCAGAAGAGCTCCCTTGCCTCTTCCATCCAAGCATCCTTTCACCCTTCCACCTATCTGTTGATATTCACTATTTCACCTTTACGTTGTACCAGTCATTTATTCTTTCATCCGTCATTCATTCTTCCCAATTACATCCATCAAGCCATCCATCCATCCAGTCTGCCATCCATCCATCCACTTTGCCATCCGTCCACTCTGCCATACATCCATCCATTCATCTATCCATCCATCCATCCACCCACTGTCATCCCTCTCTCCATTCTGCCATCCATCCATCCATCTATCCATCCATCCACCCACTGTCATCCCTCTCTCCATTCTGCCATCCATCATCCGCTTTGCCATCCATCCACCCATCCACTCTACCATTCATCTACCCACTCAGCCATCCATCTAGTCATCCATCGTCTATCCATCCACTCTGCCATCCATTCAGACATCCATCTATTCTGTCTTCTGTCATCAATTCACTCATTCAACCTCTCTGCCTTACGTTAACTCATTTCATCCACTCATCGATCCATCCATCACTTTAATCTGTCATCCTTTCACCTACCCATCCACCTATCCACTAATTCATTCATTCATCCACCCTATCTATCCATTGCTTTACACTGCCATCTATCCATGTCTTACCTCTGCCATCCTTTCACAAGTTCATCCACCTATTCATTAGTTTTCTCATCCATCCAGCTATTTACTCTGCCATTCTTTCACCTATCCTTCCATTTATCTATCCATCCATCGCTTTGCCGTCCATCCATGTCTTACCTCTGCCATCCTTTCACATGTTCATCCACCTATTAATGGGCTCTCTCATCCATCCAGCCATGTACTCTGCCATCCTTTCACCTGTCCATCCAACTATCCATTCATTACATGGATCCTTTCACTCACTCACTCACTCATCCATCCACCCACTCATTCATCCACCTACTCATATACCCATCTTCGTTCCTTTCACCCATCCTTTCTTTAAATATTCCTTCTTTCTTTCCTTTTTCTCTTTACCCATTGTTTGTTCTTCCTTTCTCCTGTTTGCTTTTCTATTGAGGCAGTATTCCTTTATTGCATTAATTATGACATTTTGTCTGCCCAGGTGCAGACAGAATAGGAGAACAAAGAACTACAGCCCCCGCTGTAGCTGCTGAAACAACACAACACCCCTGTTTCTAAACTGTGCTAGCTCCAGATAATTCACTAACTTGTTCTTATCAAGTTATTGAATGCCCAAATAGACATTCTGGGTTAATTCAAAACAGGTACACTGCTCCCTTCAGCATGATATGCCTTCTGGACTCTTTATGCATGTAACTTGAGTAAGAAGAGTCTTCGACTGCTAACTGAACTGTGATCATCCACAACAGGTGTGTTTGTGGATTTGAAGCCAGCCAGAGAAGACTTCTCAAGAGTGGCTGAACATCCCAATAACTACACACTATCTCTGTAGGGACTTGAACATGTTAGTAACCAAACATTACTAATGGGGAGATTTGAACATTATATTCACACACTATCTTTGTGGGGACTTGAATAACATTAATTTCACACACAATCTGTGTGAGCTCTTGAACAGTCCTATCATCACACACTTTTTGTGTGGGCACTTAAACATCATTATCTTCACACACAATCGTTGAGGTGACTCGAACGTGATTACCTTCACACACAATCTCTTTGAGATCTTAAACATTCCTATAATCACACACTATCTCTGTGGGTACCTGAACATCATTTACTTCACACACAATCATTTTAAGACTTGAACATTCCTGTAATCCTCATTACGATGTCAGTCGGAAAGCGCCTGACCGACAGTCATATTCCCCTAGACCGTGTTGGAACCCATGCGCCCGACTCAGTCAGAAACAGTTCTGACCAAACTATTATGATGCTCGTGGTCGGAAGGTGGATTCTGAATCGGTTCTGACTGTAATTTGTAAAATCCTAGTTTGTCGGAACTGATTCGCACAGCTCAACTGCCAGAGTTTTTTGCCTGACCGATTACGATGTTGGATTCCAACAGCCTTTCTGACTCGGTCTGTCCTAGCAGGCCCCCGTTCATCCTGAGTCCTCCGGTTTGGTCTTGAGGGGATATCCAAGGGACCCCCTGTGAAACCATGCACAGTGTGTCAGGTACCATGTGGGGCCCGCAACTGGGAGCAATGTTTTTCGCAGACACCCATTTTCCCAATAGGAGCATGTGTTGTCGGTCGGAACACTGGCTCCCGTTGAAGTCAATGGGAGTCCTTACAACAGTGTTCGGAAGCATCGTAATCGGTCGGGTGGAACCACCGACCACGAGTCAGTTGGAACCAAATCCGACAAGGAGTCGGACGGTATAGTTTCCGACCAACATCTTAATGAGGCCCTAAGTATATGCTGGGTTGAACATGCCTACAATGCATGTTTGAACATGAACTATTGTACCTTCACATGCTATCTGTTTAAGGACATGAAGATTATCTTTAAACACTGTCACTATAGGGACTTGAAGACTACTATAGTTGTACACTATCTCTGTGGGGACTGGAACATAAAAATAAACACCCACTATCTTTGTGGCTGCTTGAACACCCCAGTAATCCTATACTATCTCAGTGGGGAGATTTGACCTTTATATTCAAACACTATCTTTGTGGGGACTTGAATATGATTAACTTCACATACAATCTGTGGTAGGTCGTGAGCATTCCCATAATCACACTTGTCCTGATTCACAAAGGTAAACTTACACTTTGGTGTAAGTTTAGGACATTTTACAATAATTCACAAAACAATTTTACAAGTAGTATCTTTACAACTCCTTATCTTTTTATATGCGGAGTCTCTTTGTAAGCATAAACAAAAGTTTAATTTTACCTTTATGAATCAGGACCACAGTATCTCTGTGACACTACAACAGCATTTCAGTGGAGACTTGAGCATGATCATCAGCCACTATCTTTGTGGCAACTTGAACATGATTACCTTCACACACAATGGTGGTAAGGTCTTGAACTTTCCTGTAATCACTTAATTTCTTTGGGGACTTAAACATCATTATCTACACACGATATCTTTGTGGAGACTTGAACATCATCTTCATGCTCTATCTGTGTGAGAACTTGAACATCATTACTTTCCTACACCATCTCTATGAGGTCTTGATCGTACCTATAAACACACACAATCTTTGGAAAACTTGATCATCCCTATAATCACACACTATATACATGCTCATTGGAACATGTCTATAATCATATATTATTCCTGTTTAAATGTGAACATCATTACCTTCACACACTATCTGTGAGGGGACTTAAAGATTATATTTAAACACTACTATTGTAGGGCTTATGGCCTGATTTAGATTTCAGTCGATGGGTTACTCTATCACAACAGTGACGAGTATCCAGTCAACCAAAATATAAATCCTATAATATCCTATGGGATGTATATTTCGCCGGATGGGATATCGGTCACTGTTGTGACAGAGTAACTCTTCGGCTGAAATCTAAATCAGGCCCTTGAACACTATTATCTTTTCACATTATCTTTGTGGGGACTTGAACGTCCTAATAAACACACACTATCTTTGTGGCACCTTGAACATCTCAGTCACCACACACTATCACTGCTGGGACATGAGCATCCCTGTAACCACACACTATCTTTGTGGGGACTTGAACATCCTAATAAACACACACTATCTTTGTGGCAGCTTGAACATCTCAGTAACCACACACTATCACTGTGGGGACTTGAGCATCCCCGTAACCACACACTATCTTTGTGGGGACTTGAACATCCTAATAAACACACACTATCTCTGTGGCAGCTTGAACATCTCAGTAACCACACACTATCACTGTGGGGACTTGAGCATCCCTGTAACCACACACTATCTTTGTGGGGACTTGAACATGTTAATAATCACACAATTTTTGTTACTCCATCACAACAGTGATGGATATCCCATCCACCTAAATATAAATCCCATGATATCCTATGGGATTTTTATTTCAGCAGATGCAATATCTGTCACTCTTGTGATATAGAAACCCTTCTGCCGAAATCTAAATCAGGCCCTTGAGCACTATTATCTTTACACACTATGTTTGTGGCAGCTTTAACATCCCAGTAACCACACACTATCACTGCTGGGACTTGAGCATCCCTTTAAACACACACTGTCTTTGTGGGGACTTGAATAAGATTCATTTCACACACAATCTGTGTGAGTTCTTGAGCAGTCCTATAATTACACACTATCTGTGTGGGGACCTGAACATCATTTACTTTACATGCAATCTTTTTGAAACTTGAACATCCCTATACTCACACACCATTTATGTGCAGGGTTGAACATGCCTGTAATCCCTGTTTGAATGTGAACAATCTTACCTTTACATGCTATCTGTGTAAGGACATGAAGATTATTCAAACACTATCACTTTTAAGACTTGAACCCTACTATAGTGGCATACTATCACTGGGGGTACTTGAACATCATAATAAACACACACTATCTTTGTGGCAGCTTGGAGATCCCAATAACCACATGGTGTCACTGTGGGGACTCGAACATATCACTAACCACACACTATCTATCTGGGGAGAGGAGTTGGCCTAACAGCTAGGGCGCTCGACCTCGGACCTGGGAAACTGGGTTTGAGTCTCGGTAATGATGCTAAACCTCCTGTGATTCTGGGCAAATCACTTATTCTCCCCGTGCCTAACAAAAAAATGAATGTGTGTCCTCATGTAACGTAACTGGTGCTATGTAAAGGGCTCTGATACCAGATACAGATTCGGGTCAAGTTTGTGCTATATAAAACCCCGCAACAAAAAAATATATATATATCTGTGGGGAGATTTGACCATTCTATTCACACGCTATGTTTGTGGGGACTTGAATATAATTAACTTCACACACTAACTGTGGAAGGTCTTGATCATTCCTATTACCAAACAGGCCTGATTCACAAAGGTAAACTTTAATATTTGTGTAAATTTATGACATTTTGCAATGCACAAAGCAATTTTACGAGCATTTTTTTTACAACTCTCTACCTTTTTAGGTGTAGAGTCTCTGCCCTGAGTGCATAGACGCATCAGTCATAAAGATACTACTCGTAAAATGCCTTTGTGAATTGCAAAAAAATTGTAAACCTAAACAAAAGTTTAATTTTACCTTTCTGAATCAGGGCTACAGTATCTCTGTGATACTAGAACAACATTTTAGTCACACACTAGCTTTGTGGATACTTGAACATGATCATCAACCACTATCTTTGTGGTGACTTGAACATGATTATCTTCACACACAATCACTGAGAGGTCTTGAACTTTCCAGTAATCGCTTCATATCTTTGGGGACATAAACATCATTATCTACACACACTATTTGTTGAGACTTGAACATCATCTTTATGCACTATCGTTGTGGGAACTTGATCCTCATTACTTTCTCACACCATCTCTGCGAGGTTTTGATCGCACTGATAAACACACATAATCTTTGGAAAACTTGAACATCCCTATACTCACACACTATGTATATGCAGATTGTACCATGTCTATAATCATATATTATCCCAGTTTAACCATATGGATGCTGCACATAATTCTCTGCTGTGCTGGACAGCAATAAAAACGGGTGTGGTCATGACGAGCTCAGAGATGTACCTCATGATGAGCTGAACTCGTCAGGAGCATCGAAGGGGCTAAGTGTGAACATCATTACCTTCACACACTATCTGTGTGAGGACTTAAGGATTATATTTAAACACTACTATTGTAGGGCTTAGGGCCTGATTTAGATTTCATTAGATGGGTTACTCTGTCACAACAGTGACGAGTATCCAGTCCACCAAAATATAAATCTCATAATATCCTATGGGATGTATATTTTGCCAGATGGGATATCTGTCACTGTTGTGACAGAGTAACTCTTCGGCAGAAATCAAAATCAGGCCCTTGAACACTATTATCGTTGTACACTATCTTTGTGGAGACTTCAACCTCCTAATAAACACACACTATCTTTGTGGCAGCTTGAACATCTCAGTAACCACACACTATCACTATGGTGACTTGAGCATCCCTGTAACCACACACTATCTTTGTGGGGACTTGAACATCCTAATAAACACACACTATCTTTGTGGCAGCTTACACATCCCAGTAACTACACACTATCACTGTGGGGACTTGAGCATCCCTGTAACCACATACTACACACTATCTTTGTGGGGACTTCAACATCCTAATAAACACACACAATCTTTCTGGCAGCTTGAACATCTCAGTAACCACACACTATCACTGTGGGGACTTGAGCATCCCTGTAACCACACACTATCTCTGGGGGTACTTGAACATCATAATAAACACACACTATCTTTGTGGCAGCTTGAACATCCCAGTAACCACATGCTGTCTCTGTGGGGAATCAAACAGATCACTAACGACACACTCTCTGGGGGGGAGATTTTACTATTATATTCACACACTATCTTTGTGGGGACTTGAATATGATCAACTTCACACATAATCTGTAGAAGGTCTTGAACATTCCCATAATCACACAGGGCCTGATTCACAAAGGTAAACTTAAACTCTCTGGAGTGGGAATAGTAATTTTCCCCTATGCTATTCAACACTTTCCCTACTGTTGCACTCTCTGGAGTGGGAATAGTAACTTTTTACCCCTACGCTATCCAACGCTTTCCCTACTGTTGCACTCTCTGGAGTGGGAATAGTAATTTTTACCCCTACGCTATCCAACGCTTTCCCTACTGTTGCATTCACTGGAGTGGTAATAGTAAATTTTACCCTCCCGCTATCCTTCAGTAAAAATATTGTATTTTTTTATTTAATATTATGTTAATATATATAAATATATATGTGTTTTAAAAAATAAAAATGTATGGTTTTTTTATAACTTAAAATATTATTTAATTGTAAGGATATTTAAGTATTTTTAAGTATATTTTAGTTAATTATTTTTAATATTTCATTAATTATAAATTATTTTTTGAACATTTTAAAAAATTCGATATTTTGACTAACTATATTTTTTTAAACGATATTTTTGATTCTATATTTTTGTACTTACCTGTTTGTAGATAGGAATTCGATATTTAGTCATTCTATATTTTGTCATTCATATTTTGGATATTCTATATTTTTGTATTCTACATTTTGTCAGTGATCCTCAAATATATCACCTATGTATTATCTCAAAAATACATAAAGAAAGATGGTTGCAAATCACAGGGCTGAGCCACTCCTCCAAAATTCATCTAACCCAGAGGAGAAAAATCAGGCATAACACAGTACCTCACATTTAAAAAACTGGAAGTATAAAGAATGGAATACTCATCCCACTAAACTAGCATTATTGATCACACCTTCTTTCTAATGACTCATTCTACCACAAGGAACCTTGAGGAAATGCAATTACAATACAATAAACTGGATTTCATACCTTTTTGCTGCAAGTTAATAACTGCTTTATGGTGTGCTATATTCCACACTACAGATTTAGTTGTAATACTTTGTTTGTAAGCAGTTCATCTTTAATTTGAAAGAGCAGAATAAAAGGGATTTAAGTAGTTTGTAAGACGAGTGAGAGTGATCCTGTATTATAAGGCATAAAGTCCTCTGCTGTATGTTAAAAGAATATTGCAAATGACCTCAGAATTTGAATGACCTAAAGGAACTTGTATTCTAGCCCTACTCCACTACACAGATTCATGGAACTCCTTAGTGATTTGCAATATCCTTTCGCTGTACAGCAGCAGCGACTTTAACCCATTTACAAAAGTATTTGGTGTTACCGCCCGGCCTGATAAGGTACTATCTCCTTCTATATTTCTTTGTTTATCTTATGTATTTCTGTTCAATTTATATACCAGTTAAATTAAGTCCGTTGCTTTTAACAGCATAAAGTACAGACTGGACATTGATTTTATTGAGTGCTATTTACTGTTTCATATTGAGTCTAAGGTATTAACTACCTCCATGTCTTGTGGTATGCCTTAATTCGATTCTAGATTTACCCTGAGGTAAATTGAGAGAAGGTGTCCTGTGTGCTCTTTCAAATGAAACATATGTGACAGCCAATGGCATGGCAAGGCCTTTTGCCGACTGTGGCGGTCTCAGCCTTTGCCGCCGCTGCGGTCGTAAGATCAGGAGGGTGGGTTTGCTGGCAAATGAATCCTGCATGTGAAGCCTCGTGAGGCTGCAGGTAAGAGAAGGGGGAGAAGGGAGAACTTATGCCTTCGAGGGCGGACCGCCCCACCCACAACCCCCTTTCTAGGCCACTGGTGACAGCCCTTCACACATTTTTCTGTAGCAATGTCTTTTGAAATCACTCTAAGTGGTCTCCCAAAGCCTTTTGGTATATCAGAGGTTCCTACATATCCCTTCTTAAAGGCTATTAAGTGCTCTCTGCTCTGAAGGTATTGGAGCACTTTACATGACCACCCTTTACTTTATACAAAGTTGTGGGTGTCAAAAACACTGTCACTGGAACCAATCTATACCTGTCTGATGAGCCATTACTAGAGCACAACGGGTACTTGGACGTCGATTATGATGGCGGACGGACCTGCGTCCTTCCGCCGGGGCCACGGCATTCTCTTCATACCAATTAGGATATGACCGCCACTCTGGCGGTCACATCCTGTATCTTTAACATTGTGGCGGGTGCTGCTTAAAGCAGCACCCGCCGCAAGGTTAAAAATGCATGCTTTGCATTTGCATGCACAAAGCGGCAGGCATCGCGCGGTGCCTGCCGCTTTGTGCATGCAAATGCAGGGGGGAACCATAGGTACCCCCATGTGCACCCCCACGCCCCCTTCACCCTGGGGGCCCACAAGGGGCTCCCAGAAGCAAAGGTCCACATGCTTTTCCACGGCAGAAAATCGTCCCCTTGGTTGCTTGTGTTGTGGGTTAGGAAGGGTCTGGCCTAGCAGTTTGGGCTGGATTGTTCCCACTGGAGCAGGGTCAAGACTGGATTTGCATATGGGTGGGTCCAAAGCACAGGGCTCCCAGTTTGATCCCTGTCGCCGATGGCACCTCAGCCCAGCACCATGTGACTCTGGGCAATAGCTCGCTTAATCTGCCAGATGGCCCCCAGCACCTTGAGATTCTTAGGGGTGATTAGTTCACGCTTTACAAGTACAGTTATTATTTATATTAAGTCAGAAACTGAGCCTTGAATAACTCAAATAGTCCTCATTGCATCATTCCACCACCTCTATCCTCCCAACGCTCCCCCTCCCACCCTGAGAAGTGCTTCTGCTAAAAAAGGAAATTTTCCAGTTCCTATTTAGAAATAGCAAAAGGTTATGAACTTTGAGCCCAGAGTCATAAATAGTGATTTCTTATGATTCGCTATTTAAGAATACTTAGGGTATATTTACAAAAATTTCGTACCATGTTTGCATCACAAAGGTTGCGCAAATCGGCGCAAAATCTTTTTTTACTAATTGACTTTCCATTGCAAAAGTTGTTTTGCGCTGGAAAATCTCTTGAAAGTAGTGCAAAGCAGCTTACTTAGCGTCAAGAGGGCGTTCATTGGGTGGTGTATGGGCATTCTCATGCAACCACATGGTTTCTGATGCAAAACCCTATTTACTTAAAAAAAGTACTCATGTTTTTGAGTCAAAAAAATAAAGGCCACTTCAACCAGGTACTGCCACCAAGAAATGCTTTAATTTCTCCTTTCTTTTCCCACAGTGTAAATGTGATGCACTATACAGCACTCATAGAAGGTGGGAAAAGTTGTAAAGTTAGTCTAAGCATACTATTTTGTACTGGAAGGGTATCCTTCCAGTACAAAACATATGGTAGACTCATGCAGGCTCCCTTGCACTGCTGTGTGAAGGTTGTGCATGGCGCACAGCAGCATATTTCTGCACTGTCGCTAGGGAGAGTGGAGTAGAGTGAAATATTTCTATAAATATGGTGCTCTCTTGCTCTCTCCTTCTCATGCAGCGCGGCATTTGGGGCTGCTGGCCTCATGTTCAAAGAGTGCATTTTGTAAAAGGGGTTACAATTTGCTCATTGACTTTCACTGAATGCATTTGTATTTTGCGAACCAACCAATGTATTAATAGGTCAGTTCACATCATACAGAGTAGTAGTGGGACGCAATTTGGTTTACATTATTAGTTTGCATGAGCTAGGTCGCAAATTACAACCCATTACAATAATGGGGAGGGTGGCCTGCAGGAATTTTTTTAAACGTTGGATGTAAAGGTCCTCTTACCCATATCAACTCACCCCAAATCAATCCATCTGTACTTCCCTACATATTCCTCACGCAGTTCCTGTAATTCTCTTCCCTCCTTCAAATTCCACTAAAGCCTTACACGTATTAACACATATATAGTTCGATACACTTTTTACATGTTATCCCTCTTCATAAAGCAACCTCTCCATGCTGTGTGCTCCTATGTTACGTCTCTCCGCGGTCTTCCCCTTATATGTTTTAGTTCCTAGCTCTGCTACGTTCGCCTTCCTCCTACGTCACCATCACTATTGAAAGAACATCTTGAGAAAACACAGCTCTAAGAGTGAAGGGCTCGAGATATGAGACCCTTTCCTAGTGAAAAAAAAGTCATGCTAGCGCTGCAGCGATTTAACCACAAGTATTACAATTATTTAATAGCAAATAAAAGAAAGTGCACTTTAAAGTTACTTCTGCCCTTTAAAAGTAAAAATGCTGTGTGATTGTTGCAGTTGTGTAATTATTTTTAGATGGAGTTTCTGTTCACAGGCAGTGTTTGTCTGCACGCCTCAGCCCCATCCCTGCTGCAATGAAGGTGGCATACAGAGCGATCTTTATGCCGCTTCCTTGAAGGAAGGTGTGTTAGGAGGAAACCCATCCCCCAGTCTGTGAAGGTAGGAGACCTCAGGGGTTTTCGGCCGCACGGGTCTCTTGCGATGCTAATGACCCTTTTGTTATGCACAGACGTGCATTTGCAACTCTGGCCTGCCGTTCTGAAGTCCTGCCTTGAGTTTCCTTTCAAGGCGGATAGTATTAAACCCTCTTGATGTCTGGAGTACGCCCTTTCTTTTATCGTCTACACAGGATGCACCAAAAACATGAAATACTTTAATGACAATCACAAAAAAGGCGCGAAAAGCGCGTTCCTATTTTTCATTAATCTATTTAGTTTAAAACTGAGAAATGCATGTATGTTTTACATGCATTGTCCTGAAAGAAGGGGTATTTCACTGCCATGTTGTAAACGCAGTGCTTTTTCAACAGATCCGAGATTTTAGAATAACCCCAAAACATGGCACATCTCTGAGATGTATTCAGCGCCGAAGTGCTCCATTGAGACACATTTATAATAAATACATATTTATACAGATTATCAGGGCTTTTTTCCAATGGAAAGAGGTGCTTTCAGAGGCCCAATTATGTGAATGCTTGGTATCCCAATATTGAAAACAGAAAACAAGGCATTCCTATTATTAAACGTATGCTTGTGTGTTTTAATCTTCTCTTTAATTCACTTACTCACTACTTTAATGGAGAGGATGTGGCTTACAGCCAGAGCTGCCTCCTAACTGTGGAACCAGAGATCCGGATTTGAGTCTCAGCATCAGTCCAGTGATTCTGGGCAAATCACTTAATCTCCCCGTGCTTGCAAAAAATATGTCCTTGTGTAATGTAAGTGGTGGGTATGCAAACCGCTACCTTTAGGTTGATTTTGCGCTATATAAAAGTACCTAAGAAAATGTAAGAGCTTCAATGAACAGCATTCATTAAATGATGTTCTGGGGCATCCAAGCAATACTCAGGGCCTCATTTATGAGGTTTTGCCGTAGGGCAGCACAGCAGTCCTTCCTGCTGCGCTTCCCTACGGCAAAAGAAAAGGGCAGGAATATTATCAAGCCCATTATCGCCGCTTGAGTGGCTGTTTTCTGCCGCTAAAACGGCAATAATTTTTAGCGCCCTGCTTGATAATATGCCCCAGTGTTGGCTACTTCCACTCCAATCTAAGTAAGAGTAGGGAAAGTGTTGGACCTCAGAGGGGTTCAAATGGCCATTTCCACTCCAGTCTAAACAACAGTACGGAAGGTGTTGAACCTCTGAGGGGGTCAAATTTACTATTCCCATTCCACCCTAAGCAAAAGCAGGGAAAGTGCTGAATTTCGGAGAGGTTAGATTTACTATTCCCACAGCAACATCTGGGAAAATGTTGGACTTCAGAGGGATTAGATTTGCTATTCCCAGCTCAATATATACAAAACAGAGGAAAAGAATTGGACTTCAAAGGGGTTATATTTACTATTCTCACTCCGTCCTAAGCATCAGCAGGGAAAGTGTTGAACTTGGTAAGGGTTATATTAACTATCCCTACCCCAATTATGAATAAATGAATGAATGAAAGAATTATAAAGCGCCTTGTTACTCCAAGGGAGTATCCCAGCGCTGAGCAAAAATGAGGCCCTGGCCAGTCCAGTGCAAATGGATTGCTAACTGTCTAAAGAGCCAAGTCCAAACTAACGACTGGGAAGAACTCTCAGAAACAAAAAAGGAACAAGTGAGAACAGCTGTTCATGGAATTATAATGACTGAATATCTCTGCAACAATGCGGCACCCAAAGGACTTTTGGTCAATAATGCCCCACGCATTTTCCTCTAGGATATAACATTTCAGAAAGATTGGTCAGTAATCTTGTGAAAATGCACGAGGGACAATCTAGTGTTAATCGTTAAAACTACCACAAGACTAACGGAAGAACTCACCATCAAGATCCAAGTGAGTGAAGCGAAATTAAAGAATATGGTACATATTACGGTGTACAAAAAAAGACTCCAAGAGATCAACAGAGAAATGAACGAGACAAGGGAATACATTACACAAAACTAAATACAAAAACTTGGAAAAGATTTGACGAAATTCTCAATGAAACATATGCATCCGTTCAGTTCCAAGGACTATAAAGTCCCAGATAACATGACCGACAACAACTTGAGTGCCGGTTCCTCCATAGAAGGCTCAGATTGGAGTGGTGAAGACTCTGCACACCAAGAAGAAACAGAGGACAAAATAGACGTCCAAACCGCCGCAGACCAAATACGTGGCATACACCCTACAATGGCAACCAACCACAAGGGATCCCCTTTCAGCCATTTAACCCCAACTTCCACAGGTGGATTAACTCGTATTTTCAAGGCCCACCAACAAGGGGATACCACAGATGGGCCAGTACTACGCACAAAGACCGCCGTTTTGAGGAAGAGGACAGACAAACCAGAGGACCAGACGAGAAGGAGTAACTTGGACAGAACAAGAACTACCTGTCCACACCAGGAGCATGACGGGAACCAAACCAGGAACAAGCACGACTTCATCATCAACCTAACAGATAAGATTTTAAGCAAAGAAGAAGTCCTAAATAAAGGATTAGGCTATGTCCCAATGCCAGCCCTGGACACATTAAAACTTCAGTGCGAAATGGCTGAATTTTGCGGGAAGCTGAAACTTAAAGCCTTCTTCAACAACCAAGAGGACTACGTCACAGACGGAGATACCACACTATGCCACAAGTCCAAGACCTGCCCACTGAACCACCAGACACCGATCGAAATACTAACTTTCGAACAGGCAGTAATGAAGGAAATCGACAACCTCAAAAATCACACAAAAAACCCTTTATGAACATATTAAGGGCGGAACAAAAAGAATTGGATGATTTATGTCAAAATGGAGAAATAGTGATCAAGCCGGCCGATAAAGGCGGAGGAATAGTTCTACTGAGTAAAGAGGGTGACCACCAACGATGTACAGAGTTACTTGCAGACGAAAAATTCTACAAAAAAATTGTGACAGATCCAACGAAAAAACTACAAAGAATACTATAACTCATGGTTGATGAAGCCGAATTGAATGACTGGATCTAAAAAAATAAGGCGGAATTCCTCCAAACCAAGACACCAAGATTGCCATATTTCTACTCGCTACCCAAGATCCCTAAAGAACGGAGGCCTCCTCCAGGACGACCTATCGTCTCAGGGATAGGCTCCATTTTGGAACCTCTCTTGCAATTTGCAGATCAATACCTAAAACCCATGGTTCAAGACACACCAACATATCTGAAGGATACCAGAGACCTGCTGAACATCCTAAAAGACCAAACATACTCAATGGATAGTACGTTACTCATGGGGCTAGACATGGAAAGTCTTTATACAAGCCTCCCCCAACAAAAGACCTTAGACACTTTGGAGGCCCTATTGTTCAGCAAACAATGGGAATTCAAAACTCCAAGACATTTTGTCTTGGAATGCTGTATGCTAGCCCCGACGAGAACTATTTTTAGTACAACACCTTGTACCAACAATGCCATGGGACTTCCATGGGGAGCACCTCCGCCCCTAGTGTGGCAGGGTTGTAGGTGAGCGACTTTGAGGAGACCCATATACGGAACATCTCGAATCCCTACCAACAGAGAATTTTGCTCTGGAAACGCTACATTGACGATATCATCCTGATCTGGGAGGGCGACATAGAAAGCCTGCAAAATTTCCACAGGATGAATGGCTGAAATTTACCTACACAGCAGACAAGTAAAGACTGGATTTCTTAGATATAAGAATCTACTCTGAGAATGACACACTGCAAACTAAGACCCTTTTCAAGCCTACATCCAAGAACAGTCTGCTCTCCTACAAAAGCTATCACCCACGACCTCTCAGGTAGAATCTACCTTACAGCCAGTTTCTGCATCTTCGGTGCAACTGTAGGAAACCTCAAGACTACGACAGACAAGTGGAAGATCTGTGTAACAAATTGAGGATCCTTGAGTACCCGAAAAAATAACCAATAAATGCCAAAAGAGGGCTGGAAACCAACACAGAGAAAGCCTTCTAGACACAACCCTCAAAGCACCAGAAAAAGATCTAGTGACCTGTGTGACCACTTAAAACGCAGCTTCTAACAACGTAAAGAAAATAATTCACAAGAATTGGAGAATACTGACTTCAGGATCCTTGAGTTGGTCTAAACCAAAGATTCGCAAACAAAAGAACCAGAAACCTTAAAGACATCCTGGTACATACCAGACCACCACCGGACACACGAGGAGAAAGGATCCCACGACTATGGGATAACCCCCCCGTGGTGGGGCACTATCCATGTGGTTCATGTTTTGTCCGTAACCTAACCACAGCAACAAAAATCATACAACTCCTCCCAGACTTTAAATGGACAATTATGAACCATACTAATTGTTCCAGAGCAGCAGGTAGAAAGTGAAGATCACGAGCACGCCGGGCTACAAAACCGCAAAGTATGCCCTGAAAACCTATAATTTTGTTCTATCGATTATCCAGCAGGTTACTAACTCACTGGCGGCCCACTGATATCCGCACAAGAGGACCTAAGGTACACTCACACAGGGAAGTGAGGGGTGCTGGCCGGAACATCAAACATTAAATTTGTTTAATAAGTGTTTAAAAGATAATGACTGGCGAGATTGCAGATAACATGTGCCTAAACCTGCACTACCATACCTGAGTGATAATACACATTGAACAAATACTCGGCATGTGGAAGATAAAGAAATCCAGGCCTAATATACATTTTTTCATAAGGAGTATATTTTTCGCAATAAATATTATTTTAAATATGTCAAACAGAACAAGATTTAATAGACCTCGAGAATACCTGCTCCATATTACAAAATAACGCAGAGAAGTAACCTTCTCAGTGTGTCTTCTAGCTCAATTTCTCTAGTCCCTTAAAAAACATAGCACACAGAAGAGAATCGTCACCGGGCCACCAGGGGAAGAGTCAGCACAAGTTGTGCAGTTCCAGCGCAGCAAGTAGAAAGTGAAGATCACGAGCACGCCGGGCTACAAAACCGTAAAGTATACCCTGAAAACGTATAGTTTTGTTCTAGCTATTATCCAGCAGGTTACTAACTCACTGGCGGCCCACTGATATCCGCACAAGAGGACCTAAGGTACGCTCACACAGGGAAGTGAGGGGTGCTGGCCGGAACATCAAACATTGAATTAGTTTAATAAGTGTTTAAAAGATAATGACTGGCGAGGTTGCAGATAACATGTGCCTAAACCTGCACTACCATACCTGAGTGATAATACACATTGAACAAATACTCGGCATGTGGTGGGGCACTATCCTTGTGGTTCATGTTTTGTCTGTAACCTAACCACAGCAACAAAAATCATACAACTCCTCCCAGACTTTATATGGACAATTAGGTACCATACTAATTGTAACACAACACACGCAATCTATATGATCACCTGTCCTTGTGCCCTACTTTACATAGGTATGACATGCTGCAAAGTTAAGCAAAGGATATGCAAACATAAGAGCAACGTCAAATGCAAAAGAAACACTACAAAACTGAGTAACCACTACATAGAAACGAAACATACAGTGAACAACCTGAAATGGGTTATCTTGGAAACTCTTACAACTAAGAATCATAAGTCCGAGAAAGTATTGTACGAAAAATAGCAGAGGTGGGTAAACCGCCTCCGTACCAATGACCATGGGCTTAATGATAACATTCCCTGGCTGAGCCTAAATCACTGAATATCTATTCAATACGTCGAGCACTGATCATACATCCGAGTACTCACAAAGCATTTTTTTGAAGTAAAGAAATTCCAAGACTGTACAGTGGTAGTACTTTTAACATCAGCATAGGAGGACCCATCAATGAAAACACAGACAGAAACTAACCTTCCGCTTCAATAACATTTAACTCCCCACTCCGACATGGAAGATAAAGAAATCCAGGCCTAATATACATTTTTTCATAATGAGTATATTTCTCGCAAAAATTATTATTTTAAATATGTCAAACAAAACAAGATTTAATAGACCTCGAGAATACCTGCTACATATTACAAAATAACGCAGAGAAGTAACCTTCTCAGTGTGTCCTCTAGCTCAATTTCTCTAGTCCCTTAAAAAACATAGCACACGGAAGAGAATCGTCACCGGGCCACTAGGGGAAGAGTCAGCACAAGTCGTGCAGTTCCAGCGCAGCAGGTAGAAAGTGAAGATCACGAGCACGTAAAGTATACCCTGAAATCTTATAATTTTGTTCTATCTATTATCGAGCAGATTACTAACTCACTGGCGGCCCACTGATATCCGCACAAGAGGACCTAAGGTACGCTCACACAGGGAAGTGAGGGGTGCTGGCCAGAACATCAAACATTGAATTGGTTTAATAAGTGTTTAAAAGATAATGACTGGCGAGGTTGTAGATAACATGTGCCTAAACCTGCACTACCATACCTGAGTGATAATACACATTGAAAAAATAGTTGGCATGTATAGATCAAGCCGCAGTGCTGAAATAATCACAAGAGTCAGAAAGGAGCCTTCCGCCATTTTTTGATTATCGCAGCAGCCACATGTATATCCTACTCGGGCGTGTTGGACCACAGAGCAAAGAAATTACGTGTTCATTTTGTGATATGTGCGGTGGCTATGTTAAGTACAATGAGAATATAAGACACCAACTTAAGAACACTCAGAAAGTACGGACACACGTACAAACACTGACAAAGCAAATATGCACAGCTAGGGATGATTATGTGGATTTATTGAGTGGATTGTTGTCATTCTAACGTACATATAATCACGCTTATTTCCCTACAAATGATATCCGAACCTGATAATGTGGATATCAGAATATAGTGAGATCATTTGACTATATGGTCTACCAAAGGAATTGTGTCTTGATATAAAGAATTGCCATTTTTTGTTTCTTTCTTGTTTCTTTGCACACAGACAGCACCAGCATTTAGAGCATGCACAACTGTCATTCTCTTCCATTGTATGTTTGTCTTGTTTCCTCTTTTCTAATTACAGGTAGTATCAGACCTTATCAGCATTAGGTTAATATACCAGATCTTATTGAGACCCTGACATATACAGGGCTATATCCACAGAGACATACACGGTCTCCATCACCATTTTCTCACTCTAGGTCCTTAAGAAAACCCACTTGACCCGCCTGGGCAAATACGAGGGCTGAAACAATTAGACCTTTTAATGGACACACTAAGTGCGGGAGATCCCTAATAAGTCTCCTTACGCACGGAGTAATTTTTAATAACTCAAATCCAGACTCATTAACATTGTCACTCTGGCGCAATGGGTTTATTAACTATTTTTCCCTTTATTTGATTCAGTACACCAGAACCCCTCTATCACTGATCACTACTGTACTAACCAAGGGTATACCTCTGGGTGGAGGAAGTATAAGAACTAACCCTATGATGATGCTGTCACGTTTTTAAATGTTTGGCGGAGAATCAAGATATACAGCCACCCCAACCTCTGTACGTGAATGAGGTTTTTTTTATCGGTATACTACACGAAATCCAAAAAACCCTGGTTACTCAGGACAAGGGATCTATTCCCCACTTGATTTTTTTGTTATATGAATAAGGAAGCTGAATGGATCACAATCCAGTATTCCCCCTCCCCCCCCTCGTGATTTTTTGTAAAGAGCCAAGTCTTCAGGTTCTTCCAGAAACTTGCCTCAGACTGTTTAAGTCTTAGGCTGATCTGCATTGAATTCCATAGCTTGGCTGCATGGAGCCCAAACGAGCAGCCCCCGAGCCTTGCCTGGCATACTCTGGGGATCACTGCCAGCGCTGCTTCTCCAGATCTAAGTGTTCTGGAGGGTGTACACGCCTTGATCAGGGGGAAGAGATAGCTGGGACCCCTCCAGTACCTTATCCTTTGCGTGAAGCAGTGAAGTTCGGCCAGACCGTGTCTAATAGGGGACCATTTCCGTAGTCTCAGAAGCATCCATGCTGCAGGGTTTTGTACTCTTTGCAGCATCGCTAGCCTGCCTATAGAAGTGCCCAGATAGAGCACATTGCAGTAGTCCAGCCGAGACATTAGCAGGGCCTGCACTACTGTTTTTTGAGCTTCCACTGGAATTAGCCTCAGGAGCTTCTTTATTAGTCTCAGCACCCTGAAGCATATGCCCACTGTGGTCCTGATCTAACTGTCAAATTACAACTGGGATTCAAAAAGGATGCCTAGATTTTTCACTTTGGGGTTCGGGCTAGGGTTGGGGCCTATATCAGCCAGTCACAATGCAGAGGACCAGATGGAGGGCTGTTTCCCCACCACCAGAACCTCTGCTTTCTCTGCATTCAGCTTCAGGTAGCTAGCCTGCATCCAAGTTTCTAGGTCAGCGAGGCATAGTTTAAAGTTGGTAGTAGCCCTCTCATTGTCATTAGCTAATGTGATCATAAGCTGAGTGTCATCAGCGTAAGACACCATCTTCACCCCATGGCTCTGGATAACATCGGCCAATGGGCGCAGGTAAAGATTTAAAAGAGGCACTCCCCTCTGCAACGGGATAACGTGCAAGGTATATGGCTTCTGGATGACCTGAAACCAGCGTTTATGAAGGAAGTCTGCAATCCTATCAAAGGCTCGACCCCTAATTCCCTGTGTCCACAATTAATCCAGTAACACAGTATGCAAGACTGCATCGAAGGCTGCGCTGAGATGTAGCATAATGAGTGCCCCAGATTTCCCTTCACCAGCCACCTTGAGTAGTGACTCTGTGGCCAGAAGTAACCCTGGGCGTAGTTCGTGAAGTAGCTCTACGTGTAGCCACACAAAGTACACTTCGCACTACGGGAACTAGGCATAGCACTACGCGAACTGCGTAATACACTGTTCGCACTGTGCAAGATGCCGTTTTCAATGATTGCACAGTGCGGACAAGCATCCACACTGTGCAATAATTGAAAACGGCATCTTGCACAGTGCGAGCTGTAGTTTTCTGCCGCTCAAGGAGATTTTTACTCAAGCAGCAGCGGAGATTTTTACTCGAGCAGCAGCTTTCTAAACGCGGACTGGTAGTTTCTCATCTCGAGCGGTCGCGAGCAAACGCAAACACTCGCAATGAGAAACCTGACCTCCCCGCATTGAGAATCTCGCCGGGAGGTTTATTTTCCACGCTTGCGATCGGCAACTTGATGTTGCTGATCGTGAACGAGGAAAAAGTCTCACCAGGATGTCATTTTGCTTGCTCGCGGTCGCCAACTTGACGTTGAGGACCGCGAGCAAGCAAAAAATGACAGCTACGCTACGCGTGTTCGCACTGTGCTACATGCAGTTCATGTAGTGCGAAGTTGCTCAAACTACACAAGCATAGTGCTTTGCCAGGGTTAGCCAGAAGTAGGGCCGATTCTGTACTATACTGAGGCCTAAAGTCTGATTGGGTCTCGTGCAGGATTTGCTACTCAGTGATGAACTCTGTAAATTGTGAGTTGACGTGCCTTTCTGCCAGTTTAGCCGCAAAAGGTAGGAGAGAAATGGAGCAAAAGTTCTCTGGTTTAGAGGGATCCAGAGAAGGGTTTTTTTAGGAGCGGGATCACCATGGCCTGTTTCCAGTCAACCGGGAGTCGGCCGGCCTCGAACAACATGTTGAGTACCGCACACAGTCCGAGTGCCAATGCGGGCATCCCCAGTTTCCAGAAAGCTCGAGGCGATTGCGGTCCAGTGGCCAGCCAGATTTTATTTTAGTCACTAGAGAATCTAGTTTTTCCACTGAGATGCTCTCAATTTTGAAAGCGTCATTGAGGAGAGGTTCAGAGTTTCTCATGGATGGACAGTCAGAGTTGTTGATAGCACCCAGAAAGGAGGCGTATATCGCTGAGATTTTAGCTGAAAAAAATATGGGCAATCTTATTGCAGCAGCTTCTGCTGGGGTCCATGCCAGCGGATACCGTATCTAGGGAGGTGAGGATTTCACAATTCTAAAGATCTCCCGCGGGGCGTTTTTGACTGCATTGATCTTTTGTGAGTAGAAAACCGTCCACGGCACCCTGATTTTTTTAATGGTATTCTTTTAGCAAACATAGGTAAAACTCTTTGTCTTGCAAACCATAATATGTCCGCCATTTACGTTCTAAACATTTGCAAGATTTTTTAGTTTGTGCGAGGTCCTCTGTGAACCAGCCTGCTGAGGATCTGGACAGTGGAGAATTAAATGTTCTGCACGGTGCTATCCTATCTAGTGCCACCCCTAACCATGTTGTAACTTGCAGGTTGGTGGCCTGTGGGCAATATTCTAGGCAGGGAGGACTATGATTCAGGGCAGAGGTAAGTGCCTCCTGATTGATTCTAGTACAGTTTTGAATTTTGAGGTGGGGGCGTGGGTGGGTGGGTTAAGGTAGGTAGTGGGTATCCAGAATCTGGAAGGCGATAGCATAGTGATCGGACCAGGTGATAGGAAACAGGGTGTCGTATTTCACCAGCTCCGGGTTAGCAAAAATGGGGTCAAGGATGTGCCCCTTGATGTGGGTGGGAGCCTGTACCAACTGCGAGAGCTGAAGGCACTTTTGGTCTTCCATTAAATCTACACTATTACATCAGGTAGGATCATGAGGTTAAGATCTCCTAAAATTATGGACTTAGAATGTTGAATTGCAAAGGACGGAATCATGTCCAGAAGTGTTGAGCTAAACGCAGCAGCTATTCCTGGTGACCTGTAAATCAACAGGCCATTGAGAGAGCAGTAGCCTAAAATTGCTAGAAGACAGAAGATGCTTGTGCCCCACTGATATGGACTTCAGACAGATTGCAGTGTAGCTGATTCTTGTGTATAACTGCCAGCCCGCCCCCTCTCCCCAGAGGTCTATCCAGTCTGGTTATTACATAGCCCCTAGGAACGGCGTCTACAATGTCTAGGGCGGACTGCGCATGAAGTCATGTTTCTACTAGGAAAAGGGGAGTCATCTGTCCCTCCACAATCAGGTCTGCAATTTCAAATCTGTGCTTAGGGAGGGAGCGACAGTTTAATAGGAAACATTGGCCTTTCTTAGGGTTGTCAGGGGAGTTTACCATTATCGGGCATAGCCTAAAGGAGCTTCTCTTGCAGGAACTTTGTCCAAGCTCCACCTGAACCAAATGCAGACAAATGGTGTTGCGCTCATGGTTTAGAGTGTGTAGAATATTGCATCAGACCTGGCCTGCAATTGTCAGGGTTTCTGGCCCCTGGTGCCGTTTATTAACCATAGTTAAACTAGAAAATATATATTGTATACATTTAAATAAATTGTACAATTTATTATAAATATACAAAATAAACATATAATTCAATGAAATATTAAATAAACATACGTAGAATTCACTTCTCTCATTACTACTGAAAAAACCCACAAACACCAAGATAAATTAAAAAATAAATAAAACAATAATAAAATGTATATAAATTAAACATATAAAAATAATAAATATAATATACACTTGCTGATATATATCACTCATTATTTCTTGCATAGTCTTAATAACATTATTTTTTCCTTTTAAATATTCAATGAAAAAATTCTGATTTACGAATTACATATTTAAATAAAAAATAAATAAAGAAAACTATTTTCATTGAAATAATTTCTCACCCAATTCCCCTACAAACTGATATGCTGCTGAATTATCTATAACTAATCATACTATACAAAATATCATTTAAAAACATGAAATTAAACCCAAATAAATGAAAGACCAATTAAACAATTAAAACATTACATACTAACCATTATTATATTGATTTTACCTTACATTACTTAACAATAAAATCTAATTAGTTAAAATGTAATTAACCTCCCACCATAGTCCCCTAAAAACCCAATATCCCCCTACTAAATTATAAACTACTTAACAGAGGTATTTGTAGATCGCACATTAACTCTTAGGTACCTCAACACTAACCAATGTTAATTATTACCCAATAGTACTCATTTTATAGACCTCAGAAGGTTGAAAGTCTGGGTGGACCCGCTGGGATTTGAACCTAGGGACATGAAATTGAACACAGAGCCCTGCAGTGGACACATTTGTCCACTGAGCCACCAGACTCATCTAATTGCCTTTTAAAAATTAAATTGACATGTAAAATTGCAAACTATGTTTAAAAAAATGTTTTCACTAATATTATAAGTGTGTATAAATATATATATATTTTAATACAAGTATACTAAAGTGCACAATATTAATTACAATTATCTTCATTGCCACCATATTGTATACGACAAAACCTGCATTCTTAATTTTGATATTCTGTTCCACTACATTTTTGCCGTGGTGATATTTTTGACAACATGTTTAAGTCACATGATATTTTGCAATCAATATTGGTTTCATTCACCATATTTAACATGTACCCATTTTGAAAATGTCCCTTTTCTCATGAAGTTTAGTTACAGAACTATTAGTCATTTTCTCTACTTCGGCACAAAGGGAACACACATAATTGCAAAATGAGGAGCTTATTGTTGAGCCCCTTGTTACACTTTTGCCCCGCCGTTGCATCACTTTTTGTGAGGCTGCAGTGGCATAAATAATGCTCCATGTTGCACCATATTTACAAAGTGATGCGTCGGGTATAATGTATGTAGGGTGGGTGTTCCCCCACAAAAAGCCTTGTAGAAGTGGCACAGTGATATTTATCAGATTTCACTGTGCCACTTCTAGGACACTAGTGCGTCACAACCTTACGCCTGCCTCATCACAGGCATAAGGGTGACGCAGTGAAATGGGAATAGGCTTCCCCCATGCATTGCTGGAGTTGCATCATGCTCACGACACAACTCCAGCAATTTGTGGGTTTCGCGCAGACAGATACATCAGAATTCCTGACGTATCTGCCATTCCTTGCGACATGGTGTGCCATACAATAAAAGCAGCACATCCATCATGTCGCAAGGAGGGTGCACTGAAAAGTGTTGCATCACTGCTTTCACGCAGAGATGCAACACTTTTCGTGAATGAGGCCCTTAGTGTTTAAGACTGTATTTATAAAATGCCCACTGCCAAAAACATGCTTTTCAACTTTGTGAAGGACTCCTATCTTTAACATGGGGACATTGTACGTTTTTTTATTCTCACAAAAACAGCCAGTGCATAACTATCAAATTGTACTTCTCTATTCCTGAACAAAGGATTTCAAGGCTCCTTTTAGGAAGCCTAGTTTTATACCCCCACACACTGAAATACAACATTTGGGCTCACTCCTCAAAAATCTTTGTTAACATTGTGAAAAAAAGTAGGCACATTCTGAGGTTTTATTCTCATGAAAAAGGCAGCTGTATGTCAGTCGAAGTGACTTTCTCTACTCTTGTTTTAGAATATCTATTTTACACTCCAAATATAAAAGGCTAAACAAATAGATGTTTCAACATTGTGAAAGTTTCCAATGTTTCACCTGGACACATTTTGAGAATGTGTCTTCCCATACAAAGGTGGATGTACCACTACCAACTTGATTTTTTTCTACTCTTGCACAAAGGACTGCTAGCTCCATTCTGGAAATCCATGAATGTTTGAAGTTTGTTAAACAAGGTTTATGTGTGTATGTATGATAAAAAAAATTATCGAATAAAGTACATACAACTATATATTCCGGAGTGCTTCCTAATCGCCAGTGGTACGTGTTTGAGGCGATGCCACATCACACCTCTAACAATCGAAAAATGTCACTTCTCACATGAAGAGTGGACTAGCACTCAAATCTCTGGAATTATCCAATTTAAATCAAAGGCAGCATTCGGGAGGACAAATGTTTATACAGATTTTTATAGAGGGAGCCTAGAAAGAGCCCCAAGAGCAGGTGTAAGGAATACTTTGAGAGAAAGAAGAGCTTTGTGAGGGGAGGACCATTTCATTCTTGAATTATAATGACAAACATTATAAAGATGTAAAAGTTCTTAAATCAATTTATCTATTGTATTCATCCTAAAGTATCAGAACAAATCAGTATGGGGAGTTTATTGCAATCAGAAATACAGTTTTATCTTCTTAATGGAGACTAGAGTAGATAAGATGGGTGCTAGAAAAGAAAATAAGAACTCTGATACTTGGATTTTTAATGAAGTGTAAACCTTCCTGGATGAATACAGTTTAAATCAGTTAATGCTGCATTTGAATTGGGATTCTTAGATATGGGATAATTACAGTCTATCTCTAGTGGTGGCTTGAGTCCCACTATTATCACATCATATCATCTCATGAGCATATATAAAGTGCACATTCAAACCGGAGAGTACTTGTTGCTGAATACCATATGTTTTAGTTATCCAAGTATCTGATACTTATTGTATAGACCTTGGAAGGAATAAAGGCTGAGTGGTCCCCCCAGGATTCAGACATGTGAGAGAGTGTGAGAGAGTGATCAAACACATTTTCCTCAAGTGGATTATTTCATTTAATAAGCCATCAGACTAATACAATCTGTATGGGTTGTTCAACACACCTATCATTGCAAACATCACAATGGAGACTTGAATATGACTGTAATCACACATTATCACTGTGGGCACTTAAACATCACTATAATCGCATAATATCTCCGAGAGGACTTGTACATGACTATAATCACTCGCTATAACTGTGTGCTATCTCTATGCGTCCTATTATTCACACGCTATCTGTGTGGGGACCTGGACATGTCTATAATCACACACTATCTCTGTGGGGACCTGGGCATGTCTGTAATCACACACATTCTCTTTGGCAACTGTAGTAATACGATAGTCACACACCATCTCTGCGGGGACCTCAACAATCTCTATAATCACACACTATCTCTGTGGGGACCTGGGAATGTCTATAATAACACACTATCTCTGTGGGGACCTCGCCATCTCTATAATCACACACTATCTCTGTGGGGACCTGAGCATGTCTATAATCACACACTATGTCTGTAGGGACCTGGGCATGTCTATAATCACTCATTCTCTTTAACAACCATGGTAATACTATAGTCACAAACCATCTCTGTGGGGACTTGAGCATTCATGTATTTACACGCAAGCTCTGTTTTGGCTTCAGCATCATCAGCTTCGCATTCCCTGTATGGGGCTTTGTGAATACTGATAAGTAGTAAGGAGGCCAGGAGGCATAGGGTTAAGACTGATTTCCATATAGCTGAGTATGAACTGGGGTGACAAAGTGAGCTAAAGAACGATGATGGATTCAACCCAGATCTGTGACTGGGGGTGAGTGACTGAAACATTTCAGCACTCCATCCATTATCTCCTTGTGTTTGATTTGTTCGTCCTAAGTTGGCATGGTTGGCCCAGATGTGGGTCCCTTGCTCACTTTGCCACTGGATTCAAGCTAGCCTGGTTGATGAGGGGTGTTACCCTGAAACTAGTCGCAGGATGCTCGTTTCCAGTCTCTGGAAGACCTGGCTTGGCAGTTTGGGTTGGACTTTTCCCAATGAGGCACAGGGTCAACACCGATTTGCATATAGCTGGGTCAGAACTGGGGTGGTGAAGTGAGCTAAAGAACAAGGATAGATTCAACCCCGATCCGTGACTTGGAGTGAGTGACTAAAAAGTTTCAGCACTCCGTCCATCATCTCCTTGTATTTGCTTCGACTTGATCAGCTTAACATTCTCTGTAGGGGGCTTTGTGAATATTGAAAAGTAGTGAAGTTAGACTTTTGGTCTAAATTTACCTTTGTGAATCGGGCCCTATTTTAATGAGGACTTAAACACAATCACCTTCACGCACTACCTCTGTGGGGACTTGAACAACACTGTAATTACACACTATCTCTGTGGGGACTTGAACATCACTCTAATAACACACCATCTCTGTGGGGACTTGAACATCACTATAATAACACACCATCTCTGTGGGGACTTGAACATCTCTTTGATTACACACCATCTTTGTGGGGACTTGAACAACACTATAATAACACACTATCACTGTGGGGACTTGAGCGTTCCTATAATTACACACAACCTCTGTGTGGACTTGAACATCATAAGCTTCACACTATTTATAATGGAATTTAAGCTTTGAATGTGCACACTATTTCTATGGAGACTTAAACACAATGATCTTCACCTACTATCTCTGTGGGGACTTGAACATCTATTTTGGCAAAAATGTAAGCAGCTAATTAAGCCCTTAATTCCATATGTTAATTTCTTTGTGTTAGTTCCCTTATCTCCTAAGATTGTATGCACTAATAAATAGGGTAAATATAGCATTACAACTCTTTCTTTAAGCATGATATGATATTTTTTGGCACATTAACATACTCTGTCTTAAACGTATACACCTAGTATATATGCAGCAATTCATATATGAATAGAATATAATGTTGCTTGTGTATATTGTTGATAAAATAAACATTTAGCCATGTGCCTTT